>NC_137466.1:184084002-184701528 GCF_964235325.1 Thermobia domestica | reverse complement strand
TGGATATATATATCTTACTTATATATTACTTATATATATTACTTATATATTCATCAGCTTTCCCGTAATAGGTCAACATTTATATACGCAATTGCGTAGTATATTGTGTAGTACTTATTTGTTTAACATGTTCTGTTGACAAATGTTGAACTAATATTTCTACTCATTACTGGAAAGTTGATGAATCTGGCTTATATTATCAAAAGTTCTGTCAATATATGCTCTCTAGAAATTATCAAGTTTTTTCATACTGTTAGTCGAGGCATCTAGTAACGTTTGAAAGAAACTTTAGAATATCATTATAATATTATTTAACATTATTATTATTAATCATGGAGTTGTACCTGTTGCATATCGGCTCTATATCCTGGTTGGCGACATACTGTAAACGCAACAGGAGGAAGGTCTTTTCTGAATACTGATCTTTTTCTCGTGAGAATACTTGGAAACTGATATTTTAAGTAGCATTCTTTAATCTACAAAGGCAGATTATGTTAAACACATTAGTTGAAATGCAAGCACTTAATTAATAACTATGTTTAAACCTGTAACATAATATTATCATTTATCGGTAATTACTATTCAATGACATGGAATAACAGTTTTTTCTCCCGCTTGCGTAAGGAAAGCATGTTTAATTATGAGAAAAATTAAATTTTGTTCTGAATGGACAAGACAGAATAATGAAATCTCATATAATTTGTGTAAAATAAGCATATTAATATGAATATATTCTTACTCATTTGCTTGAAATTGAATTACTTATTAATATATCCTCCGCCTAACTTACCTGTTTGTCCCGCTGGGAGGAACACAATTTCATCTTATACTAGTTACCTCCGCAAGTACAAGGTAGGTGCGAGGAACGTGTACGAAAGTTCACAATTCATATAAAAAAAATATATAAATCAATTTCTGTACTACGGTGTTACCCTGAAAACTAATTAAACATTTTGAACTATATGTCAAACGTTGGAATTGTATGTGAAACGCAGAACTGCTAACTAGTAGGTCCACGAATTTACTAAACTGTTCAGTTATAGTGTCTATATCAAGTATTTTTGCAATTTATTTCCGATATCTGGGCATTTCGTTCAGTCCTTATTCCGCTTTAAAATTATTTTTTAAACTGAAATCAGACTTCGTTGAACTTTGGAAAAGGAAGGACCGTTTCATAAATTTAATTTTTTTTAAAACTAAGTAAGTCGCTCAATTCCAAAACGACTCTTGTCCATTTGCAGCAAGTAACAGAAAACTTGAACTTCATGTGAAAAACTTGAACATCCTAAAATATTTCAGATTCTACATAACGTATCGATCCTACAGTTTTTCTCGGTTCTCTGGGATTTGATATAAATGGACAAGAGCCATTTTAGAAATGAACGACGCAAGTTACTAACTGAATTGTATAAACTTCGGTTGACCAATGAATCAAATCATATTATTCACATTAGCTGGTATCAGCATCTTTGGGTGTTGGTATTATGACCCATATCCTATACGTGTAAGCATTTTTTTAATTATATTTTTTGCCACAGGTAGCTAAAGCGATTATCTCCGCCAAGTTCGTTAATGAAGTCAATCCGTTAATGTATTAACGTTTAACGGAGATTTTAACGATGGATATTCATATCCCACACATATAAGTGAAGATGTAGATCTGCTTTTTACAATAGATAGCTAGAGAGACTATCCTGAGCAGAGTTTTTTAATGGAGTCAATCCGTTAACGTATTAACGGTTAACGGAGACTTTAATGGTGGCTATCCATATCCCACACATGTAAGTGAAGATGTAAGTCTCCATTTTGCAATAGATAACTAGAGAGACTATCCTGAGCCGTGTTCGTAAATAGAGTCAATCCGTTAATATGTTAATATATCAGCGACTTTTAACTATTTATTGCTCATATTCTGTACATGAAAGCCAATTTTTGGATTCTGTTTTATGCAAGAGATAGTTTGAACGATTATCACGGATTATCACGGGTACTTTAATTTCGCCGTGATGGGGATTAACGGATTAACGCATAACAGCTGTTTAAAGGATTGCAATCCATATTCCATGAATGTGTATATTTCACATGATTCTCTGTACTATCCTTACAAGAAATTATTTTAGTTTATGTTTAATACAAAATATAGCAGAATAATAATATTTCTTGGAAAGAAAATAACAATTTAAGTTGTGGACATTTCAAATCCTCCCTTGCTATGTGGTGCTATGTGCAAATCTTAGTGTAAGATGGCTTATACGCAACATCAAGGTACAAAGAAAGAGAAACGTTTACTCTCTTTAAACAATACCCTCTTTTGGAATTGCTAGATTTCCTCAAAGAAAATAGCGGACGCGTTGGTCCAGTGGTAGAGCGTTCAACTCTGGTGCACGGGGTCGCTGTTTCGATCCCAACTCGCGCCAAGTGAACTTTGTGGTGGACAGACACAATGTTCGTGGGTTTTCTCGGGGTTCTCCCGTTTCCTTCCACTTCCTTAATTTCATTAACTTCTCTTCGTCACCGTCTTGTTTGGGCTAGCCGGTATACCCATGGGACATAAAAACTCAAACATTTCATTTTTGTTGGAAGAAAGTACTGACCACCTTTGTCACTGGCATCTTTGTCCATTTGCCACGCTACATCCCAGATATAACAAAATTGAGCCGTTCATGGTGAAACAATGATAAACGCTACTTCAAGTAAAATTGAGTTGCTAGATGGTTGAGATCGAACCACAGAACAGAATGTAGGTAGTTTAATTTCAGAAATGTTCCAGCAGATATCAAGGGAAGGTTGTGTAGTAAGTGTTATTGGATTAAATTGCAAGGGAATTGCCAGCTTTTTTTTAGTTTTGTCGGAAGTTAGAATATGTGACATACCATTATCTTATCCTGAGGCGTTCAGTTATAGCTACAACACATATTCACACTTATGTACAAAAATCTGGAAGAGCTAAGAAATTAAAACAAGAGTGCATAAAAAACTATATTAAAATTATTTATTGAAATAACTAAACATGTTTTCTTATTCTAAAATGAAATTTCTATTAAATTAATATAGTTGAAATAGATTTCTTGAATACAGAGAAATAAAATTGTTCCCTCGTGAAAATGATCAAAGTTATGTTTAAAACCTTGCCTGCAAATTCTTAGCAATCTGTTGATTAATTTGCCAAACTATACCCTATCTAGTTAGTTTGATTTAACCTGTAAATAGTCCAATAAGGGTTTGATTTTATTTACAAACCGGTTTTCTGTTTTCTTCGTTCCACACTATTGTACTTGGAGGCAAATCGGATTACTTCAGAGGCCATTTCGTAATTTGTTTTAACCATTTTACGTTTAAGCAGCGATAAGAGAGAAGAAAATGTGGGCGAACTTAAAACAATCGAAATGGAGATTTCAGCTGATTTAGACATTTCACATATCGAAAAAGTAATTTTTAATGTCTTTTCGTCTGCTCATCCTGAAGTATACTCGCTTAAAAACTGTACTTTGACTGTACTTGTATTTGGACCACATTTTAAACTTAAGTTTGTTTTAAAATAAGATTCTCCTTTCAATCTTGACCGATAGTAACCCCAAGCAATAGACATACATTTGCAAATATAAAAAAGTACCTTATTTTTTGTTATAATAGGATTTGTTATTGTGGAGCGGATATTTGGCCGTAACATATATAAATGTGAGCTAAGTCAAGCGAAATAAGCTTCCTTACGACAGCTTAGATTAGACACATATGCCTTTCCACAGATATGCCAGATTGATATGAATGAAACCTTGATTTTTCATATCACAAAAGCAAGAAGCCAGATCCATCATAATTGTAATTATAAACGGAATACCCACAGGAATTAAACATCTATTTTTACCAGAACCCCATTTCGGCACAACGCGTTCGATAGCAATAGGATTTATTTTGAATTATTACACATTTCGAAAGTATGTGTAATGATCAATGAAAAAGCAACATAACCCAAGCAATAGAAAATGAATATATCTATCCAAAAAGGTATTTTTGTTAAAAGCTATTAAATATTTACCTGAATAATAACTATAATGAAACAGACCAACGCTATTAACGATTTAAGAGACAAATAATTTATTATCTTCTTAAATTTCTCGGAGGTTGCCACCTTGGTAGAGGATGTTGTAGAGTACAATTTAGAAGAAGCTGATCTTTGTGTTTTGATAAAACTGGTTTTATGACAAGTTCTGTCCTTTGTTCCATGTGTATTCATTCCATATCGACTTATGACATTAATATGAATAACAGATCTGTTTTTACAGTTCTTTCTCTGAAATATTTTCCAGCTCCGCATTTTGGTCCCGATGTTTTTGCCCTTAATAAATTTATCTCTTATCTAGTTCCTTGAAATTACTTCTATATCCTCTTGTAATGTAAGTAAATTTGAAATATTTCTATTCGAGAAGACATTAGAGCAATTAACTAACTAAACCAATCAGCCTCAAGTCAGATTAGAAAAAGAGCAATTACATTAACTAGAAATTACCCATAATAGGTTATAAACATCTTAACAATTTGAAAACATCTTGAGTATTTCATAGATTTAAAACGTAGTAATTTGTTTATGAATGTCACATAATGAGCAAACATAATTCGAATAATTGATTTCAATTATTTTTATGCTCATAACTCATGTGGATTAAAAATTTCAACTATATTCAATAAGTAAAGGCTAGAGTGTTCACTTCTGTTCGAAATGATCTTCGTTCGATAACTGGTCATTGAAATTTCAGCGGACAATATTTTATTTGCTTGTTCTTGAAGTTCATTTACTTTCATTTTATTTTCATTCATAAGATTATTCTTTCATTATCAATTATTTTGTTTAACCGACTTATTATCTGGAGAGCATAACTGTAGAAATTAAGAGGTAACCACTGCAAAATTAAAATACCGCTAATTTTACAGTAATTATGCGTTACTTCCATATATCATAGTTAAAAGATAATCGAAATGTGAAACAAGAGCGCGCTAGAGTATTTTTTCTTTTACATGAGGTAGTTATCACGATTCACCTAATAGCTTTCCGTTTGCTGCCATTTATAAACGTGAAAATAAATACCGATTTTCTAAATGACTGAAAATCGAAAACAGATAAGTGAGTCGTGATAACGGTATCTCATGCAAAATAATATTGTCTAGCGCGCTCTTGTTCCACTTTTGGATTACCTTTTATCCATTTGATGATATCACATAACTAGTGTATAATTAGCAGTATTTTAATTTGATGGTTTCTCTTAAGATACAATTACAATTTCTTGTGTTAAAAGTTTCAAGGAACTAATTTAGATCATGATATGTGAATATTTGGTGCTACTTACCACTAGGTGACGTTATATGGGGGACATGGTGGCTGAATGGTGAGCATTCACCTCTACTGCGTTGGGTCCTAGGCTCGATCGCAGCTCGTGCCAAGTGGGCTTTTGTGGTGGACAAACACCATGTTCCTGGTTTACTCGGGGTTCTTACGTTTCCTCTCTCTTTCTTCATTTCACCGTTGCATTAATTTCCCAGTGTCTCCTTTAGTCTAGCAGGTATAATTGTGGGATGTAAAACTGAAAATTTTATTTTATTTTAGATGCCGGTGTAGAATATTGTGTTATAAATATTGAATTTACTTTTTTTAATGTCTAAAGGATTGGAAGATGTTCAACGTCTATGAATAGACTATATGCGCTAGCAACAGTTGAGTTGATGGTCGAATGAGGTTTCTCGGGCCAGAAGGGAACAAGCTTTTCTAGTCTTCCAAATTATCTTTTGCATAATTATCTTATTATGGAGTCTTACAGAAAGGCAAAGTCTATCAGTCCATATATATCCCAAGTATCAGAGCAAAAGCAGTAAGTGATAACGAGAAGAGGGTTTTAATATGGATTCTTGTGCCAGGAATATTTAAGAATTATGACATTTAGAGTAGAGTTTAAATGGTGCATACGCATTTTTGAATTTTTTTTCAATCAAATTGTATTATGAAAAAAATCTTCTTGTATATGGTAGTGACTATTGGCAGTTCAAATATTAAGTTCCTCTTGGATATATGGTGGTTTGTTGGTGAGTTTGTAGGGAAACAGAGACCAACCTTTCTATGGTCACAGAATCCAAGACTCTTGTGACCAAGGAATGTGTTGGTACCTATCAGAGAGCAGGCGTCCTAAAGAGGGGGATGAAACTCAGATACCATGCATCCTAGAAAGTGGTGAGATGTTTGCAGAGATCAGGCGTCTTAGAAAAAAAAACTCTCAGGGATCAGGAGTTCTGGAGAATGGTAAGGATAATGGAACTCTTAGAGGCCAGGCGTTCTAGAGTTTGGTAAGAATATAGGAGCTCTCAGACACCATGCATCCTAGAGAGTACTGAGGCTTTTGCAGAGACTAGGCATCCTAGTAAAAGGAACTCTCAGAGATCAGGCGTCCTAGAGACTGGTTAGGATAAAAGAGCTCTCAGAGACCAGGCGTCAAAGAGAGTGGTAACGATATCGGAGCTCTCTGATACCATGCATCCTAGAGAATGTTGAGTTATTTCAAGAGACCAGGCGTCCTAGGAAAAAGCTCTCAGAGATCAGGCGTTCTGGAAAATGGCAAGGATAATGGAACTCTTAGAGGCCAGACTTCCTAGAGTGTGGTAAGGATATAGGAACTCTCAGATACCATTCATCCTGGAAAGTTGAAAGGAGTCCGCAGAGACCAGGCGTCCTAGAAAAAGAAACTCTCAGATAACAGGTGTTCTGAAGAATGTTAAGGATAATGGAACTCCCAGACGCCAGGCGTCCTAGAGAGGCGTAAAGGTAGGGGAGTTTTCAGATACCATGCATCCTAGAGAGTGGTGACGCGTTTCCAGAGACCAAGCGCCCTAGCAAAATGAACTCTCAGAGACCAGCCGTCCTAGAGAGTGGTAAGGATAAAGGAGCTCTCACAGACCAGACGTCCTACAGAGTGGTAAGGATATAGGAGCTCTCAGATAAAAACATTCTAGAGCTGGGTGAGGTGTTTGCAGAGACCAGACGTCCTAGAAAAAGGAACTCTCAGAGACTAGACTTTCTAGAGAGTGGTAAGGATGAAGAAGCTCTCAGGAACCATATATCCTAGAGAGTGGTAAGGTGTTTGCAGAGACCATCCGTCCTAGGGAATGGTAAGGATATAGGAGCTCTCAGATACATGCATCCTAGAGAGGAGTGAGGTTTTTGCAGAGACTAGGCATCCTAGAAAAAGAAAAACTCAGAGACTAGACTTTCTAGAGAGTGGTAAGGATGAAGAAGCTCTCATGGACCATGTATCTTAGAGACTGATAAGGTGTTTGCAGAGACCAGCCGTCCTAGAGAGTGGTAAGGATATAGAAGCTCTCAGATACATGCATCATAGAGAGGGGTGAAGTGTTTACAGAGACCAGGCATTCTAGCAAATGGGGCTTTCAGAGACTAGGCTTACTAGAGTGTGGTAAGGATAAAGGAGCACTCAGAGGCCAGGCGTTCTAGGGAGTAGTAAACGGAAAGGAGCTCTCAGAGACCAGGCGTTCTGGAGAGTGGTAAAAAGAAAGGAGCTCTCAGAGACCAGGTGTTCTTGAGAGTGGTAGGGATAAAAGAGCTCTCAGAGACCTGGCGTCTATCCTAGAGAGTGAAGGTAATGATCAATCAGTGGAGACTTATAGCTTCTGCGGATGGATCTTTTGTCCAGAAATGTTGCTGAATTTTCAGTAGTCTTCGTTACTTGACGATTGTGACGATCGTTGACTATGTCTCCTTCGTGGTTGTCATCTGAAGTTGTTTACAACCAGCACGTAGTGTTGGGAGCATGTGTAGAATCTTGCAATATGTTGCATCTTCTCTCTTATTCGTCTATTAAAATGGAAGTCGTAAAAATAAACTCTTTCTGGTAGTAACATTGATTGTCATAAAGCAAAAGAAGGTAATAGACAGCTAGATAAACATTTCAATCGGAAATGATTTGTTTCTACCACTTCTGATTTAAATACAGGGTTAGCCTATAATACGGATATGATTGTAAAAAGGGAGAACATTTCTCGATATCTTTTTATCGTCTTTGCTCTATGGGAAACAGCAACCAGAAGAAGTAGTAAATTTTAGCCACTTCCAGTTTTGGCAGAATGTTGCGAATGGTAGCGATATGCTTCCTTGTAATGCTGCATCAACCGGTAAAAAGAAACATTCTTCGCTATCTATTACATTCCTTTTTCTACTGCGAAAAACGTTGAAACCGGAAATTGCTAACTTTAACCACTGATATAAATTGGTTGTAGGTGATTTGTAGTAGAGCTAGTATACAATGAAACTGTACAGTGACGTTTTCCTTTCGTTCCTTTTTTCATTCATTATTTATTAGGATCAAGCTATGGGGCTCATTATGAGATTTTAATATTAATAGTAGAATATAATACCCATCTCGCCCGTTAGTCCACACGAAAACTTCGGAACGAAAGCTAATTTTTGAATTATTTTTTGCAATGGATAGTTGAAGCTATTGTCTCGGTTGAGTTTGTTAATGAAGTCAACCCTTTAATATCTTAACAGGTAATGGTGACTTTAAAGGTGGCAAGCGATTTTCTACTATTGCAACAACTGTGCATAGTTATAGAATGCTGGAGGTTATACATAGAGCTGTTAGATAGTATCAAATATCCTTCTCCGGTTTACATCTTCCAAACGAAATCGAAATTTCGAGAAATACACATTAATTTACGTTTTTGCATGAAACATTTTAATGGCTTTAGCGGAGTTTACTTCTTGTTTGAAATGCTATTTACTAGCGAGAGCATTTTTTTTTTTTTTTTGCTTTTACCTTCAGCATTTAAAGGAAAAAATGTGTCAATTTTTCTGTGACTTTCAAATTTAGTTTTCAATCAACATATAATAACAGACTACGTACATTACGCCTACAAACAATTTTTCAGATTTTTACTATATTATTGTCATAGTATTATTCCGATTTTGAAATACTGCTGAGTAACAGAATGGCATAAAAGAAGCTGAGTTAAACATGAAACCAACCAGGAAGTGTCACGTAGAAAAAAGGACAAAATAAATTCTAATTTTTTTTACATCTGATGCGTGAGTGCACTGGTTAGATCCCAGATCGCATCAAGTGAACCTTGTGGTGGGCAAACACCGTGTATGTGTAGGTTTTCTCGGAGTTCTGTCATTCAGTCTCACTTTCTTCATTCCACCATTTCATTCATTTCTCATCGTTACCACCTCTTTAACCTACACAGCATAACCGTCTGACGTAATACTGAAGGATTTAACATCATTATCCAAACATAATTAAAGAGAGGGAGAGAAACTGGTTAAGACGTTGGCTGAGGAGAGAATATTGGCTTTTGGCCATAAAACAAGGTTCAGTAGAAGTGAGAAGGAGAGGAGAAATAAGAGCGCTACATCTAAAGCTTGTTATGTAAAAACAAGAAAGTAAGCTGGGAACCATGGTGCATTCGAGCTTCTGCTTTGCAGGTGACCCAGCCGCAATCATAGGATAAGTATTAACGTGTAATGATTGATAGGTGAAACATTAACATGCTTCTTTGTTGAAAAAAATGCCTTCAAAAGAGCAGGAAACTTCCTCAACACTCGTGAAAGTACATATACTGAAACATCTGTCAGTATATGTAAAAAAAAAAAAAAAAAACTGCAACATGAGTATGTAAGTTTATTGAGAAACTACACCTAACCGCGCATGAAACTAAGATAACGGTTTAAGTGGCACGAATCACGCAAGGAGAAACCTCGGCTTCCTATCCTGCACACTTATTTTTGAGCAAAAGACTTCGTCGTTTTGCAATAAACTTACATGCTCATGTTGCAGGTTTTTTGCTGCGGACTGTACAACTATTTGCAATGTGTTTATTTTGAGTTAAGGTACAATATTAATATTAAGACTTCTCGAATAAAGCTCTCTTTCTGCTAATTTTATTTTATTCTTATTGGACACAAGTTATAATGTAATTTGCATACTACTAATGACGGAATGAGGAAACTCGATCTTCCTGTAGTACTAGCGTTGTTTTTAGTATAGAACTCCCTTAAATTTTTATTTCGTGGACAACACGTTTCCTTCACATACCACACATGAAATCCCGATCTTTTAATATGTCACCCAGTAAATTTTCCTCTTTGTGCATAAATTCCTCTATCCCATGCGTAAATCGGGTTTGTTATGGTTGTTGAACCTCTAAGCATTTAAGGTAGCTTTCGAGGAATTCAAATACAATGGTAGATCTAACATTGTTTTATAGTTTGCTTCTACTCATGTTATATTCGGGTCGTTACATAAGACTACATCATTTTCTTAGTAAACTAAGTATGTGGCTGCATGATTGATTTGTAGTGAATCAACTGCAATGCTGGATCCGAATAGACGTGGATATAATAGACGTGGATCCGAATTTCGCAAGCTTCCATTAGGAATCAAATTCCTTTCTCTAGCAGCCAAATGGAGATCATAAATTTGGTTATGCTTTTCATCCTTGCACTTCAATAGCTGTTTCAGTGTGCAACATTTTTACAGCAGTCCTGGTGGGGACACTCGGTCCAAAAAGTGTAAAAATCTTTGTCAGCCCAGCCATCCTGAATTAGGTTTTCCTTGGTTTTCCTCATTCACACCAGGCAAATGTCGCGGTTGTTCCTAACATATAAGTTCAAGGCCGCTTACTTTCTTCCCGTGTTCCAGGATTGTTCCTAACATATAAGTTCAAGGAAGCTTACTTTCTTCCCGTATGCCATGATTGTTCCTAACATATAAGTTCAAGGCCGCTTACTTCCTACCCATATGCCGGGATTGTTCCTAACATAAGTTTCAGACCGCTCGCTTACTTCCTTCTCGTTCCTCTTATACTGAGCTCGCCGAGTCAAGTCATCCCTCATGCTTGACGGGCTAAATGGCCATAGATGCCGAAAGACTAGAAATCTAAAATCCTAAAATTCCATTTTTACAGCATTGAATTTCCATTTTATTTTACAGAGATAGGAATTTTCTTAAATCTCTCCTTCGTGCCAGATGCTTTTCATTAAAAGCACCTCAAGAAATGTAGCAACTGATTTATTGATACACAGTGAAATTAATCCTAATTTCTTTAAATGGAGCTTTGGATTTAATATAACAAGATTTGCTTCCATAGATCGAGAGAAAGTATCAAATCTGCAACGGATTGTAACAGAATGACAAATGAAAAGGTTACAGATATAGTATTGAAATATTGGATTAACTTATGAAATAAAATTGAAGAATACACATTGATTTTGATAATAATTTTACTCGAGTAAATAAGAAGACATTGTGAATTCGAAGCAATGTTAAACTGTATCATTTTGAACATTTATTTCTAGTCTGATTGAAACACAATAATACATTATTAACATTTATCTGAAGAAATACCTAAAGACGTAGCTGATCAATATTTTGAAAATCAAAGACCAAAATAGTGAGAAAAGATTATATTACTTAAAAGATACGTCAAATACGACAATATTAACTTGAACATTGAACATTTTAATGTTTCGTTGTTTTAAAGGAAAATGTTTCAGATAATTGCTTAAGATATAGGTGCCCAAATTTCAGATATACATTTCTTCGTTGGAACATACCATTAAATGTTTTATAAAACACAACTCCTGTCATTCTCATACGCTCAAGGCGTTATTTTAACAAAAATAAAAATGTGGTAGTTGATATGTAGGTAGAGAGCCACTCTCGATTTTAAGCATTTTAAATATAAATATAATATAAACATATTGTATCAAAAGTTTGCGCTAAATTGTGTATTACTAAAAAAATAACTGTATTAATAAAAATATTATATTACTTAAAACATACGATATTTAATAAAATTAACTCTATTAATGGCTATAATATTTTCGGAAAAACATATTTTCTATATAAAAAATATTTAAATTTTTACTATACAGAATTCCTAACTTTATTACTTTTAGAATATGGTTTACATATTGCGCATGGTATATTAGCAAGTATCACATGCTATAATAGATAAAATTACATTATGTAAGAGCTATTGATAATAACAGACATAGCGTATAACTTCATGGCTAAATGACAATGAACATATACAACACTACACTATAATACACATAATTACAGAAATTGAATATTTTAGTCTTTATGAATACCAAGATTTGCAGGATTTAAGTTTCGTTTGAGGTTCCATCCTAACTATTTGTTTTATTCTTAGAGAATATTACATTTTATATTTATAGGTTCTTTAATATATATAAGCTTCACCCCGAACAGCAAGCCTATTAGTGAGAACTACATATGAAACATTTTATCAAAACTTATCTAGTTTTTATCTGGCATGAAATTATTATATACACCAAAATGCACTATCCTAAAATGTGTATCTAAACATTGCTCTACGTATCTATGAAGCAATGAAATTTTTTATCGAAATATTTGGGCAGGAAACTCTAACAGCCAGCCATTTTATTTAAATCGTAATAAACCCTCTAACCGTGCGTTAACGTGAAGACAAAGCTTGGTCCATTGGTAAAGTGTTGGAAGAATGAAAACTCAATGTTCGTAGGTTCGAATCTATCCACTCACTACAACATTTTATTCTTATGTGTAACGATGAAATAAGAAGGAAAAAATGTATAACCGTTAAGACAAAACTTCAACCAAGTCTGAAGAGAACAATACTAAAATAGTAGCACAATGACGTCAACCAAGAATTATTTCATGTAGCGTTTGGACGAAATTACAACTGTCAAACAATTGCAGAAATAAAAACAGGCTGATAGACTTAATGTAGTCTAGACTTCTGAATGCATTTACTTCCTCAAAACTTCCGTCTCGTCATTGATATGCCGTTAGTCATGGTAAAACCTTTCAATTGGAAGTGAAATGACACAAACTAAAACAGTTTTAAATCAATAAATGTCTATGTGAAAAGTAGGTGTCTCTTATCTGTAGTTCTGAGTTCCTTTTACTTTGAAGTGACAAATGAGGGAAGAAAGTATGGTGATCGAAAAAAAATCAAATTTGAGATTTCAACGAATTTACACGTATTATAGCCTCTAATACCAAAAAAGTTATTTTTTGATACATGTCCATCTGTTCGTCCGTCCGTTCGCTACACTTTTCTGTGCACTCGCCTAGAGGCCAACCGTTCAACTTATCTGCACCAAATTTTAGTTTAAGATTTTCATAGTATTTCCTATAGTTTCTTTTATTTCCCTCCTACTCCCAAAACAAGGGTAGTTTCCTGTACGATGAAAATAGAAAAATATATTTTCTCATAACTGGCTCCAACGATCTTGTTTTCTTTCTTTCTTATAAATCAATATTTAATTAGCAACCCTATTTTGTGGTATAAGGCATTTATCTGAGAAAAATCTACAAGGGGTAGTTTATACTTCGGGGTGAGTTTTTTCTCAGTGATTTTCTCAAAATGGACTCAAGTGTTTTCGTTCATATTTCATAAATAAATATTTCATTAATAACTTAACAATATGGCATAAATAACTCGTTTGTCCTTAAAAAATGCGAGGGGTAGTTTATTCTTGGTGGAGTGTGTTGTCTGGGCGATTTTCTCAAAAATGACTCAAAAGAGTTTATTCGTATTTCAAAAATACATATTTCGTTAATAACTGAACAATATGGCAAAACTCGTTTGTCCTGAAAAAAATATACGAGAGGTAGTTTACTCCTGGGGGTGTTTTTCCTCCACGGTTTTCTCTAAAATGAATCAAGCAATTTTGTTCGTACTCAGGAATAAATATTTCATTAAAACCTAATAATATGGAATAACTCTCTTGCCCTGAAAGAATCCTCAAGAGATAGTTTATTCGTGGAGTTATTTTTCCCTCACGATTTTCTCAAAACTTACGTGGACAATTTTATTGATAATTCATAAATAAATATTTCATTAATAACCCTATATTTTAGTATAAGTCATTTCTATGAAAAACAATTACGACGGATAGATTAATTTGGGGGTCAAGGTTTTTCCCAACAATTTTCTCGAACGACAGGCGATTTTGTTCAAATTTCGCAAATAAATATTTCATTAATAAGCAAAAGTATATCTTAACTCATTGTTCGAAACAATTCACAAGAGGTAGGTTACTTCTGACGTGTTCTTTTTGAACGACTTTCTCGAAAATGACTCATTTGATTTTTTCATATTTCATAAGCAATTATTGCATTAATTGCTCTATTATATGTCTAATGAAAAAGTGCTCAAAGTGTGAGTTAGTTTTGTAGTGTGGATTTTCTTCAATCGAAGTTTTTTATTCTATAATCTGACATTCGATGTATTTGAATAATACGATATTTTTTTCGTATTATCCAAATACACACTTCAGTAACAACTGCGGCCTAACACAGTTAAGAAATTGAATTGAAAAAGTTTAGTGCGGTGGCCCTGTAATTGAATATTTTTTGGTAAACACCCTAGCTTTTTGTGGTAAACTCAGGCTTTTCTTTTTCGAGCGACAAAAGAGAGAAGAAACTATGGTGATTGTGAAAATAGTATATCAAATTCAGATTTCAACGGATTTACATACTTCATGGCGTCTACACACCGAAAATGTGATTTTTCGATACCCGTCCTTCCGGTCCGTCCGTTCGGTACACTTTTCTGTGCACTCGCCTAGAGGCCATACCGTTCAACGTATCTACACCAAATTTTAAACTTAGGGTTTACATAGTATTCCTACAGGAGGTTTTTCCCATTTTTTCCTACCGCCTAAAATAAGTGTGGTTTACTAACAGCCGAAAACCGAAAAAAGCTATTTTCTCCAAAATGGTTTTAACAATTTTGTTTATTTTTCATTAATCAATATTTAATTAACAACCCTATATTGCAGTATCAGATATTTCTCTTAGAAAAAATTACGAGGGGTAGTTTATTCTTGGAGGTGACTTTTTCTCGACGATGTTCTCAGAAAGGACACTGGCAAATTTTGTACACACTTCATAAACAAATATTTAACCTTGCAACATAGTATAAGTCAATTGACCTGTAGTAGTTTATTCTTGGAGTTGAATTTATTTCCAGTAAGTTTCTCAAACACGACCAGTTGGCAACCCTGTATCTCGACAACGAAGCTGAATTCGAAAACTGCAAGAGGGCCATTTGTCTCCTTTTGATGTCACGAATCATCTCCCGAAGTTTGTGGACATATTTCAGGTTCACCCTTAATGAAGCTTCTTTTCGAAAAGTTAACTATTAACTTTAGACATTGTTTATTTTTTTTTAAATCACAAATGCCGTTATTAATTTTAAGGCAGAGAGCTACTTTTGAGAGAATAGATCTTTAAAAATAATTTTAAAACTTAGACTTTCGTTTTCGAGACATTCCAGACAAGACGAGACATTTTAAAAGCTATCTCGTGTCCAAAACATTTGTTACGTCTTCTTTTGGATGTCACAAAGCGCGTCTCGTCTCTTTCTCGAGACATGTCTTATCTTGTGCGCATTAGTTAACACTTGGGAAGGATTATCTTTCTACTCAAAGCATTGTTTTTATAATGGTTGCATGTTTATGATAATTGCCGTCAACATAAATTACAGTCCTTTCAGTTGAATTAATTGTTTATTATTATTATTGAAATTAAAATTAAATGGAATATCTAGTTTAACGTTGCACGATTATGCACCTACGCTAAGGGAGAATGATGATGAATGAAATGATGAAATGAAGAAAGTGGGAGGAAAATGGAAAATTCCATGAAAACCCATACCCATGCATACGGTATTTGTCTACCTCAAATTTCACTTGGCGCGAAGTGGAGTCGAGCCACGGACCCCATGAATGCTCTATTAATAATAATAATAATAATAATAATAATAATAATAATAATAATAATAATAATAATAATAATAATAATAATAATAATAATTGAAGTGAGCTTAACGAGTTTCAACCGTCCGACTCAACCAATGTTTGGGTACCTGTTCGTTCGTCTACTCCATGACAACTTTTCATAAAAGACATTTCCTTTTAATGAAACTAGTAAGTGCCTTTTAGCTTTGAGAAGTAACTATTGCTTGGAATTTGAAATCTGCAAAATATAAGAGGTAAAATTAACCAAATGGTGCAAGTTTACACTAATGTATACAAAACAATTTTGCAATATCAATTACGTGAATCTTGTCCCATAAAGAAGCCAAAACCCCTATACCGAAGAGTCCTCCGAGATTTGATAATTGTCCACACGGACTGAAATTGTCATTTGAAGCCAAGACTTTAATATGAAGCCAATAATTTCTTTAAAATAGACGAAAAATTCGAAAGTTATAAGCATTTTCATATTTTTGCCTTTTCCAATAATGAAGGCGTAGCACACTATACTGATGAGCCCCCCCCCCCCCGACTCCAGGATTTGATCATTCTCCATCGGACTGAAATTGCCATTTGGAACCAACACTTTAATACGAAACTCAACATTTCTTTAAAATAGACGAAAAATTCGAACGTTATAAACATTTTAATATTTTTGCCTTTTCTCATAAGGGGCCCGTATTAGCCTATACTGAAGAGCACCACGAGATTTGATCCTTGACCACTGGGACTGAAATTCTCATTTGAAACCAAAACTTTAATATGAAGCCAAAAATTAAACTTTTACATCAATTTAAACTGACTGGGTTCCAGTTCACCCCACTATTTTGTTTAGTTTAGTTAAATGGTATTTTTGTGACAGCTTCACATCATCAAAAGAATCTTTCACTCCCCCCCCAGAAGTTTGTGCTGGATCCGCCACTGGATTCAATAGACATTTTTCCTATTCTTTTTATCACCTTGTTGGGGCTCCCTCGTACAAATAAAGAAGCGGTAATATTACAATCAAGGGGCGTTATATATTAGGTATTTCTTTAGTTACCTACCCCTAACCGCACAGGGCCATCTTTGGTAGAATAAAAAAATGCTACGTGATATTCCAATCATGAAAGGGGAGAGGATGCTGTAAATATATTTCTTATTCATTTTGTCTACCCTGCTTATCAGAAATTACTTTCTGTTGGAAGGGTACTGAAATGAGAGGGGCAAAATAAAACGTCGTACCCCCTCCTACATGGTTGTTCAAATAATTACTAAAGAAAGCATTTTAGACTAAGATATCAAAGATTTAAACTAAGAAACTAAGATATCCTTACATTATGTAAGGATGGCATATTCAGGATTATTATTATTATTATTATTATTATTATTATTATTATTATTATTATTATTATTATTATTATTATTATTATTATTATTATTATTATTATTATTATTATATGAATGTTTTTAGAGCACCGAAATTTTGTGAGACGAACAATGGAATGTAGAGGTTTAAGATGGGTGGTCATAGGGAGGAAAAACCAGATTTTTTTTCTGTCTGACTCTCTAACGTGAAGATTATGTGCTGACGGCAAGAAGTATCATCATTCTACAATAGGTTGCTTTTACGTAGAATATCAATTACTTGAGTTTTCCTCCTTCGAGCTACTTATCTCATGTGGTAAATTCAAAACAATTTCAATTGAATACAAATACATTGTAAAACTTTTCCGTAATTAAACATCTAGGGAAAATTAAACATTTAATAGGGAAATCTGTTATCAAAATATCCAAACAAGTAGATAGAAGACTATCTAGTGAGAAATATTGTGAAACTTTATAAAATTCTCCAAATTAGGATTAACATTTACTAGGAAACAACGCGCCAGCGAGCATTACGTATAGTGAGCAGTGAGCACAAGAGAAAAAATTACTAAACTTTTTGCAAACAAAATTAGGGATGCTAATGCAAGTGCGACAACATTTTTTCTTTTTTTGGTATCGTCATGAATTTTACACATATGTTACAATTTGATTCTTTCCCACATAAAAAAATAAATAAAATAACCATAATAATAAAAAATGACAACGTCACTTCCCTCTGGATTCGAACCCGCTACGTTCGGCATACAGACTAAATGCTTTAATTAACTGAGCTATTTGTTTTCTAACGTGATCTGAACCTTTTCTACGGTAAAGACGAATTTTCATTACGGTCGCGCTACCAATTCGTCCTTATCCATAGACAATTTCCACTTTTTGCTCTATCTTTACGTTAATACTTGGCATATATTCATATATTTGGAGTTTGCAGATAATGCACGAAATAAGACATATTAGAAATATTTCGTTAAAAGTTTCGTTTGTAGATTTTATCCACATTTCTCTCAGTGACATAGATGTCGCTGCTTCGTGTTGAACTGCAGAATTCCCTCGCGTTCTTGAAAATTTCCCACTTTAGCAGAGTTGGTAATTCTCGAGATTTCTGTCGATTTAATGTTTTTTGCTTCTAATTTATTTATTTTAAGGTAATATCTAACACAAATATTAAAAACGGGTTTGTTATTAACCTGTCCTGCTGGGGAAACCTTCCGAAATTTCGAACATATAAAGAAAACAGAGATATTTTCCAAAAATTTCAAAATAAAGAGACGCGTCATTTATTTTGCTCATGATAGTACATATGTTCTACATATTTGACACAAATAATTTGTATGGTTGCGCTATGAGTCAATACAAGGCATATAAAGACTTTAAATGAGTAGATAGACATATTGTACCAGCCAACTCCGACATTGTTTGCATACTGGAAGTTCATTTAGAATATTCAAAGCATTTATATAACACACATTCTACACTCGTTCATAATTTAATCTGATTTAATAATGGAAAATATGACGCATTTTCTGGTAAGATGTGTTTGTATAAATATTTATACATAAAATACTTAAGAATTAGGGATGGCTCTCAACCTACAAAAACTCCTTCTCAAAATGTAACATGATGTGGAGTATAAAACATTGAAATACAGATGGTATTCAGAAAAATGGAAACACCTGAACGAAATTGCAACTTACCAGATTAATATGGTGTCGGGCCACCTTTCGCCTTCAGAACAGCCTTGATGCGACGTGGGATGGAGACATAGAGGTCGTGAATGGTAGCAAGTGGAATTTTACACCATTCCTCGTGCAGGGCATCGGCCAGTTTTGTGATAGAGGATGAAGGTGGAAATCGTCGCCGGAGTCGTGTTTCCAAGACGGACCACAGATGTTCAATTATGTTGAGATCTGGGGATTGGGTGGGCCAGGGGAGGTGTTGAACTTCATCCCGATGTTCCTCAAACCACTCTGCAACAATTCCAGCTGTGTGAATGGGTGCATTATCATCCTGGAAGATGGCGTCATTGTCCGGGAATAATATCCGGACCATAGGATGCAAGCAGTCTCCTAAAGTTGCGACATAATCATTGGCAGTGATTCGTCCGCTAAGTGTGACCACAGGACCCAATGAAAACCATGTTATGGCGGCCCACAGCATCACCGAGCTGCCGCCATTTTCGACAGTTGGGCGGAGACACTGAAGATCATAAGCTTCCTTGGGCGTTCTCCACACATAAACACGGCCCGTGGTTCAGAATAGGGTGAAGGATGACTCATCCGACCATATCACAATTTTCCAGTCCTCAACGGTCCACGTTGCATGGTCGCGGCACCATTTTCGGCGTGCGAAAGCGTTATGGTCCCTGATGAGCGGTTTGGCCCGAGCAACATGACCCCGTAAGTTCATGTCATGTAAATCGCGGCGGACTGTGATTGTCGAAACAGGGTGGGGGAGGTGCTGATTGAGTTCCTCCGTCAGTTGCTCCGCAGTGGCACGACGGTTCTGCTTGACCTGTCACTCATGATTTTCTCCCGCCCACTGTTCCGCTTCCCCGATGTGGTTTTCCCGTGTGTTGTGTAGGCCGTCATCACCTTCGACACTGTCCCACGCGACACACCTAACACAGTAGCCACTGCCGTCACACTCACTCCACATAACCGCGCACCAACAATTTGCCCTTTTTGAAAATCTGAGAGGTCTCCCATTTTACACTACCTCCGTCTGCTGCAACCACTGGACACTGCTGTTCCACTGCGCCTGACGTAGTATGGAGACCGACCTAATACACCACCACCAGCGGTCCGGCGCTGCGGCCGCCACGACACCACTGCCAACTCATACATCTAACGTGTTGCTAACTACAGGTGTTTCCATTTTTCTGATCACCAACTGTATATGATCTAAACTTTATTCGATGAACCCTGGTTTCCATTTAATTTTACTGAGCTTCCAATATTACAGTACTGTTATCAGATTTTAAAACTGTATTGTTTGATTAGAATATACAGATAGAAAACTTTTGCTTTACATATTAAGATATTGGGTCATATATCGACATGATCGTCGCTGCGCCTAGAGAAACCGTTATGTGCAGAACTAGAAATTTTGCAGGAGCATAAAAGGCCTGCCTTCTCATCATCTGCATTATTAACAAGGGTCACTTTTGTTTCCTAATTACGGGAAAATCTATTTTAAATTCATACACCATGGAAGATGCAACACGACTTTCAGCTCATATTCTGCGCATAATTGTTTTCGACGGAAAGTGTCACATAGCAGTTTATCGAGACGCAATGACGTAACTTGTTGTAACATATCATTTTATTTTAATTACTACATTATATGTAATATTGTAGTAAACGTATGATCTGATCAAAGAATTGTCGAACATTATGAATTACAACACGAAAGAAATCCATAACAGATATTCCTAATAAAAACCCAATCGATCCTCCAACATCAGATAGTAGCTGTGACTCATCATAAGTAAGAACTTCTTCGATGTGTTGGATCAGATTAGACTTTATACGAATAAAAGTAAAACATTGAATCCAGCGATTAGTGCCAAAAGAATCCATTAAAGTGGTTTTACCTACTACATATTTCAGCATTTTGCATGGCCGAATACAAGAGCAATTCCGTTCATAGTCCATTAGTAAATATTTATAGAAATGCATAAATGCCTTGAGAACCAAAGAATTGTTGCACGGCAGTAATCCAGGTATAGGAAACCATGGTACATCACATTCAAAAATGGTTGATAATATATTTCTTAAACAATTGGTAACACACTGTAAAAAATTAAAAGACTTGAGCTAATAATGATACAGAAAATAACTATCAGTTTTTGCTTTAATCCAAATGTAATGTTCGTTTAATTTTACTTTAATAAAATATCCCTTTTTTGTCGAGATTTATGTAAACAAATTTACTCTTTAAAACTGTTTAGATGTTTTGATATTACAAAAAAAAAAAAATATATAAACTCAAAAATTTAATATTTTAATGCTAAGTATGTACATTATTTAAACCAGTTATTCGAATTTCTTTTCTTAAATAAAATCCCAAAGCATTAAATTGGCCAAAAGTAACTTGGTGTTGAACTATGGAAAAACTAAATATCACACCATCTTTATTAAGTTTGCGTCACAAAGTTAAGTTTCAACGCTAGAAAAAAACTGTAAATAATTCTCTTCATATAGCGGATCGGCATCGTCTTGAAAGGAGTAGGTTTAAGATAGTGGATTCATTCAGCATTAGTTTGGCCACCCTTTATCGGCATGTTCTTCACTTTCCCTATCAGTAGAATTGCCATTTTTTAAAATCCAATATACGGACAAGACTTAAAATTACCACCCATCAAAGATAAGGTATCTAAACACAGAATAAATGTTTTGAAATTTCTTACCTAAAAATCACTTTTTTAAAGGTTATCACTCAATTCTTTATCACAATACTTAAAATACTATTGGAAACTGACATGTTTTATAATTTTTTCATTTACACAAATATAATAACTCATACCGTTATATTACGTATATTAAATCTAACAAAAAGAACCCTGGAATGGAAAAATGGGATACGTTTTAAAAACATAACTTACTTTATTAATAGTAACTAAAATATAAGTTAGCTATATGAGAAAAATGATTCTTTTCGCCCTGCAGCTTAGCGATTTCCGATTCGGAAATTTTTTGCCAGCTTCAGAAACTGTGAAATACGGACATTTTCCTATTTCATGTTTTATACGATACGGACACGGACCCAAAAATACAAACAGTCCGTACAAAATACGGACATATGGCAACCCTAGCTATCAGTTACGAATAGGAGATTTGATAGAATATGGACAGTGAACTTCTTCTTCTGAGAGTAGTAAATTCACTTATAATTCCGTCTAAACCTATATCTGAGTACAATATTTTGTTTATTGTTTGCATAAAAATATTTTTAAAAAATCTGCATCATCTTATTTGTTGCACGTTTTGTTCACGTTTCATAGTTAAATTCAGATCTGTATTTTCTTTTGTATTCAGAGAGCATGTGTTATTGTCACCGAAGATTGTTGTTTTACATAATCTCATTCTCTTTAAACATGCTGATTCTTCTGAGAGGGCATGCCTAGTGGCTTCCAAGAACTGTACTGTTAATTCTTCTCATCAGTCTCCCGATGTAGTGTTGCGGCAACCATATATGTTTCATTTATAAATTTTAACACTATGGGTAAAACATACCATTAATTGTGAATTCGGGTTAACCTTCTTATAACAAACCCAAATCTGACATGACCTGTACCAAGACTCGAGTTTTTGTAAAGAATGTGGAAAAGATTAGTACCGCGAGATGCCCATGGTATGTTCATGCTTTGAAGAATAACACTGGAAAGAAATTTGTCTTGTCATCTCTATATTTGATGAAAGTTAGTGCTTTTCACTTATGAATGTTGACTAGAGTACAAGTAGTTTTATTTATTTATTTATTTATTTTTGGCTGTCACAAACCAAAGAGAACAGAAGTTCCCACAACTTACAGAAAGATTTCGGAGCTTTACCATGGAAGAGTGTTTTCTCAGAATTTAGTCTGCTTTGTCTTGGTTCAGCATTTACTTCTAAACTAACAACACTTAACGTTAGCCTTGGTTATATACTTCCGTTTCTGCTATGTGATATGCTTATCTGCATTGTCTCAAGGATAGTTTTCAAAACCCTTGAAAATGTTTTAGCGAACACGTCCTTGTAAAAAAAAATATTGTGGTGTGATGCCGTTAGTTGCAGCAACAGGGATTGTATCCTTGTTGTTTATTGAGTGCTGTGACATGACGATTTTTGGAGAAAGCAATCCGCCGACACTCTAGAAAAAGGCACCGCATGTAATGAGTCGCCGTAGACAATTCTCTCCCGTGATCCGATCTCAATAGTTATTTCCATCAATGAATGGACTCGCACTGGCAAGGGAAATGGATCCAATCAAACCCAAAGAAACTACACTCAATAAAACCCGTTTTGGGTAATTGGATGATGCCGTCGAGTAATATTTGCCGGTATAAAATGACCTTGATTCGCTGCACATTTTATTTATTTATTTATTACATTTTTACTTAGTGGGTGTGGCTTACAGTCAGTATTTTACAGAGTTTGTTTTCACGTTGAGTATATAATACATTCTTATAGAATACCCAGAACTCAGACATCATAAAACGTTTATAATTTTACGAGATTACATTTCTAAAGTATTTATCTGGTTTTGGGCTATAGTTTGGGATCAAGTGACAGTAATCTCGTTACTTATTTTTAACGAGATTAGAATAGTTAGTTTTGTCTAATGTATTTTGTTTCAGATTTTCATTTAAGTGCTATTTCTTTTTTGTTGTTATTTTCTGTTATATATATTTTTCGGTTTAGTTTTTCATTTTTAAAACTTTTTTTAACACTTTTCTCTTAATTTTTAAAGTTTTTGAGTTGATGTAACTTTAACAGTAGCCCCAATATTACGGCAAACTATATAGTGACGTCACAAGTGTGACATATTCATCTGCATCGAGAAACGACTAATGACAATATGTCATATTAATTCGTAAATAAATCTGTTTAAGTTTATTGACTTAAAAATATAATAATGTCTCTAAATAGAAATATATCTAAATATATAGAATGCAACCTACTGAGTACGATACTTACTATAACAGGTCTGTAATTTGGATCGTCAATACAAGGATTTTCAGGCAGGTTTATAGCATGAAGATATTGCATCTCAATATTAGCAATTTGATAGTGTCCAATGGAAACTGGAATAAATTGTTCATCAAGAAAATCTATCTCCGCTTCTGAAATATAAAGAAAATGCAAGCTATTACTACATAAGATAAATAGATTACCTTTATAGACTTTACAACAAATTTTGTTATTTGTTGTATGTAATAAAGAAACAACAACGACCTAAGACTTAGTCCTTTCCTTGTATATCTTATTAATTTCAAACTGAGGTTATATATATATGAAATTTTCACAAAGCTACACGAAACATTCATGTTTTATTTTTAAAACTACATGAAGAACAATTCCAAAGGATGATTGCTCATGTAGAGCTTTAGTTATATTTTATATCTTTGTTCTCAGCATCTTCTTCTTCTTCTTCTTTCGGAAATACAGTCGTTCGAGTAAAGTTTGTTAAACATCCTTTGCTTGTTTTGCAGATAGTGTTCCATGCCTATATTAGTTTTCGAACAGTTGTCGTCCACATGTTACGAACTGCCAAAACAATGTTAATAGATAGATTTCATACACGTTCTTGATATAAGTGATGCTATAGCGAATAATATAAGAAATCAATTTGAAATATTTATACAAAATACATACTGTAAAGTGGTATTAAATCTACCAATCGTATTATTAATGCACATTCTCCTAAGAATAGTGTTTCAATATGTGTTGCAAGGCACAGACCTTCAAAACAAGCATATCTTTTTATTATGTAAGGACTCACAATGTTGTGATCAAATATTTTTTAAAATTATTTTTACTGCGTTATAGCTTTTAGTATTGTGCAGTCATTGATTCATTTTCGTCATTGATTCATTGTTCTGTGCTGAGAGTGATCTAGAATTGCGAGGAAATTGAAAACCTATTTCAACGGAGAAGAAAAGAACTGAAACATACAAGAAAATCGACAAGAATATATTTAGAAAATTTAATCATGCAATAACCTACTAAATGATTGTCATCTGGTCAGCAACAGCACTTCGTGAGTCGTAAAAGTTTAATTTAGTATTACATTATATATGATATATTTTCAAAAATTGAAAAAGGCAAAAATTTGCATAATATTGAATTTGTTTAACCCGGTTTGTTTTATCTTGGCACGGTTCCAGCCTGAAGGATGGATCTGTCCTCAACGTGTTCTTGCCACGCCACTGTTAAGTTGCGAGCTACAATACTCTAGGAACCATAGCAAAACGCCATACCACTCACAAGTCATTGTAACATACTTGTTCGCGTGTGGCAACTAAGCACTTCAAATACCCGCCAAATAGCAATGACCTCATTGGATGGGCTGGCTGACAACTAACATCACCTACACGATAAAGCCAATAAGAGTGCTATTTGATTAAAACGTTCACGTGAGTGCTAGCAGAAGTACTTTAAAAGCCAACCAGGTGCACTGGCGATAAGCGTGCCAAGATGAAACAAACTTACTTTAAAAATGTATAAAAGACCTACAAAATCTACATAAATATTTACCAGACCAAGGCTCCTCGCTTTGATGTACGAAAATCACAAATGCAAAAGTTCCTGAAGTATTAAAAGAAAACATTATTTCATCCCCTTTAGTTAATGTACTATTTGTGTGTATTTGAATACATCTTCCGTACAGTAAATTGTTGACGGTTTGAGAATCATATATTAAAGCTAAAAATAAATAAATAAATAAATAAATAAATATCAGTGTATTCTGTTTTCTATTTTAAATATTTTTCATCATGCTAGTGACGATAAAAGCATAACAGCTAGTTTTTATGATAACATGCCTTATTAAGAAACTAATATTTAAAATAAGATTTTAGTACAACAAAGAAATAGAAGAAGAACGTCTCTCTGAACACTGAAGAAAATTAACATTAGATTCGATTATTACATAAATGATACTAGTGTATTATCAATTGGAGACTAAAGACTGACGTTTTGGGACTGTAATCGTACATATATGTCTGTCTCTTTCTGATCCTATTCTCAAATTAAAATTTCTCTTTTTTTTAACCCATGAGTCGCAATTTGCTTTTAGCTGTGGAGTTAATGCAAATATCATCAAATCATTTTGCACAGTGCTTATATATATATTAAGAAATAAAAGATCGCCGGCAGATGTTTGATCACAGATCATTAACTTTTGTGGTGAAGTCATGCAAATAGGTGCCGACTCGAGAGACATAGAGATCAGCTTGAATGACTATATCTCCATTACCGATCATGACATTGTGATGTTTCAATACACGTTTTGAAACACCTTGAATTGGTTATAAAAATGATTCAATAATTCTTTTGTAAAATGAACGGTTAAGAGATTAAAGAGGTAAAAATTTGGAAGGGAATGATGTACTGGTAAATATTATATAAAATTGCAATCTGAAACGATTTAACGGTAGTTTTGCGACATGTATTTTTTGAGCAACATTTAATTTAAAAAATAATGAGACCTATAACGCTATGAAATTTTGACAGAAAGAAAAATAACGTTATGAACCACAATGTTTCCAACATGAAGTATCCTCCTTGTGACTGAAATACAAGATGACGAGCAAAATGGCTGCAACATAAATTTCTTTCGGAAAATAGTCAGAAAATATCGGTGAGATATATATATCATTTTCTTATTTCTCGAAGTCAAGAAATGAAGTTTTTACTTCTGAATTGTAATTTGATAACAGAAAATGGCTCAAAACACCACTAAACCAACATTGCGGGCAAATTCTCCTACAAAAATTGGTGCACATTAGTGTGTCATGGTTTCATGTGGTTGGCGCACATATATGTAATTGCAATTGTTTAAATTTTGAGTCTGACACCGAAAGTGTTCAGAAACTCAAAATGGCTCCCAAAATGGAAGAATGTATGAAAAATGTCAATCAAAATAAATAATAGCATAACTTTCTTCTAAGAATAGGCTGAATACTTCACTGATGCAACGTATCATCCTTCTCTAAGTACTCTTTCCTTACACACGGGCGTATTCTCTCCAGTCCAAACCTTTACACTCTTCCCTCAAGTTACAGGCAGGATATTGTAGTGTTTTCCTTCTGAAAAATCTTGAAATAAGCTACAAAAAGGTTCGTGTAATAATTTTTTGTCAGGTGATCGATTTAGAAATTACTGAGGAAGCATTTTAAAGAGAGTTAGAAACGAGAAATATACCTGCTTGTGTTCTAATCTCCATATTGAGCCTAACAGCTAGAAGGCGAAGTAGAACTAAGGTCAGATTTTATAGATTGATGAAGATTGCACTTCACTTTGAACTTGGGTGATATTAGATTTTGTAGCTTGTCTATAGAGATCCTGGTTGGAGTTTGCCAAAAATGCTAGTAGTTATCTTCGACTTTTTTTTTCATCCCTGCTCACACGAATCAAGATGTTAAACATTTCTTTGGAAACAATTTGGTCACAAATAGCGCTAGAGTATAGCTCTCTGCAGGTTGTTCAGCAGAATATAACTTGTAGGTGGAATACTTTCAATTGACATCTTTTGCTGTAGAGAGAACACGCTTGTTCTCATGCACAATCTTTAGTTAACTTGAGTATGGTGCATTTTAATAATGCTGTGCTGAAGAGTAAAAATGTAGTCAGAAACTTCGGAATAGTACGAGAAACCTTACGTCTCGAAATGTCACCCAAATTTTCTATGAAGTAACTCATTCAATACCTCCAAAGCTAGACACAATGTCAGCAGCTGTAAAAGTGTAGAAAAAAGTCAGAGTGTCTGAAATTCCTTGCGATGCTTTCTACTCAAGAAGTGGGTTAAAATGCATTGAAAATGTTTGGAGGGGCCCAAAAACTGGGCGATGGCTACAATTCCATCTGGACAGGCTGGGAAACTGGAAAACTTTATATCGTGTAAATCCAAAGAGAGGTGAAATAGTCTTTATTGAGTAAAATCCGGCTTAAATTGTAATTTGCTTTCTAGCTGTGAGTACCAATTTAGAGATTATAAGATTTTGTTTTGTTTTCCACTCCCTTTCGAATTCAAGTAGCAGTTGACTATAATATGGATCAGTTTTTATTCTTATTTTTCATGGTGGTTTAAGCTACTTCTGGTAGTCGAATTTAAATCCTGATGTCATAATCGAATTTTTTGATTCCGGAAACCTAGAAAATGATACTTCGCACCACAATATTTCTAGCTATTTTTGTAAAGGATTTTACGCCACAACCATTTTGGCTACGGTTTTGGATTTTGGTTATAAGGAAGCAAAGCTACACTTCAAAACATTAAGATTCAGGTTCAGTCAGGTCTCATTATTCCTATAAATACATGTTGTCCAAATATAAAACAAACATCTTTAAAATCCTTTTAGAGATCATTTTTCTCCCGCAATGTTCATCAGTATACACCACTCATTTCCAAATTTTAGTCGCTATAACTTTTTACCATTTCGGTTTGTAAAAACTTTTTGTAACTCTTGTTTTTGTAGCTTAATTCCGTATCTTTTAAATATATATTTAAACATCACAATATCATGTCTCCCGACTCGGTGGCCTTTTACTCACATCACCCTAGGGGTTCATGACAAATGTAAAATTTTGTCCTAGCAGGTTTTTATTCTTTGGTATATATTATTTTTCATAATAAAAATATTTTTGAGGGATAGTATCTTTTATCCCCTATTAGTAGAATGAAATTGGTCTATAACCTTTCTATACCACGCGAGTTAAATAAGTTTTACTGATTTTGAGGGCCTATTCCTTAACAAAATCGACAAGTGCGTTACTTTTCTCTTTGCAGGTTACACAAAGCACTATAGAAATATAATTCTTAATAAAAAGAAGAAAACAAAGCTATGCTCATTCAGAACTTTCAACTTATGGCTGTTAGATACATACAGAATACAAGAGTTTTGATCTGTCTTCGCGTGGCTCACTGGACCTGTACAGTACTTACATCCACACAACCGGCGTTCAAATCTTAGTTGCATCTTGCTTTTTTCATTGATCAGGTACGACAACAGCAAAATAAAAATATGATTACAATTTTAGGTGAGATTCGAGTTTTTGTAGTCTTTTTTCTTTTCAAGTGAACATGGCGAAATAGGATTTTATAGGCATAAACTAAATTCTTGTTTTTTATTTTTTACAAAAACTAGAAATAAATTAAGTTCTATTATAGATTATAAGCAACTATTTGAGTTATTTACATGTGTGCACATTGATTTTCCTTATCTTTATTTCCGAAACTAAACATAATTTAAACATAATTTCTTTAGAAATAAAATAGTATTTGTTGCAAAGAAAACTGAATATAATTCAAAATGTCACTATGCCATTACGCTTCATTACAAAAGTAGATGGAAAAATGAATACGTTTATACTTGGAAAGGTTGAAGATAATGTGGCCAACATTATGAACAATTTTGTGATAAATTAAGCAATGGTTTGTACTAAAATAAACTGCAATGAAGTGCAAGGTATTGTACATTGTCAAAAATATTCTTACTTCTATGCTGAAAAATATACATTTCCTGAATAGATACGTCACATTTCACCTTGCATATTATAAAGGGTGTGTGGGGGAGGAAAAATGAAAGGAAACTCCACCTACACACAAGCCGTTGGAGGAACAAAAGTGGGGAATTCAGCTCAGTTCACAGGCACTGGATTCGGACGGCTGTCCTTTGGAGTAAAAGATCATTGGGATATTAGAGTTAATAACGAAGAAATTCTATGAAAGAAGAGAGACAGGGTTAGAATTAGGATTATCGGTTAGGGAAGGTGTACCTTCATGACGTCCGGGCGTGCGTTGGTCCCTCTCTGGTCTCTTGGTATCTTGCTATGGATCTGGTCCTGGACTACTGACGGGATATCGCGGGCATCCGCCAGTTCGTAGGAGTCCGAAATTAGCTTCCACTCCGAACCGTTACTCCCGGCTTCAAATCTATATCCCTACTCCTCGAGACGGAAGTTACCGGGGCTATTTAAGGAGGGCCCCGAGGCTCGGCGACTATTCTCATTGATATCGAATGCGAGTCCCAGACGTCATAGGAGGTGTGGTTTTAGGTGTTGGGAGGAGTCAGGAAGGTGTCTCTCGTAACTTTATTACAATACATACATAACATTCCTAAATTGCTGATGTAGCAAAACAACAACCAGTTGGCTGTTGACAGTTCAGGACGCAAGCACTCTACACAGAAACTCCACAAAACACAAATAAAATTAATAGAAACCTGTCACCAACATCATTGTCTGCATAACTCAATGCATTATTAATAACAGTCTTTGTGAATCCAAGCAAAGACACATTGATTCCTTTACAATATGCATCTTGAATTCTATTCTCGACAGAATATAAGCGATGCTAAGAACTTTAAGCCTACAGGAACACAAGTTTCATGTCAAGTCGTTATGATTTGAATAAAGTAGCGATAAATTCAGGACGTGGTTCACTAAATTCCCGACTCTTTTTCAATTTATTTATCAATCGCCATATCTAGTTGCATAACTATAAATCACATAACCTGTTATTCCTTTCGTATTTAATATAAGAAATAACACCAAAGTTTTATTAGCAAATGTAGCAACTGATCAAAATTAATAAAGCACAAGATATTCTACTTTACTTGTTAGAACCTATTTCGTGGTAAAAGTCCCTACATCAATCTTTTGAAATGTTTTTCAATTATTTCAAAGTTTTATAGAAATTTTGTTGTTATAAATAGAGGTTTGTATTGTTTGAAACGAATAAAATTTCATTATGAAAAAATGGTCGGCAGAACCCCTGCTGGAACATATTTTTTAGTTGTTGTTGTTAATTTGAGTTTAATGTTCCGTTGGGCAGCAACACTATATGATACATAAACCTACAGAATAACGTGGGATCCCACCCATATAAGCCTCCGCGGAAAATTGAATCCTGTTTTTAGAAAAGAAAAGTATCGGGCCGCATACACTTACTAATTGAGAATGGAACGTAAGCTGTATTACACTTGCTGTTTAGAAGTAGTGTAGAAACTGGTTACAAGTTTTGTGATCTTAGAGCAGTCCGAGACTATAAAACATCGGCAAACACATGGATAACACTGTCCAACACACTTTTGGTAGAAGTGTGAGAAATGGATGTTTCCTATTGCTACCACCCCCTGATAGCTGGAAACAATATAGATAGCTTCCAGCACGTACAGGTTTTTGAGACAGAAGATAATTTGTGGGACAGCCGTATACCGACAAGCTCTATAAAATAAAGAATTAGACAGAGACGGAAGATAACGTCAAGCATATTCCCTTAGTTGATCCGAAGGATGTACTACTGCTACCCCTGCACATAAAACTCGTCCTCATAAAGATATTTGTTAAAACCATGGATAAGGACAGGTATGGTTTCTCTTATTTGAGGGAATTGTTTCGAAAGTTACCGGAGGCCAAGTTGAAGGAGGGTGTTTAGATAGGGCCACAGATCAGAAGGGTTCTGCACGATGATGTTTTCCTGCAGAAGTTATCTCCTGCAGAATGTGCTACATGGCTATACTTCAAAGTTGTGGTGGAAAGTTCCCTAGGGATTGGAAAAAGCTGGTAACTATAAGCAACTCGTACCTGACCTGGTACGAAATTATCACCTGTTAAGATGCAGGATGTCGCTGAAATTATACTTCACTCATTCGCACCTCGACTACTTCCCTCACAACTTAGGAGCAATAAGAGATGAACAAGGGAAATTTTCCGCTACACAGTTTACAAATGTAGCAAGTATACCAAGAGAAATGAGATCCTGCTATGATGGGGGACTATTGTTGGTTTCTTCTTAGAGAGACCAAACAACAGTACAAGAGACGGTTCATGTTTACCAAAAAGAAAAGTTCCAATTACATGCCAAAATAAAAGCTTGTACACATGCCACCAAGATATCTGGTGTCTGGTACCACCAAGATATCTTTTACACATACCTGGTGTTTTTCAGTAGGCTTCATGTATGCATATTCTTCGGATGACATTCGAATCTAGATTTGCTTTTACCACTGCATTTTTGTGTGTTTACTGGTTTTTCATAAATTTCCTTAGTTTCATAGCATTTTGAACAAAATGTGTTTACAGATAACAACGGCAGTGCAAATTCTTTTCAACAGCGGTGTATATTTTTATAGTATCCTTCTCCTTGTGTGTATGTGTTCTTTCACACTCTTGTATTCACTGCTATTTCCATTATTTTATCAACCTGTACCACGGCTATGCCTTCAGTCTGTACAAACGTGGATATTCTATCGGAAATATACTATGTTTGCCATTTTATTTGTGAACACCCTGTAGCAACAATATGTGACGTGATGGAACATTTTTGACTATAGGCGGACTCCTGAGGTCTAAATTAACTAAGATCACCCGTCAGTGTAACTTCTACGGAATAAAAGTTAAAAGTTGTTGATAGTGTAATTTGTATGAGGATGTTAATATATTCTAAGCAAATTGATTTATCGAATGATCAATAATATTTATTATGAATAATTTATGCGATTTCTGTTTATATCTATTATATAACAATAGCTTATTATATCCCCCAAAAGAACAAAATTCATCGCCAAATCAAGTAGGTAACCTTCGTCCTCTTCTATATCACTAGTTCAATGGCAGCACACTATCGGCAATTATCAACCAAATAATACACCTACATTCACTTTGGAAGTCTGTTCCATCCAAACGCCCAAACGAGTTAGTAGACCAGTCTTAGTTCCACAGAAACAACAATGACCAAACCGAAAAAATATCAAATATGTCAACATCAGGTAGCAAACTCAGGACATGAAAATGCTGTGCTTGAAACATTCCCGATGTTTTATTTTTCTTTGTTTATTTATTTTAAATATTTTATTTCACAAGCTAAGCAACATATGCTAGCACAAGAAAAGATTTCGTTCTTAAATCCTAGCAGAATAAATGTCCACTCATTTTCCCTCACCTCGGAAGAATTTAAGCTACAGAGCCAGTTTCTGTCTGGAACATACTGGTATTACCTAAAATTTACTATATAACGTTTTACTACTTTCTTAATGCCAAATATTCTTCTTTCGTTAGTATTTAAGTTGCTTACTCCTTTCTTTTATTACCTTACTCCATTATGTTCTTGTGCATGTGAACTATTTCATGCATTTGTAAAAAGGAAGCTTGCTGTGAGATTAAAAACTTAAAATTAAATTGAATCATTGAGTTCGAAAACCTGTCATATCCATCGAAGCTAATTTGAGAGGAGAGACAAACAAAACTAAATTATTCAATACACATTTGATATATAGGGCTGGTTTAATTTTTGTACCGTAGAAACTGCCATACTGTCCAAAATGAAAACAACCCCATATGTCACACGTATAGACTAATATAGTTTTGTTTGTCTCCCCTCTCATATCACTTTCTAAAGAGATGACTTGTTGCCAAACTCAACGATTTCATTAAAACATTATATGAAAATTACATTTTACTTGAGGAAAAAAGAGGTTTCTTCCATAGAAACTACCTATATTATACACTGCGTGATCATTACGTTTTATTTCCTTAATGTTATTTTCTTAGAAGGTACAAATGAACTAATGGATTGGAGAACAATGCAAAATCATCCAATTATAACACTTACAGCCCATTTGAGATCCATTGTTAAAATATACTGCTGTAAGAATGTTGTCAGGATCATAAGTTATTCGTTTCCAGATTCGTTTCAGCTCAAACGAAGGTATAGCATTTCGCTGTTCGTTTTCATTAGTTAAATTAAAGGCCTGCAAAGAAAGTTAAATTTTCTATCAACTGTTTCAGATGTTCAAATTGCACATTTTTGTATCTGTAATATGAAGAGTTTGAAGCAGGAACATGGTAACAAACACTGTTACTATTTTAAGAAATGAGAGGTTTCCAGCTGCACAATTCATTTTCAAAGTTGAAAACGGCTATTCTACGTAAATATAAGCCTAAGGACAGAAAATTGTTTTAAATATATTTTGCTCGTTATTTATATAAAAATGACCAGAAAGGTTCAAAATTTACTATGCAGATCGATTTCTTGTTAAAAAGTTTTAATTTTTGTCTTTTTGAGCAATTGAAATTCCATGCTGTACGAAGCCAGTCGAGGGGAGAATTTACCAACAATATTGGACACCCCTAAACAACACATGATAAGCATTTGATTCAGTTGCACTGCGGTATAGACAAGCACGTACACCTTAGGAACTGAAGCTCAGGAGATTTAAAGCTGTTAGTATATTAAGTAGTCTACTATTTGGCAACTTTTGGTACCAATGTAATTATGTAACGCCCGTTACAAAGAAGATATATTTTTTTCTATACAACTTGTACTAAAAGTCAGAAGTAGTCTATCTTTTGCAAAAGTAAAAATGAGCACATGGGCAATGTCTCTTTTGTTGATGACGTGTTGTTTATTTAAGGTTGGAATCTCGTCTCAAGCATTTCCATGCAGTTAACTGAGGTACTTATAAACCTTGAAACGAAGCGAAACCTTGAAGCGAAGTGTTATTATTATTATTATTATTATTATTATTATTATTATTATTATTATTATTATTATTATTATTATTATTATAGTAGTAGTAGTAGTAGTAATAGTAGTAGTAATAGCATGGTACCTGGTCGAGAGACTCTTTATATCCTGGTTCGTGACATATTGTAAATGCAAGAGGTGGAAGGTGTTTCCTGAACACCGATCTGTTTCTGGTGACAATACTTGGAAACTGATATTTTAAGTAGCATTCCTTAATCTATAAAGATAAGTTATGTTAAATGTATTAGTTGAAATACAAGCTCTTCACAATTACACCGTATCCACTAAAAGAATATTATTATTGATAAGTTAGGCGTACTTAGGGCTAACTGTTTTTTTTTCTTTCCTGTGCAAGGAAAACACACTGTATTATGTGATAAACCATTTTCTATTCAATGGAAGATATATATAGTAATGAACTCCTGTAATTTCTGTGAAACATATATAATATATGTTATTTATATTATTAGCCTCTTGATCACATGCAAGAGAAATAATTACTTAGCTACATTAAATATGTATTAATGTTTCCTACGCACAGCTTACCGGTTTGTCGCTCTAACAGAAACGAAGCTTAATCTCTTACTAGGCGACTTCGCAGACATACGTTTTATTATGCACTATGACGTACTTTTACAACTTGATTCCACATTTTTTGTACAGTTTCTTGCAACCCGTCCTTATTCTTGAGACTTGATTATTTATATCATTTTTAATGCGACATTTTACCTTGTACTTATCACAATGTAAAGTTTTCGTTACTTTCCAATAAACACGTGAAGATTATAGAACTATTACTCTCATATTTCATGCAACAAATATTTGCTTCGAATTCTGAACAGAAGTTTGTATGGACGAAAAAATGGTATAGTTAAGGAGAAACATTTCGGGTTCAAGAGAGGTAAGGGCACAAGATTTGCAGTTAGATTATTAAGGGTGATGGGCGAAGGTATATAGAAAAAGCAAAAGAGGTATATGTTATATTTATTGATCTAGAAGAGGCTTTTGAGCGCGTGAATTGCGATAGTTGTTGAAAGTTTTAAGGAAGCTTAGGTTGGAGAGGAAACATCGAAGACCCATAAGAAACTTATATACAAACCAACAAGTAAGTGTTAGAATAGGAGAGGAAATAACAGAGGAAAGTGCAATTGGAAGGGGAGTTCTACAGGGATGCTGCCTCTCGCCAACAATATATAATATCTATCTAGAAGAGATAGTGGAAAAGATCATACATAAGGAAGGCAACATTTCACAAGAAGATAGAATGATTATGTGCATATGGACTTCAGATGACTTGGCGCATGTTACAGGATCTGAAAAGAAAATCAATAAGGTGTTAGGAAACTTTGGGAAGAGTTGTGAAGATTATGGGATGAAAATAAATGTTAGAAAGACAAAAGCCATGGTCTGTCAGTGTCAAATATGGAAGTAAGAGGGGAGAAAAATAGAACAGGTGACTAGTTTTCGATACCTGGGTAGTATTATTAGTGATGATATGAAGTGAGAACGTGAAATAAAAGCAGGAATAGGAATAATGGAAAAAGTCTTTAGAAATAAAAAAAAATACTATTTTGTGTGACCTTGAATAAAGCGTTGAGTAAAATACTCATAAAATGCGTTGAGTAAAATACTCATAAAATGCTTTGTGTTGGGTATTCTACTATATGGGTTAGAAAGATGGGCATTACGCTAAAACGATGAAAAACGACTGGGAACTTTCTAAATGTGGGTGTGGAGAGGAATGCAGATAATTAGCTAGGACAAACTGAAAACGAATGAGAGCGTGACAGAAACGGTTGGAGAGAAAAGAATAACTTTAGATATTATTAAGGAGAGGAGGACAAAGTGGTTGGGACATTGGCTAAGAAGTAACTGTATTATGAGGACGTTCTAGAGGATATGGTGGCAGGAAAGAGAGGAAGGAAACGAAGGACGATATCAAAACAGAAAAATCGTAAATGAAGACGGAGAGTTTAGCGGATGACCATCGAGCAAGCGACACGCCAATATTGGCAGAATATCATGTCTATGATGACGATTTCCTTATGTGGCCGCATGTCGGTTTGAGAGAAGTGGATTTTGTATCATTTTCCGGCACAATATGCTCAGATTTCTGTTGGTGTAAATCCCGCGTTTAGGATTACACCACTATTTCTATTCAATACTACTAATCTTCGCATACTGTTCTAATGGTCTGTTAAAGAATCCTATTTTGAAGTATTGCTACACAAAACTCTTTCTTGTAGCTTGCCTTCCTGCCCATGCACAAGAGAAAACTCAGTCATGAAATTTCTTTTCGTTTGATGTGTTGATGTTTCCTTTGTTTATTGCGACCGGAAATAAAGAGGACACAAACAAACATCTTACCAGCTCAAAAGTCTACTTTTTATTAAATTCACTGACAGCAGTTCCAGTAGTGAATGTTATACACGTCCTCGTACAGCACATTCATTTCTAGGACAGGAATAATGACTCATGCTTTGCATAGAGACTGGTAGTGTAACATTGACAGTAGACCAGTAAAAGAAATTGGATTAATTTACTTAGATATACGTCACAAATACATCTTTCAATGATGTCATATACTTGATGTTGAAATTTGAGAAGTATAAAGAGTAGATCGAGTATACATTTTGATAAAAATTCGGTATGTATATATATATTGGACATGTGAACCCTATTTCTTGTAGCGCCCTATAGGACCTATAGGAAACCTAAAGGACATGTGAAACCTATTCATGTGAAACCTATATGTATAAAGTACATCAATTACAGTGCTCAGTTTTTCAGCAAGGTCTCCTTGACAAATTTTAAATAGCAAGTTATGTGTTAAATAGCAAATATCACTGATAAGACCATGCAATAAGAAACAACTTTTGTTTTGAAAAAAAAAATGTAAGTGTGGAGCACCGTTCACAAAATTGCAACCATTTAGTTTTGATCTTTCGCACATTCAGAAAAAAAAGTCCTGCACATTTTATAAATTATGAGCGACTGGACATAAAAAGGACATCAAAAGTGAAATAAAAATGTCAGAGGGTCCAACAAATGGAGTGATCTGTTTGCTAGGAGGGTTACCTATCATGGGACTCTGGAGGGCGAGGTCCCAAAATTCTAAATGGTAAGGTAATTTGATATGTCATTGTAAAGACAGTAGAAAAGTAAACAATTTCTACACCAGAACTGAACAAATATACAATTGAATGTTGAGTCGAATGGTAAAAAGTTCAAAGACACAACAGGTTCCTTTTTGTATTCCTCTGCTATGAATAATATATGTTATTTATTAGAGAAGCGAGAATGAGTATCCAAGATAATTTTACTGTACGTAATGAGTGAAATATCAAAGTACTAAAATCTCTATTCTTACTAGAAATCCAACTCGACATTACACGTTTTATAACACTATAGTCTACTCTTGATTATTATAGATTTCCACATTTTAGAAAATGAACGAAAAAGCAGAATAAATCAAGTGACAGTAAACGAATGAATCTTTCTAAGTAGGTACTTTGTTAAATTTTACTATAATTCTTACCTGAAAGACAACTATGATGAAACACACCAATGAAATCAAGGATTTCATAGTCCAATAATTTGTTATTTTCTTAATTTTCTCACAGAATGTCAGTTTGCAAGGACATGTCCTGGAATATGATTTAGCGGAAACTGTTGTTTGTTTTTTGTCAAAACTGGTTTTAGGACGAATTCTACTTTCCGTTGGATGTACATTTATTGCACATCGACTTGTAACTTTAATATGAGTACTTTGTCTACTTTCACAGTTCTTCTGCTGAAATATTTCCCACCTTCGCATTGTGGTATTCGATACTTTTCTCGTAAGGAAAATTGTTTTCATTTAATCACTATTTTACAGAAATAAGAAAAACTGCAATATCCTCTATGTAAATTAATTTTTCCGTTTACTGAAACATAATAGAGCAATTAACGATGAAAACAATATTGGATTGAATAAGAGCTCTTACATCACGCCAAAAAATGATTGATGATTAAGATTTTCTCAACAAGTTGAGAACAAATTTCATAGAATATAAAGCTATTTGGTTACTTTCGAATGTCACATATTGAGGAAAACGTAATTAGAATAATTGATTTTAATTACTAAAATAACCAAAGCAATGTCACATTTCAAGATCACTCATGGATTTCAAGTTTCAAGTATATGCAATAAGTGGTCGAGTGTTCACACCTGTTTGAGGGAATCTTGGTTCGGCTACAGGTGATGTGGGATGTCAGAGAATAGCATCCTTGTATTTAGTCTTCTTAAAGTTTGAGTCTATTTTCTACCATACCACAATATGGCGATAAAAAGTGCTATCTTATAATTATTGAAAGGAAACAGATTTCAACATATAGAGAGTAGTTAAAAGTTGTTCTATGCATCAGCATAGTCTGTAAACGCGAGTATTGAACACAAAAGTAAAGTTTCTCGGCCACAAGGTCAATTATTTTTTTTAGACTTAAAAATTATCATATGTTTAACAAGCCTAAGTCTTATGGAATTGATCGTCGATATGCGTCAAGGCAGAAACGCTAAAATACAGCAAGAAACGTTATTTTCATATTGTAAATTTCTACTTAATGCTGATAGGTAGAGCAAATCATACACACTGGAATCTTTTCTATCCCACTACGAATTTTATTACAAAATTTCCTATTACAGGTGTAAACAGTAAAATACAGGATTACTATAAACACGTATATTTTTTAGTAACTATGATAAATAGGTGTGCAAAGGCCTAGATAGCCTAGGAAAGGATTCACACAGAATTCCATGCAAGCTAAGTGAGAAGGATTCAGAATTTTTAATGCTCCATGCAAGCAGAGAGAACTTAGAAAGCCAGAAAGCTTTACGCAAGCTGGGTGGTTGAGGTCAAGAATTCAACAATGCTCAAGGCAAGCAGAGTAGAATGGAGAGGAGGCCTTAGAGCTCCAGGCAAGCTTAACGGCTTGAGTGGGTATTTTTCAATCCTCCAAGCAAGCTGAGAGAAGAGGGTTGTCCAGCCAAAGACTGATACCAAATGTGGAGGTCTTCCTGTTTTATAGGTGCTTCAATGTGGCAGTGTCACTGATAGTGTTTTTGTGTCACATGATCAGGCGAAATATTACAATATGGATTCAGAGAACCAGACAAACAGATTTTGTTTCGTAACTATCGATTAAAACCCAAAGGGTGAAAATGTACCATTTCCGCTCTCAACATTGAATAATAAAAGCGAAATACATGTCTCATTTGAGCCCTTTTGAAAATGTACAAATTTACTACAGTTATCGGTTTAATAATTTATTTTCATAGAAAGGAAAATAGGAAATAATTTAGTAATGTGGATTAAACACCCTCAAAAATAGGTTTTATATCCTATTTTAATAGACCATTGAAACCGGAAGTGGAACAATGTACTCGTCTCACTATTGATCACCATGAACAAAAAATGTAATAAACAGTGACAAGTATTTTTGACATGGCTTCAAATTTCCACTAACAAGCTCCATCTCCGTCCTTATTTCTCTAATGAAACCAGACTTAATGGAAATCTACTACCCATTCGATTTTCGATTTTCCATCTTTCTAATTTAGAAGTTTAGAACAGTTATACAATTTGAAACGATACCCACTCTTTTCATTTCTTGTTAAATGAAAAAGGTGCTATGTTCAACAGTCCTAATCAGGAAGTGAGTTCCCGTGAAAATACTCATCTCATTCCAGTATTCCCTGCTTTTGTCTACGGTTAAATAACTTTTTCTGGCTAATCACCGAAATGTTCATTTTCTCAGAGAACAAATTGCTGAAACGGAAGTTAAAACTAGCACACAAGTCGATTGAGCATTTTCCCGATATTTCCTACAATGTTCGATATAGCCACACTGTGCCTCAAAAGAACAACTCTTAATCATGGCATTATTTCTCAGAAAGAAGGAAATTAAAGTTTCTTCTTTCAATTAAAAAACGACTTTGTGAATAGAATGTTCCTAATTAACAATAATTAATAATTAAAATAAAAGGTGTTCTGATTTGATTGTGTTTATATTTCCTTCAACCCATTTATTCTGATAACGGTGCCGTAGCATCTCGAAGAGGTGTGAAGTTATCTCTACTCACTGTCATGGGAAGAAGTAATATCACCAAATTTATATTATATGAAGTTTTTCATTGAATGTTTTCTTTTTTGGTATTGAAACTATAAGGAAGGTATCTAAAATGGTAAATTGTTTACAACATTAATATTTTTAGCTGAAGTAGTACCAACTTATAAGCAACTGCTGGGAAACAATAACGTTAGTGTTTTTTCAGTTGTATTTTTGACCCATACTAACGATATGGCTTATGTATTCATGAATTGTTCGCTAAATACGTTACGTTCGCAGACAGTACGAATCAAGATTGATACGGCTGATGCAATCTTATAGCTGTGTTCTAAGTTTACTTTTCTATTGCGAGTGCACTGAAGAGAATATCCTGAAGCCTAAGACCGAGATAAATTGAATATTTTCTACGGTACCTTACATGGAAGTATCAATACTACAAAATTGATAAAAGTTCCCTTTAATCATCCAACGGGAATAGAACCCAGGATCACTGGAATGTAAACCCAACGATTATCTCGCCACTCTAAGACATTGCTGTTGCTTTAAGGAATGAAAAACTTGACGAGAAGTGATTTTAGTAAATTGCATACTTTTACAATTTCAATACTGTAAAACTCTTATACTTTACGTCACAATAAAAAAGAAAGTATTACGTAGAAACTATAGTAAAGAGAATTCAAATCTAAATTGTCAAACAAAATTGTTGAAAATGAATGATAGAAGTAGTATTAGTGGACGTTGTTGCAGCATTTAAATAGGAGGAAGTTTAACACTCTGCTTCAGCATCGAGGCTAAATGTTAGGTGTATTTGCAGTTTAAGTATTTCTCTACCGAAATGGATGATATGATATCATTAAGTTTTACGTCTTATCCTTATCCTTATCCTTATCCTGCCGGCTAGGGTAAAGAAGACGGTTTTATATACGGATATTTCTTTATAATTATGTTCTTTATCGTGCCATTAATATGCATTGCAAATTCTTGAATTCAACATTTTATCAACCTACTCGATATTGGGAAAATCAAAATCTCTAACCGTTGTCCTGCGAACACATGATGTGTGGCCCACGCACTTAAACTTACTTGTTATACATATTTTTTGTTTATTACGTTATTTCGTATGGACGTTTTGGTTTTGTGAAATGTAGAAAAAAGAAAACTTATAATGTAAACAACCTGAAACTTATGCTACTCCATGCCTAAAACTATGTTGGACCAGCGATGGGCCACTAGCGACCTCCTGGCAATAATTTGATGTCCTGCAGCGAAGATTCGCTATGGCCTCCCTTCCGTTTTGAAAATTATACTACCAGCGTTCCACTAGTGGCATCGGCGCGATGAAACTCCAATGAACCACAAAATGTTAAATGAATTATAGATTGATATCTCTACATTAAAGTGAGTCTCATAAAACACTAAAAAGGGTACTTCGGAGTTGGCGCGAACCACCTACCTTATGATTTGTAGGTGGATATTGTTCCAACTTCGCCACGACAAAGGAGTCGTCGCCTGTAGAGCGATAATCGTTGAGGCCTTTATAATTTGGCCAATCAGAGTGCTCCTTAATGTAAACAACCTGAAACTCAAGCCATTGGCTCTTACAATCGAAGGAATCCTAATAGTTTTGAAGTAAGTAACATTTATATTAATGATGCCCGTTATGGAAAAAAGTTGAAACAAGGTATTTTCAAATTTACCGTTTTACCATATAAATTCAACAGAGTAAAGTTTTAAATTCATATTAACAACTTTTACAGTTGAGACAACTACTAAACCTTAGATTTTGGTATTGACATGTTTTTAAGAAAGTTATTTCTAGAAGGACACTGCTTTCATTCTTTTAATTGGTTTCCCGCAACATGATATCCAACTGCTCAGATGGTGCAATGGGTTCAAAACAACAATAGGCATTAGAAAGACTAACTAGAGTATATCCACTAGAAATATTCCAAATCATTGCCTAATCGGTTAACCGGTTTGGATTGGTTTAAGTTTCAAACCGAATGTGTCGGTTTATTTCAGAAATCGAACCATAATTGGTTCTCTTCGGTTTGAAACAGACACTGAATTGAAGTTTTCTTACAATATTTTTATATATATCTTGAAACAAAGCCCGAACTATATGCAATGACTTCATATTAGATTAAGTAATTGTGAATCTGGTATTTCAGTTTCGATTCTCCATGTCTTTCTCTTAATAATTTACATGTAACACTTCCCAAGTGTAACACTCAGATTTTGATAAAATTTGCCAGGTAGATACTATATATGAAAGAGACGGTTACATTTTTCTTTACTTTCTGTGGAAAAAACGGTTTTAGGGGGCAAAAATACCCACACAAAATTTTGAAAGTTGGCATAAAGGAAAGAAGAAGGTGTCCAAAGTGAATGAAAGGGAGGAGAAACCTTTAATACGGTTGCTCGTACCTAATGCTAAAATTTGGTTTGTTATTTTCAGTAACCAATTAATATTTATTTAGCAAACATGTTTCTGTCATTAACAAAATATCGTGTTTTTATGTTATGTTGTAAATTATGGTTCAATTTTGAGATCAATAGAATGAGTGTACTTTAAGAACTCCGTAATTTGAAAGCAATCAACCAAAATTACAACACAATTTAATTTGTGCTAATAGAAACATAATCAAGCACTATTCAATCAGATGTTCAGGCAAGATTTGAGTGCTAAGTACTTGGGGACGATTTTCCTCTATTGATAGTTGATTGTTTTAGAAGAAATTTAAGCCTACATCTCAGAAAGGAATATTTAAGAGTAGTAAACTCATTAGAAATTTTAACATAATGTTGGTACGAAGGAATGCAAGTAGAATATTTCATGGTAAAATATTATCTAAATTCTACAACTATGATGTAAATAAACTCCAAAGCAAGAAAATTGCTTTTCCTTCTCAAAGATTTCAAAACATGGAGCCTCCTGAAAGAGCTCCTAAGAAGGAGAATAACAGAATTTTCGACTTCTTACTCAAGTGGCCATTCCTTCTTATTTGTTGTGCTACAGTATTTTTCCAGGTATTCGTAATGTAATACTTATTTCGCAAAAATAATCAGAACTATAATAGCTGAGAAGAAAAAGAGCATGTAAACTAGGCTTCTTAGGTTTGATGTCTGCTGGTGCCGTTAATTTATATCGTTGCATTGCAATTCTGAGGCTTACCAAGTCTCTTTAAAATGTGTTAATGTGGCTAAGGTGGGAAATAAACAAGCCAGAGTGTGATGTTGAGCAAAGATGCCCGAGCTCATGAGGTTGGCGCTCATGAATTCGGAACTCACGCTTGCTCGACCTGTCCTTCACGGAGTAAGGCCTGCCACACACATTCCGGTATACCGGTGAGGTTTATCTGTACAGGTAAACCGGAACGTGCGTGCCAGCCACACTGTTGAAGAAACGAAATTCAATTCTTACTACCTGTGCAGGCGTGTAGACCTGAGCGTGTGTGTGGGTTACTCCGGCACACCTGTACAGTGTTTAGGTGAGTTGTGGCTAGTTCCTTGAATAGGGAGCGTCGGTCGTTGTCTTGTTTGTTCGCCATCTCTCGACTGAGTTAAATTCTTCGGGTTTTCAGTTGCCTGTGTGTGTGTGCTCTAGCCTGCACAGGTATACCTTTCCGGTATACCAATGAGGTCTACCTAACAGGTATATTGTAACGTGTGTTCCGGGCCTAAGGCAAGTTCCAAACCATGATCTGAACGTGAGGTCGAGTGAATGTGATGTCGAAAGAATGTTGTGAGTATGAGGTCAAGTGAGTGTGATGTCAAAAGGATGTTGTGGGCGTGATGTCGAAAAGATGTGAGTTCGAGGTCGAGTGAGAGTGAGGTCGGACAGATGTCAGCGTGAGTTTGAGTGAGATAAGTGCAAAGTGGGAATCTTTAGTGTTTACTACGTCATCTCCATGAGTCCAACTTTACTTTACTTTTACTTTAAGTTAGTCTCTGCCACGGATCTGGAATATTTTAATAAGGAAAATAAGGTATGAGAACGCCTTAAGCACCATAATGGACTTGTATAATTATATGGATGAGTTAAAGTCACAGTGGTGCAAGCTACATATTCTTTGTTTTCACTCATATCAGTTTGTTGATAAGCAGAGCAGCTGTTTCCTTTACCACTAGAATTTCCATTGCTATCTGTTGGTACTTGAATATATATATCAAACCTGACGATTTCTGTTAACAGATTAACTAACGTACTCTTCATTTCTATGCATTTTGTATTTTTTTTTTAAAAAAAAGGGCTTACATCACTGCAACTTTAGTTCATGAATATGTGAACAATTGTTATGTAGAATATATGTGATTTGGAACCACAATTACTGAATTTTGGAATACTAGTTATATTTATCACCACTTTCAGTCTCTGATCAGTCCCTATCTTCTTAGTCGCCCGTTTTTCTTATATGAAGCTTCTCGCCTAGTAACAATGTATGCTCTTTATTTATTTTTAAGCTTTTTTCTCAGCGTATTCTATGAACCTTCCTCTATAATAGCTGGGAGTGTCATTGGTTCATGTATTTCAGATACGAATGAAATTTCTGTTCGATTACAAGCAGTACTGAACCTTATACCAATCAAGTCGATCTATCCGAAACGAACACCTGTTGTAGGCGTTGCTGCTACTGTATATTAATTTGGAACTCACTGTCAGAGAAAATGAACTGACAGTCAGATTCATGTTTTGCAGATTTAATTCTCCTCCTGGTTGAGCTAAACCAGGCGATAGAACAGAGATGTTCAACTTTTGTATGTTGTGAAAGGAAATCATGTCCCAGCTACTTGTTACGGTACTGTAATATAAAAATGAAGCATACACATTCTTCAATGAAAATGCAGTAAACGTTGCGTCATTTAAATGGTCGAGGAACAGAATTCTGATTTGGGTTAAGAGCGGTTCATACGCAATATCCAGATGCCCGCCTTTTCTCAAACTTGCCTAAATGTTAAAGTTCAGATCATTGTGAGATTCAGAAATTCATTTGATCTACCATATTTGACCCCAGTTAGCCTGTTAAGAACCCCATTACTAGAAAACCTTTCTCGACAAATTTAGACAGTATGAGACTTAAACGGGAAACACTAGCACTTAGAAGTAATGTTTTTAGCAGTGTAATGTACATCCAAATCGCAGATTCTTTATCTAATCATGTAATTCTAACAGACGAACGTCAGTTGGATTGGATTTTACTTTGGTTTTATAGCTGAGGCTACACGTCACGTAGATCTGTAGGTTAACGTGGAATCCGCAACAGATGAAATGCACCGGGAATCAAACAAGGATCTAGTGCGCAAATGCTGACCCTATAACCACTAGCAAACTTCTTTTCGGGTCGGCGCTTAGCCCTTTTTAGCATCGAGGCAATATTAGACGCGGATTTACAATTTAACAGACGAACGTTTTATCATAAAATCAAAATAATATTTGAAAAGAAAAGACAGAAATTCTTCTAATGTTTCTGTTTTGTTAAATTTCAGGTAAGAGAATGCTACATAAAGTTTCTTGAATCCGACGTCTTGGTACGTTCAAGGATGGTTGTAGTTGAAAATTTTCCAAGTCCAGCCATTACAATATGCCGTAATCCAGGATTCAAGGAGGATGTTCTGAAGGTAAATCGTGGTCAGAAAATTTGTTTTTCTTTGTGGTTTTCTATACTTCTATGATTTTGAAAATTCCTTCTGTAAGAAGAAAGATTCATTGAGTACCTCATTCCAAACTAAATTTTACATGAACATGTAGATATAAACACGAGATTTATTTTTTAAGATTCGTTGTGCAATAAAAACCAAAACCAGCAATCCCTGACAAGAAAGATGTATTTATTGCACTTAGATACCATTTTCTATTTTCCGAAGTAAATTCCGTCTCGGTATAAACATTTCATATAACATCTTTTTCAAATATTTCTGAAGCGTGTGATAATAGCCCGTTATTCATGGTTGTTTTCATTTCTTCATCAGTATATAAACTCTTCCTGCCTAGGAAGATCTTCAGAAGGCACTAGAGGTGATATTCGCTATTCGCAAGGTATGGACTGATTTTCGAATTTCATTTAGCTAAAAGATCTTATTCCGACCTTCCAGAACAAGTTCAGTATTTTACTGTCTTTCATTGCATTGTCACCATGTATTATCCGTCGCACGAGTCTGTGCATTTGTTTTGTAGTGGCGCTGCTGTTGTGTTTGTCTTGGCACTGGGCGAAGGGGGTGGTAGGAGTGAGGGCAGGAATTGTTTTCTGTATTCCTTTACAGGGTTGCCAGGACGACTTCAGGTCAGGCAGGCAACTAGATATTTTAATGTTCGATTCCAAACCAAATAGTTTTACATATCTCTCGCAAAACAACTTGAAATATGTACGCACTACTCTCACGCAAATTTCATTCTGTTCATATCCTTTTGATTTTCTCGAAAACCTGACCATAAAAGAAATCTCAAGAAACTAGTACCCCTGGCGACCCTGCCATGTTGTTCCTACCACTTGTAAACAAGGAAGTTAGTTCCCAACTTCGCCGCATGCAGAGAAAAATCAGACGAGTAATACCTCACATATTAGATTGTTGATATTTACAGTTGTCATGTGTTTTGCTTTTAGGGATAGCATGATAGTCCGTTTACCACAGTCAGCAATCTTAAACATGTTAACTTTGTACTATAAAGCCTGCAGATTGACTAGTTGGTTTTCCATATCCTCGGTGAGGGAGGGATGTGCTATTGTGTTCACGTGTGGTTCGGATTTTGTGTCAGGTAGTAACTGTGAAGAATAAGTGATAGAGTTGTTTTATTTTGAATATGCGTTTTTGGTTGGGTTCTATTATGTTTTTTGCCGTGGTGACGTGTCATGTGTGTGTGGGTGGGTGTGGAGGTACGGAGCAGCTCCAGAGTCCGAAAACATTGTGCCTCGAAAGTGTATGCTTGTTGCCACTGTCTAATTGGTTTTGTCGTTATATTAGTTCGGACGTTTTCTCTTGAAATGGAAATGTCTGCTTGTACTCAAGAATGCCGAATACCTGTAGTCTCATTCACTCTTGAGAGTGCGCAAAATTTTAAACGATATTCACAAAGAACTTTACTTAAAAATAACCTCAATATAATAGTAAAATGATTCATGTTATTGTTACAAATATGAACACAATAGTCTAACAACTATAATATCAACTTATTCAAAGTACCTATTGTCTCCATTACTTTGAAAATTTTAAAGATAGAATAAGTAAATTTTAAAGATAAAATGTAAAAATTTAAAGATAGAATGAGGAAATTTTAAAGATAGAATGAAAAAAAATTAAAAGATAGAATGAGGAAATTATAGAGATAGAATAAGGAAATTTTAAAGATATAATGTGGACATTTTAAAGATAGAATGAAGAAAATTTAAAAATAGAATGAAAAATTTAAAGATAGAATAAGGAAATTTTAAAGATATAATGAAAAAAATAAAGATAGAATGAGGAAATTTTAGAGATAGAATAAGGAAATTTTAAAGATAGTATGAGGAAATTCTAGAGATAGAATAAGGAAATTTAAAAGATAGAATGAGGAAATTTTAGAGATAGAATAAGGAAATTTTAAAGATAGAATGAGGAAATTTTAAAGATAGAATGAAAAAAATTAAAGATAGAATAAGGAAATTTTAAAGATAGAATGAAAAAAATTAAAGATAGAATGAGGAAATTTTAAAGATAGAATGAAAAAAATTAAAGATAGAATGAGGAAATTTTAGAGATAGAATAAGGAAATTTTAAAGATAGAATGAGGAAATTTTAAAAATAGAATTGCGCATCTGGTTGCAGTACACGTTCTACAAATAATGGTAGGAATGTTTACAGAACGAACGGGAAGACAGATACCCTTTTTAGCCCTGGAAATACTCACTTTTATCTATAAAACCCATAAAACATTTTACATTAATACTGTGAATTAATATTACCAGACTGATGAACGAGACTTAACGGAAATTCAGCTCCAAGTTTGAGGTTTTGGAAACAATTCTGCATACATCTCACAATTTCTGTACTTACTAAATCTTTTCAAACCTCTGCTATACTGTTGCAAGTCGTGGCTTGGTTACATACCTTTTGTGAAACTTTTTTTTTTTTTTTTTTTTGGAATTGAGTACCATGCAAATGAAAATAGGTACCAGCATTGTACCAAAATCATAGCCAGTCATCTAGAGTCAAAATATTAAAAAAAAGATGTAGCTTGAGCCTTATTTCTTTCCTCGGAGCTTTGCTTACAGGAAAATTTATTTTCCCTTTACTCTGCTACGGACTAACATACGCGGTCTTACAAGAGTGATAAACCGCCAATTAAACAAATAAGGATTTAGAATTAAGAATCGTGGAGCGTTTCTTGCTGTATCGTTGACGTTGCTTAACTTTTTTAAATGTTTTTAAACATTTCTTGAAGTTCTGTTTTAAGGCGTCCGTCATCGAATTTCTAGTTCAATGAGTCAACAACAGGCTGATGAAATGCCCAAACGTGTAGATTGCCGTCAGATGAAGTGAATTTTAGGAATGTAGACAAAAGAACGTTATGCATGTTTATTTGTTAAGAAATATATAAAAGAAATGAGTCAATACAAAATAGAGATTTTTTATGTTTGAGCGTATAAATGAACTGTAAGTTATGCTGAAAGATATGATTTTTTTTAGAAAAAGATAAAACATAATTTTAAAATTGATTCGATACTAAACATCTACCGGTTATGATTGTAAATAAATAATGTGTGCTTTTTTTTTTTTTTTTTTACAGAATTTTAGTTTAAAATATTACATGTGTAAAATTTGGTATTTTTGTTAGTATTATTAAGTTACATTATTTATTGTGGTGGGCGCGATACCTTTGCACTTGAAATATACCACAAAATTTGATTTTAATAATAATTGAGTAAATATCACGCCATATAACCAAGGTCCTTCACGTGGTGTACATGTAAAATTCTGTTTGTTCTTATTATATGAAGGCTAAAAGGGGAAAAGGACGTACGACAAGAAATGGTCGAAAATGAGTTAACAGCAGAATAATGTAGCCTAAAAGATGTAGTTTGCATGGACTAGGATCCAACAGTAAGAAGAAGGATAGTCACTAAGTAATTTGATGCTAAAGATTTCACCTACAAGGGAAGAAACAGGTAAGTCAGTGGAAAACAGAGTAATTGTGTAAAGTTATTAAAAAGATCACTTAACTCCTTTTTCCCTTGTAGTCTTCATGTTAATGATATTATAGAATATTCACTACTGCACGAACTCTTCATTATTACCGCTTATTTGAGTGTAGTCGAGTTTAGATAATATTTTTTCTACATTTAATTTAATACATATGTTCTACATTAATACTTTTTTTCATACTTTCTTCTCTTTACAGTCAAAGTTCTTAAGCATCTTAAATCTTTGGATTCTAATTGACAATGCATCTGAAATGGCGACTCAATGGAAGGAAATAACTTACGACTTTAATGAAACTATCCAATCTGTAGAAACTAGTGGCAAAGATATGTTTAGTAAGAGAACCTACTTTTAGTGAACAGTTAATTGATGTCAATACTTAATTTATCTAATGACTTTCACGTGTTATGGTTTTAAACTTTAAGAAATTAATAGTTTATTCCAAGATTTCTCTTATTTAGATTAAAGTAAGTTATCTTTCTCGATGATATTTGTCGTTAATCATTTAGTAATACTTAAAATGCACATAGTTTATTAAAATATATCAACAAAGTAACGGTATAAATCTTTAAATTATTGCTGGATCTGACTTCTATGTATAGTTACATAAATGGATATGCGAATTTCCTTTATATTGTTGTAAATCAATAGAAGTACATCTCAAGAAACCCCGATTTGATATCTTGTTGTATCATACGTGATTCGGATACTACTTTAAAATGTAGATCCACATCCTGTTAACCATTAGCAGTGATAATACAATAACCTCCTAACAAATAAGCAAAGGATAAAAGAACAGCGCTTGTCTTAGTATTGTTTCACCTGTAGTATCGCCGCAATTATTTTGTAAATGCTTCTGCACAAGGCAAATAATGAAGCAAGAGTTGTATTCGTGGAATGCAAGTTTCGAACATTCGACTCAACCACTATTTGTGTGTTCCCTGATATATCTGATAAGAATTTATTCATTTCAAAAGGAACTCGATATTGTCTACGTAGAAAGTTCTGAAATAAACTATTGAATAATATTGTTTAGGGTCGTAATCTATCAGGAATAAGAGTGTAAAATCTGTTTCAAATCACAAGTTCGCACGTGTGCAGAGAAAAGAATTTTGCTTGGGAGACTCGGGTTCGATTCCCGGTGGGAGCTAATGTGGTTCGGTTTCCACGTTAATCAGTAGGTCCAAGTCCCATATAGCCTCGCTGCTGAAAGGGACTCTAAACTCTAAATCAACTCAACTCCAAAAAATTGCTAAATAAACTACATGAAGATTTTTTTTTAAATACAAATAATAGTCTATAATTTCCTTTGAAAATGCAAGTTTTTCCCAACCATCAAAACGAAAAGAAGTTTCCCGTTCAATTAGTTATAAAATGTTTGATTTGATATAACATTTGTATAATATAGTTAATTCTTATTAATCAATCCACTGAGTATGGATTAAAACTTAGCGAAGGCTAAAGCGGAAAATTACTCCTACCACGATTTTTTTAAAATTCCACCATAACTTTAACAGTAATACACGTGTAATAATAATAATAATAATAATAAAAATAATAATAATAATAATAATAATAATAATAATAATAATAATAATAAGAAGAAGAAGAAGAAGAAGAAGAAGAAGAAAGAAGAATAATCGATTTTAATATAATATTTTTTATTCTCTTTAAGGCTTTCCAACATGAAATTAAAACGAATCAAAAATGAAAGGAGAATTTAGCACCTATAATGTTGAGTATATATATATGCTGCACTATAAATTTCGTAAAAAATGATTTTGATATTTTTGAGTGTTCATAATTATTCCCATTAATTGGATTTTTAATTAATCGAGAATGAGAAAGTGAACCTATTTCCACGTTCCACAATTTTAAGAAATATATTCTACTGCTCACGGACATTTTAAATTTAGAAGTATGAATGTGGTTGGAGCTTTGCGTTTGAAAAAATATGTAAAATCAGCCACAAAACTAATTACCCTTCTGACTGCGATAACTTCATTGCGTCAGGTCTAGTACTTTTACTGGTATGGTTTTTAAAAACCCTGCACAGAGGTAATCCAATTTACACGTAACATTTCTAGCTGGTGACGCTAGTTGGTAAGCCTATGAAGTACTATGCAAATAATTAACAAAAAAATCTCAATTTTAAGATTTATCTCTGCTGTTTGAAGAGTGTTGTTCATTGAGTGTCACATGTAAGAAACATTATAACTCGTTGAGCAAAAGCTATAACAGTCACCGAGAAGTACTCTCATGGAATCTATTTAGCGTTCTAATAATATATACCATGCTCTCGCTTATCTTTCTATTGAAACCGGAAATCAACACCTTTTCCATCTTATTTCGAGCATAAACATTAAAGCATTGTGTCTCGAATTTTCACTTTTTAAATATAGAATCCATAGCATCCGTTTCAGTCTTCGAGTTAGGTTCGGAGCAGGGAATAAAATACTATAATAGAAAATAAAATTACCTAATTTAGGATTTTAGGATATCATTAACAAACTACTCGCCCAAACCGTTTAACTACTGCTCACTCTATATAAATCCAGTTTTACGTAAAGTGTTTCTCAGTTTCAACTTGGCTTTGTTTACAGTCAGACTCAGTTTGCGGAAAATGATTGTAAGTTATATCTCTTGCGATGTACAAATGATATTTTGGCACATATTACATTTACGTCAGCAGTACAATAACTGAAATAGGTTGAATGTGTGAAATGATGGAAGGTATAGTGATTGTTACTAATAAGAAGGTATTAAGAATTACCTAACAATAAAATTTTATGAACAATATTAGTTAACTCAACAAACGAAGGTCTCATTATAGGGTCTTAATGGCTTGTCAAGACTTATATGGAAGGGTTTTAACTAGCTAACAGTTTTTGTGGAAACTGAAGCTGTTAGTCACTGTAAATAACTGGTTATCGTATTGGATTTTCAAGCAGGGAATCGCGGGTCGAATCCCTGTAGGATGGAAGTTTCTAACATCCTTTAATTTCAATTTCAATTCTTTGTCACTGTAATATACAGGATCTTTACCTATGGAATAGGAAATAGACTTTGGAGTAATGGCAATTTAAATAGAATCATAAATGTAAGCAAAGATACACATAGTTATTTCCTTCATTTTTTTCAGATTTGATATTTTCAGTTTGTTTCAACTATTATAAATCACGTATGATCAAACTTTGTTTCTTTCTTGTCATATACAGTATGTAATGAAATAATACATTGTCTACAAACAAGGAGTTATAATGTTTTTGATATGTACTCATTGATCAACACGCTACAAACAATGAAGATAAATCTTAAAATGTAGAAGTATTTTTTACATCAACTGCACAGCAAAATCTTGTCTCAGTGCACCACAGGCTTACTAACTATCGTTATGTATAGATTGAATTGGACCTCTCCAGGCGTTTTCAAAACCAGCAAAAGTACTGGACCCGATCTAATGGAATTATAGCAGTCATTGGTGTAATTACTTTCGTGGCTAACTGTACAGTAACTTGAATTTCTTTCAAACTTGCAGACGATTATCAGTGTCGAATGTTACATCATTCAAACATGGAAATTGTTTCACCGTAGAAAAGGTTAGTACATCTACAGAAGGCGATCATTATTTTCTGATACTTGGAAGCAAAACTCGCTTCGACAATTCTCCTGCGTTTTCTATCTACATTCATAATAGTCAAGAACCATGGTCAGATAAGAACTTTATTGCTTTCTTATGAAATACACCAAATTTATATAAGCACTTTTTTGGTGATAGTACATATAGACTTTAGTAAAGTTAATCACTCACATACAGTGCCGAATTTACATATAAGCTAGACGAGCTACAGTTTAGGCCCCGCTATCTTGGGTGCTCCAAAAACCTAAAGAAAAAACTGGATATACATTCCCAAAGTATAAGAAAATCAACAAACGAAATAAAATTCACATACCGGTATACGTAACGACAGTGCTTCCTGTTGTGTAGACTACTGTGATGTAAGTAATGGGGCTCCTTCTGCTAACCTGCTTCCTAAAATATCACCAGTTTCTTCATTTCTGTATATAGGATGCCTATGTTCATCTGGACACATAAAGGACCCCATTATCTTCAATAGCTTAGGCCCCCATCAAACTTAAATCCGACTTTGCTCACAATACGAGTACGATATTAAAATCGAAACAAACAATTTGCTTAAAACATATTTTACCTTAAGATACTTGCTCTCTGTTTCGAAACCCGAATACTAACGACTTTCTTTTTCCAATCATAGGTATTTTGAGGCAATATCCGGCATATCCAACAGTTATTAGTTTTAATTACTCAGAAGCGTATTATGATACAGCAGCATTGCTTCTTTTCTGTGACAATAAAATAAAGAAGTTGAAAAATAGGTACATTTTTTTAAAAAAATGATCTTGCTTTAAAGTCAAGTTCTCCCTGGAAACTTTCCCGCAATTTGTATAATACTGTTTTATGGTGTTAACAATTTCACCAATATTCGTAATATTGATAACTTAAATAATCGATAACACCATCCTTTAGTGAGACTTTTGTCATCATAGTTTGGATTTGGTGTCCTTTTCGTAAGGTTTCTGATCTTGTACTACAACTTCAAATTTTCACACTTTTAAATTCTTATTTATATTTATTAATATCACTGTCACTGTCGGTCACATCTGTGTTGTTTTCACCCCACGCTGTCTACTTTTCTATTACTATCGTGGTCAACATTATCTGTGTTTAGATGGTCATTACTTAGCTATTCATCACTTTCTTGAAGCGACTGTTAGAGTCATCATATTGATGTCAAACTACTTTCGTATTTTGTTAGGATATGAAGAACATGACATTGTGACTGAAAAATAAACAACGTTCGGTTTAAAAACAAAACCTCATTGTATGACTAATCGCGCATTGGGAAAGAATATAACTTCATAAATTTTAAAGATATCATTTCTACCACTCAAAATATCTCGTATTGAAAACAGAAAACGTAAAGGACATATATTTCTCAAAACCTGCCAATACATCAATAGGCATACGAGTGATGAAGGTGAATGGAGCACTAACTATCCTATTAAAACGACAACATTCCTGTTTCACAGCTTGTTTGCTTTTATTAAAAATGACGAAAGTTAAATTAGTTAAGAAAAAATCGCTGCATCAGAAAAAGATAGTTTCTTTAATTAATATTCCTGCTAAATAAAATTAACTAATCAATACGTGTAAAACTTTATGAAAGTGAAAGAAGTCATAATAAAAATATTATATTTGTTATATCTATAGGAGGTAAAATATGTCAATTTAAAATTATTGGCCTTGGAACTTAGATTTTCTGTTTGAATTTTAGTCTTGTAGTCAATAGTAAGAAAATAAAATAAATGTATACTATATTTTGCGTTTATAGTTTTTCCCTTTTAGGCTGTCCAATAGTCTATAAATAAAGTGTAAATGTTTATTTTTACAATTGTCCTAGGAATAGAATTTTGGTAATTAAATTTTAGAATGATTCATGTCATTTACAGGAATTGGTCTTAATTGGCAGAAGAACGAAATGATCTCCACCAGAGCAGGGGAAAGAATAAGTGTTGGATTACGTACCCAATATCATCATGCGATAAGCAAACCACAAATTCCGTGCAAAGAAGACGCAAATTATAGCCTTACCAAGGTATATAATGTACTTTAGATCAAGACTGTAACTAATTTACATTCTATTACATTAACAACATAAGTTCCATTTCTCCGAAATTTACGTTGGTTAATCAGATTTTATGTAATACTTTTCACAATAATTTCACATTAAAACTTAGATTCATTCGTATCTATTATGAGACTTGAGAAAACATGTTAAGACATGTAAGTATGGAAATCTTATAAACTGAACAGAGATCATTTATTGATATATATGATAGCAAACTGATAAGAGGTAGTGAGAATGATACTTTAATATGCGTGAGGGCAAATCTTTCAAGCACTTTTAAGTTGCCAGGAGAAAACAACGTGAGAGTCAAAACAGGAAGAAGGCAAAGCTCTTCATTGTACATTGTTCTCCCGCATACCGATGAAGAAACTGTGACATTCAATCATTGCGGAACAGCGAGGGTGGAAACATAACGAAGGCAATCAAAGCATCAGCAAATGTCAATTACGTGATGTAACTCAATTTCTTTAGACGGAAGGGCATAATACATCTGAAATTCATCGTGGTATGAGTAAGGATTTGGGTGGGAACAGTCCAGATGATGGATATGTGCACGATTATTGCAGAGAGTTTAGAGAACTAAAAGACGAGACTAGCAGAAGGTAAAAATCTATGCCAGTAAGACAACCTTGATGAACGCATGAAACTTGATCCTGTGGTTCGCGCAAGATTCTAAATTATGTGATTTCTGAATTATCTGCTCTTAGAATTCTAAGACATTCGGATGACGTCTGAATATATCGAATTACATCACACACTTTAAACTTGCTTGACGCTTCTATTATATTATACGTTTTCACGATAGCTACTTCACAGAAGACAAGAATTTATCAATCGGTGTGAGGTTGGGCGGTATCCAGTAAACAATTTGTCTTATATTCGTTTCCTCACTTCAGGTGGTTCTTCTGTAGTAGAATAATGGAGTTTGAAAGAAATAGCTCCAGTATTTAGAGTACCAGGAATAAGTTCCATTTCTGTTTTTAACTCTTTATTCCCAATGTAGGTGATAGATATCTATTGTTATTTTGCGGTTTCGAGATTGGTTTCCGTGAACAAAATTGTTAATTAATAATATGGAATGTTATTATTATTATTATTATTATTATTATTATTATTATTATTATTATTATTATTATTATTATTATTCGGATTAGGCCTCTCAAGGTTATATTCTATCTTCATCTTTATCTTGGTATGAAACTAAAAGTCGTAAAAATCTACAACACTTCAAGTTTCAGCATTGATTGGCATAGATGAAAAATGATAATAGATAGCAAGAAATATTTTTTCTTGGTTCGGATTCAGTATTGCAAAAAACTCCATATATGCTCTTATTCATCAATTTAAAATCCATCTCTTTTTCAATTTTGATTTCCCTAGAGTAAAAAAAGGAATTCAGAGTTCCAAGAATAGCTTTTATTTATTGCTTATGCTACTCTAAGCAAACAAAATTATAGAAATCTTAGATGATAATAGCAAAGAATTTTTTTTGTTAACATTGATTTAGCATACGGAGAACCATTTATAGTTCTCTATCTTATTTCTTCTACTGAAAAAACTTCTTCTCGCATCACGTATTATCACTTCTGCTTTTAATATTCGAACCATGTAGTTTAGAAATTTACTGGGAGTTTGTATTTGTAATAGTTTAATCTTAAAGGGTAAGCATGAAGTTATTCCACATTTCTTCCTAATAAGAAACGCTATTAATAACTAAATTAACTAATATCATAACTAATAAAAAAATGAGCTCAGTGTAAGGTCCCGTTTACGATCTAATGCCAACTGACGTCATATGTATTCATTTCATAAAGAAAATAAATGATCATAAGTTACGATCAATATTTGAATATAATCACAATTAAAAGTGCGATTATTATGTTATTTTAGTTCATGTTTTATACATTTGTTGCATATACATGACAAGGACATAATTGTTTCAATTTTATCAACTTGTTACACGTTATTATGCAAGGATGTAATTAATCGTATAGTCCTTATTTATGAACCTTTTAATTAGTTGAGTTGAGTTGATTTAGAATTTAATGTTTCCTTCAACAGCGATACTATATGAGAAGAAACCAACTGCTTAACATGGAATCCGAACCACATGAGCTCCCGCCGGGAATCGAATCCGGGTCTCCCACGCCAAAGGTACGTATGCTAACCGCATAGCCACGGAGATGATCTACCTTTTAATTCGTATCAAATATCACCTGTCATTTCATTCGTCCCTTCTTTTGAGTTATAAGCACAAAGAAGTGCGCATTGTAGCATTTTAATGTGAGCTCTGCATTTTTCATTTTAAATAACATAACTCCTACAAACTTTGAAGCATGATAATATGATGTACTTTAATTATCGGATAATGTAAATAGGATTGATCTGCTTAATGTAAATTGTACGTCTACTTGTTCCTTTCGCTAGAAGTAACCATCAATTGCAAAAATATATGAGCTTGTTATACAACGTTCTTTTTCGTTTCAGTGTGTCTTGAATTGTATCAGAGAAAATTTGGGGAAGACTTACGGATGTGACATGCCATGGTTTGACATTCCTGGACTCGATATATGCAATACACCACTCAGTATTTACAAGTTTTCTGTCAGCTTTGAACAGCTTATACTAAATTACAACAGTAGCTGTTCATGCATCCATCCTTGCACTTTAAGACGAATAATACCATCAACGATCGAAAGGGAAACAATCATTGGGATCGATGAGTATAAATCTCTGTGCTATGTTTCCATTCGCATGGAAACGAACGTGGTGGAGCATTTTGAAGAAATTCTGGCATACGATGGAAGTCAGTTATTTTCCGATGTGGGAGGATCAGTTGGCTTCTTGCTTGGAATTTCTGTCTTTGGTATGGTGAATACTGCTCTACAATTTCTTCAAAAGATACATCATTATTTCAGGATAAAACGTGTGCAGAGACGTTTGAAATTGTTGATCATCAATAACTAGTACTTAAAGAATTTAAGAATTAGTCTATAACGTTTTCTTTAAACAAGAACTTTTATTTGAAAGTTGGAATGAACATCACTGTCATGATGATAATTTGTTAGTGAACAGTTTATTCATATATAGATGTTAAACTTTTTTAAATTAGAAATTTTTCAGTTCAATGCTTTAGACCCTTGTAAAACGAAGTGATGTAAACATGTTCAAGTATTAGGCGCGTTCGGAAAGTAAACTCCGATTGGTCACTACGCGTAAAGTTGTGAGAGCAGCGTTAAGTTGTGGGAACACCTTTGCAAAATAGCGCGTGATAGATTAGTCTACATCAAGTCGTGGTAGAATGAAGGTTGTCTGATCGTTAGTTCCACTTTTGTAGCGTCTCAAAATGTGTGCTGCAATAGAAAACCCCTCCAAATGCGAAGTGCGAGTTGTTATATCTTTTCTTATGGTAAATTTCTTTCTAGCCATTGTATCCTACCGAGTACCTGACCACCGAACACTTCCAAAAAATGACGTTTTAACATTTATCAATATCAAACCTCCCCTAGTGACAAACAATTTCTGATCTAATATTTTTGCATAAAATTGTAAAAGGCCATATACCATGTGAACAGTTATTAAGTCAGATGAATTTTCGCGTACCCGCTAGAACAACACGGTCTAGTGATCTCTTTTACACTCGAGCTGCGAGAGTTAATATTGTCCAAAGGTCCCTCCTAAACCGAATTGTTAGCACGTATAATAATTTACCAGAAACTGTAGACGTTTTTTCAAATGAGCATACTTTCAGATCATCTATAAATAAACTATCTTTGCAATGTTGCCATTGTACTGTACCATCTTGATTTCAAATTGTTATTCTATTGTTATGTTATATATTTGTTAAAATGTTTCAGTGTAAAATGGCTTAGTGCTGTATCTAAAACCTATTGTAAATAAATAAATAAATAAATAAATAAATAAATAAATAAATAAATAAATAAATAAAACAATATTCGGCAGCAGCTATCCGTGTATGCACAAAGTGTGATGAGTGTAGGAGTTGTTCTTGAATGAGTTCGTTCATTTGAAAGTGGACGAACAAGCATTCATTACGAAGATAAGTGGCAAGCCATCAGTGGTCACTGATGAACTCCTTCAGAAAATTGATGGAAAAGTTCGTGAAAATTGATGTTTCACAATATCGGAACTTTCCGATGAATTTCAACAAAATTCCAGCTGTGTTGTATTAGGTAGTGACACAGAGGTTAGGCTAGAGCAAGTACGGTGACTTAAGACAAAGGCGGGAGATTTTTATACTAATGGAATTTCTAAGCTAGTGCAGAGATATGATAAGTACTTGAACTTTTATGGAAACTATGTTGAAACATAGAGCAAATAAGTGGTTTTAAGATGTATGTAATAAATTTTTCTTATTCACTTTGGTGTCTCTTTTTTAACCAATCGGAGGTTAATTTCTGAACGGCCCTCTTATTTACACTAGTGTAATCTGTAAATAATTTGTGACGGTAACTTTAACAGATGTATTTGTGGTGTAAGAAATAACACTTTGCAAATTAAATGAAATTTCTATATTTGTCAGTGTTTCAAAAGAAATGAAGCAATAATTTTTGCACGAAGAAAAATGTATATCTAATTTCTTCTGAACAAAGGAATATAACAATATCGGCTTTGTTAAAAAATATTTGATTTTCTCACCTGTTTCTGTAGAGCCATTCACACTTTATTTACTTTACAAGTGAAAGTAAATTTAGTAAAATTATGGAGATAATTTGGGTGTATAATAGCTTTATTTCAAACGAAAATATATTCTTTATTACATCATTGTCAGAATACTGCATTGTGTGAACAAGTGTCTTTGAATCAGATTGTAGTGTATTTTCTCAATTGATAAGTGTAGCTAAATTTAATTTGATTAGCATAGAAAGTGTTGAAGGTCCAGAATGGTGACAGTATTGAAAGAAGAAAGAAACAATTCACATGTGTTAAACTCTGTATAATATTATTGTATTGTACGTATAGAGGACACGGAAGAAGTAAATACAATTAATAAATGTATCTATATTGAATAATGTTCATACCGGTTGGCTGTCAGCATTTAAGTACTTTTGGTTGCTGTAAGATACAGATTGCAATTACACATCCAAGTTTTAAGAAGATTAGAATATATGTGGAACAATGCTTAACATCTGTGTATTAAACACATGAAGTGAGTTGTCTTGTTTGAATAACGGTCAGAATCCTAAACAATCTTCTTTCTCCTGGTTCAGTAAACTCAGTGGAGTCAATTCTTATCCCGTTGGGTTTCTGAATCCCGAAAGCAAGCACACTCCTAAATGATAATTCTTTTCTTCAGAGAGTACACCTATGTGAAGCGTGTGATTACCACATATCAATAATAAAATAAATAAAATGTAAACAAAATGTATTACTTACTTTTTTGTCTTCACATTCTTATTACACCTTTAACACTACTCATCAGCATCTTGTTTCAGCTCTAGTATATAGGTAACCTATTTGTGTTGCCTAAAAATTCCCTTTTCTAATTGTAGTCTACATGTGTTCTGCCTAAGCTATAGAAATTACTGCAAAATGCACGACACTGTGGTATTTGCAATGTTGTTTCTCTCTGGATGCTGGACATTGAAGTCATCAGCGATGGCTCTGACACTATGCTCCCCACTGGTGAGAACAATTTCAATCCTTTCTTGGTGGGTCAGAGCCATGTCGCACCACCTCAAAACACTAATCAAAACCCATTACATTATGCAATATACAATGTTTATATCACAAAATTTCATTATGATTAAAGTTAGATGAAAAATAATTTCAGATACGTATTTCTGGTGAAATTCTAGCCTAAACTATGTGTCGCTCGTCCCCTTTCCATTTGAAATATTGGACCTGAATTCCAAGTGACTGATTTCAAGTTGGTACCAAATGACACCATGTGGTGTGCCCTCATCCTAATTGCCCACATCCAAATTTTCGTCTTGTGTGCGCGATGGCTCAGTGCTATAGCGTTCACCTCTGGTGCTTGGGGTCCCTGGTTCGATCCCTGCTCGCGCTGTGTGAACTTTGTGGTGGACAAACACCATCCACATGGTTTTCTCAGGGTTCTCCCGTTTCCTCCCACTTTCTTCATTCCACCATTTCATTTATTTCTCATATTCACCGTCTCCTTTAGCCTATCCGGCAGAAACGTAGGACGTAAAACTTAAAGATTTCATTTCATTTTCATTTCCAAATTTTCGTCATCTCTCCTCGAGCCATTTCAAAAATTAATAGTGGGGTTGGACTTTCGCCTCACCGTGCAGAATTTGAACGTGATTTTAAAAATGCGGAAATTCGCATTTAATTGCCTCTATGAGGAATTTATGCACCAAGTTTCATGTTTCTAACTTCGGAGACTTTTTAGATACACTTTCTTACCAAAACCATTGAACCATTTTTACCTCCCCCTTAGGATATATATCATTTTTTTAAAAAAAACTCTTCTTGTCCTTTACTTTCGAGAGAAAAGAAATTTTCTGTTTTCTATTTGTAGTAGTATGGGTTGGGCGTTGATGAAGAGTTACCTTTACTATTTCTTATAATAGTAAAAATACGCTTTGACCAAAATTGTTACTTTGACATTGACTATGAAAGAAAGAATGATAGTTCACTTGTGTTTACATAAATAATTTTTTTTTACTTTAACATCCCACGATTATGTCTGTACGGCTAAGGAATTCGGATAATTAAAATAAGGAATGATGATGGAAGAAGTGGTGGAATGAGAAGGTGGGAGGAAACAGGAGTACACTGAGAAAACTCACGGACACAATGTTGTCCACACAAACTTACTTGCCCGGAGATCGAATCAGGGGCCCCACGCGCTAGAGGTAAACGCTCTAACCTTAAGCCACCGTGCTCTCTTGTGTATTATTAGTATCCATAATAACATTATTATTTTTTTTCAAAATTCTGCTCCTTTTCCGTTAGTGTTTAAAAGTTACTGAATGTGAAGTTTATCTTTTTTAATTTTTCATATCTCTACGGCGAAGTACAAAACAGTAGCATAATTCCATGTGATGAAACTTGGCATTTGTGCGTTTTCTGCTTGGTACTACCTACAGTTTAGATTTATTAACAAGTACGATTAGAAATTACTGATTGCTTTCAAATAAAAGATTTACTGTAAGTGTATGGTTATTTTATGCCAGAACATTTGAAATGAGACACACACTACTGCCTATAGATAAATTCAAGTTTTTGTGACATAACGGGAATCGAACGGTTAAGCATTATTATAAATAAAGGGAATTTGGTTGAAATTTCTGTGAAGTTTCCCAAGCACTCTTTGTCATAGTGTTAACAATGATGGTATTAATTACATATTTCAAAATAGTGTTTTTCAATGTTGACAATTGATTAGTTTGGGCAAAACTTTAAATAATATAAGTGGCAGAACAAGACATGGAAAATAACACAAAGATGCATCTCTGGGAATCTAATGAAATACGAATTTAATAAATAATAATTGAGTTGATTTGATTTTGAGTTTAACGTCCCTTTCAGCAGCGATGCTATATGAGACGAAATCTACTGATTAATGTTAAATCCGAACCACATGAGCTCCCACCGAGAATCAAAGCCGGGTCTTCCACGCCAAAGACACACACACCAACCACTTAGCCACAAAGGAACTCTACTAAATACTAATATACAATGAAACTATGATATAGTAATGTAATGCATAATATAATATACTAGTATAAAACTACGTATAGCACAGTAATATGAAATGAAAAATTGAGAAATAATACGAAGTCGAATACCCACGCGCATCATTGAGGAATTTATCCAATGGATGTTACATCTATTGCACGCAAACATATCTTTCACAACTATCGTTATCAGCGGTCGCAAGATATTTCAAAGTATCGATGTTCTGTATTCAAAATGGGTCGTTCACTTTAACAACGAACGGCTAGTATCCTGTATTAATAGTATTTTCATTAATAATGTGATTAATTATATGATTTTCCTCATCAACTATGTAACAAAGTTTGAATCAGCTCTTGTTCTGTACAAACAATTAATTCTTCAGCACTGGAGTGGGTTTCTGAAGTCCTAAATTGGAAGTTGTGTTAACTTCAGAAAGCAAGTTTGTCTTCTAATATACTACATACGATGATATTGCTTCAACATACTGGAGTGAATATGTGTGTGAAAGTGCCCGAATGTTCTATCGAGCTTATGTCAAATTTTCCTTTTTAGTAAGATCATTTTTTTTTTCGGATAAAACAGAACTTTTGTTGAATACGACACTGCAGAGCCATACTCATAGAATGTCTTTGCGTTCCTCTAGACACTGCATGCCACATAAGATGTTTCAGTTCATTACTTACTTTTTAAAATTTTCTTACCATGACTAGTAGCCAAGAAATGCCATGTGAGAGCAACTTCAAACTTTCTTAAAGAAGCATCGTATCACAGAAAGCACTGACATTCAAAGTGTGGAATTATTAGTTTTTTCTCCATTCGGAAATGGTAAGTGCATTTCTTAGGTTAGCCTTCTCAAATGGTGGGTCAACTCCCTAAAGGTGTGTCGCTGTTAAAGTGATATTTAATAATTTTCTGATTGTTATTATTTGTAAGGGAGAGGGGGTCATGTGGGGCTTGAAGAAAAGGGGGTCTTCGTGTTCGAAAGGCTAAGAATTACTGATCTAGGATAATTCTAAGAAAATGCAAATTAAATGAATAGAGCATTGACTTCTACTGTAGTAAATTGAATTTGCAAATCTTAAGTATTATTATTAGTATGGAGAATTAATTGACTAAAACAGTTTTCTAATGGTGAAGGAATGGGGAAATAGAATTCTTCGATGCTGGAATATAGAAGCTCATGGCCCAATGGGTAAAACACGTTGTAGAGACAGGAGACTGTGTTGAGGAATCATACGGCTAACTTCAATTCATATCGATAAAGTTTAGTCTATGTTAGGATATTCACTTGGTGCCCTTCGTATTACTGAATTTTACATTATGACGTACTGCATGTAGCAGGCGTTTTAAGAGCAATTCTACAAGACCTGCGTAGTCATCACTCAGGTTCGCAGCTACAGAGTGGCCACGGGTTCTCTGTTTCATGAACCTTTCGGTTGCTTCTACTTACGTATGCATGAATAGAAAAAGAACTCAAGTCAGCTCCCAAAAATGTTCTAGCTACGGGATGTTCAATAACAATGAACTAAGTTGTGTAGAGTGCTTCTTTCGGTCACAATAACTATTTCTTAACCTCTAAAACATTCAGTGAAACGTATTTCAAAGTTGGAAGAACTTGATACAGAAATTCACTAAAGCAGTGAAGCAGCTGTAAAGACGTCTGCTTTAATATCATGGTGAGGGCAAGAGGAAACGCAGAAATATTTTCGGGGCAGCTATTTTTTGTATAGGTGCCTTCCATTTCAACTCAGGCAATAAATAAATAAAAAAATAAATAAATAAAATTGTACCATCACCATCTCAGATATTGTTGAAACTTTTTTATAGCAACTAGACATGTTTCTAAGAGACCCGTGTTTTTTTATTTTATCGAAAAATATTTTCCCGCCAAGTAATAGGCCATCAAAGACGGGGAGTACAATTTATGAATTGAAAGAAGAGATGGAAAGTGGTCAACTTCGGAGCCCCACCATTCAGCTATGGAGACAGGTAGAGTTATAATTCTTGTTGTGGTATGTACTCCCATGCGCAAAAAAAAAAAAAAAAAAAAAAAAAAATGCGCGTATACTGTAACTCAAGATTTTTCGCATTTATTCCATTTTCCTTACGTTTATGGATAAAATTCAGTTATTAGTATGTGGAGATAATAGAATGCAATCCATCTAAGGAGATATTTCCAAAATATATAATAAAATAATAAAAATATAAGCAAAAAACAAAATTATGCTCGGTTTTGTGTATACTGGCAACGATGATTTCTAGGGGTTTTTTTAGTAGCAGATCACAATTGCGGAGGGAATTCAGTAGGGGAATCGAGAAGTTGGATCAAGGAACTGATAGTGGACTAAAATGTTGCATTTATTGGTTAAAACCTAGTGTGTAGATTGCCTGCCAAATATAAATTAGCTTCTGTAACTAAGATGTCGTACGAAAATATAGAATTAAACAGAAAAACTCTTATCTTAAGGTTCGAAGCGATACGCACCATGGTTATGAAGATTATTTCTTTAAAAAAAGGAGCCAACACAACGTAGCCTCCGTGGCTAGGTGGGTAGAGTAGCGGAGTCGTAGTTATTTTATTATTTTGACACCACATCGAATCCCATCCCATCCATCCCATTTCTTTTTCTTTTCTTTCTTTCTTTCTTCCTTTTTTTTATAAAACATTATAATTTTGATGTTAATAAGAACCGAAGCAATATAATAAGGACAACTTACTGATATTTTGCTGTAATGACGTATTTATCCAGGATTAGAGAACTATTGTTAATAGCTATTGTTTTCTGTTCATGTTGTTGTATAGTTTCTCTCATCCTGTTTTCTTGGGGAAAAAACAATTTTGTCTCCAACGAAATGTAAAGGATATATGCGGACAGAAAAAGACATCTTAGTAACAAACGTGATTTATCGTGATGAAGTGGACTTGTTTGCCATTATAAAAAGAAAAAAATTGAAGTTGGCTTTTCTTTAGGTTTTAGCTAAAAAAATTTTTTTTTCTCTTTATAAGACTCTACTTTATGAGGCAAGGTGTGTGATCATACAAACAAATTTAGCTAGGGAGTGAAAGATAATTGTTTATACAAACATTTTACAGGTATAGGTGCGTGAAACACCAATACACCATGGTCTCGCTTATCCGACCATCCTTTGCTCCACATAGCATATGATCCGATATATCATTGCAAATAGCACCAATCGGCAAGAAGATCTGCAAGTTGTGGTCTTAATCTATTTTTCATGCTGGGGAGTCTATCGCCTAGCGCGCCCGTCTACACCTTGACTCATACGTCTATCATTCAGTGCAGACATGTATCCAGGTTTTCTATTCGGAGGGGGCCCAACACGAATCCTCGTAAGCACGTAATTCTAATGTTTTTAAATATCAATAATAATAATAATAATAATAATAATAATAATAATAATAATAATAATAATAATAATAATAATAATAATAATAATAATAATAATAATAATGCAACAGTTCTGTACCTCTCTTAAACTTTTTCCTACTTTTCATTTATAAGCCGGTTTATTTTGGAAACTGCATTATAGCACAAACAAAATGAAACATATTTTCGAGAGAAATGTAACTAAAGAAAACTGTCTGCTACGTATATCACATAAAAATAGCAAGAAGACATGGAGTGTATCGTTCTAATATATTAAAGTTAAAAACAGAACGGAAACGAAATGTTAATCCTATTTAAAACTGTTCTTTAATTCCACCTGGTCAATGGCGTATTTAGGATTTTGTTTCGGGAGGGGCTTTACTAACTTTCAGGGGGGGCTTTGCCTGGAAATGTGAAAATTCTGCAAGATATTTCATTTACTTTACTATACTAAGTAAGATTTCGTGGGGGGCTTAAGCCCGGAAGCCACCCCCCTAAATACGCCACTGCACCTGGTATAATGGCATTATGATATGTTCTTAGAATTATAACAAGACAACAGAACATTGCCCAAAGTTTGGACACTGACTACTAGTAAACTGATATAAAAGAACCTCAAAAGGGTAAAGGCAAGTTTATTAAAAAGTGCTTGAGTTTCGGAGAGAGACAGCTCTCAGGCTCTCACGCTGGATACATCCCTGATTCAGTGCAGTGCAGTTATTTGTTATAAAACATTATTATTAGATGCGTAATATGTAAAATTATATCATAAGTTTTAATTTTAACAGGTCTTTTCTTAACACATCCATATTATCCAGCGTTCGGCCTGCCTGTTTATGTCGGATAAGCGAAACTCTACTGTATTTCCAAAGCTAGCATATACATGAACTAGAATTGTATCGTCCTAGAACAGACAATAGTCTGAAATGCTTATATTAAAAGGCTGGAATAAAAAAAGCATAAGTACTGATTTGGAAGCGTGAGAACAAATTAAAAACAATTCAATATATTTCCTAGGTATCAGATTATCATCTTATTATGTCGATGTGTATTCTTTTTTAAACATAGTTTTAAAAGTTATACCTTTCGCAATATTCCTGAGGAAATCGAAAGAAAAACTCCTTGTGCCTCTTATGGCAAAGCGGCTTAAGTGCATGGTCCGAAACCGATTCCCACGTTAAGGTATTGATAAAGTTCCCGTACTTCAAAAATGCAAATCCGGGACGGTACTAAATTACGAGAATCTTTGAAATGCTTAAAACTGAAAGAAGTGTTGAATACTAATTTACTTTCCTCCATTAGATAGAGTTGTTCAAGTATTACGTTATCACATTTTTATTCATTTCACTAGATCTTCCAAGGACGCCAATTTCTCTTTAAAATTGGGAGGGGCATTCAAATGCAGTATATATATATATGAGAATTTTAAGACAAATTACACTCAAATAATGCCAAATATTGTATATTCATAAATACAAAGGAGGCCTACATGAGCTTTGAGCGGGCCCGGCCCCCCAGGATCGGCGCCCTTGCCTTCTTCCTAGTTAAGCAAACGTAAGCAGATGATTTACTCCCTCCCCCTGGTAAGCAAAATAGTTTTTTTCCCTCAAGTTCTGTTGTGTTTCGTGAAATAACAGCAGGAATTTCCTGATTACTTAACCATCTAAATGAATGTTTTCACTTAGAGCCATCCCGTCGATTCGCGTTGCCTAGGACTAAAATAAATTAAGGATCAATAATGAAGATGAGACTTCAATATCAAACATGAAGAGACATGTGGATCGGAGATCTGTCTTTGTTCCAACTTTGATTTTTTCAAATCCATGATGGGAAATTATGAGTACAATTTTCGAAATTAATAGTATACAATCGTAAAAATATCTTACAAAACGATGGTTTATTGCAAAATACTTTGACTCAAAGAATAAATTACAAGTAATAAACTTGTTACTTTTCCTGAAGAGTCTAAGTCTTGAATGAGACGGAAGCTGTCGAGCGTAGTGCTTGGAACGATTGCCTCACTTGTTCTACCTTCCCGTGGCGCAGCCTTGATTCGGCTTGATCCTAAACGGATTATTCAGAAGTCGAAGTCGGAAGATGTTTCCCATTTTTCCAAAACACTCTTGGTCAATTACAATCTGCCTCACTCGTGAGAGGACAACCCCTTGCCGTAAGCGTCGGTGAACCACCGATAGGCAACTAGTGACATGTCCCCAAAAATTGGCGGTCCCGCAGCCAAAAATTGGTCCCACTTCCGTTTTGAAAATTATACCACCACCGGCAGAGAAGCGACGGAACGCCAACGAACCACAAAATTATTCCCCTAAAATACGTTAAATCGCCTATATGCGTAATTTCTTTGCATCAAGATGAGTCTAAAAACATTTTAAAAAAATAAAACGAAAGTGCCCTGAGCTGGGCGTGAACCATCAACCTTAGGGTTGCTAATTGCGTGTTCTTCGGAATTCGTCACGGAGGCGATTATGAAGACACAGCTTGTAGAGTGATAAATCGTTGAAGTCTTTTTAATATTTCTAATCAGAGTGCTTCTTTAACCGTGTATATTTGAAGACAGCTGTTCGGAATCAAATCAAATGCACTCGTCATGTAATTTTATAACAAAATGGCAAGCGTCTATTTACTTTTTTCATAGTTCTCCCATATTCACTTGCTAGTGATCGGCGACAGTTGCCAACTAAATTCATACAATTATACGCACCCACCTCAAGATTTTTCACTTCATGATGTAAAGGCAGGAGTTACTCTTGACCCCCGGAGCTCAAATATTGTCCTTATAATAACAATTCGTCAGGGAAAAATAATATATAATAATAACCGCATGCACATGACTGGCGATAGTTCATGTTGGTCCCTTTACGATTCTCCGTGACAAATCAAACGAGCGCGGACCAAAATGAAGTCCTCGTTCTTACGTTGTGGTAACTTCAATACCCCCGATTCTAGATATCTGCTTCGACTCGACGAATCCCTGCCACTAGTGGCACGCTAGCGGCAATCCTTCGACGCGTCGCTATATCGACAATCGCCATTTACCGGCAAGTGAGCCACTAGAAGTTGGCGACGTTTACGGCATGGGGAAGCTAATAAAGAAACAAAAATAATAATAATAATAATAATAATAATAATAATAATAATAATAATAATAATAATAATAATAATAATAAATCTAAAGCCTTATAAAAAAGTTTTCTGAAAAGTTACATCTAGCAAAATCATTTGTTGCTATTCCAGAACTGTGAATTCACCTTTATTCATAATTGACTTCTATCGTAGTTTTGATATGAGAATGATATGTCTGAAACCAACACAGGTCATTAATACTTTTTTTTTTTTGTTTTACTCAGATTTAGCAGTTTTACTTAAGAGTCAGTCAATTTGGATCTGTGATATCAGAGTTTTAGAACTTTCCTTAATTTTTTCATTTCTAAAAAAGTTTGCAACTAACACCATTAACGTATCTCTTTTGATATTTCCATATATAATGGCTTGGTCACTCCCAGTATATTTCAAACAATAAAATATTTACGGTGTCTTACTCCATTAATCCGAACTACATTTTATATCCAACAACTCTGTGCATTTTCCCTTAAATCTGCAAACTTTCTACTAGGTTAAAACTCAGTATTTTCTATTTTCTCCCTTTCTTGCTAAAACGAAAGTGTTCTTTAGACAACCTGGAATGATGACTCTATACTACATTATGTTGCATAGGGCATTTTATGTAGCATATCATTTGACAGTTGGACACTTTCTTTTTATATTGAAAGCAACAGGGATTAAGTCCTTCTACACTTATATGATAAGTAAACACATTCTTTTTGATTCGTGGAATTGTGCCAATGCACTAGGTCCAGAGAGTTTTTAATTTAAGATAGTAATAATAATAATAATAATAATAATAATAATAATAATAATAATAATAATAGTTATTATTATTATTATTATTATTATTATTATTATTATTATTATTATTTTATTAATATTGACTTAGGTTTTCCTGAATATTAAGCAATATTTCACAAAAAGCTGGTATTTTTAAACAAATGTGTTCGATATCAAGTTTTCATAAAAGTAGTCACTCTCTCCTATAAATAATTTCAGAGGGGTCGCGGTGGCTCAGTGATAAAGCGTTCACCTTTGGTGCATGGGATCCTTGGTTCGACCCCAGCTCGCACCAAGTGAATTTTGTGGTGGAGAAACACCATGTGCATGGGTTTTCTCGGAGTTCTTCCGTTTTCTTCCACTTTTTCATTCCACCATTGCATTCATTTCTCATCATCACCGTGTCCTTTAGCCTAGCCGGTATAACCGTGGCTCGTAAAACTTAAAGATTTGATTTCAAATAATTCCAACCCAAACAGTTGCAGGAAGTATGTCATTTCGAATAAAACAAACCACTCTATAAAATTCTGAGTATTATTATTTTTTATATATACAATTCTAGCGGACCTTATTTCTAAATCGAAGGGTAAGAAGACTAAATTCACTCTCTTATTATTATAAATTCATTTCAATTGAAGCAGTTAAAATAGTTGGGAAAAATTAGAAAGCCATACCCTATATTCCAGTGTGCTACAACCGGATAACGTAGCACATTGGCGTGCCCAGCAAATTGAACAGTGTGACGCAAACTTTTACCTATTATTTACAAGAATATTTGTCGAGTTTATTTTATTTATTATTATGAACGATTTTTCCACGGATCAGCTCTCTGTATACAATTAAGCAAGTATCACATTGAGGGAATGAGTGTAATTATTTACTTTAATAGTAATAGAAATGTATATATATATATATATATATATATATATATATATATATATATATATATATATATATATATTTGTATTTTCTACTGGGAATAACTGCATCCAGTCTAGAAAGCTGGGACTAACAACAAAGGAACCCGATGTGCTAAACACACACCACCTACGCACTTCAATACACCAACGAAGGTGCAGACTATTCATGAATTAAAGTCTTTCACCCAATGTATTCTCCTAACATGTCTCCCAGCGATTACAACATTTTTTGGTATCTCAATCACTTCCTAGTAAAATAGCTTTACCTAGAGACCACTGATTAACCTGGTATTGGATGTTTCACTTTCTTACCTTTGGAGTTGACAGTCATCGGTTGGACAATCTCACACGCAAATATCTAATATTAACAACGTTTCTTCTATAATTTCGTAATATTGTATTATTTTTTTGTATTATTTATTAGGTTGGTTAGGCTTGTTTCAACACTTTTCTCTTTGCACCTACTTATTACCTATACCTTAACGTTGGATAAAAATACACTAGCTCTCACTGGGAATCAAATCCAGAACCAATGGACTTGAACCATTTGGCAACAACAAGGCACATTTAAATAGAAGTTTCGATTTTGTTAGGAAAATTGTGATTAGGTGTAACATTTAAAAATATATTTAACCCTTAATACCGCAAGGTGTGTCCAATGGACACATAGCTTTGAATTTTTGGAAGCTGTAGCTTTATTATTTTTAAAATTTTCTTTTCCTTCTAGGTATGCTTCTAACTACTCAATAGCATTGTACTACCAAAGTAAGTTCGTTCTTGGTGCTGATTTGTATTGTATATGGCGGGATTAAAACTTTTAGTTTGTCAACGCCGCAAGATGTGTCCAATGGACACATATTTAAAATGTATTGAATAATTGTATTTTCAAAATTTTTGAATCAATTACCAGCCGTTTTATCATCCTCCTTTTCTTACTTGCGTTCCTCTCTCGTGTTTTCTTTCTTTGTTTGTCTCTTTTTCGATATTTATGTTGATAAATTTAGCAAAGTATCTGCTGTAGATAGTTGCTTTCTTGACAGATGTAGCTAGCAATATTGTTATGCGCCTTTAGTAATTCATTTGTTTTCCCTCGCTTTTGTGTTGGTGGATGTTGTTTCAGATTATTTATGTTTTCAAACATTTTCCTTAGTGTTTGTGAGCATACTTTATGTGCAAATATGGCAAAAGGAAAACTGAATGATACAGAAATCGGACAAATACTTGCTGATGATGAATCATGTTCAGATTACAGTATAAACTCGGATGAAGAATTTCTTTTCGATGAAAGACTTGAAAGTGATTCGAGTGAGGCGGATCACGTGAGTAATGTAAGTGAACATGAAGATCATGAAAGTGCTTCGGATAGTGATGACATTCAATTACCTTCTAGTTCAAGTGTAAGTGGATATGTTAGTAAAAATGGGACCCGTTGGAATAAGGACGTTCCAACTTCTACCAAAATAAAATCACGAAATGATGTTCGAGGCAGTTGCAATAAAGTAGTTCTTCCTGCTAACTGTGAAATAAAGACATCTGAAGATGTGTTCCACTTATTCGTTGGGGATGATATTATAAGTGATATTGTTACAAAATCAAATGAGGAAGCTAATCGGATCTATAGGGAAGAAAAGAGAAAAAAGGTGTGGAAGATGTGTGCTTCTGAAGAAGTTTTAGCATTTATTGGACTTATTATTGCTGGTCATCTGAAATGGAAAAACATAAACATGAAGTCCCTATGGACTAAGAAGTACGGTCCACTTTTATTTCGCGCCATTATGAGTTACAATAGATTTATTGATCTACTGTCTTTCATCTGGTTTGGTGATAAAACTAGATCAGAAAGAAGAAAGAAGAACAAACTTGCTCCGATGAGAGACATTTGGGAAGAGATTTACAAAAGCTTAACAGTCAGTGAACAGCTTGTTCCCCTTAGAGGTCGTTGTCCTTTCAAACAATACATGCCATCAAAGCCGGATAAGTACGGTATGAAAATGTGGTGGATATGTGACTCCAAAACGCATTATCCTTTGAAACGTTAACCCCACTTAGGCATAGAAGGAAGAAAAAGAGCAAATATCTTAGCTACAGAAGTTGTTTTATCCTTAGCCGAACTATATTATCGAACTAACAGAAATATAATATGTGGCAATTTTTTTACAGACATGGAACTCCGAAAAACCATACTAAAAACGGCCTAACAATAGTAAGCCCTGTGAGAAGAAACAAACCAGTTGTTCCTGAAGAATTCAAACCAAGCAAGAACAGGATTGAGCAATCATCTATCTTCGGGTTCACAAGTGATTTCACATTTGTTTCATATTGTCCGAAACCAAAAAAGGCTGTTAGTCTTTTGTTAAATATGTACAACACTAACGATATAGTTGTTGATAAAGAAAAGAAGCCAGAAATAATACTGTATTATAATGGAACAAAAGGGGGGTTGATACTTTAGATCAACTAGTACACTGCTACTCCTGCAAAAGAAAAACCAATCGATGACCTCTAGCATTCTTCATGAATCTTCTGAACGTATCTGCTGTTTCCGCCTATGTTGTGTCGATGAATATTAATCCTCAATGTAACATAAGAAAAGCGAAATGGAGACAACATATGTTTCTTGTGGAGTTGGCGGAATCCTTGGTTCTCCCTCAAATCTATCGAAGAAGAAAATTAGTACTTCAAAGACCTGTTCTTACTACAATCAACGTAACACGTGATGCGTCGGCAGGTCAGTCAAATGAATCATCCACAGGTGTTGGCACACTGAAATCTACGCCCAAGAGATGATGTTACATGCGTAACCCCAAAAAGTGCAGAATGCAGAGAGAAGTGTGTGATATTTGCAAGAGGAATGTCTGCTCTGAGCACTCAAGTGTTAACAGAAATGAAATGCTCCATGGGTAATTCTTAAGGGTAAATATACAAAAATGTAATGTCAATGATATATCAAAACATATATACTAAGAAAATATTTGTACTCAGTTTTTCAAATGAGTCGTTTTATCTTACATTAGATACTTGAGGATGAAAGGCGTGAACAAGTGTCTTAAATTAGAATGTAGAATGAAGTGATTTTAAATGTGTGAAATGTTGAATGTTTTGTCAACAATGCCAAACAAGTCTATGAATGAAACATTAGTGTTCTGTTTTTCAAAGTAGTTGTTTATCTTTGGTAGTACAAAGAGATGGAGACACTGAATATTATATATTTTTCCTTATATTAGAGTATTTTGATGTTCAATGTATAACTTAATCCATGTTATGTGAATAAAATACAGAAATATATCTATGAACAGTACATTTGATTTTACCTTTACAAATTTGTTGTCGTTTACCTTTCGTAATACAAGGGATTGGAAACACTGAATATTATATATTTGGCTTATGTTAGAATGTATTGATTTTAAAAACATATTTCTACAAAATTATAGTTAAGAAAAAATAAAACATTAAAGTTTCGAAAACGAAATGAGGTGAAAAATCGCAATGTGTCCGTTGGACACACCTTGAGGTTTTGTGTAACTAAAATACCTTGCGGTATTAAGGGTTAAGAATGGGTACGGATGAAACGCACTGAATTTTCTCGCTCGAATTTCTTAAACTGACTCGTGTTAGGCTGCAGCTATTACTGAAACATTTATTTGGGAAATGCGAATAAAATAATGTGTTTTTGGAAAACTTTGTTCGAAGCAACTTATGTCCAAAAGTAAAGTACCCATTGGTCATATTTCTGTTAGAAATAACTTATGCCATATATTAGAATTATTAAGGAAATAATTGTATGTGAACTATGAGCAAAAGCGTCCGAGTACTTTCTGAGAAATCGTCAAAAAAGTCATCCCCAAGAACAAAATATCCCTTGTGTATCTTTTCAGGACAAACGAGTTATGCTATTTATGAAATACGAACAAAATTGCCTGAGTCGTTCTCCACAAAATCGTAGGGTAAATCTTACTCCGAAAAGTATTATACCACTTCTAGCTTTTTAGGATGATGGAATTATGCCGTATCGTTAGGTTATTTATGTGACATTTATTTATGAAATATGAACAAAATTGGGTCAGGCGCTAATGGGGAAATCGTCGAAGAGTAGGCTAAACTACCCTTCTGAATGTTTACAGGACGAACGAGTTGTGTCATATTGTTAGGTTATTAATGATACATTTATTTATAAAATGTGATTGAGAAAATTGTTCGAAAAAACGCATCCCATACAGTAAATTACACCTTACGTATTTTTTCAGAGCAATGATTCAAACTATATTTGTAAAAAAATAAGCAAAATCTTTACAGCTATTTTTGAAACAATTTAATTATTTTAAATTTTCATCCTTCAGTAAACTACCCTTATTTTTATGTGTCGGAGAATATAGAATTCGAAACGATAAAGTGTTATAAAAACTTCATGTCTAGACTTAGGTCCAGATACGTCGAACAGTATGGCCTCTATTTGAATGCATGTAAAAGCATGACGAACCGACAAACGAACAGATGGACAGACATCAAAATCACTTTTTCGATATGTGGGGGCGTGAGACTTGAATTCATTGAAATCTCGAATTCGATTTTTATCACTATTACTACAATTTCTTCTTTCGTCGCTTGAACGTGAAAAAGAATAGGAATACAACGACACGTAAGGTGATAATTTGTAATTCCCAAAATTTAATGAGTTACGTTTAATGTGTTGCCATGCTAGAAAATAAAGCTTATGCCTGTTTGTTATATCATTTTAATATCAGTTTTTCACGCTACTATATAATGTAGAAATATGGTATGATCATCGTTCATATTCATTCTATATTTAGAAATATTCGTGTTCCGTATACATAGATCTGTATAATTTAGTTACGTTCAACGAAAGCGTTCTTGCACTTGTGGATATGAAAAAAAAGAAAGAGAGAGTCAATACTCTAAAAAGCAAAAAACAAGCACACACACACACACACACACAAACGATCATTTAACATCAGGTCGATGTAACAAGGGGTAAGACTGGACAGGCTTTCAAGGTCGCGTATGTTCTTCCTGACACACAAACCCGAAGTGAGTTGTCTGCTGTTCAAGAACGGGAAGTAACATGCAAGACTATAAACTGAAAACAATAACTGTTTCCAATAGTACACGTATTCTAATACTGAATAAATACGTCGATTAAAGGATACTACCAATAAATTATTTCCTTATTATATTGTTTCGGTTCTTATTAACATCAAAATTATACACTTCCTATAATGTTTTGTAAAAAAAAAAAAAAAAGGGATGGGATGGGATTCGATGTGGTGTCAAAATAATAAATTAACTACGACTCCGTCACTCTATCCACCTAACCACGGAGGCTACGTTGTGTTGGCTCTTTTTTTAAAGAAATAATCTTCATAACCATGGTGCGTATCGCTTCGAACCTCTAGATAAGAGTTTTTCTGTTTAATTCTATATTTTCGTACGACATCTTAGTTACAGAAGCTAATTTATATTTGGCAGGCAATCTACACACTAGGTTTTAACCAATAAATGCAACATTTTAGTCCACTATCAGTTCCTTGATCCAACTTCTCGATTCCCCTACTGAATTCCCTCCGCAATTGTGATCTGCTACTGAAAAAATCCTTAGAAATCATCGTTGCCAGTATACACAAAACCGAGCATAATTTTGTTTTTTGCTTATATTTTTATTATTTTATTATATTTTTTTGGAAATATCTCCTTAGATGAATTGTTTTCTATTATCTCCACATACTAATAACTGAATTTTACCCATAAACGTAAGGAAAATGGAATAAATGCGAAAAATCTTGAGTTACAGTATACGCGCAATTTTTTTTTTGCGCATGGGAGTACATAGGGATATAAATAAACTATATTTTATTGTAGTTCGGTTTGCGCATGTGTATCTTTTTGTACATAAATTAACAAATGAACGTTCATTTATCTGAAAACTCGAAGTTTGCGAATTTTTTTCGAACACTTCCGGTTCGAATTTTAAAATTCTGTTTTCACGGTTGGTAAGACCTAGTTACCCGCTTTCCGTAAAAAATTTATATCGCTTCTGTGGGAACCATTTTGTCCCAAAAAATTTGAGAAATTGTAAAATTCTCAAAATTCGCCATTTTGGGCGCCATTTTCCCTAAAACACCATCTTTTAAAATTCTGAAATTTTGTCAGATGGTTTAGCTTTACATGAGTAATAAACACACCAAATACGATTCTCGACCAACGCTTCATGAATTAACTACAACCTTTTGAAGTTAGCAAAGTTTCGTTAACTTTGATGTCACAGTTAGCAACACTGGAAACAATAAAAATGCAATGATTTGATGATGTTTGTGGTTCACATTAATTAAATGAAGAATAAAAGGTTTTCCTGGCTGGGTTTTTATTATTTTGATCAAAAAAGCTCTCTGGAATAGTAAAATGAGCCTCCCCCCTTCTCCTCCGTTTTTTTTTTTTTTAAACGAAGTAATCTGAGATGGAAATTACGATTACGAAACACACAAATTTTAAGTTCACTTACTTAAAATGGTCTTCGGAAGCAAACTTTCACTGATTTTTTTCCACATGGACCAATCATTTGCTTGCTTGGTGTCTTCTTCGATAATAGCAGTAGTACACTCACAACTCGTCCAGAGGTGGATCCAAGGAGTCGATCGCCCTCCCAGAAGAAACTTTCTTATTTTATATATAAACAAAACCCATTCCAGAGTTTGGAGCTCTTAAAAGTAGCTCTAAGTAGTAGTATTACACCCCCCCAGAAGTATGTCCTGGATCCGCCCCTGCGTAGCACATTGTCGATAATCACAAAACACTTATTTTCACTTCTCTTATGCTCTTCTGGAAACCTGTACCCTGCAGAAAGTCCATGTGGAAGCATAAACAGCACTTCAACTGTACGTAATTCATGATTTACTCAATCCTGCTACGCACCACTGGTTATCATAAGTATATGCAAGGGCGCCGATCCTGAAGGGGGGACCGGACCCCCCAAAGCTGGGCCCCTATTGTATTTATGAATATACAATATTTGGCATAATTTGAATGCAATTTGTCTTAAAATCCTCATATATATACCTTCTGCATCTGAATCCCCCCCCCCCCGAATCTACAGAGGAATCGGCGCCTTTGCGCATATGTATGTAACAAAAGTTGCTTTTTGCAGACTTCTTAAATCTACACTTTGAATTGCAAAAGCTCGATTTTGAGGGAAGCATGAAGTTGGTTTATGGTGACCCGTTACTGCCATAAAATCTTCGCCATTTTTCGAAAGTTAAAGATGACTTCGTTGAATACCATTTACCGGTCGCATACTTTCCCATTCTTGCTTTTTTTCTTTCTTCCGGAAGTTGTCGAATTCAGTTGCAGGCAACAAAACGAGAGTAATACCCGGAGTTTGTACTTGCATTATACTTACTCACGAATTATTCTGCGGTTTTATTGTATCTGTTTTTGCCTAAGGTTATGCCGCGTTGCCACATTCTTAACCCCCCTTCCCCAATACTGTCGCAGAGACCCAAGCATGGCTGGTTTCACTGCAAAACTAGTGCTTTATCGGGCCTGTCTGCGTCTCGAACATCTGAAAGCGATTTTTAAAGTGGGATGCACCATCATAAATCACTGACACGGTTTGGGAAATTGTAGACTTATTTCCACGTATTCGAACCTTTTTCTATAACCTATATTTTCGCTTTTCTTCGAGTACTTTTAGAATCTTGTCTATGGCTACGAGTACATGAGCCGAAGCGTGTGTTTTGTCGTCGCTTATTACAACAAAACTGCCAGTTGTTCCATATTCCGGTGATAACTCTGAATTTCACTTTGCAGAATAACAGTCCAGTTTTCAACGAAGTCTACATGAAGTAAAATAGAATTTGTATTTTGAAATTTTATACGATGCTTTTCGGTAGCAGTTAATTCTCTGGATTTTCTTGATGTAATCATGAATCACAATTCTTACAGTTAAACCAGCAGTGTACGATACGGAAACGGAAAGTGGCACAGTTTTTTTAAACGAAATCATTGTTTTCCCATATGGCGTACGTAACACTTTCATTTTCAGCAGGATCAATGACTCCACACTTATTCATTTAATTCCAGGACATTCACCACATTCTTGAAGAAGACAGCTGTCATTTTCAGCGGATCATACTATTAAAGGAAATAGGTCACTCATGACAGCTTCAGTACAGGTTGCACCTTTGATTTGTTGCAACGCAGTAGCAGATAACTTAAAATTTGCACAATACACACACACACACGCACTTCCCTCGCAGGTTGCGGACTGACCCGCTTTAGTCGAATACTAAAAAATTCCGAGTAACCCATTCTTATGCTGAGATTGTTCTGTTTAAAAGAAAGTCCGTAAATTTCTTTGATGGAACGCGTAAGAAAATGTTTCGATTTTTTTAAAAAAACTTTTTGTCCTTTTTGATCACTGTAATGACATCGCACTTAATTGAGACTTTGTCTGGATTATTCCAAGTCATCACTGAGGTAATCGTTCAGGCTTTTTATAGATCATCAGAATTTATTGGATGGCCATTTTAAGTAAACTTAAAATTTGTGTGTTTCGTAATCGTAATTTCCATTTCAGATTACTTCGGTTTAAGAAAACGGACGAGTAAGGGGGAGGCTCATTTTACTATTCCAGAGAGCTTTTTTGATCAAAATAATAAAAAACCAGCCAGGAAAACCTTTTATTCTTCATTTAATTAATGTGAACCACAAACATCATCAAATCATTGCACTTTTATTGTTTCCAGTGTTGCTAACTGTGACATCAAAGTTAACGAAACTTTGCTAACTTCAAAAGGTTGTAGTTAATTCATGAAGCATTGGTCGAGAATGGTATTTGGTGTGTTTATTATTCATGTAAAGCTAAACCATCTGACAAAATTTCAGAATTTGGAAAGATGGTGTTTTAGAGAAAATGGCGCCCAAAAATGGCGAATTTTGAGAATTTTACAATTTCTCGAATCTTTTGGGACAAAACGGTTGCCCACAGAAGCGATATAATTTTTTTTCGGAAAGCGGGTAACTAGGTCTTACCAACCGTGAAAACAGAATTTTAAAATTCGAACGGAAAGTGCTCGAAAAAAATTCGCAAACTTCGAGTTTTCAGATAAATGAACGTTCATTTGTTAATTTATGTACAAAAAGATATGCATACGCAAACCAAACTATAATAAAATATACTTTATTTATATTCCTATGTACATACCACAACAAGAATTATAACTCTACTTGTCTCCATAGCTGAATGGTGGGGCTCCGAAGTTGACCATTTTCCACGTCTTCTACAATTCATAAATTGTACTCCCCGTCTTTGATGGTCCATTACTTGGCGGGAATGTTTTTTTCGATAAAACAAAAAATACGGGTCTCTTAAAAACATGTCTAGTTGCTATAAAAAACGTTTCAACAATATCTGAGATGGAGATGGTACATGCTCTGCTTGAATTGAGATGGAAGGCACCTATACCGAAAAGAGTAGCTTTATATTCCTTAACCTACATTACAATACAATATTTCTAGGAGGGAAGGAGTCGTCATTAGGCTCAGCTGCTTGTCCTCATGTCCTTCCATCAGCGTTGTTACAGACTATTAACATTTTCTTAATTCAGAGTACCTCAAACATATCAGTGCCTCAAAAGTAGGAGAAATTTGAGAAGGAAATGTGCTATCAATCTACAACTACGGGAACTTTAAGAATAAGAGGGAAAAACAGTTAAATAATACTGAAGATAAAAACATCGTATACTAGGAAGTTTAATAATACATTATTTCAGAATGTAAACACATGAAGAATAGATTGTAGAATTTTAAAGAATCAGAAGAGAGAAATTAAAATGGTAGATTACTTTTAAAGTAGAATATATTTTTAATAATTTCATTTACAAAAGCAGGGAAATCCCGCACATTACACATATTTCTTCTTCTTTTTTGAAAATAATGTCATACACTTAGGTGATATATTCAGCATGTTCTTCCTTCAAGAGTTTTTTTTACTGAGACAAAGTAAATCAAACATTTGTATGTTTTTTTCTTTAAAATTCTAAGAGTTTTCTTCTAACTTAAACGATGTACAATGATTTTTTTCATTAAAACATTATTATTATTTTCCTCAGTCAACTTTTAATAAAATACACCAGGAATTCCTAAGTTTCTTTCGGGGTCACCCTTGCGGCGCCTCTGCGCCACGTCAAATTATACATGAATGGAGGACTAAAAATAGTAGGTATTCCTTTCAACCGAACATTTTGTTCTCGAGTTATGATTGTTTTCGCATTTTTCGCCAAATTTTCATCTGGTCATAGCATGGAGAGAAAGCATTTCTACACTCAAGTTTGTCTATACTTTTTTCGTCTTATCTTGGTATCAGGAATCACTTTCCAGAACTTCTCAGTGTTGTTATGTATATATCATAGATTAGGTTTTAATTATTATATTACTATATCATAGTTTAGTTTCAACAGAGAATGAAAAAGTATAGTTTGCTTGGTGATGCAAATTATGCACACAAGTCTTTCGATTTTCATGCATAAACTTGTATGGTTATTCTCGGTTGCAAAGTCCTTATGAGACACGATTTCCACTTTATTTTACAGATTAGATTATTAGTTAAATCCGTTTAGCCTTCAATATATCTTTAATACAAAACATCCCAACAAACGTAGAACCTGATTTCTTTATATACAACTCAGGATGCTCTCTCCAAAACTGTACTTTTTTATTTTATATTAATCTCGATGCTTTCATACAGAGACAAAGACTGGGAAATCTGAAACTAGTGGTATTAAATGAAATATGAAATGTCTACTGGAATAATGCAGAAATGTAGCATTAATGTAAGAAATTAAATTAAAAATAAGTATATTGCATTTGTGGTACTAATTGTACTTGAGTAAGTAAGAAGAAAAATTCCACTGGATTTTGTAAAATATCTGATTTTTTTCACATTTATTCTTACTCTGATTTAGAAAGTTGACAGCAAACATCTAACATAAATACATAATTTATAAATACTTAGTAAATCAGACAATAACGTTCCGGGATGATTGTATAAATTAAGACATACCGTTTTAACATTATGTTTTAACATCACGATAATATTCGTTTGAATTTTGAACATTTAATCTTTCTTCTTTGACAAACAATAATATATCTAGGTACTTATCTTAAATAGGCTAGGAATGACCATGTTTTTTTTTTGTTTCAGAAGGACCATTGAAGGTACCAAAAACACATCTACTACCAATTTCATACGTTGAAGGCGTGATTTTAATAACAACAAAAGAAATATGATGTGATGTTTAAAACTGTAAAACATTTGATTTAAACTTTATTCGGTGAACCTTGGTTAATATTTACACTCACTGAGTTTGCAATCTCTTGATACTTGTTAACATATTTTCTGACTCTATTATTCACATGGTAAAATATTTGATTAGTAAATACAGACAGTAATCTTTTATATATTTAAAGATATTGTCATATAACGATGTAATGCAGGATGACTATTTTCTTTCAAAAATTAAACTGTATGTGATATTGTAGAAAGCATTTCATCCTATCAAATAATTGTTGAACTTGATGAATTACAGTACTAAAGAAACCCAGAACAGATATTCCCAATAAAAATCCAATCGATCCTCCAACATCAGACAGTAGTTGTGATTTATCATAAGTAAGGACTTCTTCTATGTTTTGGACTAGATTAGACTTTATACGAAATTGAATGGAACATTGTATTGTTTGATCAACGCCAACATAATCTACACTGGTTTTAGCTATTGCATATCTCGAGATTTGGCAAGGACGATTACAGGAGCAATTTCTCTCATAATTTGTTAGCAAATACTCGTAAAAAGAGGTAAATCTACTCAGCATCAAAGAATTGTTGCATGATAATAATCCAGGTATCTGAAACCATGGTGCATCACATCCATATCTGATTGATAATAAGTTTCTAATACAATCCATTACGCACTGTAATAAATTCAAATATATTAGTAAATAACTGTACGGACAAACAACACAATCATTTGTCTTACTCTTAAATAAAACTTTATTTGTATGTCACATCGAGTACAAGAGTTTATTTCTTCCAAAATATAATTTATAGAAACATATTTTCATTTGTATTTTGTTCAGACTATTTGACACTACATAAAGCGGATTCTTATAAAATTAAAATCTTGCATGATATAATGTTGTATGATATCAAATGCTTACTTGCATTTCTCTTTGCAAATGGAATTAGAAAGCAATAATAATTATACCTAAAATAACTTCTTATTACAGTGTGAAGAAAAGCTACTTTCACATTTCTATTAATTTTAAGTCATAAAGTTTAATTCCACCATTTAATAATAGAAACTATGCATAACATCAACTTACACTTGTTAGAATTAAAAATTAAAAAGTAGGTGGACATGGGCACCTAATTTTATACACTACTTGATGTAACTTTAACATTAGATCGAATATTACACGAACTTATTCAGCGATGTAAGAACAGTCACATACACACATAAAAATATAAATTGTAAAAAAATAGAGCAAAACAATTAAATATGTAGGCATGTTAACGGGAAATTAAATTATTGATTCTTAAATATATGCGTAGAAGTCTACTGACACAAAATGTGGTATAGTAATCTCCCTAACTAGAAATTGTTCCTTATCCATTCTTTTAATACAGGCTTCCTTCGTTGACAAGATACTAATCAATAACATACTTACGTCAGTAGGTCTGTAGCTTGGTTCACCAACACAAGGATTTTCAGGTAGGTTGATAGCTTGAACATGCTGTAATTTAATAGTTACAATTTGTTTATATCTAGTATGAACTCGGACAAATTGTTTAGCGATAAAATCTACCTCCGCTTCTGAAACATTAAAAGAGTATACAAACTATTAAAAATAAATATACATAAATTATCCATTAGTAGAATTTGGACTATAAAATGTAAGTTAAACAAATCGAGCTTTTGATGATAACACTACAGGAGAAATTAGGCATATCTGGGGTCAATCTAGACCTATAAGACACAAAACTTGCTAGAAATACTTGCAAGGTATTCTAACAGAAAGTTCCAAAAATACATTTACAGGTTTCGTAGATACGACGTCATCAGTATGACAGTTATCAGACTTTGTAGAATAATATTTGATCCAGTATAATTTTTCAAACAATAGAGGTTGAAACATCATTCAAGATAATTAGCACAATATGGAAAATAAAGTGGTTTAATTATACCGGAAGATGGAGTGTTGTATTCCACTAATTATGAACAACTATCACATGTTTTGTCGTTGTGATGGTAAATCATTTAAACAACTTTAAAACGATACCATAATTATTTCAACATTACTGAATATACTAGAATTGTATTATGTTTTTGAATCGAAATGTGTTGTTTGATAGGTTACTCACTAAATCTTTCTTGCGACAGATTTGAAATCGGTTACTTCCATTTCTCCGGATCATGTGCATTTTCTTTGTTTGTTAGAGTAATTTCTTTAGTCGGTGAATGAAATAACAATAAATAAAATGTGGTAAATTTCCATACAGGAAATGTCACTTATAAAAATAAAGTAGTTAAGTAGTTAGAAAGTTTGATCAAACACATAAATTGATATTGATTATATTAGATGACAAGTGAACATTTTAATTATTCTATTTCTTTTTTACGCAACACACGTACATTAGAAGTTAGCAAGTGTAAATTGCAGAATATCATTATCATAAATTATGTTGAAGAATATCAACTTGAGCATTCTTTCGTAGGAATATCTCTATTCCAGGCGAGTATTTTATACACATTGGAATGCACGATCTTAATTTGAATCTTCCTGTTCCTGTACGTGTAAATTCATTCACATCTTCCTCAACTCCATTATTACTGACATGCTCCTTGTAGTACAAACATTTTGTTTTTTCAAATTTTAAAGTGATTTTAGACACAAACAAGAGATAAGTTGAAGCAGGTTTCCCTGAACAACGATCTTCGAGCTAAGTAGCATACTGCATCCAGCACTTCAAGAGACGTTAGTGTCGTCTTGCTTTGAATGTGCTTACATTGCATAGTAAATGAATATCACTCTTCAAAGAAGCATCGTTTATATGATGCAAACATATAGACATATTTGATAAGACTTCTTTGGTAAAAGGGATGTTAGACACAATAATACATTGAATTAATTCAGAACTTGTCTACAAGGTAAAGACTTAATGTAGCATAACTAAATTAAATGTCCTATTAATGTTCATTTTTTGATGATAGTTTTCAGATATATGAAGCATGTCATATAATACCTTTCCCCCTTTTAAATTCAGGCTATTTTAAAGGGAAATTATATAGACTTTCAAACAGCTACAGCATTATCCATATTTATCCTAAGATGATGGTTCATATTTCATTCTCTTCAGAATAGAACACCCTTTCAAACGGTACCACTCACAGATCTTCATCTTGTATATCATGAGTAAAATTGCAAAAAAGGGATTTTGTTAAAAATATCTCTTTTTTTATATTTTGGCCTCTGGACGCTCCCTGTATTAACGTACGGATCTTAAAATCAAATGAAAAATACTTAAAGGTTCTCTGTAAAAAAAGTTGAGATTCTATCTTGAATAGTAAGGGCGGAAAAATATTTACTAATGAGCTAAGAACATTCACACAATGTACCAGATGACCTCAAAAGACCCGGATGTAATATAAAAATTTCATGAGACATTTCTATTTATCCCAGGGTCATGTTTTATACCTCATTCTCTTTAGAATAGTCTTTCAAACGATACCATTCATACATATGTCTTCATCATGTACCTGAAGCGGGAAAATAAAGAAAAAGGATTTTTGTTAAAATATCCTTTTTTTTACCTTTTCCTTCCTCTGGGCCCTCTTGCTTTAACCCAGAGATCTGAAACAAATCTGAAAAATACTAAGGGGCACACTGAATATGTGTGTAAATTTTCAGTCATCTTTAAATTTAAAAGTAAGCCCGCCAAAAATAAAACTAAGCCTAACAAAAATTATTTTTTAAGTTATGACGTCTTCACCCCTATGTCTCAACGCAAGAAGACGTAAAACGATACATAACGTGTTCTACATTGCGTCCAGGCTTCAACAAATACAAAAAAACGAAGTAGACTATAAAGCTTTGTAGTACTTTTTTAATCAAATAATGAAGATACTACCCTATCATATAAAAATATTCAGTACATTTATAAGTAAGTAAATACTAATAATAATGAATATTAAAATAAATTTGAATATTTTACTACGTTATAGCTTTTAATATCACAGTGTCTTACTCTGATTTATAGTTCTATTTCCTCTGTCGTTTTTATGAAGAGCTGGTCTAATATTGTTAAGCAATTGAAGAATTACTTAAATTAGGAAATAAAAATTCAGATATAAAAGAGATCCAACCAGAATGGAGCTGAAAGCTGATATTTTAATCATGTAACAACATGTTAAATGAAACATAATTGGTCACCACAGTTCTCCGTGAGTTTAAGCATAAGGATTTACGTTGCTTTTACATTATGTGTTACATGTATTCACTGCCCTTTCTTATTAAAAAGTAGAAAATGACAGTAACCAAACATTTACATAATGTTGGGTTTATTTTACAAATGCGTCTAAATCTAGATAGAGAGCAAAAAATCTACATAAGTATTTACCTGACCAAGGCTCCTGGGGTTGGTGTACAAAAATCGCAAATCCGGGATATTTTTCTACATTTAAGTAAATTTGAAATTCATCTCCTTTTGTTAATGTACTGTTTGTATCTATCTGAATACATTTTCCATACTCTAATGTGACAACAGTATGAGAAACATACGTCATTGCTGAAATAAATATATAATAAAAAGAAAGATTGGACATTAAATTAGATATACATGGACCATGTTAGTCAAAATAAAATCGAAACCTTAAAACTATTGATCTATAACCTAACATGAGAGTAGGGTATATGAATAATAGAAACCTTTATATTTCAAGTGTGCCCTCGGAAAAATTGTGAAACTTACTTTGGCTGCAACCCCGCCGACCTCTTACTGAATAAACCTTCCCTTTGCTTTGGGGAAAGAAGTGAATAACCTCGGCTGTGTTGCCAATTTGTCATTCAGTCGTTTGGTCTTGACGAGTGAAGATCGTAGGCTACTTAAAATGATTAACAAGACGTTGCAGAGCGAAGCCGTAAAGTAATTCAGTGTAGCAATCCTGTTCTCATCCAATCGTTCAAAGATTTCGCCACAGGAAATTGTCCCTCCTCTTTCGAGGGAGGTACGTGAAAACATACATCGACTGCAATGTCAGCACGGCACACTTGAAACAGAAAGGTTCTAGTGTAACATAAGAAGTGAATCCAACAGAGAATCATCAAAACAACGACTGTTTCAAGGTTGAGAAAGAATCGAGAATTCTGTTAACATATTGTGCAGTCATCCACATAAGTAATTACACCGCTGACTGCTATAAGTGGATAAGGTTTCCTTTGGTATTTTTGCCAATATAAAAGGCACCTAAAATCCAACTTACATACATATTCTATTGTTTGTTGCGTTTTGTCCAATGACTGCCATATATCAAAGACATTATAAATCATTGTGTGTACAGTATATTAGTTCAGTACACACTACAAGTGGAAAGAGAAAAATACTTATCATACACTGAGTTAAAAATGGTTGAAACCAACAGAAAATATATCAAATCTGTAACAAATGAAAACAAACTTTATTAGTCTTAGTCTCCATCCATAGAATTACTCCTATTCCCCATCACTATCGTTGTTCCAACATCCATAGCAGATCTTGCTTATTACACTTAGTATGGATTGAAATAGAAATATGCTAAAAAGACGTGACATCTCCGGATTTATAGTGAAAATCCAATGCAGTAACCACTTACCTACGTTAATCAGTTTCTTGAGTTTGCGCAAAAGCTGTTAGTTAAATTAATTTCACATAAATCTCGACTAGCCACTAACGCCCTATGAAGTGACGTTAGTTGAGCTAGTTAATTTTCTTCATCCATTTTTATTGTTTAGGTAATTGTTATTCCAAATCTATTATTGACTTATTATTATTATTATTAATGATTACTTCAACCTCATCATTTCTCAGATTCAACCTCTTTTGCATCAATTATAATGACGTAAAATAGATTGTGATTCATACGATATACAAGTTTGAATATTACAAGAGGTGTAAATTTCAATTGCTCGTCACAAACTTAGTCTATCTGATTGCAAACAAAACCTAGTTTGAAACGGGAAACTATTCTACACAAAGCAGATTCAAAATAGCATATGTAATAAACGAACGGTGGAATGTATAGTTTGTTATGTATTTATATATTTGTGTGTACAAATTCTGAAGTAAGATTTTTTTCGCTCCTAACACAGTCCAGAAATGAGAACATTCTTTAACTAACACTTTATAAGCTCTTTTTCTAAAATTGATTACAATACAATGTTATATGAATTGTAAATGAGAAAAATTATAGCTGAAAATAGGGACTGTAAATCTTCATTATTTTGTTATTATCCTCACGAAATCGAGAGACCATGGTTCGATTCTCGGTAGGAGCTCATGTAGTTCGGATTCGGGTCAACGTCCAAGTTGTGTTGTAGTTCTACTTCTCAACTAGGCTCACTGCTGAAAGAGATACTGAACTGTAATTTACCTACTATTACCCTCTGAAACATAACAATATATTCCACAATGTTTCTTAGCAAATAGAATAGTTCACTTTGTTGCTATATATATTTTGAAATGTAAAAATCATAACTTATACAGAAATGAATGAGGGAAACATTGATGTTGTATCTGTTATAATTATGCTGTATAATACCCATTTCCGCTGGTCCTTTACTTGAATAATAACTTGAATAGTGTTTTGTATTGCACTTTAAATTCCTCTCTTATATAAAAGTAGTATTGGAAAGGACATAAATTAAATCAAAATTAATCAGTCAATCTAACACAATAATAAACAAGGAACAGAACATTGTACAAAAGTAAGAATAATATCGAGTATACGTAAATTAGAATTTGTTAATATCATGTTGTCTAATAAGTTTTTAGTATTTGGAGGTCAAAATTGTTCAGACATTTACTGTCATTCAAAACTAACTTTACCAAACCATACACGCCAAACTTTACCAAACCACAATTTTCTTCGATAATATTTTGCCATTCTTTCCTTTATCAGAGACAACAGAAGCTCTATAGCCACGGAATTATGGCGACACCATAATTCTTTCTCTACATAATTTCTATTGTTTATGGTTAAAAAATCACATTCTTCTTTTTAAATTAACTTAATACCATTCAGAGAATTTCACTGAGTACGACACAAATAATAATGTGATGGAGCAAGATTTGGAATATATGGTGAATACATTACAACATCCCAGCCTGTCGCGCAGCTTCTGAGAAGTCGTTCAAGATGTACGCTGTCTAGCGCACTATAGGGCACGCTGTCCCTTCACTAGTCCCAGCCATTCTTTTTGAATTGTAAGGTGCGGGTTAATTATCGACAGAGCATATTTGAGTCCATTTTTCTGCCCGGCAGTAGCAGCTCTTGGTGCACAACAACTTTCCAATCCCACCAAATGCAAAAAATATTCTTCTTGCATTTCAGTTCAAGCTTTGCCAAAGATTATGGAGATTCTCCTTACTTAAAGTAAGATCTTTCTTACAAATTGTTGTCATAATTACCCAACTTTTAGCACTCGTAAGTAACCTTTAGAAATTGCTCGTATTCGTTAAGTTTCAGTGGAGATTAGTAGAAAGAAATTCGATCGATTAAATGTTCTTGAGTCAGATCATGAAGCAGTTAAACGCCGAGCTTCTTTTCTAACGTGACATATATTCTTGGTGCTGAAAATGTACGCTACACTTTAATAAACAAACAGATGTTTACTTTTGTGTGAAGCGTAAGTTAGATTAAACCTTATAGAACCGATTTGTACCTGCAAAAACATTTCGTTTTTCTATTTGCATCTACTTAAAAGATCTACATAAGTTTTCCAAATTGTTAAGAAGTTATTAATAAAGAAATATGATAAAGGAATTGTAAAGAGGAATATAATATTCACTATCGTCGGTGGGTGTAAAACTGATATTATGATTTGTAGTAGCATCATACAGTTTAATGTCATTACTATTATTACACGTTATACTTAAATTACACTAATTACAGGGTTTGGTAATTGCATAATTTAACGATCATTCATCATACTAACATTTGAAAGATCTATGTTCCCCCATACTGTTCTTGGATTTATATTATAGCTGAATAGACTTGAGAGACAAATGATGTTAAATTGTTACTAGTCTGTGAAATGCTGTTGATGTTTGTTTTTAGGTTTCGTATTTACATATGTTTTGTATTTACATTTGTTGATGTGTATAATTATTTTTCAATCAAGAGACTAGTGCCATCAAGACCAATAAGGTAAGTTTGTTTTCGGTAAAAGTGTGCATACGCATAGTTTTCTCAGTATGAAGCAGAAACTCTGTCTGATCCAAATAGCGAAGGGGATGCAATTGGAAACTATTGGCTAAACAACATGCCTGCAGAAGAGTGGCATAAATTACAATTTAATTTACATTAGCTGTGCGGGAGGGAGGAGATGGTTATCCGAGAGGGTTTGATCCTCTCAGAAATATACCTGGAAATATATTGATTTCTGCATACAATCAGATATACACAAGGTACCGAAGAATATTAATCATGGAGTATGGACACGCTAGTTTGAAATTGGTTTTGTTCAACACTATTAGTAGTATGAAGATACGAAGTGTTCATGTGTAGAACGAAAAAAAAACATTTGTTCTAAACACATATAACTTCCAAGACGGTATAAACTATTTTGTTATATTTCTAAAATAACTACTATACAATTTACTCTTTCTTTTATGGGAATTAAAAACTAGATGTTCCGAATTACATGATTTTCAGATGCTAACACCAAGCAGAAGATAAACATTATATTTTGTTATGTTTGTCAAATAGATGTCACATACTATTTTCTCAATATCTATCTTTACGATGAAAGTATGCACAAGCCTCGTGACTATGTATTTAATCGTTGGGGTTAGCCTGAAGACAAAATGTCACATAGCAAACAAGAGCAATCAACACGTGCTGATAGAAATGTTTGAACGTTTCTTTTCTCGTGTGTGTCATTTGAAAAACATAATTTTTTTTTCGTGAATGTATGTTCAAAGTGCAATGTATTTTTCTGTTAAGTTGTTAGTTTTTTCTTTATTCAAAACTAGCCTCAATCACCTGCTTTGCTGCGTTAAAATAAAAATTTAAATCGATAGAAAAATTTTAATCGATACGACCAAAGAATACATAATAAAAAATCAGAAAATGATGAGTAGTGTATAAAAATGAATGTTAAATATTACTATTGTGGGCTGAATTTGTATTTAAACGGCATCAGAAATATCAGCGAACCCGAAAACTATGGATTTGACACTAATATTTGTAATTTCAGATCACACACACACACACACACACACACATATATATATATATATATATATATATATATATATATATATATATATATATACATACACATACATATATATAACTAACTAACAACTAACAACTAACTAACATAACTAACAACTTAACAGAAAAATACATTGCACTTTGAACATACATTCACGAAAAAAAATGTTTTTCAAATGACACACACGAGAAAAGAAACGTTCAAACATTTCTATCAGCACGTGTTGTTCGCTCTTGTTTGCTATGTGACATTTTGTCTTCAGGCTAACCCCAACGATTGAATACATAGTCACGAGGCTTCTGCATACTTTCATCGTAAAGATAGATATTGAGAAAATAGTATGTGACATCTATTTGACAAACATAACAAAATATAATATTTATCTTCTGCTTGGTGTTAGCATCTGAAAATCTTGTAATTCGGAACATCTAGTTTTTAATTCCCATAAAAGAATGAGTAAATTGTATAGTAGTTATTTTAGAAATATAACAATATATATATATATATATATATATATATATATATATATATATATATATATATATATATATATATATATATATATATACAACGATATCGTGTATCATTGCATTGGTGCATTGAATTACTTCCATTTTTTATATTTTGATTTCGGGATAACGGTGCATAAAAATACATAATCTGTCGTGTAGAAGAAGAAGAAAAGGAATTATATGTTGATTCTGAATACAAAGAAATAAGATGCAATCTCAATCGTTAAAGCTATAGGTTGGTTTTGTAGAGGTAATCTGCATATATAGTTCTCATAACAACTGAAAAAGAAAATAAATAATTAATGGAGTCTTGATGATAAAAAAAGGTAATAGTGAGACAAGTTGTCTTGATTGAGTTAATGTGATTTGACCGTGTTGATATATTTTAAGAATTACACGGACTGTGGGCTAAAATATAATACAAAATATTATATATATATTCCCCCTCTCTTACATCCCACCGTCAAAGTGAAACTACAAAAACCATCCCAGACCCGAACCTCATCTATGTTGAAAATTTGATCGAGATCGGTCAGGTGGTTCAGGGGTTAGTAACTCACAAACACAGTCACTTTTATTTTTATTTATATAGATAATACCTCATTCTGTTCTTATGTATGTGAGCAATGCTTTATGTTTGTAAAAGGATAGTTTGCTGCGATATTAAGAACGTAAAAGTATATTAAGACGCCATAAGAAAATTTTAAAAAAAAAGTTTCTTTAAGAATAAATATTTCTTCTGTTGGAACTAATGCTGACAGGATTCGAACAATGTATTTTTCGAATATTCAAACAAAATACGATTTTCAAAAAATTGTTTGAATAATGATTGAGATAATGAATATGTTCGAATATTGAAAACAAACGTCCATTCGAACAATTTTACTAGCACCACTAGAAGGTACCATTGCTAAACCTTGTGGGATCATTTCAATCTATTTCCTAAATATTATTTTCTTGTATGATTCAAATGGAATAATCCAAGCGCAAATATTACGAAACTCTAATACTTACTGCGGCTTTCATATTCGTTACTTAAGATTACTGTTTTCACAATGTTATAAGGATCGTATGTTATACTTTCCCAGATTCGTATCAATTCATCTGACGATATAGTATTTCCCCATGTGTTTTCATTAGTTAGATTAAAAGTCTGCAAAAAAAAAAAAAAAAAAAAAAAAAAAAAAGAAGATTACTATCAACTATTACAGTGGTTTTAAATTTAGATTGATTTATACACATATTTTCGTGTTTGTAAAATATATCCTTAACCTCGATTTGTTTATCACAGTATTTGATAATAAATCCAATTGATTTGCATTCAAAATAAAGTACGTGATTTTTATACCACATAAGTTTACGTCAACATGAAGGTGTTCCAATCAAAGAGTATTTATATTAATTTCTACATATTCAGTGAGTTTTACTAGTGTTAACTGTTTTTTTATGTCTCTTTGGTCGAGACATTTATAGAAGGGTAGTCTACTTTTAATTAGCTGAGAGTCCATTACATTCATGGCAACTTAGATTGTGTCTCCTCTCTCCATATTTTTTTACTTAGTACTTATTTATTTAATATGCCCTATTGAGAAATGTTGAACTAATATTTCTACTCATCACTGGTAACTCGATGCATCTGTCTTATGTTACCAAAGTTATAGTTAAGTCAATATTATTTAACATTGTTATAATTAATTATAGTGTTATACCTGCTGCATATCGGCTCTATATCCTGGTTGGCGACATACTGTAAAAGCCACAGGTGGAAGCTCCTTCCTGAATATTGATGTGGTTTTCGAGAGAATACTTGGGAACTGATATTTTAAGTAGCATTCTTTAATCTACAAAGGCAGATTATGTTAAACATATTAGTTGAAAAGCAACCGCTTAATTAATAACTATGTTTAAGCATGTAACATAATATTATCATTTATCGGTAATTACAGTCAATGACATGTAATAACAGTATTTTTTTCTCCCGCTTGCGTAAGGAAAGCACGTTTAATTATGAGAAAAATCATTTTGTTCTGAATGGACAAGTCAGAATAATGAAATCCCTTGTAATTTGTGTAAACCGTGCACATTAATCATTTGCTTGAAATTGAATTACGTATTAATATATCCTCCGCATAACTCACCTGTTTGTCCCGCTGGGAGGAACCAGATTTCATCTTATACTAGTTACCTCCGCAAGTACAAGATAGGTGCAAGTAACGTGTACGAAAGTTCACAATTCATATAAAAAAATATATAAATCAATTTCTGTACTACGGTGTTGCCCTGAAAACTAATTAAACATTTTGAACTATATGTCAAACGTTGGAATTGTATGTGAAACGCAGAACTGCTAAGTAGCAGGTCCTTGAATTTACTAAACTGTTCAGTTAAGGTGTCTATATCAAGTATTTTTGCAATTTATTTCCGATATCTGGGCATTTCGTTCAGTCCTTATTCAGCTTTAAAATTATTTTTTAAACTGAAATCAATTTCGTTGAACTTTAGAAAAGGAAGGACCGTTTCATATATTTAATTTTTTTAAACCTAAGTAAGTCGCTCAATTCCAAAACGACTCTTGTCCATTTGCAGCAAATAACAGAAAACTTGAACTTCATGCGAAAAACTTGAACATCCTAAAATATTTCCGATTCTACAAAACGTATCGATCCTACTGTTTTTCTCGGTTCTCTGGAATTTGATATAAATGGACAAGAGCCATTTTAGAAATGAACGACTCAAGTTACTAACTGAATTGTATAAACTTCGGTTGACCAATGAATCAAATCATATTATTCACATTAGCTGGTATCAGCATCTTTGGGTGTTGGTATTATGACCCATATCCTACACGTGTAAGCATTCTTTTAATTATATTTTTTGCCACAGGTAGCTAAAGCGATTATCTCCGCCAAGCTCGTTAATGAAGTCAATCCGTTAATGTATTAACGTTTAATGGCGATTTTAACGATGGATATTCATATCCCACACATATAAGTGAAGATGTAGATCTGCTTTTTACAATACATAGCTAGAGAGACTATCCTGAGCAGAGTTTTTTAATGGAGTCAATCCGTTAACGTATTAACGGTTAACGGCGACTTTAACGGTGGCTATCCATATCCCATACATATAAGTGAAGATGTAGATCTGCTTTTTACAATACATAGCTAGAGAGACTATCCTGAGCAGAGTTTTTTAATGGAGTCAATTCGTTAACGTATTAACGGTTAACGGAGACTTTAACGGTGGCTATTCATATCCCATACATATAAGTGAAGATGTAGATCTGCTTTTTACAATAGATAGCTAGAGAGACTATCCTGAGCAGAGTTTTTTAATGGAGTCAATCCGTTAACGTATTAACGGTTAACGGAGACTTTAACGGCGGCTATCCATATCCCACACATACAAGTGAAAATGTAAGTCTCCTTTTTTTCCAATAGATAACTAGAGAGACTATCCTGATCCGAATTCGTAAATAGAGCCAATTCGTTAATATGTTAACAGAACAGCGGATTTAACTATTTGTTGCTCACATTCTGTAAATGAAAGCAAATTTTTGGATTCTGTTTTTTAGCAAGAGATAGTTTGAACAATTATCACGGAAGAAGTCATTAATAAATTTGATCCGTTAAGAGGCTTAATCACTGCGAAATTAAAATACCGCTAATTATACAGTAATTATGTGATTTGTTCAAATAGATTAAAGATAATCGAAAAGTGGAACAAGAGCTCCCTCGAATATATTATTTTTCGTGAGATACCGTTATCACGATTCACTTATCTGCTTTCCATTTCCAGCCTTATAGAAAATTGACATTTATTTTCGCGTTTCTCAATGGCTGCAAACGGAAAGCTACTAGGTGACTCGTGATAACGGTACCTCATGCAAAATAATATTGTTTATGGCGCTCTTGTCCCACATTTCGATTATCTTTAATCTATTTGAAGATATCACATAATTACTGCAAAATTAGCGATATTTTAATTTCGCCGTGATGGGGATTAACGGATTAACGTGTAACAGCTGCTTAAATGATTGTAATCCATATTAAATGCATGCATATATTTCACATGATCATCTGTACTATCCTTACAGCAAATTAGCTTAGTTTATGTTTAGTACAAAATATAGCAGAATAATAATATTTCTTGAAAAGAAAATAACATTTTAAGTTGTGGACATTTTTAGTCCTCCCTTGCTGTGTGGTGCTATGTGCAAATCTTGGTGTATGAAGGCTTATACGCAACATCTCGGTACAAAGAAAGAGAAAAACTCTCTTTAAACAATATCCTCTTTTGAAATTCCTAGTTTTCGTCAAAGAAATAGCGGACGCGGTGGCCCAGTGGTAGAGCGTTCACCTCTGGTGCACGGAGTCGCTGTTTCGATCCCAACACGCGCCAAGTAAACTTTGTGGTGGACAAACACCGTGTTCGTGGGTTTTCTTGAGGTTCTCTCGTTTCCTCCCACTTCCTTCATTTCATTAACTTCTCTTCGTCACCGTTTTGTTTGCCCTAGTCGGTATACCCATGGGCCATAAAAACTCAAACATTTTATTTTTGTTCGAAGAAAGTACTGACCACCTTTGTCACTGACATCTTTGTCCATTTTCCACGCCACATCCCAGATATAACAAAATTGAGCGGTTCATGGGGAGACAATGATAAACGCCACTTCAAGTAAAATTGAGTTGTTAGGTGGTTGCGATCGGACCACAGAACATAATGTAGGTAGTTTAATTTCAGAAATGTTCCTGCAGATATTAAGGGAAGGTTGTTTAGTAAGTGTTATTGGATTAAATTCCAAGGGAATTGTCAGTCTGTTTTCAGTTTTCTCGAAAGTTACAATATGTGAAATACCATTATCTTACCCTGAGGAGTTCACTTATAGCTACAACATATATTCACACTTATGTCCAAAAGTCTGGAAGAGCTAAGAAATTAAAACAAGAGTGCATAAAAGAACTATATTAAAATTATTTATTGAAATAACTAAACATGTTTTCTTATTCTAAAAGGAAAGTTGAATTAAATTAATATAGTCGAAATAGATTTCTTGAATACAGAGAAATAAAATTGTTCCCTCGTCAAAATGACCAAAGTTATGTTTAAAACCTTGCCTGCAAATTCTTGGCAAATCTGTTGATTAATTTGCTAAAATATGCCCTATCCAGTTATTTTGATTTGGCCTGTAAATAGTCCCATAAGGGTTTGACTTTAGTTACAAACCGGTTTTCTGTTTTCTTTATTCCACACTATTGTACTTGGAGGCAAATTGGATTACTTCAGAGACCATTTCGTGATTTTTTTAAACCATTTTACTTTGAAGCAGCGATAAGAGCGAAGAAAGTGTGGGCAAACTTAAAACAATCGAAATGGAGATTTCAGCTGATTTAGACATTTCACGACACCTACATATCGAAAAAGTAATTTTTAATGTCTTCTCGTCTGTTCATCCTGAAGCTTAAAGACTGTACTTTGACTGTTGGACCAAATTTTAAACTTAAGTTTGTTTTAAAATAAGATTCTCCTTTCAATCTTGACCGATACTAACCCCAAGCAATAGACCTACATTTGCAAATATAAAAAAATATCTTAGGTTTTGTTACAATAGGATTTGTTATTGTGGAGCAGATATTTGACCGTAAAATATATAAATGTGTGCTGTGTCAAGCGAAATAAGCTTCCTTACGACAGCTTAGATTAGACAGATATGCTTTTGCACTTCTTTGATATGAATAAAACCTTGATTTTTTTATATCACAAAAGCAAGAAGGCAGATCCATCATAATTGTAATTATAAACGGAATACCCACAGGAATTAAACCTCTATTTTTACCAGAACCCCACCTGGGCACAACGCGTTCGATAACACTAGGATTAATTTTGATTTATTACACATTTCGAAAGTACACAAAATCAATGAAAAAGCAACATAACCCAAGCAATAGATAATGAATATATCTATCCAAGAAGGTATTTTTGTTAAAAATTATTAAATATTTACCTGAATAATAACTATAATGAAACAGACCAACGCTATTAAGGATTTAAGAGACAAATAATTTATTATCTTCTTAAATTTCTCGGAGGATGCCACCTTAGTAGAAGATGTTGTAGAGTACGATTTAGAAGAAACTGGTTTTTGTTTTTTGATAAAACTGGTTTTATGACGAGTTTTGTCCTTTGTTCCATGTACATTCATTCCATATCGACTTAAGACATTAATATGAATAACAGATCTGTTTTTACAATTCTTTCTCTGAAATATTTTCCAGTTCCGCATCTTGGTTCCGACGTTTTTGCCCTTAAGAAAAGTGTTTCTTGTCTAATCCCTTCTTTGCACGAATAAGAAATTACTTCTATATCCTCTTGTAATGTAAATAAAATTTAAATATTTCTATTTGAGAAGACAATAGAGCAATTAACAATAAAAACAATCAGCCTCAAGTCAGATTAGAAAAAGAGCAATTACATTAACTAGAAGTTACCCATAATAGGTTATCAACATCTTAACAATTTGAAACCATCTTGAATATTTCATAGAATTAAAACCTAGTAATTTATTTATGAATGTCACATAATGAGCAAACATAATTCGAATAATTGATTTCAATTATTTTTATGCTCATAACTCATGTGGATTAAAAATTTCAACTATATTCAATAAGTAAAGGGTAGAGTGTTCACTTCTGTTCGAAAGAATCTTGGTTCGATAACTGGTCATTGAGATTTCAGTGGATAATATTTTATTCGCTTGTTCTTGAAGTTCATTTACTTTCATTTTATTTTCATTCATAAGATTATTCTTTCATTATCAATTATTTTATTTACTGCACGACTTATTATCTGGAGAGCATAACTGTAGAAATTAAGAAACCTAACCACTGCGAAATTAAAATACCGCTAATTTTACAGTAATTATGCGATACTTCCAAATATGATAGTTAAAAGATAATCGAAATGTGGAACAAGAGCGCGCTCGACAGTATTTTTTTTTTTTACATGAGGTAGTTATCACGAGTCACCTAATAGCTTTCCGTTTGCAGCTATTTGTAAACGCGAAAATAAATGCCGATTTTCTAAGTGACTGAAAATGGAAAACAGATAAGTGAGTCGTGATAACTGTATCTCATGCAAAATAATATTGTCTAGCGCGCTCTTGTTCCACTTTTGGATTACCTTTTATCCATTTGATCATATCACATAACTACTGTAAAATTAGCAGTATTTTAATTTGATGGGGCCTCTGAAGATACAATTACAATTTCTTGTGTTAAAAGTTTCAATGAACAAATTTAGATCATAATTTGTGAATATTTTGTACTACTTACCACTAGGTGACGTTATATTGGGGAACATGGTGGCTGAGTGATGAGCATTCACCTCTACTGCGTGGGGTCCTAGGCTTGATCGCAGCTCGTGCTAATTGGGCTTTTGTGGTGGACAAACACAATGTTCCTGGTTTTCTCGGGGTTCTTACGTTTTCACTCTCTTTCTTCATTCCACCGTTACATTAATTTCCCAGTGTCTCCTTTAGTCTAGCAAGTATAATCGTGGGATGTAAAACTGAAAAATTTCATTTTATTCTAGATGCAGGTGTAGAATATTGTTTTATAAATATTGAATTTACTTTTTTTTACGTCTAAAGGGTTGGAAGATGTTCAACATCTATGAATAGACTATATGCGCAAGCAATAGTGGAGTTGATGGTCGAAAGTGCAGTTTCTCGGGCCAGAAGGGAACAAGCTTTTCTAGTCTTCCAAATTATCTTATGCATAATTATCTTATTAAGGAGTCTTACAGAAGGTCAAAGTCTATCCGTCCATATATATCCAAAGTATCAGAGCAAAAGCAGTAAGTGATAACGAGGAACGGGTTTTAATATGGATTCTGTATGCCAGGAATATTTAAAAATTATGTCCTTTAGGGTAGAGTTAAAATGGTGCATACGAATTTTTGAATTTTTTAAATCAAATTTTATTATGAAAAAATCTTCTTGTATATGGTAGTGACTATTGGCAGTTCAAATATTAAGTTCCTCTTGGATATTTGGTGGTTTGTTGATGAGTTTGTAGGAAAACAGAGACCAACCGTTCTAGGGTCACAGGATCCAAGACTCTTGTGACCAAGGAATGTGTTGGTACCTATCAGAGAGCAGGTGTCCTAAAGAGGGGGATAAAACTCAGATACCATGCATCCTAGAGAGTGGTGAGATGTTTGCAGAGATCAGACGTCCTAGAAAAAGAAACTCTCAGGGATCAGGCGTTCTGGAGAATGGTAAGGATAATCGAACTCTCAGAGACCAGGCGTCCTAGAGAGTGGTAAAGGTATAGGAGTTTTCAGATACCATGCATCCTAGAGAGTGGTGAGGTGTTTGCAGAGACTAGATATCCTAGTAAAAGGAACTCTCAGAGATCAGGCGTGCTAGAGAGAAGTAAGGATAAAAGGGCTCTCAGAGACCAGGCGTCAAAGAGAGTGGTAACGATATAGGAGCTCTCTGATACCATGCATCCTAGAGAATGTTGAGTTGTTTCAAGAGACCAGGCGTCCTAGAAAAAATCTCTCAGAGATCAGGCGTTCTGGAGAATGGTAAGGATAATGGAACTCCCAGAGGCCAGACATCCTAGAGAGTGGTAAAGGTATAGGAACTCTCAGATACCATGTATCCTGGAGAGTGGAAAGGAGTACGCAGAGACCAGGTGTCCTAGAAAAAGAAACTCTCAGAGATCAGGTGTTCTGAAGAATGGTAAGGATAATGGAACTCTCAGAAGCCAGACGTCCTAGAGTGTGGTAAGGATATAGGAACTCTCAGATACCATGCATCCTAGAGAGTGAAAGGGAGTTTGCAGAGACCAGGTGTCCTAGAAAAAGAAACTCTCAGAGAGCAGGTGTTCTGGAGAATGTTAAGTATAATGGAACTCCCAGAGACCAGGCGTCCTAGAGAGTGGTAAAGATATAAAAGCTTTCAGATACCATGCATCCTAGAGAGTGATGAGGCGTTTGCAGATACCAGGCGTCATAGAAAAAGACACTCTCAGAGATTAGACTTTCTAGAGAGTGGTAAGGATGAAGAAACTCTCAGGGACCATTTATCTTAGAGAGTGGTAAGGTGTTTGCAGAGACCAGCCGTCCTAGAGAGTGGTAAGGATATAGGAGCTCTCAGATACATGTATCCTAGAGAGGGGTGAGGTGTTTGCAGAGACTAGGCATCCTAGAAAAAGGAACTCTCAGAGACTAGAATTTCTAGAGAGTGGTAAGGATGAAGAAGCTCTCGAGGATTATGTATCCTAGAGAGTGTTAAGGTGATTGCAGAGACCAGGCGTCCTAGAGTGTGGTCAGGATAAAGGAACTCTCAGAGACCAGACGTCCTAGAAAGTAGTAAAATGTAGGAGCTCTTAGATAACATGTATCATAGAGAGGGGTGAGGTGTTTACAGAGACCAGGCATCCTAGCAAATGGAGTTTCAGAGACTAGGCTTCCTATAGTGTGGTAAGGATAAAGGAACTATCAGAGGTCAGACATTCTAGAGAGTGGTAAAAGGAAAGGAGCTCTCAGAGACCAGGTGTTCTTGAGAGTGGTAAGGATAAAAGAGCTCTCAGAGATCTGGCGTCTGTTCTAGAGAGTGGAGGTAACGATCAATCAGTGGAGACTGATATCATCTCCGGTTGGATTTTTTGTCCAGAAATGTTGCTGAATTTTCATTAGTCTTCGTTACTTGACGATCCTTGACTACCGCTGAATATGTCTCTTTCGTAGTTGTCATCTGAAGTTGTTTACAACCAGCACGTAGTGTTGGGAGCATGTGTAGAATCTTGCAATATGTTATATCTTCTCCATTATTCGTCTATTAAAACGGAAGTCGTAAAAATCAACTCTTTCCGGTAGCAACATTGATTGCCATAAAGCAAAAGAAGGTAATAAACAGCTAGATAAGCATTTCAATCGGAAATGATTTGTTTCTACCACTTCTGATTTAAATACAGGATTATCCTATAATACGGAACTGATTGTAAAAGGGAGAACATATCTCGATATCTTTTTTATCGTCTTTGCACTATGGGAAATAGTAACCAGAAGAAGTAGTAAATTTCAGCCACTTCCAGTTTTGGCAGAATGTTAGCGATATGCTTCCTTGTAATGCTGCATCAACCGATAAAAAGAAACATTCGTCGCTATCTATTACATTCCTTTTTCTACTGCGAAAAACGTTGAAACCGGAAATTGCTAACTTTAATCACTGATATAAATTAGTTGAAGATGATTTGTAGTAGAGCTAGTATACGATGAAGCTGTACAGTGACGTTTTCTTTTTGTTCCTTTATTTCATTCATTATTTATTAGGATCAAGCTATGGGGCTCATTATGAGATTTTAATATTAATAGTAGAATATAATACCCATCTCGCCCGTTAGTCCACACGAAAACTTCGGAACGAAAGCTAATTTTTGAATTATTTTTTGCAATGGATAGTTGAAGCTGTTGTGTCGGTTAAGTTTGTTAATGAAGTCAACTCTTTAATATCTTAACAGGTAATGGTGGTTTTAAAGGTGGCAAGCGATTTTCTACTATTGCAACAACTGTGCCTACTTATAGAATGCTAGAGGTTATACATAGAGCTGTTAGATAGTATCAAATATAATTCTGCGGTTTACATGTTCCGAAAGAAATCGAAATTTAGAGAAATACACATTAATTTACGTTTCTGCACGAACCATTTTAATGGCTTTAGCGGAGTTTACTTCTTGTTTGAAATGCTATATACTAGCCAGAGCAGTTTTTTTTTTTGTTGTTTTACTTCCAGCATTGAAAAAAAAAAAATATGTCAGTTTCTCTGTGACTTTCAAATTTAGTTTTCAATCAACATATAATAACAGACTACGTACATTTCGCCTACAAAACAATTTTTCAGATTTTTACTATATTATTGGCACAGTATTGTTCCGATTTTGAAATACTGCTGAGTAATAGAATGGAATAAAAGAAGCTGATTTAAACATGAAACCAACCAGGAAGTGTCACATAGAAAAAAGGACAAAATAAATCCTAAATTTAGTTATTTTTACCTCTGATGCGTGAGGTCACTGGTTAGATCCCAGTTCGCGTCAAGTGAACCTTGTGGTGGGCAAACACCGTGCGCGTGTGGGTTTTCTCGGAGTTCTGTCATTCAGTCTCACTTTCTTCATTCCACCATTTCATTCATTTCTCATCGTTACCATCTTCTTAACCTACACAGCATAACAGTCTGACGTAATTCTGAAGAATCATTATCCAAACATAATTAAGGAGAAGGAGAGAAACTGGTTGAGACATTGGCAGAGGAGAGATTATGGGCTTTTGGACATAATACAAGGTACGGTGGAAGTGACAAGAAGAGGAGAAATAACGGCACTACATCTAAAGATTGTTATGTAAAAACAAGAAAGTAAGCTGAGAACCATGGTGCTTTCGAGCTTCTGCTTTGCAGGTGACCCAGCCGCAATCATAAGATAAGTATTACACGTGTATTATGATTGATAGGTGGAACATTAACACACTGCTTTGTTGAAAAAAATGCCTTCAAAAGAGCAGGAAACTTGCGTAACACTCGTGAAAGTACAGATACTGAAACATCTTTCAGACATTGTCTTGTACAGCCCGCAGCAAAACACCTGCAACATGAGCATGTGCGTTTATTCAGAAACTACACCTAACAACGCATGAAATTAAGATAACGTCTAAGTGGCACAAATCACGCAAGGAGAAACATCGGCTTCCTATCCTGCACACTTATTTTGGAGCAAAAGACTTCGTCGTTTTGCAATAAACCCACATGCTCATGTTGCAGGTTTTTTGCTGCGGACTGTACAAGACAATGTCTGAAAGATGTTTCAGTATATGTACTTTCACGAGTGTTGCGCAAGTTTCCTGCTCTTTTGAAGACATTTTTTTTTTCAACAAAGCAGCGTGTTAATGTTTCACCCATCAATCATAATACACGTGTAATACTTATCCTATGATTGCGGCTGGGTCACCTGCAAAGCAGAAGCTCTCTTTAAGATATTAAGAGTTCTCGAATAAAGCTCTCTTTCTGCTAATTTTATTTTATTCTTATTGGACACAAGTTATAACGTAATTTGCATACTACTAGTGACGGATGGAGATAACTCGATCTTCCTGTAGTACTAGCGTTGTTTTTAGTATAGACCTCCCTTAAATTTTTATTTCGTGGACAACGTTTCCTTCACATACCACACATGAAATCCCGATTTTTAATATGTCACCCATGTAAATGTTCCTCTCTGTGCATAGATTCCTTTATCCCATGCCTAAATCGGGCTTGTTATGGTTGTTGAACATCTAAGCATTTAAGGTAGCTTTCGAGGAATTCCAATACAATTGTAAATCTGACATTGTTTTACAGTTTGCTTCTACTCATGTTATATGCGGGTTGTTACATAAGACTACATCATTTTCTTAGTAAACTAAGTATGTGATTGATTTGTACTGAATCAACTGCAATGCTGATGATACAATAGACGTGGATTCGAATTTCACAAGCTTTCATTAGGAATCAAATTCCTTTCTCTCCCAGCCAAATGGAGATCAAAAATTTGGTTATGCTTTCCATCCTTGCACTTCCATAGTTGTTTCAGTGTGCAACATTTTTATAGTAGTCCCGGTGGGGGCATTTGGTCTCAAAAGTGTAAAAAGCTTTGTCAGGCCAGCTATCCTGAATGAGGTTTTCCTTGGTTTTCCTCATTCACACCAGGCAAATGCCGGGATTGTTCCTAACATATAAGTTCCAGACCGCTTACTTCCTTCCCGTATGCCAGGATTGTTCTTAACATATAAGTTACAGACCGCTTATTTCCTTCCCGTATGCCGGGATTGTTCCTAACATATAAGTTCCAGACCGCTTATTTCCTTCCCGTATGCCGGGATTGTTCCTAACATATAAGTTCAAGACCGTTTACTTCCTTCCCGTATGCTGGGATTGTTCCTAACATATAAGTTCCAGACCGCTCGCTTACTTCCTTCCCGTTCCTCGGATACTGAGCTCGCCGAGTCAAGTCATCCCTCATGCTTGACAGGCTAAATGGCCATAGATGCCGAAAGTCCAGAAATCTAAAATCCTAAAATTCTATTTTTACGGCATAGAATTTCCCTTTTATTTTACAGAGATAGGGATTTTGTTAAATCTCTCCTTCGTGCCAGATGCCGTTCATTGAAAGCACCTCAAGAAATGTAGCAACTGATTTGTTCATACACAGTGAAATTAATCCTAATTTCTTTAAATGGAGCTTTGGATTTAATATAACAATATTTGCTTCCAGAGATCGAGAGAAAGTGGCAAATCTGCAACGGATTGTAACGGAATGACAAATGAAAAGGTTACAGATATAATATTGAAATATTGGATTAACTTATGAAATAAAATTGAAAAATACACATTGTTTTTGATAATAATTTTACTCGAGTAGATAAGAAGACATGGTGAATTCGAAGCAATGTCAGAATGTATCATTTTGAACATTTATTCCTAGTCTGATTGAAACACAATAGTACATTATTAACATTTATCTGAAGAAATACCTAAGGACGTAGGTGATCAATATTTCGAAAATCAAAGACTAAAATAGTGTGAAAAGATTATATTACTTAAAAGATACGTCAAATACGACAATATTAACTTGAACATTGAACATTTTAATGTTTCGTTTTTTTAAAGGATAATGTTTCAGATAATTACTTAAGATATAGGTGCCCGAATTTCAGATATACATTTCTTCGTTGGAACATACCATTAAATGTTTTATAAAACACAACTCCTGTCATTCTCATACGCTCAAGGCGTTATTTTAACAAAAATAAAAATGTGGTAGTTGATATGTAGGTAGAGAGCCACTCTCGATTTTAAGCTTTTTAAATATAAATATAATATAAACACATTCTATAAAAAGTTTGCGCTAAATTGTGTATTACTAAAAAAATAATATATTAATAAAAATATTATATTACTTAAAACATATGATATTTATTAAAATTAACTCTATTAATTGTTATAATATTTTCGAAAAAACATATTTTCTATATAAAAAAAATATTTAAATTTTTACTATACAGAATTCCTAACTTTATTATTTTTAGAATATAGTTTACAAATTGCACAAGGTATATTAGCAAGTATCACATGATATAATAGATAAAATTACATTATGTAAGAGCTATTGATAACAACAAAGTGTGTATAACTTCATGGCTAAATGACAATGAACATATACAACACTACACGATAATACACACAATATAAATATAATATAAACACATTCTGTAAAAAGTTTGCGCTAAATTGTGTATTACTAAAAAAATAATATATTAATAAAAATATTATATTACTTAAAACATATGATATTTATTAAAATTAACTCTATTAATTGTTATAATATTTTCGAAAAAACATATTTTCTATATAAAAAAAATATTTAAATTTTTACTATACAGAATTCCTAACTTTATTATTTTTAGAATATGGTTTACATATTGCGCATGGTATATTAGCAAGTATCACATGATATAATATATAGGAGGCACACATATAGCTATGTTCTATTTAAAATTTTTGTTAATTTCACCCAAAATTTTTGCATAATATTAGAATAATTTACATATCTATAGGTTAATTAAGAATATATATATGTAATGTTAGGTTAATTAGTATATAAAATAGGTGAATTAAACATTTTTATTTGGAATATAAAAATATATGTAGGAAAGAAAACCTAACTTGGAAAAGCTCCACTGAGTTTAAAAAAAAGAAAGAAAGAAACAATGTTCCGTAGCAGTTAAAAGCTGTGTACGTGCACCCAGGATTGCTATCTTAAGTTAAAAAAGAATTGTGGTATGAGAGAAATTTTATCTAGGTCATATATTTAAATCATACTTCTAACTTAGTTAGGTAGAAGTGAGCAGAGTTGCTAATGTTGCTGCAGATAGTGCCCTGGCGACATAAATCCTACCCCATTACCTTTGTGTATTTCTGCTCAGATATTTTAGCAAGTGACCAGATTTCACACTAGAAACTTCGAAAGCTTGGGTTGGATCCCGCCAGAAAACCAGCCTATATTTTTTTTTTACTTCAAAGCGCGGTTTCGACAAGGAAGAGCCCCTGCTCTTCCTGCGAGTGGGTTTTCCCCCCATTGAAAATCATGAATGCAGTCATATCTTAGCATTATTACATATTTAGAATTGTAGAAATGTAAGATAAGATGTAATTTTGGTCAGAAAAGATGTTTTCTTTGTTACCTTAACTTTAAAACAAAAGCTTATTACTTTACTGTGCTTGGTGTTGACATTGCTGTAATTGAGACGACAGCGATACGCAGTACCGTGAATATCATAGCAGCCGATATGTGTATATTTACTGATTATTAATTCTAAATTGAATGTCACTGCTGGAATCCTATGTAAATATAATCAGAGGAATATTAGGTACAATGTAATATAGAATATATTGTTGATTCATGATAATTATTGTAAAAAAAAGTGAAAAACCAAGAACAAATGTGTGTGTGGAGGTTGCGAGACATCACCACCAGAGTACTCTGGCGATGTAAACAAACGCACATGGACTGGGTTCGGCAAGGAAGATTGTTTACAAAGAAAATGTACAGTGACGCCGGGGAAAACAATACGAAAACAAGTATTTAACATTTGAATAACAAAGTGTATGATACACCGTTTTAAAGCTTAGTATTTCCTCTATTCGGTGGACAAACTCAATATAAATGACAAGCAATAATAATCTAAGAATAAATGAAAGATTACATGAAAGTGTACTACCCAGACATTTTGGCGACAAAACCATTAGGGTCCGCGAAAAGGGACTATACATTGAATTTTGGGTAGGTCAGGAGCGAGCCTTTCGAAATCATGTTCTTTCCTCTGAAAGAAAACTGTTTGACAGGGAAGGAGCGAGTTAGTTGGTGGTAAGACGCGATATACAGAGGTCATCCTCTGTAATAGTTAGTGCAAGACTCATCGTGACAATGGTCTGTTTTGTGAGATAGGCACATTTTAAATAGCCGAATCGGGGTGTTACTCGAGATTGAGTTTTTTTTGTCTCGATCTGAAATATTAACAGTAGTAAGTCTGTCTCAGAACTTAACTGTGCTTTACGGGAAACATATGTTGCGAGACGAGATGTTAAAAAAAAGGAGAGTTAGAATATTTTTTTTTATAGATGCAGAGACTGAGTTTTGAATCTGCAGCTAGGACAATGAATACTAGCCTATAACTCTCGTATGTAGTTTGCCGTGTGATATATATATAAAATTCGAAAGATAAAATTTAAAGTGCGTCATATGTGGCCAGTGTAGTGAGAACTTTGAAACTGGACCGTAGAATCAGTACATTTCCAGAGACTTTTGAGGCAATACAGATGATAATTATCCAGTAACACTGCATAAACCAGATGTCTTCAAATGGATCCAGAGATACTATGAGAGAGACACCAGTGCAGCGGAGAAACAACCAGAGCAGCACCAAGTAGCAGCAATTGATACCTTCTAGGAGATTCCTGGATGACGAGCGAACTTCAGTGAGAAGAGAAAGGACGGAAGGAAGAAGACAATGAAGAACACGTCAAAACAATACGTGCACGAATTATGAACAGAAATATATAATGGCCAAATTTTCATAAAAAGAAAAATAATTCATTATTTTTTTTTGACCGGTCACTTCAATTTAATATTCGTGTGAATATAAAATATTTTTTTATATATATGTGTGAATATCAGTGTTGAAAATCTGTATGATTTCTGTGGAGGAGTGGAGTGTTTTTTTATTTTTATCAACATTAAAAATTCAACAAAATAACATGGAAGTCTTTCTTGTACGGATTCCAGACATCAATTAAGGTATGTGGAAAATTTCGCATATGTTTTCTTTTACAGCATGGCAAGAACATGCACAGAGATGGGTGTATGGTTGTAATCTGACCATTTCAATGGAGCATCTGAGTTGAAGTAAAGCCACTGATTACCTGAGTTAGAGAGTATTTTGTATATTTCAAATCACTTAATTTTTTTTTAAAAAAAGCTCTACCGAATATTTCATTTATATCTTTAATATTTAAGTAATCCAATTAATTAATATAATTCATTTACATAACTTCTGTTAATTACTTAATTTAAATACTTCTTGGGACTGTCCATTCAGGGCACTCCACCATTGTGGTGCGAATATTTAAGTATTTTAATTTCGAAATCTGGCTATGCCCAACACGTTCACTTTAGCCCACCACAAAATCTGGCTTACCCAGCGTAAGGCGAGATCACTTCAGTGTCACGGGTTGTAATTAAAAAATGGATGCTGTCAATGAAATGTTCAGGGCCATACACCAACAATGAAGTAATAAGCTTTGTGTCCGGCAACATTTTATTTACGAATTTTGTTTCTTTGTTTTCTTGTTTATTTCGAAAAAAAGACAGCCAAAATTACATGTTTTATTTGTAAGAATTTAGAGTTATTTTGATTAGAGTTTTTGCATGTCTGCCTGTCGGAAAATTTAAGAGGGGGATAACGTTTATTTTGCGTGTTATTTTTATAAGATACAGAAATTAGCATATCTTAGAAAGTTAGAGAGTTAGAGTATTTCTATTAAGTTGATGGTGGTCACTAGACTACAGAAAAAGAAAATGGAAGAAGACCTGGTTAACTTTCCGCAGAATCAGCTCGGCGAGTTAGAGTTAGAGGAGGGAATGGCGAATATAGAAAATCAGGGAGAAATTAGTGACGGAAACGGAAATCAGGGAAGTCAGGAAAACGAAAAGGAATCGGTCCCTGGACCATCCAGTGTTGTGAACATGGAGACAATGGATCCATCTATGAATCCACTGTTTGTAATGTTACAACAGCTGGTAAAGAGCACTGTGAAAGAACTCGTTGACAAACAGGAAAGGTCAGTAAAGGAACTAGTTGATAAGCAGGAAAAAAATGCACAACAGCAGGAAAAGTCAGTACAGGAATTAGTGAAAAGGCAGGAAGTAAATAGCAGTAGATTAATGAACAGTATAGCTGAACTGAGTACTCGGCTGGACGCAACAGCTGAGTCGTTCAATGAGCGATTAGATGGAGCATGCAACGAGTTACGAGGTTCAATAAGAGCGAACGATGAGAGGGTACAGCAGCTCGAGGCGAGTAACAATAGAAAATTAGATGAGATACAATTAACTTTAGGACAAGACATTGTGAGAGTAAACAACCAGGTAGAAAGCGTCAGGACTTGTGTAGAACAGGTGACAAGTAGGATGGAAAGCGTTGAGGGTTCAATTGCTCAAGCGGAGAATAATATGCAGCGTGTAGAAATACAGTGGAGAGAAGAAATGGGTCGATTACGCGAAGAAATTGGTCACGAAAACCAGCTTGAAGAGGTGCGGAGCGAATATCGGGATGGTATGCAAGAGATACAACAGAATATTACTTCTGTTTGCACCAAATTAGAGAAAGAACTTGCTTCTTTAAAGAAATCGGTTCGAGAAATTGATGACAAAGGTGAAAGAATAAACAATAACCAACCCGGTACCTCTCGAGACGCTCCATGTTTTGTCTTTCGAGACGAGACAGAATCCCGCGTATTGTCAAACGCTCAGCCGCCTGTCTCTACGTGCCAAATAGCATCAGCTGTGGGACTGATGCATCGTGATCTGTCTCTTCCTATCTTCTCTGGTTTAGAAAGTGAAGTACAGGCTCATAATTTTCTTGTCGAGCTCGATAATTATTTTGATCTCACGGGAGTACCGGTAGATCGAAAGCTACAGTTTGTCTCGAAATGCTTTAGAAATACATCACTGCAATGGGCTCAAGTAACTCTAATTAAGTGCAAGACGTATCAAGATTTTATCATGCATTTCAAACGAACCTATCTGAGCGAAGAGAAGTTGGCGAACTTACGTGCGACCATTCTAACAGCTCGGTTTGATAGCCGATCAAATAGGCTTCCCACGGAGTACCTTTTAGACTTGCTGCATAAGAATAGTATTTTATCGCCGCCATGAGAACCGCAAGTACTTTTAAAGATACTGCCAAGACAACTTCCATCTTGGATTTACAGGTCTCTGATATCATCCAAACCTAAAACAATCGAAGAATTGGTTGGTCTGGTGACAGAATTGCAAGTGACGTATCAAAATAATAGCGGAAACAATAACATTAGAAGGGGGATTAATATGATGTCAATAGAAGAAAGCGATAATGAAAGGTCTAGCGGTACATCGTATAGACATCGCCCATATTCCCCACGAAAGAATCGCAATAATCAGAATCGTGGTGGAAATACACAGAGAGGTAGAGGGAACACGAGTAGGCAGTTTGGCAACCATGGAAGGACATGGTCACCAAGGGATAGAAATGGTGAGAATAATAACAATGAACGGTCTCAGGGTCGTTCAAACAACCGAGGTTCCTTCAGGGGCAGGAATAATCCCAGAGGACGAAGGAGATCATACTCTGGTGAAGAGCAGGTTAACAATCTGGAATTCAGTAGGGGTAACGGTTCTTCTAATGAAAGTGAAAACCAAAGATCTAGGTCACAGAGCCCCCGAAATATGGGACAAACAGTTTCTAGACAGTGAGAAACGTACGCACGCTGTCTAAGAGCTACAGATGACTGTTCTCTATCTGATAGTGCTAAATTTTTACCTAGTAGTGCGCGTAATGAGGATAGTTCTTATCATGCGGAACATAATAAGGGAGAATGTGAAACTCTTGTCAAACAGTTAGAAATCATGGGATTAGAAAATAATAGCCGTGATTGCATACAATGTGACAAAATTATTAATAAACAATATTTTTCGGATGATAAAAGTGCCAAAGGTAAAGATAAAGAATTATGCTTGCTTTTGAGAAGTGGAAAAGAGATTCAGTAACCAAGAATTCTATAATGTGGGATTAATTGTACAAGGATTAAATCGTCCCTTGATTATTGGGTCACAGTTCTTTGCTGAGAGCAAGGCTGTGCTAGATTATAATGTGGGAGTTTTGAGACTAAATTCACCAACTGAGGTTCAGGTGAGTTTTCGAGATGTAGAAATCGAAGAGAGTGAGTTAGTGGTCAGGAGTTTGACTTTAGAGTTTGAAGATGAAGAGAGATTTTTATTTTCATTTCCCATAGGCGAAATAGGCGAAATGGGCGAAACGGGTATAGAACCCATCTATCCATTTCAGATGGATGATGTAAGAAATAGAGAAGAGCATAGTAAGGAGATGACTTCTCTCAGAACCCATCTGGACGATGGAAAATATCCGACAGCTACTGAACTTGCCAATGTAGTGTACAGCCCGCATGAATGGAATAAAGTACAAACTAAAGTCACACCAGCTGAGATTTCTAGCCTCGTAGAAAGGGTCCCAGACCGGTCCAACTCAAAATGTTTAAATGTAAAGGTGGGTCAACTTGCATATCATATGAAAGATGGTGTTAAATGAAAGAAGATAAATCAGGTCTCGGGACATATCTTCAAGACAATCTTTATTGCAAAGTCTATGGTCACTCGTATGAATCTGGAATAGTGGGATAGGTGTAAAAGAAAAAACACGGATGTGTTATTATTTCAAAAATATAATGATTCAAAGTAAAAAACAATGTTGCAGGTTCCGTCGTAGGGTCCCAGACGTGGTCCAATTCAAAATTCCCTTGTGAAATGGGAAAGGGATTCAAGTTACGTATCTTATAAAAGCTAATGCTAAGTGAAAGATGAGACAAATCTCGACTCTTGATGGTGAACCTGTGCAAACTGGCAGTGGATCAAAATGTCAACACAAGGTGTTAAAACATTTTAGTTTTTTTACATGTGTTTCACCATTTTAGATTAATAGGAGTGGGCATAGAATTTTCAATGACGCTTATGTTGACATTTTGACCCATCACCAATTTGCACAGGTTTATCATCAAGAGAAGAGAGTTGTTTCAACTTTCACTTAACATCAGCTTTCATACGATACTTAACTTGAACCTCTTTCCCATTTCAACATTTTGAGTTGGATACCATCTGGGACCCTGGGCCAATTTATTATACTTCGTACTTTTCAAATGATGATATACATGTTTTCCTGTTTTTTCATATCTGTCTCACCGTTTCAGATTTTTTGGGATTGCAACGTACTTTATAGACACGCTTAAAAATCTTAATAAAAATGAGTGCCCCCAAGCGGAATACATGAGACTTCCCCAATTTTGGTAACCGGTTTTGATTTTACCTTGACCCATGCTTTTAGGAAATATATACACCACCCCCACTTTGTGGGATCAGGTTTATGTACATCCAGTGTTAGATCTCAAACAGTTTTAATGTTACCTGAATCATAAAACAAAGCGATAAATTGATAAGGGATTGTACGATCCAAACAAAAGAGTTTAAAGGTACGAAAGTCATTACACAATACACTTCAATAGTAAATATGGCTTAAATCCTTTTATATCACCCTTTAGAGTACTACTTGTGATGCTGAAGGATTCTGATAGTTGTAAATGAAATTAAGAAAAAAATATGACCTAATTTTGTACATAAGTTTAAAAAACGAGAAAGTTTTCGAGACAAGACGAGTTGGAATTCTTCGAGAATTGATAATAAACGAGACCACACTTCTATTTTATTTACGAGACAAGACGAGAGAGTATCATTTCTAATCTCGTTTTGACTTGTGGCCAACAGTATTGAAGAGACAGATAATACTACACATATTGTATGTTCCGAAAACTTGTGTTCAAGCAGATATATAACATGATTTTAATAGTTTTTAATATTTTAACGGTTGTTAAGTCTTGCCAAGTTAATAAAATTGTTATTTGTTAGTATAATATATTGGACGTTAGCTGTTACTTCAACTTAATAGTGAGTGTTTTTTGGGGGGGTTTCTTAGTTTTGGGAAGGAATTTCGAGAATTTTAGCGAGAGAGAAGTATATTACATTTTGAAATGTACCCTTAACACCCACAAGTTGAAACTTGTGGGGTGATTGAAGGAGATATATTTTTCTTTTCGTAGGGGCATAGATGAAATACAATTGAAAACGATTGGTTGTTTCTATTAGAAGACCAAGAATTTTGAAAAGTAAAGATGTCAATCTATTTTGAAATTACAACAATAGTTAGAATTGAGATTCTACCACACAAAAAGAGTAGGCTAGAGTCCCCATTCTCTCTCACGAGGGAACCTATCCAAGTGCGACTCTGACTTCAAGTCGAGGCTATGGCCGTTGGATATCTTGTCCCAAAAGAACATAACAAGAAAAGGGATACATCCTCGATCGCAACCGTTGCGGAGATACAAGCGTGAAAAGTTCGAAATTGAGCTCTGTACTATACATTACAAGGTCAGATTCCGGGTCAGATTTTTCGGAAACGGTCGGGTAAGGAAACTCAATGAATACATATCAAATTTGTGTGGGAAGCCCAGCACCTTTTGAATGAAAAATTTGTGTGCCCGGGGCGCTCGCAGGGTCCCAGGCGGGGTCCAACACAAAATTTGCAAATGGAACCGGGGTTCAAGTAGCATACTGTATGAAAGCTATTGTTAAATAAAAGAAGATAGAACAAATCTCAATTCTCTACGATAACCCTGTGCAAACGGACAACTGGTCAAAATGTCAATACAAAAAATGAAATGAAATGAAACCTTTGAGCTTTACGTCCCACGATTATGCCGGTTAGGCTAAAGAAGACGGTCATGAGTAATGAATGAAATGGTGGAATGAAGGAAGTGGGAAGAAACGGAAGAATCCGAGGAAACCCACGCATACGGTGTTTGTCCACCACAAAGTTCACTTGGCGGGGACTGGGATCGAACCCAGGACCCCAAGCACTAAAGGTGAACGCTCTTCCACCGAGCCACCACGGCCCCCAAAATATCAATCAAAAAATCTATGGCCACGCGTCTAAATCCGTTAAGTTGCGACAATAACAAAACATAAAAACACGTTTAAAAGTGCAAGGTATTGAAGTAAAGCAAATTGCTGCAGAGTTTCTCTCCCAAAAGCAACCTCCGATTTATTTTATTTCTGTTCCATTATTCCAGTTTTCTCCAACCTCACTCCTCTCCAAGTTGCCTCACGCTTTCAAGGTCACTCCTTTTCGTCTTTACCATCATGTTTCTTGTTCAGCAAGTCCCCTGATAGAAATTTCACAGTGCAATCTGTGAATTTGCGGTCCCGATGCGCGAAGCATATGCCGTTGCCTTTTGACCTTCTCACACTCCACGACGGTTGCCATTGACAATCTATCCTTTCTCTTCTAGGACACGAAATCCAATGGTCATGGTTATTCTATGGTCCATTGGTAATTCGAAGTCACACTTATACTTGGATAATGTCCGTTGTGCGACTCTGTGAGGGATTCTGCAGCAATTTGCTTTACTTCAATACCTTGCACTTTTAAACGTGTTTTTCTGTTTTGTTATTGTCGCAACTTAACAGATTTAGAAGCGGGCTATAGATTTTCTGATGTAGGTTATATTCACATTTTGATCAGTTGCCTGTTTGCACAGGGTTATCGTAGAGAATTGAGATTTGTTCTATCTTCTTTTATTTAACAATAGCTTTCATACAGTATGCTACTTGAACCCCGGTTCCATTTGCAAATTTTGTGTTGGACCCCGCCTGGGACCCTGCGAGTGCCCCGGGCACACAAATTTTTCATTCAAAAGGTGCTGGGCTTCCCACACAAATTTGATATGTATTCATTGAGTTTCCTTACCCGACCGTTTCCGAAAAATCTGACCTGGAATCTGACTTTGTAATGTATAGTATAGAGCTCAATTTCGAACTTTTCACGCTTGTATCTCCGCAACGGTTGCGATCGAGGATGTATCCCTTTTCTTGTTATGTTCTTTTGGGACAAGGTATCCAACGGCCATAGACTCGACTCGAAGTCAGAGTCGCACTTGGATAGGTTCCCTCGTCAGTTTATGTCAAACTAACGCTAGAATTTCGTTTTAGTTTTCGATAATCGTCATAACAGTAATAATTATTTCTTTCATTTTCTGTGTTGCGTTGCGATCTGCAGATTTTGTGGAGACCACAATGGTATATGACCCAACAATGCATACTACGTGCTTCACGCTGTTGCTATAAAACTGGGTAAGGAGTACCAAAACAATATCAGTTAAGCATTGTTCCTGATCATACTGCTAAAATATATTATAACAATCGTAATATAATAATAATAATTTTATCTTTGCCACGGCATCGAAATTAATAACACTTTGGATGTGTACCCAGCCCGCAAAACAAAAACTCGTACACCACTGGTTTCATCTACTAAAAGTATTATTTTATACTTGAACGAAAAACATAGAACCACTAATCTATAATAACACATAATAATAAGTACTGTATATTATGTCGTCAGAAAATACTGTTCTAATAAAATGAGGACGTTAAGTGAATTTTATAGATTTTTTGGTTTTGAAACATATACTGTATATAAGATGTGCGATATAATACATATATATATATATATATATATATATATATATATATATATATATATATATATAATATTTGATTTTATCGAAACAATTTTCGCAACAAATTTTAAACATTGATAACGAAAAATTAAACTAATGCTTCTCCAGTAGATATCCAATTAGAATTACTTGATTACTTCCTTTATTATCTGGCACCAATGTATGCTCGATACTGTCTGGCAACGCTGCATGATTCCTGCAGTGTTTAGCATAGTACCAACGAGACTTAGTAATCTGCCTTAAACGACTAGATTAATATGTTGATGATAGAAAAGGGTCAAGATGTGGAATTTTGCATAGTAAAATATATGTAAAAGAAAATAAGAAACAAATGTGAGATTATAATAAAGATGTACATATGTTCTACATATTTAGACACAAATAATTTGTATGGTTGCGCTATGAGTCAATACAAGACATATAAAGACTTTAAGTGAGTAGATAGACATATTGTACCAGCCAACTCCGAAATTGTTTGCATACTGGAAGTTCATTTAGAATATTCAAAGCATTTATATAACACACATTCTACACTCTTTCATAATTTAATCTGATTTAATAATAGAAAATATGACGCATTTTTTGGTAAGATGTGCTTGTATAAATATTTATATATAAAATACTTAAGAATTAGGGATGGCTCTCAACCTACATAAACTCCTTCTCAAAATGTAACTTGATTTGGTGTTTAAAACATTGAAATATATGATCTAAACTTTATTCGATTAACCCTGAATTCCATTTAATTTTACTGAGCTTCCAATATTACGGTACTGTTATCAGATATTAAAACTGTATTGTTTGATTAGAATATACAGATAGAAAACTTTTGCTTTACATATTAAGATATTGGGTCATATATCGACATGATCGTCGCTGCGCCTAGAGAAACCGTTATGTGCAGAACTGGGAATTTTGCAGGAGCATAAAAGGCCTGCCTTCTCACCATCTGCTTTATTAATCAGGGTCACTTTTGTTTCCTAATTACGGGAAAATCTATTTTAAATTCATACACCATGGAAGATGCAACACGACTTTCTGTTCATATTCTGATCATAATTGTTTTCGACGGAAGTGTCACATAGCTGTTTATCGAGACGCAATGACGTAAGTTGTTGTAACATATTCTTTTATTTTAATTAATACATTGTATGTAATATTGTAGTAAACGTATGATCTGATCAAAGAATTGTCGAACATTATGAATTACAATACGAAAGAAATCCAGAACAGATATTCCTAATAAAAACCCGATCGATCCCCCAACATCAGATAGTAGCTGTGACTCATCGTAAGTAAGAACTTCTTCGATGTGTTGGACCAGATTAGACTTTATACGAATAAAAGTAAAACATTGAATCCAGCGATTATTGCCAAAAGAATCCATTAAAGTGGTTTTACCTACTACATATTTCAGCATTTTGCATGGCCGAATACAAGAGCAATTCCGCTCATAGTCCATTAGTAAATACTTATAGAAATGCATAAATGCTTTGAGAACCAAAGAATTGTTGCACGGCAGTAATCCAGGTATAGGAAACCATGGTACATCACATTCAAAAATGGTTGATAATATGTTTCTTAAACAATTGGTAACACACTGTAAAAAATTAAAAGACTTGAGATAATAATGATACAGGAAATAACTATCAGTTTTTGTTTTAATATAAATGTAATGTTCGTTTAATTTTACTTTAATACAATATCCCTTTTTTGTCGAGATTTATGTGAACAAATTTTCTCTTTAAAACTGTTTAGATGTTTTGATATTACAAAAAATAAAATATAATCTCAAAAATTTAATATTTTAATGCTAAGTATGTACATTATTTAAACTAGTTATTCGAATTTCTTTTCTTAAATAAAATCCCAAAGCAATAAATTGGCCAAAAGTAACTTGGTGTTGAACTATGGAAAAACTAAATATCACACCATCAGTTTGCGTCACAAAGTTAAGTTTCAACGCTAGATAAAAACTGTAAATAATTTTCTTCATGTAGCGGTTCGGCATCGTCTTGAAAGGAGTAGGTTTAAGACAGTGGATTCATTCAGCATTAGTTTCGCCACTCTTCAACGGCATGTTCTTCACTTTTCCTATCAGTAGAGTTGCTATTTTTTTAAATCCAATATACGGACAAGACTTAAAATTACTACCCATCAAAGATAAGGTATCTAAACACAGAATAAATGTTTTGAAATTTCTTATCTAAAAATCACTTTTTTTTAAAAGTTATCACTCAATTGTTTATCGCAATACTTAAAATACTATTGGAATCTCACATGTTTTATATTTTTTTTTTCATTTACGCAGATATAATAAATCATACCGTTAGATTACGTATATTAAATCTAGCAAAAAGAACCCTGGAATGGAAAAATGAGATACGTTTTAAAAACATAAATTACTTTATTAATAGTAACTAAAATATAAGTTAGCTAAATGAGGAAAATGATTCTTTTCGTCCTACATCTTAGCGATTTCCGATTAGGAAATTTTCGGCCAGCTTTAGAAACTGTAAAATACGGACATTTTCCTATTTCATGTTTTCTACGATACGGACACGGACCCAAAAATACAAACAGTCCATACAAAAGACGGACATATGGCAACCCTACCTATCAGTTACGAATAGGAGATTTGATACAATATGAATAGTGGGTTTCTTCTTCTGGTGAATAGTAAATTCACGAATAATTCCATCTAAACCTATATCTGAGTACAATATTTTGTTTATTGATTGTATAAAAATATTTTTAAAACATCTGAATCATTTTATTTGTTACACGTTTTGTTCACGTTTCATAGTTAAATTGAGATCTGTATTTTCTTTTGTATTCAGAGACCATGCGTTACTGTCACCGAAAATTTTTGTTTTAAATAATCTGATTCTCTTGAAACATGCTGATCCTTCTGAGAAAGCGTGCCTAGTGGTTTCGAAGAACTCTACTGTTAAGTCTTCTCATCAATCTCCCGATGTAGTGTTGCGGCAACCATATATGTTTCATTTGTAAATTTTAACCGTATGGTTAAAAAAATCACTAATTGTGCATTCGGGTTAACCTTCTTATAACAAACCCAAATCTGACATGACCTATACGAAGACTCGAGTTTTTGTAAAGAATGTGGAAAAGATTAGTATCTCGAAATGCCCATGGTATGTTCATGCTTTGAAGAATAACACTGGAAAGAAATTTGTCTTGTCATCTCTATATTTGATGAAAGTTAGTGCTCTTCACTTATGAATGTTGACTAGAGTACAAGTAGTTTTTCTTTCTTTCTTTCTTTCTTTCTTTTTCTTTTTTTTTTTTTTTTTGGCTGTCACGAACTAAAGAGAACATGTCTCCACAACTTACAGAAAGATTTCGGAGCTTTACCATGGAAGAGTGTTTTCTCAGAATTTAGTCTGCGTTGTCTTGGTTCAGCATTTACTTCTAAACTAACAGCATTTAACGTTAGTATTATATACTTCAGTTTCTGCTATGTGATATGCTTATCTGCATTGTCTCAAGGATAGTTTTCAAAACCCTTGAAAATGTCTTTAGCGAACACGTTCTTGCAAAATATATTCTGGTGTGATGCCGTTAGTTGCAGCAACAGGGATTGTATCCTTGTTGTTTATTGAGTGCTGGGACATGACGATTTCTGGATAAAGCAATCCGCCGACACTCTAGAAAAAGGCACCGCATGTAATGAGTCGCCGTAGACAATTCTCTCCCGTGATCCGATCTCAATAGTTATTTCCATTAACGAATGCACTCACACTGGCAAGGGAAATAGGTCTAATATAACCCAAATAAACTACACTCAATAAAACCCTTTTTGGGTAATTGGATGATGCCTTAGAGTAATATTTGCCGGTATGAAATGACCTTGATTCGCTTAACATTTTATTTATTTATTTATTTATTTATTTATTTATTTATTTATTTACTTACTTCTTACATTTTTACTTATTGGGTGTGGCTTACAGTCAGCATTTTAAAGATTTTGTTGTCACATTGAGTATATAACATTCTTATAGAATACCCAAAACTCAGAAATTATAAAACGTTTATAATTTTACGAGATTACATTTCTAAAGTATTTATTTGGTTTCGGGCTATAGTTTGGGAATTAGTGACAGTAATCTCGTTACTTATTTTTGACGAGATTAGAATAGTTAGTTTGTTTAATGTATTTTCTTTCAGATTATCATTTAATTGCTATTTCTTTCTTTTTTGTTATTTTCTGTTATATATATTTTTTTCGGTTTAGGTTTTCATTTTTAAAGCTTTTTAAAGACTTTGCTCTTAATTTTTAAAGTTTTTGAGTTGATGTAACTTTAACAGTAGCCCCAATATTACGGCAAACTATATAGTGACGTAAGAAGTTTCACATATTCATCTGCATCGAGAAACGACTAATAACAATATGTCATATTAATTCGTAAATAAATCTGTTTAAGTTTATTGACTTAAAAATATAATAATGTCTCTAAATAGAAATATCTCTAAATATATAGAATGCAACTTACTAAGTACAATACTTACTATAACAGGTCTGTAACTTGGATCGTCAATACAAGGATTTTCAGGCAGGTTTATAGCACGAAGATATTGCATCTCAATATTAGCAATTTGATAGTGTCCACGGTAAACTGGAATAAATTGTTTATCAAGAAAATCTATCTCCGCTTCTGAAATATAAAGAAAATCCAAGCTATTACTACACAAGATAAATAGATTACCTTTATAGACCTTAGAAGAAATTTTATTAATTGTTGTATGTAATAAAGAAACAACAATGACCTAAGAATTATTCCTTTCTTTGTATATCTTATTAATTTCAAACTGAGGTTATATATATATGAAATTTTCACAAAGCTGCACTAAACATTCATGTTTTATTTTTAAAACTACATGCAGAACGATTCCAAAGGGTGATTGCTCATGTAGAGCTTTAGTTATATTTTATTTCTTTGTTCTCTGCATCTTTTTCTACTTCTTTCGGAAATACAGTCGTTCCGAAAGTTTGTTAGATATTCTTTGCTTGTTTTGCATGTCTTAACATGATATAGTATTCCATGCCTATAACAGTTGTCGTCCATATGTTATGAACTGCCAAAACAATCTAAATAGATAGATTTCATACACTTTCTTAATATAAAGTGGTATTAAATCTACTGTATACTGTAAAGTGGTGCTGCACTGTACTAAATATACTGTAAAGTGGTATTAAATCTACCAATCGTATTATTAATTCACATTCTTCCAACAATAGTGTTTCAATATATGGTGCAAGGCACAGACCTTCAAAGCAAGCATATCTTTTATTATGTAAGGACTCACAATGTCGTGTGTTCAAATGATTTTTTAAATTATTTTTATTACGTTATAGCTTTTAGCATTGTGCAGTCTTGTGGAAAAAGATTTTCGTTCTTGATTCAATGTTCTGTGCTGACAATGATCTAGTATTGCGAGGCGATTGAAAATCTTCTTCAGCGAAGAAGAAAAGAACTGAAACATACAAGAAAATCAGCAAGAATGTATTTAGAAAATTTAATCATGCAAAAACCTAGTAAATGATTGTCATCTGGTCAGCAACAGCCCTTCGTGAGTCGTAAAAATTTAATTTAGTATTACATTATATATGACATATTTTCAAAAATTGAAAAAGGCAAAAATTTACATATATTGAATTTGTTTACTTTAAAAACCCCGTTTGTTTTATCTTGGCACGCTTCCCGCCTGAAGGATGGATTTGTCTGCAACGTGCTCTTGCCACGCCACCGTTAAGTTGCGAGCTACAATACGCTAGGAAACACAGCAAAACGCCACACCACTCACAAGTCATTGTAACACACTTGTTCGCGTGTGGCAACTAAGCACTTCAAATACCCGCCAAATAGCAATGACCTTATTTGATGGGCTGGCTGACAACTAACATCACCTACACGACAAAGCCAATAACAGTGCTATTTGATTAAAACGTTCACGTGAGTGCTAGCAGAAGTACTTTAAAAGCCAACCAAGTGAACTGGCGGGAAGCGTGCCAAGATGAAACAAACTTACTTTTAAAATGTATAGAAGACCTACAAAATTTACATAAATATTTACCAGACCAAGGCTCCTCGGTTTGATGTACGAAAATCGCAAACGCAAAAGATCCTGATGTATTAAAATGAAGCATTATTTCATCCCCCTTAGTTAATGTACTATTTGTGTGTATTTGAATACATCTTCCGTACAGTAAATTGTTGACGGTTTGAGAATCGTACATTAACGCTACAAATAGATAAATAAATAAATAAATAAATAAAATAAGTGTATTTTGTTTTCTATTTTAAATATTTTTCATCGTGCTAGAGACAATAAAAGCATAACATAAAGTGTTTATGATAACATACCTTATAAAAAACTAATATTTAAAAGAAGATTTTAGTACAACAAAGAAATAGAAGAAGAACGTCTCTTTGAACACTGAAGGAAATTAACATTAGATTCGATTATTACATAAATGATATTAGTGTATTATCAATTGGAGACTAAAGACTGACCATTTGGGACTGCAACCATATATATTTGTCTGTCTCTTTCTGATCCTATTATGAAATTAAAATTTCTCTTTTTTAACCCGTGAGTCGGAATTTGCTATAGTCGCTGGAGTTAATGCAAATATCATCAAACCATTTTGCACAGTGCTTATATATGTATTTAGGAATAAAAGATCACCGGCAGATATTTGATCACAGATCATTAACTTTTGTGGTGAAGTCATGCATATAGCTGCCGAATCAAGAGACGTAGATCAGCTTCAATGACTGTATCTCCATTACCGATCATGACATTGTGATGTTTCAATACACGATTTGAAACACCTTGAATTGGTTATAAAAAGATTCAATAATTCTTTTGTAAAATGAACGGTTAAGAGGTTACATCGATAAAAATTAGGAAGGGAATGATGTATTGGTAAATATTATATAAAATTGCTGTCTGAAACGATTTAACGGTATTTTTCGCGACATGTATTTTTTGAGCAACATTAATTTTCAAGAATAATGAGACCTATAACGCTATGAAATTATGACATAAAGAAAAATTACGTTATGAACCACAATGTTTCTTCCTTGTGACTGAAATACAAGATGACGGAGCAAAATGGTTGCATCATAAATTTATTTCTGAAAATAGTCACAAAATTGCGGTAAGATATATATATAATTTCCTCGGATTTCTAAGTCAAGAAATCAACTTTTTATTTCTGAATTGCAATTCGATAACCGAAAATGGCTCAAAACACCATAAAAGCCAACGTTCCGGGCAAATTCACCTACAAAAATTGGTGCACATTAGTGTGGCATCGTTTCATGTGATTTAGGGCGTATATGTGATTGCAATTATTTAAATTTTGAGTCTGGCACCGAAAGTGTTCAGAAAGTCAAAATGGTTTCCAAAATGGAAGAATGTATGAAAAATGTCAATCAAAATAAATAATACCATAACTTTCTTCTAAGAATGGGCTGAATACTTCACTGATGCAACGTATCATCCTTCTCTAAGTACTGTTCCTTTACACACGGCCGTATTCACTCCAGTCCAAATCTTTACACTCTTTTCCCAAGTTTCAGGCAGGATATTGTAGTGTTTTCCATCTAAAATATCTTGAAGTAAGCTACAAAAAGGTTCATGTAATAGTTTTTTGTCAGATAATCGGTTTAGGAATTATTGGGGAAGCATTTTAAAGGGTGTGAAAAACAAGAAATATACCTGCTTCTGTTCTAATTCCCATATAGCTAGTTTATAGATTGATGCAGATTGCACTTCACTTTGAACTTGGGTGATATTAGATTTTGTAGCTTGTCTATAGAGATTCTGGTTGTAATTGGCCAGAAATGCTAGTAGTTATCTCCGACTTTTTTTCATCCTTGCTTACACGAATCAAGATGTTAAACATTTCTTTGGAAACAATTTAGTCACAAATAGCGCTGAGTATAGCTCTCTTCAGGTTGTTCAGCAGAATATAACTTGTAGGTGGAATACTTTCAATTGACATGTTTTGCTGTAGAGAGAACACGATTGTTCTCATGCACAATCTTTAGTTAACTTGAGTATGGTACATTTTAATAATGATGTACTGAATCAGTAAAAATGTAGTCAGAAACTTCGGAATAGCACAAGAAAGGTTATGTCTCGAAATGTCACCCAAATTTTCTATGAAGTAACTCATTCAATACCTCCAAAACTAGACACAATGTCAGCAGCTGTAAAAGTGTAGAAAAAAGTCAGAATGTCTGAAATTCCTTGTGCTTTCTACTCAAGAAGTGGGTTAAAATGCATTGAAAATGTTTGGAGGGGACCCAAAAAACTGGAGGATGGCTACGAATCCTTCTGGTCAACCAGCATAAAGATAATTGTGGACAGGCTGGAAAACTGGAAAACTTTATATCGTGTAAATGCAAAGAGAGGGGTAATCGTCTTTAAATGAGTAAAATCTGGCTTAAATTGTAATTTACTTTCTATCTGTGAGTACCAATTTAGAGATTATAAGATTTTGTTTTGTCTTCAACTCCCTTTCAAATCTAATTCAAATTGCAGTTGACTATAATATGAATCAGTTTTCATTCTTATCCAATTCGGGTCTTACCTTTCATGATGGTTTAAGCTATTTCCGGTAGTCGGATTTAAATTCAGATGTCATAATCGAATTCCTTGATTCCGCAAACCTAGAAAATGATACTTCGCACCATAATATTTCTAGCTATTTTTGTAAAAAAATTTATGCCACAACAATTTTGGCTGCGGTTTTGGAATTTGGTTATAAGGAAGCAAAGCTGCACTTAAAAACATTAAGATTCATGTTCAGTCGGATCTCATTATTCCTATAAATACATGTTGCCTAAATATAAAAAACGTCTTTAAAATCCTTTTAAAGAGTGCTTTTTTCCGCAATGTTCATCAGTATACACCACTCATTTCGAAATTTTACTATAACTTTTTACCCTTTCAGTTACTAAAAATGTTTTGTAACTCTCTCTCTCTTTTTTTTGTATCTTAATTTCATATCTTTTAAGTATATATTCAAACATCACAATATCATTTCTCCCGACACGGCAGCCTTTTACTCACATCACCTTAGGGGTTCATGACCAATGTTCAAATTTTGTCCTAGCAGGTTTTACTTCTTTGATATATATTATTTTTCATAATAAAAATAATATTTTTTTTTGCGGGTTAGTGTCTTTTATTCCTTACTAGTAGAATGAAATTGGTCTATAACCTTTCTACTACCTCGCAAGTTAACTAAATGTTTTAAAGATTTAAGAGCTTATTCCCTAATAAAATCGACAAATGCGTTATCTTTCTCTTTCCAAGTTACACAAAGCACTATAGAAATATAATTCTTAATAAAAAGAAGAAAATAAAGCTATGTTCATTCAGAACTTTAAACTTATGGCTGTTAGATACATACAGAGTACAAGAGTTTTGATCTGTGTTTTTGCATGGCTCATTGGACTTGTACAGGACTCACATCCATACAACCGGCGTTCAAATCTTAGTTGTATCTTGCTTTTTTCATTGATGAGGTACGACAACAGCAAAATAAAAATATAATTACAATTTTAGGTGTGATTCGACTTTTTGTAGTCTTCTTTCTTTTCAAGTAAACAGAGCGAAGTAGGTTTTTATAGGCATAAACTAAATTCTTGTTTTTTTATTGTAATAAACACTAGGAATAAATTAAGTTCTATTATAGAATATAAGCAACTATTTGAGTTATTTACATGTGCGCACATTAATTTTCCTTATCTTTATTTCCGAAACTAAATATAATTGAAACATATTTTTTTTAGAAATAAAATAGTTTTAGTTGCAAACAAAACGGAATATAATTCAAAATGTAACTATGCCATTACGCTTCATTACAGAAGTAGATGGAAAAATGAATATGTTTATACTTGGAAAGGTTGAAGACAATGTGACAAACATTATGAATAATTCTGTGATAAATTAAGCAATCGTTTATACTAAAATAAACTGCAATGAAGTGCAAGGTATTGTACATTGTCAAAAATATTCTTACTTCTATGCTGAAACATATAAATTTCTTGAAGAGATACGTCAAATTTCACCTTGCATATGCATCTTGAATTCGATTCTCGACAGAATCTAAGCGATGTTAAGAACTTTAAGCCTACAGGAACACTAGTTTCATGTCATGTGACCATAATATTGTCGTTACAAATTGAATAAAGTAGCAATAAATCCAGGACGTGGTTCACTGAATTCCCGACTCTTTTTCAATTTATTAATCAATCGCCATATCTAATTGCATAACTATAAATCACATAACCTGTTATTCCTTTCGTATTTAATATAAGAAATAACACCAAAGTTTTATTAGCAAATGTAGCAACTGATCAAATTTAATAACGCACAAGATAATCTACTTTTCTTGTTAGAACCTATTTCGTTGTAAAATTCCCTACATCAATCTTTTAAAATGTTTTTCAATAGTTTCAAAGTTTTATAGAAATTTTGTTGTTATACATAGAGATTTGTATTGTCTGAAACGAATAAAATTTCATTATGAAAAAATGGTCGGCAGAACCCCTGCTGGAACATATTTTTTAGTTGTTGTTGTTGTTAATTTGAGTTTAATGTCCCGTTGGGCAGCAACGCTATATGATACATAAACCTACAGATTAACGTGGGATCCCACCCATATAAGCTTCCGCGGGGAATTGAATCCTGTTTTTAGACAAAAAAAAGTATCGGGCCGCATACACTTACCAATTGATAAGGGAACGTAAGCTGTATTACACTTGCTACTGAGAAGTACTGTAGAAACTGGTTACAAATTTCGTGATCTTAGAGCAGTCTGACCTCCGAGACTATAAAACATCGGCAAACACATGGGGATAACACTGTCCAACACACTTTTGGTAGAAGTGTGGGGAATGGACGTTTCCGATTGCTACCACCCCCTGATAGCTGGAAACAATGTAGATAGCTTCCAGCACGCACAGGTTTTTGAGACAGAAGATAATTTGTGGGACAGCCGTGGTACCGACAAGCTTTATAAAATACAGAATTAGTCAGAGACGGGAGGATAACGTCAAGCATATTCCCTTAGTTGATCCGAAGGATGTACCACTGCTGACCCTGCACATAAAACTCGTCCTTATAAAGATATTTGTTAAAACCATGGATAAGGACTGATATGGTTTCTCTTATTTGAGGGAATTGTTTCGAATGTTACCAGAGGCCAAGTTGAAGGATGGTGTTTATATAGGGCCACATATCAGAAGGGTTCTGCACTATGATATTTTCCTGCAGAAGTTATCTCCTGCAGAATGTGCTACATGGCTATACTTCAAAGTTGTGGTGGAAAGTTTCCTAGGGATTGAAAAAGCTGGTAACTACAAGCAACTCGTACCTGACCTGGTACGAAATTATCACCTGTTAAGATGTAGGATGTCGCTGAAATTATACTTAACTCATTCGCACCTCGACTACTTCCCTCACAACTTAGGAGCAATAAACGATGAATAAGGGAAATTTTCCACAAAACATTTTACGAATGTAGCAAGTGTACGAAGGGAAATGAGATCCTGCTATGATGGGGGACTATTGTTGGTTTCTTCTGAGAGAGACCAAACAACAGTACAAGAGACGGTTCATGTTTACCAAAAGGAAAAGTTCCAATTACATGTCAAAGTAAAAGCTTGTACACATGCCACCAAGATATATGGTATCTGGTACCACCAAGATATCTTGTACACATACCTAGTGTTCTTCAGTAGGCTTCATGTATACATATTCTTCGGATGGCATTCGAATCTAGATTTGCTCTTACCACTGCATTTTTGTGTGTTAACTTGTTTTTCATAAACTTCCTTAGTTTCATGGCATTTTGAACAAAATGTGTTTACAGATAACAACGGCAGTGCAAATTCTTTTCAACAGCGGTGTATATTTTTATAGTATTGTTCTCCTTGTGTGTATGTGTTCTCTCACACTTTTGTATTCACTGCTATTTCCATTATTTTATCAACCTGTACCACGGCTATGCCTTCAGTCTGTACAAACGTGGATATTCTATCGGAAATATACTGTTTGCCATTTTATTTGTGAACACCCTGTAGCAACAATATGTGACGTGATAGAACATTTCTGACTATATTGGCGGACTCCTGAGGTCTAAATTAACTAAGATCACCCGTGAGTGTAACTTCTACGGAATAAAAGTTAAAAGTTGTTGATAGTGTAATTTGTATGAGGATGTTAATATATTCTAACCAAATTTATTATCGAATGATCAATAATATTTATTATGAATAATTTATCCAACTTCGTGTTATATCCATTATATAAGAGCTTATTATATCCCCCAAAGAACAAAATTCATCTCCAAATCAAGTAGATAACCTTCATCCTCTTCTATATCACTAATTCAATGGCAGCACACTATCGGCAATTATCAACCAAATAATACACCTACATTCACTTTGGAAGTCTGTTCCATCCAAACGCCCAAACGAAATTGTACACCAGTCTTAGTTACACAGAAACAACAATGACCAAACCGAAAAAATATCAAGTATATCAACATCAGGTAGGAAACTCAGGATATGAAAATGCTGTGCTTGAAAAATTCCCGATCTTTTATTTTTCCTTTTCTTTCTTTGTTTATTTATTTTAAATATTTTATTTCACAAGCTAAGCAACCTATCCTAGCGCAAGAAAAGATTTCGTTCGTAAATCCTAGCAGAATAAATGTCCACTCATTTTCCCTAACCTCGGAAGAATTTAAGCTACAGAGCTAGTTTCTGTCTGGAACATACTAGTATTATCTAAAATTTACTATATAAGGTTTTACTACTTTCTTAACGCCAAATATTCTTCTTTCGTCAGTATTTTAGTTGCTTACTCCTTTCTTTTATTACCTTACTCCATTATGTTCTTGTGCATGTGAACTATGTCATGCATTTGTAAAAAGGATGCTTGCTGTGAGATTAAAAACTTAAAATTAAATTGAAACGTTGAGTTCGAAAACCTGTCATATCCATCGAAGCTAATTTGAGAGGAGAGACAAACAAAACTAAATTATTCAATACGCATTTAATATATAGGGCTGCTTTCATTTTTGTACCGTAGAAACTGCCATACTGTCCAAAAATGAAAACAACCCTATATGTCACCCATATTGACTAATATAGTTTTGTTTGTCTCCCCTCTCATATTAATTTCTAAAGAGATGACTTGTTTCCAAACTCAACGAGTCCATTAAAACATTATATGAAAATTACATTTTACTTGAGAAAAAAAAGAGATTTCCTCCATACAAACTACCAATATTATACCCTGCGTGATCATTATGTTTTATTTCCTTAATGTTATTTTCTTAGATGGTACAAATGAACTAATCGATTGGAGAACATTACAAAATTATCCAATTATAACACTTACAGTAGATTTGAGATTCATTGTTAAAATATACTGCTGTAAGAATGTTGTCAGGATCATAAGTTATATGTTTCCAGATTCGTCTCAGCTCAAACGAAGATATAGCATTTCGCTGTTCGTTTTCATTAGTTAAATTAAAGGCCTGCAAAAAAAGTTAAATTTACTATCAACTGTTTCAGTTGTTCAGATTGCACATTTTTGTATCTGTAATATGAAGAGTTTGAGGCAGGAACATGGTAACAAACAATGTTACTATTTTAAGAAATTAAAGGTTTTCAGCTGCACAATTCATTTTCAAAGTCAAAAACGGCCATTAGACGTAAATATGAGCCTAAGGACAGAAAATTGTTTTAAATATATTTTGCTCGTTATTTATATAAAAATGACCAGAAAGGTTCAAAATTTACTATGCAGATCGATTTCTTGTTGAAAGGTTTTAGTTTTTGTCTTTTTGAGCTGTTGAAATTCCATGCTGTACGAAGCCAGTCGAAGAAAGAATTTACCATCAATATTGGACACCTCTAAACAACGCATGATAAGGATTTGATTCAGTCGCACTGCGGTAGACAAGCACGTACACCTTAGGAACTGAAGCTCAGGAGTTTTAAGTCTGTTAGTATATTAAGTAGTCTACTATTTGACTACTTTTGGTACCAATGTAATTATGTAACGCCCGTTACAAAAGGATATATTTTTTTCTATACAACTTGTACTAAAAGTCAGAAATAGTCATTCTTTTGCAAAAGTAAAAATCAGCACATGGGCAATGTCTCTTTTGTTGATCACGAGTTGTTTATTTAAGGTTGCAATCTAGTCTCAAGCATTTCCATGCAGTTAACTGAAATACTTATAAACCTTGAAAGGAAGCTCAGGAAGTGTTATTATTTCTATTATTATTATTATTATTATTATTATTATTATAGTAGTAGTAGTAGTAGTACTAGTAATAATAATAGCATGGTACCTGGTCGAGAGACTGTTTATATCCTGGTTCGTGACATATTGTAAATGCAAGCGGTGGAAGGTCTTTCCTGAACACCGATCTGTTTCTGGTGACAATACTTGGAAACTGATATTTTAAGTAGCATTCCTTAATCTATAAAGATAAGTTATGTTAAATGTATTAGTTGAAAAACAAGCTTTTCACAATTACACCGTATCCACTAAAAGAATATTATTATTGATAGGTTAGGCATACTTATGGCTAACAGTGTTTTTTTCTTTCCTGTGGAAGGAAAGTACACTGTATTATGTGATAAACCATTTTCTATTCAATGGAAGATATACAGTAATGAACTCCGTGTAATTTCTGTGAAGCATGTATAATAGTATTTATATTTTTAGCCTCTTGATTATATGCAAGAGAAATAATTACTTAGCTTCATTAAATAGATATTAATGTTTCCTACGTACAGGTTACCAGTTTGTCGCCCTAACAGGAAGGAAGATTCATCTCTTACTAGGCGACTTCGCAGACATACGTTTTATTATGCACTATGACGTACTTTCACAACTTGATTCCACATTTTTGTACAGTTTCTTGCAACCTGTCCTTATTCTTGAGACTTGATTATTTATATCATTTTTAATGCGGCATTTCACCTTGTACTTATCACAATGTAAAGTTTTCGTTACTTTCCAATGAACCCAAAGAGATGTGAAGTTTATAGAACTATTACTCTCATATTTCATGCAACAAATATTTGCTTCGAATTCTGAACAGAAGGTTGTATGGACGAAAAAATGGTATAGTTAAGGAGGAACATTTCGGGTTCAAGAGACGTAAGAGCACAAGATTTGCAGTTAGATTATTAAGGGTGATCGGCGAAGGTATATAGAAAAAAGGAAAACAGGTATATGTTGTATTTATTGATATAGAAATGGTTTTTAAGTGCGTGAATTGGGATAGTTGTTGAAAGTTTTAAGGAAGCTTAGGTTGGAAAGGAAACATCGAAGACCCGTAAGAAACTTATATACAAACCAACAAGTAAGTGTTAGAATAGGAGAGGAAATAACAGAGGAAAGTGTAATTGGAAGATGAGTTCGAAAGGGATGCTGCCTCTTGCCAACAATATATATCTATCTAGAAGAGATAATGGAAAAGATCTTACAAAAGGAAGGTAATATATCACAAGAAGGTAGAATGATAGGTGCATACGGATTTCAGATGACTTGGTGCATGTTACAGGATCTGAAAAGAAAATCAATAAGGTGCTAGAAAACTTTGGGAAGAGTTGTGAAGATTATGGGATGAAAATAAATTTTAGGAAGACAAAAGCTATGGTATTCCAGTGTCAAATATGGAAGTAAGGGTGGAGAAAAATAGAACACGAAACTAGTTTACGATACCTGGGTAGTATTATTAGTGATGAAATGAAGTGAGAACGTGAAATAAATGCAGGGATAGAAATGATGGAAAGAAGTCTTTAGAAATAAGAAAATACTATTTTGTGTGACCTTGAATAAAGCGTTGAGTAAAATACTCATAAAATGCTTTGTGTTGAGTAGAGATGCACGGGCTCGGAAAAAACGGCTTTAAAAAAAACTCGTTTTTTTCTGCTTCGCTTTTTTGCTTGGGAAATTTTGAACTTTTTTCAAAATTCTGCTTGAAATTGATAAAGCAGACTTTGTTTCGCTTCTCTATAACACAAAAAGTCATTTAATTAGTGGTTGATGCTGCTAATAATATAAAATCTCGAAAATAAACTATGAATTTCGAAAAGATATTTCAAACAATTTTTCTTCAACATATTGACATTATGAATTCCAAAGGATTAACCAATGAATATAAAAAGAATTTTTTAACCTCCTATATACAAAAGTAAGCAGAGTTGGCAAGAACCATGGTTGTTTTTGAAAATGCCAAAAACCCGTGTTTTGGGGATATTTAAATCAGGCTTTTTTAGTTTAACCCAGGCTTTTTTGATTTAGATTTTTTGCTTTATGTATTTATGTTACATATTCACAGAAATAAGTTTGTTTCGCCTTGGTGTTATTATGCAACAGCGGGGTTATGCCGGAAGAACTCCCATAAGCTTAAAGAAGTCCGGTCAGTAAATTTCTTAAATTGAGAATCTTCCTCCCTAGTCATCGGGAAAAAACCCGTCATTACTTGAAACGTAAGACAATAACGGGAAAATCCTGTTATTGCTTTGCTTGTAAAATTTAAGGTCAACGTACCATAATCAGTACGCTAAAACTGAGGTATTAAATTACAAATTTAGTACGTAGATACCATTGAAAATCCAATCGAAGCTAGTGTTGGAAGCTACGTAGGCAATCGATAAATTTTGCCAATTTCTATCAATATATTTAAGCAATCTTGCCTTCTTTATAAAACAACAGGCATTTAGGTATGCAGAAATATACAATTTGGTTTCGTTTCGTATGTTTAGGCTTAACATCCTTACGAAATACCGAGGTTATCAAGGAGAAGACTTTCGCTTAAACTGACATCCGAACCGCTACTTGGTTTACGCATGAAAGAAGGGTTGTGGTCGACCGACAATTGAACATGGGACACCTTGATTAAAAGGTGAAAGGGAAATAAAACTATTGCAGGTGGTTTGATATTTGGAAACGTCACCATGAAGTTGACACAATTCGCATTTTTCATTCTTTCTATTTCTTTCGTTTAAACCAGTTATTTAAAAAAAAGTTGGTGTAAACCAGTCAACCCTTAAAGTAAACACTTCTTTTTAAAAAAAATACACAAATAACTTGCAAAATAGTATGTAGTATTTTTACTTCAAAATATTCCATACCCTCTTTTTGAAACAAAATAAAATTAAAGTAAAACATAAGAGAAATACTTAGAATTATATGATACACTTAAAGGCTGCACATCTAGAGCTTTTGGTCTTGAAATTCTACAGTTAAGTTTTATATAACCACCATCACGGTTTACCCAATCCTCAAGTTTTCTTAATTTTTAACAAGAGGGATTCAACATATCATTACGGAACTCCCCCCCCCCCAAAAAAAAAGGACTATGGAATATATTTAAGTTAAGCTAAATACAACTGCACAACAAACATGACTGAGTGATTAGCTTTTGCGCTTCTATTGGGAAGTCCGGGATTCAACCAGCATTCGACCACTCTGACAAAACTTTTCTTCATCTCATCTGTGAATGTAGAAATAGTGCGTGTACTGTTAGTTGGCCGACTTCCTTTCTCATTGTTTTTAAATCGTTATTATTACTAATTACCAGCAGTGACGGTTTTGCGAAGGTTAGGGGGCGGTCTTTCGGTCTGAAGCCCGTTCCCCAAAGTTACGGAATGTCTGCAACAAACGAAATATCTATTAGTTATGCCTTTACTCATAAACTTTAAGCTCCCGTCAAATAAAAATTACGAATGTTTAGATAAACTAAACATTAGTAAGAAAAACCCTTCCCAAAATACTTTTCTAAATCCGCCACTGCTTCTCAGTATAAAAAGATCTTCAAGGTTGTATCCGGAAGATTATTGCTAAACATATAAACGAAACGAAACATTAGTTATGCCTGTACTCACAAACTTCAAGCACCTCCCAAATAAAATTAGAACTTTTTAGGAAACGAAACAATCAGACCCCCCCTTAAAGTACTTTTCTAAATCCGCTACTGATTATTTGTATAAATTGGTATTCAAGGTTGTGTCCGGAAAATTATTGCTAAATCACTTCAGAGCTACAGTATAACCGAAATGTGGAAGTACGGCTTGACGATATATTGAAAAACGTACGCTTTGACGGATAAATAGAAAAACGGGTAAGTTTAACTTTTGCGCTAGATGCTAGAGTACTAAAAGCTCTTAGAAATGAAACACGGATGACAAACTAAAATGATCTAGAGAAGAAAAAAACATGTCGATAACTCAAAAGTTAAAATAAAGTTAAATAGCCTCTAAAATTGCCCTCAAATACTACATTAGCTTTATATCGTGAAACATGTGCTCCATCCATCTTGATGGTGAATTTCAGAGCGAAATATCGCATTTAGGTCATGGAATTATTATCTAAGTATAGCATATACTATAAGAAAGCTATTTAGATAGAAAAATCATGAAAATAAAAAAAAGCCAAAATTTCCAAAATTCTCGTTTTTTTCCCAAAAAAGCCGGCTTTTTATGTGAAAAAACCATCGATTCAAAAAAGCCGGCTTTTTTTGCATCTCTAGTGTTGAGTATTCTACTATATGGGTTAGAAAGATGGACATTACGCTTAAATGATGAAAAACGACTGGGAACTTTCTAAATGTGGGTGTGGAGAGGAATGCAGATAATTAGCTAGGACAAACTGAAAACGAATGAGAGCGTGACAGAAACGGTTGGAGAGAAAGAATAACTTTAGATATTATTAAGGAGAGGAAGACAAAGTGGTTGGGAGATTGGCTAAGAAGTAACTGTATTATGAGGACGTTCTAGAGAATATGGTGGCAGGAAAGAGAGAAAGGAAACGAAGGACGATATCAAAACAGAAAAATCTTAAATGAAGACGAAGAGTTTAGCGGATGACCATCGAGCAAGTTGCAGCAAGTGACACGCCAATATTGGTTGAATATCTTGTTTATGATGACGATTTACTTATGTGGCCGCATGTCGATTTGAGAGAAGTGGATTTTGTATCATCACAATATGCTCAGATTTCTGTTGATATAAATCGTGCGTTTACGACTACACCACTATTTCTATTCAATACTACTAATCTTTGCATACTGTTCTAATGGTCTATTAAAGAACCCTATTTTGAAGTATTGCTACACAAAACTATTTCTTGTAGCCTTGCCTTCCTGCCCATGCACAAGAGAAAACTCAATGATGAAATTTCTTTTCGTTTGATGTGTTGCTGTTTCCTTCGTTTATTGCGACCGAAAATAAAGAGAACACAAACGAACATTTTACCAGCTCAAAAGTTAATTTTTTTTTTATTAAGTTCACTGACAGCAGTCCCAGTACTGAATGTCTATACACGTCTCCGTACAGCGCATTCATTTCTAGGACAGGAATAATAACTCATACTTTTCATAGAGAGTGGTAGTGCAACATTGACAGTAGACCAGTAAAAGCAATTGGATTAATTTACTTGAATATACGTCACAAATATATATTTCAATGATGTCGTATACTTGATGTTGAAATTTGGCAAGTATAAAGAGTAGATCGATTATACATTTTGATAAAAAATTCGGTATGTATATATATTATGGACATGTGAAACACCCAGAATATGTATAAAGTACATCAATTACCGTGCTCAGTTTTTGTTAGCAAGGTCTCCTTCATAAATTTTAAATAGCAAGTTCTGTGTTTTTAACAATCACTGATAAGACCATGCAAGAAGAAACAACTTTTGTTTTGAAAAAGTTTGTAAGTGTGGAGCACCGCTTACAAAATTGCAACCATTTAGTTTTGATCTTTCGCACATTCAGAAAAAAATATATAAATTATTTCCGACTGGAAATAAAAAATACATCAAAGTTAAATAAAAATGTCATAGGGTTCAACAAATGGAGTGATCTGTTTGCCAGGATTGCTCCCTATCATGGGCTCTGGAGTGCGAGGTCCCAAAATTCTAAATGGTAAGGTAATTTGATATATCATTGAAAAGATAGTGGAAAAGTAAACAATTTCTACACCAGAACTGAACAAATTTACAATTTAATGTTAAGTCGAATGGTTAAAAGTTCCAAGACACGACAGGTTCCAAGAAACAGGTTCTTTTTTGTATTCCTCTGTTATGAAGAACATATTTTATTTATTAAAAAAGCGAGAATGAATATTCATGATAATTTTACTGTACGTAATAAGTGAAATATCAAATGTGGGCCCTTTTAAAACCTCTATTCTTACTAGAAATCCATTTGATTATTACATATTTCCACTCTTTAGAAAATCAACGAAAAAGCAGAATAAAGCAAATGATAGAAAACGAATGAGTCTTTCTAAGTATGTACTTTGTTAAACTACTATAATTCTTACCTGAAAGACAACTGTGATGAAACATATCAATGAAATTAAGGATTTAATAGACCAATAATTTGTTATCTTCTTAAATTTCTCACAAAATGTCACTTTGGAAGGAGATGACCTGGAATATGATTTAGCAGAAACTGTTTGTTTTTTGTCAAAACTGGTTTTAGGACGAATTCTACTTTTCGTTGGATGTACATTTATTCCACATCGACTTGTAACTTTAATATGAGTATTTCGTCTACTTTCACAGTTCTTCTGCTGAGATATTTCCCACCTTCGCATTGTGGTATTCGATACTTTTCTCGTAAGGAAAATTGTTTCCATTTAATCACTATTTTACAGAAATAAGAAAAACTTCAATATCTTCTATGTAAATTAATTTTTCCGTTTACTGAAATATAATAGAGCAATTAACGATGAAGACAATATTGGATTGAATAAGAGCTCTTACATCACGTCAAAACAGATGTGATTGATTATTAACATTTTCTCAACAATTTGTGGACAAATTTCATAGAATATAAAGCTATTTGGTTACTTTCGAATGTCACATATTGAGGAAAACGTGATTAGAATAATTGATTTTAATTATTAAAATAACCAAAGCAATGTCACATTTCAAGATCACTCATGGACTTCAAGTTTCAAGTATATGCAATAAGTAAATGGTCTAGTGTTCACACCTGTTCGAAGGTTCGACTACAGTGATGTAAGATGTTAGAGAACAGTATCCTTGTATTTAGTCTTCTTGAAGTTTGAGTCTATTTTCTACCATATCACTATATGGCGATAAAAAGTGTTGCTTTATATAGAGGGTGGTTAAAAGTTGTTATATGCATCAGCATAGTCTGTAAACGCAAGTAGAGAACACAAAAGTAAATTTTCTCGGCCGCAAGGTGAATTATTATATATTTTTTTTAGACTTCCAAATTATCATATGTTTAACAAGCCTAAAGGCGGATTTTCATGCCCGCGTTAGAACGAAAGCATCACATGTAGCGTATTCACCGTAAATTGTTTTCGTTTTCATACATCCGTGCGTGTATTGCGCCAAATTACTACTCCCTAGCTAATGCGCATGCGTAAAATAGAAAGTTTGCGACTTCCGCCATGTTAGTCAGTGAATACAATAGTGTACGCGCGCTACTTCCGTCAGAATTGAACAAATTTCTGCTCTGACGCGAGTGTAGCGCGCCATCTCCGATGCGTGATTTCATTGGCTGTTTAGCACAATCGCTCGCAACTCACGGAGGTAAAGGACACATGAAAATCCGCCTTTAGTCTTATGGAATTGATCGTCGACGTGTGTCAGGGCAAAAACGCTAAAAGACAGCAAGAAACGTTATTTTCATATTGTAAATTTCTACTTAATGCTGATAGGTAGAGCAAATCACACACACTGGAATCTTTTTCTCCCACTACTAATTTTATTACAAAATTTTCTGTTACAGGAATAAACAGGAAAAATACAGTATTACTATAAAAACTATAATTATTTTAATAACTAGGATAAATAGGTGTTCAAATGCTTAGGCAGCCTAAGGAAGGATTCACACAGAATCCCATGCAAACTAATTGAGAAGGATTCAGAATTTTTAATGCTCCACGCAAGCAGAGAGCTTAGAAAGCCACAAAGCTTTACGCAAGCTGGTTGGTTGAGATCAAGAATCCAACAATGCTCATGGCAAGCAGAGTAGAATAGAGAGGAGACCTTAGAGCTCCAGGCAAGCTTAAAGGATTGAGTTGGGTACTTTTCAAACCTACAGTCAAGCCTGAGAGAGGAGAGTAGACCAGCCAAGGACTGATATCAAATGTGGAGGTCTTCCTGGTTTTTATAGATGTTCCAATGTTGCAGTGTCACTGATAGTGTTTTTGTGTCACATGACCAGGCGAAAGGTTGCAATATGGATTCAGAGAAACAGATTTTGTTGCGTAACTATCGTTACAAACTCTAAGGGTAGAAATATACTATTTCCGCTCTCAACATTGAACAATAAAAGCGAAAATGATCATACAAACCAGGAGTAATGTTTGGAAATGGATTTAATATCTGACGAACATGTCTCATTTGAGCCCTTTGAAAATGTACAACTACTACAGTTACCGGTTTAATAATTTATTTTCATAGAAAGGAAAATAGGAAATAATTTAGTAATGTTAATTAAACACCCTCAAAAATAGGTTATATATTATCTTAATAGACCATTGAAACCGGAAGTAGAACAATGTACTCGTTTTGGTCTCACTATTGATCATCATGAACAAAAAATGTAATAAACAGTGAGAAGCATTTTTGGCATGGTTTCAAATTTCCACGAACGAGCTCCATCTCCGTCCTTATTTCTCTAATGAAACCAGACTTAGTGGAAATCTACTACCCATTTCATTTTGCATCTTTCTAGTTTAGAACTTTACAGCAGTTTCACAATTTGAAACGGTACCAACTCTTTTCATTTCTTGTTAAATGAAAAAGGTGCTATGTTCAACAGTCCTAATCAGAAAATGAGTTCCCGTGAAAATACTCGCCTCATTCCAGTATTCCCTGCTTTTGTCTACGGTTAAATAACTTTTTTTTTTTGGCTAATTACCTAAATGTTCATTTTCTCAAAGAACAAATTGCTGAAAATGAAGTTAAAACTAGCACACAAATCGATTGGGGCATCTTCCCGATATTTTCTACAATGTTCAATATAGCCATACTGTGCCTCAAAAGAACAGCTCTTAATCATGGCATTATTTCTCAGAAAGAAGGAAATTAAATTTTCTTCTTTCAATTAAAAAAAACGACTTTATGAATAATTAATAATTAATAATTAAAATTAGAGCTGTTCTAATTTGATTGTGTTTACGTTTCCTTCAACTCATTTATTCTGATAGCGGTGCCGTAGCATCTCGAAGAGGTGCGAAGTTATCTCTACTTACTATCATGTGAAAAAGTAATATAACCAAATCTTTGAGTACTCCTGTGTTCATGTGCACTGAAGTTTACAACATGGCACTCTATTTAACCGAAAATATTAAACTTTCAACATTGAAGATAAACATGATTAAGGTTCAACGTGTGAATGTGGCGTCAAGACACATCACTGGCCAAAATAGCATAGTGGCTTTATGCATTCGAAATGATTGGGAGAGGTCCATGGTTCAGTTTGAACAGTAGCGTAGCTAGAATTTTTTCAGGGGGGGGCACTGAAGGGCCCAAGAAAATTTTGATGGGGCCATCTCCAATGAATGAAAAAATTTATTCACATGAATATATATAATGTGTGTATGTTGAAGGTAAATGATTCCATCTTTGTTGTTCATGATTTTACTCTTTTACAGTGAAAATGTAAGAATTTACTACCTCAAACAACTAGGATACATTAACACAATTGATTTCTAATATAAATAAGTAGTTATTTAATCACGGCGTTAAAAATGTGTGTGGCTGGTTGATTTAAGTGGAAGCTGAGAAATACACTTTTTACAGGCAAAGAAAATAACTTATAGGTTCATGCCTCTACTTAAGAGGATCATTCTGTTCTTGTGGGCAAAAACAACTTATCAACAACTTCAAGATCTAACAATTTAGCAATTTTCTTCAACATAAAATAATCCTAAGTTCTTTTTACCTATCAGTCATTGAATTGCGTATATGTCCTTAATCTTTTCAAACATAAGAATGACCTTTCACATGTAGCACTAGAAACTGATATAGTCACAGATATGGCATGTAGCTTATAGGTTTCTAGGAGTGCGTTGTTGTAGACACATAAAGATCATGAAATTCATCAAGAAATCAACTTTGGTTCTCTCTCGTCTTCATACAACTTAGTTGTGTTTGGGAGGATTTTGAATTCACATTTTAATATTTCCAGATCACTTTCATAATGCTGGGCCATAGGCTCCACAACATGGGAGCGAACTACGTGGATGCTCCGGGGTTCCAGCACCCACACAAATAATCTTGTGGGTGAGCCGCACCAACAAAATTTTTAGTTTGATAGGAACAATATAAAATAAATATTTTTCACTTGCCATTATCAAAAAATAATAAGCAATTAAAACATTGTGATGTAAGTTAAAATTTCTAACCTCTAGCACAATTTTTTTTTTGTTTTGTTTCAAAGGTGTCTTTGAAAAGGTAACCAAGCAATATCTTACTCTCTTCTTTCCTGTCTCTGGCCTAGTTAAAGGCAGTCCCCACAATAATAATAATAATAATAAAAATGAAACTATATTGAGGATGCAATCGAGCACACAGTCCTTTATGACAATGTTCATATAAGATTTTAACTAAAAGGAAATCAATCAAAAAATATCGACACTCCCTTGAAACATATAACACGTCCCACCATTGATATGCACCCACAAAAATTTTGGAAAGTCAGCGCCGTTGCTCCACAATGTTGTAATTTAGAAACTTTTCACTTTTTGGATGTAGTACGGTGATTGATCTAATGACTTTACTACATGATCCAAAGCCGTTTCCCATCCCAGTGATTGCCTTATCAATAATAGGCAGAAAAATGTTTCCTACTACATATATTATCTTTAGAATATTCGTTTTCTGCCCCCAATGAAGGAAGAGATTCATCCAAAATGAATTTGTGATATTTCGATGGTGAATGTCTAGTTCGTTTCCACGAGGAACCCCTATAATCTATCTGTTTCCGGCTCTGGAATTTCAAGACCATTTTCTTTGCATATCTCCTAACATTCTTGATAAATTTGTTCGAATGTTGTTCGTTGAGTGTCATATTCTCCAGACCTCATCTTTGACAGCGTTTGAACTTGCGAATCTACAAGAATCAAACCTTCCGATATGTCTACATCTACTTGAGATAAGGCGAAGCTCAAAGTTATAGCATGGCAGCAGTCATCTCAAATTTTACCAGCGCGAAAACATTCCTTCTTGTACAGATTACATAATTTGCCGGATGGAATGATGGAACTAAATAAATATCACAAGTTCCAGAATATCACAAGAGGTTTCTTGAACGGTGAGAAAAAATAAACATTTAATTTAATTGTAATACAAATTATTAGTGAAATATCAAGTGGAGAAGAAAGATTGGACCATCTGGGGACTATAACCTGAGAGATATTTTTATCAATCTCTTTCCAATCTTTTATATAATTTCTCTAATTTTCTAAAGTTCTGATTCGCTATAATCGTTGAAATAGTCGTTGGAGTTAATGTAAATATCACCAAAATTTCTCACTTTCTGACTCCAATGTGTTACTTTGCACAATGGTTTCGTATATATTAAGAAATAAAAATCGCCAGGATACACTTCATAAAAGGTCATGAATCCCTGTGAAGTCATGATGATGCAAATAGCTTCAAATAGAGAAACATTGATCTGTTTAAATGACCGTTTCTCCATTATCAATAATAGTATTTTGATGTTTCAATACATCAATTGAAATAACTTGAATTAAGCTACAAAACGGTTCAGTAACTATTTTTTTTATAACACGAACGTTTAAGTTATAGTGGTAAAACTTTGGAAGGGGGTGATGTACTGGTGAACTTATCAAAAGAATGCTGTCAGAAACGAACACATTTTTTGCGACATTTGACCAACACATATTTTCAACGATAATGAGACCATATAATGTTATGACAATATGATGTTAAGAGGAATAACGTTATGAATCGTAATGCTTCGAAGAACAACTTTTCCTCATTATGAGCGAAATCCAAAATGGCTGCACCATAAATTTCTTTTTCGAAAATAGCTACAAATATTCCGGTACGATATATCACTTCGACAGTTTTAGAGGTCAAGAAATCCATCTTTGATATTTTTGAATTGAAATTCAACAACCGAAAGTGGCTAAAACCACCTTAAAAGTCAAGATCGTGAGCAAATTCTACGAGAAATAAAAGTGATACACATTAGGCATCGTGTTCTGTGTTTTGAGAATCATAGATGTCAATGCAGTTTTAATCATGACACTAGAAGTGCTCGAAAACTCTATCAACTCCCCAAAATGGAACAATTTGTTGCGAATCATCACTGTTGCGAATCATCATTCTTTTCTAACCCCTCTTCCTTTATACAGGGACATATTCACTCCAGTCTAAATTTTCAAAATCTTCCCCTAAGTTACAGGTAGTATATTGTAGTGTTTATTATTTGAAAGATCTTCAAATGAGCTACAAAACTGATCATGTATTTTTTTCATCAGATGAACTTAACATATAAGAATTTATTTATTTATTTTCTGTTTCTCCTGCATGTTCCACTATGTGAGGTATGTATTGTGTAAATACCTTTCACAAACGTAATATATTTCGGTATTTTACCAAATTCCACAGCCTTAGAAGTTTTGATAAAGTAAATTAAATCATTAAACTAGGAATGCAATGGATATACTCGATTGCAATGAAATGAGCTGAGCGAGCTTAAGCAACGTAATCAGTTTATTGTAACTTTTTAAAACAATCAGTATTTTTCATAACAATCGCACAATTCTTCGTCTTGACCTTTTGTTCCGGCTAAAAAAAGTTTAAAAAATCGTTAATTTGTTTTTAAATTGTGATTAAAATTGTAAATTTTTACGCTAAAAAAATAAAAGGGCTTCGCCGGAATTTTTGAAAATCACGCGCAGATTTTAATTGTTGACAAAAAAATCACGTGAAAACTTTTCCCCCATGTTAAGTCTATGGAAGCGTTTTTCGGTGATTATTCCTCGATGGTACATCGGATTTTTGATTTCGACCTATGTTCTCACTCAGCACGACATACTCTATCAGCGTGCTAAGTTTGGTTGAGATCGGCCAAACGGTCTAGGAGGAAGCGTTTTTCGGTCATTATTCCTCGATGGTACATCGGATTTTTGATTTCGACCTATGTTGTCACTCAGCACGACATACTCTATCAGCGTGCTAAGTTTGGTTGAGATCGGCCAAACGGTCTAGGAGGAGTTCGCGGACAACCAAACGGCTAACCCGAGTATTAGTATCAGGAACATGTCCAAGTAAAAGTTAATCAGTGAGTCGAACACGTGAGATGTCAAGAAGTCCACTTTAGAAGGTAGAAGTCGTAAATTTAAGGTTTACTACGAATGGTTATAAATTACTTTCTTTCCTATCTTGCAACGATCTCCGAACACAATAAAGCCAATGTTTCATTATTTACCAAATTTTTACTGTATTGTCATTAACATATTTTATGAATAATTGTATGCAACATCGTATTATATCCATTTTACAACAAATAGCTTCCATTTATCATAGTGCCATGTAGTACTTGTTACCAATACTTCCCATAGGAACAAAATCGATCACCTTCATCGTGTTCTGTGTCACTAATTACATAGCAACACGCACCAGCAATTATTTACCAACTAAATAATACGTCTACATTCACTTTGGGAGTCAATTAAGCCAGAAAGCCCGAACGAGTTATTGGGCCAGTCCTACCCTGCAGAAAAAACAATGACCAAAACAAAGCCATCAAAGATGTCAACATTTGGTTCCATACTAAGAACATAAAAGTGCTGAGTTTGGAAAGTTCCTAAAATTCCCGATATTTTACTTATCTGCTTTTATATTTTACATTCGTTCGTTTATTTAAATCTTGTTTTGTTTCGCAGGCTAGGCAATGTATATACACTTTTGTTTGTAAATCCTAGCACAAGAAATAATTATTCATTGTCACTAACCTCTGAAGATTTTAAGCTACAGAGCGAGCATCTGTCTGGAACATATTATTCAGAACTTACTATATAACGTTTTGGCATTTCCATGGTGCTATATATTCTTATTTCGTTCCTATTTAAGTTGTTTTCTCTTGTTTAATTATTATTTTACACTATCATGTTCTTGCGCATGTAGATTCTGTTATCTATGTGTAACAGGGATGTTTCCTGACAAATTAACAACTTTAAATTAAAACACCACATGGAGGATTTGCTTTTAGTTGAGAGGGAAGAAAGTTTCCTCCGTAGAAACTACCTTTATTATACCCTTCGTGATCAACAGATTTTATTTCCTTAATATTATTTTCTTAGATGGTACAGATGAATTAATGCACTTGTGAATATTACAGAACTATCCAATTATAATACTTACTGTGGCTTTCGTGATCATTAGTAAAAAATATTACTTTAACAATTTTGTCAGGGTCGTAAGTTATACGTTTCCAGATTTGTGTCAACTCAAACGAAGATGGAGCATTTCCCTGTTTAATTTCATTAGTTAAGTTAAAAGCCTGGAAAGAAAATTAAGTTACTATCAACTATCTCAGTTGCTTAGATTGCACATTTTTATTTTTACAATACATTTCCATTAGCTTAAATTACTTGTCATGATATTTGACCATGAATACAATTAACTTACACTCAAAATATAGCACGTGATTTTTCTACCATGTAAGTTTTAGCAAGATGTTGATCAAATTGAATGAAACATCTACTTATTTCTGCATTCTTTTTAATAGTCTTAAGTAATTTTTTGTTCAAGTCTCGATTGATACACTGAAAGAAGGATGCATTCCAGTTGGATTAGTAGTTTGTTCGTAGATATGCTTTGAGACTATTCACAAGATCAGTCTTAGTCCATGATGGCGCACTATCGTTTGTGATCACATTTCTGAAGTCCTCACATAATGAATCTGATGAATCTGCTTGCAGTAATTGTCCGTTCTATCAATTTGAAGGATTTACAAAGCTGGCTTCCTTGGTGAACGTGATAACTGCATTATAATTCAATGACAGTTGAGGAAAATGACTTAATCAATAATCTTTTATGTCGGTCGGTAATTAAATGTCTATTACCTTCCAGTACCTCTTGTCAAGTCCTTTGTTTGACTTACAGTCTCGTTCACAATCTTTGCTTGTTATAAAACATTTCGTGGGACAGCTTTAGTTTAGTAAAAGTTTACAAAATATCCACTAAAACACTCATATTAGCAGTACTATTTCTAATTCATAAACTTTTGGGTATATTGATAACTTTTCCAAAGTATAGCACAATTTATACGAGGGTCATTCGGAAAGTAAAGAACGTTTTGCGCTAGCGCGTGCGCGTGTTCCCCCACCCCCGCTGCCGCTGGGTTATTGACCTGGGCATGCTTTAGCCTCAGTCTGGCACCAGCTGCGATCCGCTACGGTCCGTTATTGCTTCGCTGTGCGACTGTAAAATGTGCGATACAATTACTGATCCCGCCAAGTGTGAGGTTCGTAGTGGGATAAGATTTTTGAATGCAAGAAAAGTGCGTCCGATAGAAATTAATAGACAAATCACTGATTGCGGATTGCTGGCCAGCGGCGTCATCTTCCTCCACGGCAATGCCCGTCCTCACTCCGCGGCATTGACGAGGGACTTGCTTCAGCAGTTTAAGTGGGAAGTTTGGGAGCATCCACCCTATAGTCCAGACTTAGCCCCCAGTGACTTCCATCTATTCCCAAAGTTGAAAGACTTTTTGGGTGGAAGCCACTACGACAGTGATGATGAATTTAAGAAAGCTGTTAGTGATTGGTTCAACAGTTTGGCGCCAACTGTGTATGCCGAAGGCATAGAAAAACTTGTACCACGGTATGACAAGTGTTTAAATTTACACGGCGACTATGTCGAAAAGTAACTTAAGTATCACATAGTATGTAACACATATTTCGCCTTTGTATATCAGTTATTAAAGTGTTTATACGAAAACGTTCTTTACTTTCCGAATGACCCTCGTATATTTTTAAAAGTACGTCTGGAGTTAAGACTCAACTTCGTTTTAGAATTTTTGTTGAGTCATTCTTAGTACACACACACTTACACACCATAATCCAGCTTTATGCGTCTGAAAATTCTCTTTACTTTCCTTTTCCTTTTCTTCTACTCTCTTTCTTTTAGTAACACCAGGCGGCAGCACAATCAACGGAAAGCATACACCACACAAAATGTACGAATTCAGATGAACGTCACAAAATGCACTAACGTAGAATTTGCGTTTAAGCGAAAAGTATATCAAGCAAAAATTCGGAGCAGTTACAAGTCTGCGTTTTGAAAATGGATTAGAGTTACTTCGTGCCTGCCCTGGTTCCAGTAAATATAAGTGTTTCAATCCCAACGTAAGGATTATTTCTGGCCAAGGACCCTGCTTCCCCGTAAAAGGTACCGAAGGAAAACCCCATATAATTTTCTATTTTGCCGTCGAGTCTTTTGCTTACGGGTCGGGAAACATAGCAATAGATTCGCACTGGACAACAGCCGAGGCGTTCTATATCGCTAAGATTGGAGGTTTAGCACTGGATATTTTGCTGACGCAAACGATATCTTGTCATTGAGTTATGATTTTCAAGTGAATTTTAGTCAATATGGATGAAGGGAAGGCGCTTTCATTCGTTGCCAAATAAATCAATACTTCAAACAGGTTTATTTTCTTATTGCTAGTGGCAAGTTTTCAGCATGAGCAGTTAGTTTTCTTTAATGTGATACCTCTATCAGATTTCAGAACCATCCATTATTTTGTAGACTGAACTGGGAGTGAATATAGAAACCCCAAAAGCAGCTATAAATACTATATTTTTTTAAAATGTATAAAATTTCAATTTCCTGCTCCATCTTTAGGCTACACTTACTTTAATGGACATATAAATCATATTCCCTTTATATTATTGATCTATACTGCGTACTTTACTTCTTGATTTATGACTACTAATTGTGTGGATGAAGGGCATATTAGTGTAAGTCATGTTTTCTGGTCTGATTGATACCATTTTTCTGGAAAACAAAACATCTGCTCCTAGCACTAGATCTTTCATAACCATGAGTTGAAATTAGTCGTCTATCTCAAATTAGCTCTACTTTCACATTTTCTGTTAACAGATTGAACTACTTAAAGCGGTTTCTTGTTTTGTTTTTTGAAAATGCTTACACACCACTTTAATTTTCATCCGTCTAATTACATCATGAACTACTGACAATTGAAAATAACTCTATGAATTGCATTTCGTTCAAATGGTTGATTTGGCTCCATTGGGATTACATAATGTAACGGGACTAGAAGTTAAGGAAGGTAGTAGTGATTGAAAGGAATTTATTATAATGAAGAAACGTTAAGATTAGGAAAGTTAGAGGAAACGGAAAAATCCCGTAAAACTTGACACACTCCTCATGTTTTGAAAGCATATTGAAATATTTATTTCTCTCACTACTTTCTTCAGGCTTGTAATAACACATGAAAAAGCACCTGAACTTACAGGTATAAAACTCTTACAAAGATATTAGTGGTACTTTGCGTATTCTGAAGTCCTAAGTCTTCATTCTTTTTCATTGTGTGTTTGTGCTCAAAAAATTAAACTACTGCCAATTTGACTGAATTCATATGAACTACAAATTCATTCCTTAATGGTCTACCTTTTTATTTTTTTACATCAGTAATTAGTGTTTTAACAGTCTATTTATTATTTGTTAATGTGTAATTAGTGTGTTTTCAACACTGGCAATGTTTGGTAGGTCTACATATAGAGCAAAGTGGTAGGAATACATTTCAACTTAAAAGTATTTTCGCTTATATCTTCAGATTATACATAGACTTGTGGTTAAATATAATAAGTTACTTTGGTTTGTACTCTTTTAGAGCTACTAAAATTTCAGTAATTTTAAAGTTCCAAATAGTTATCCAAATGATGGAGGAACACACGAAACAGGAAATTCAAGGTTTTCCAGGGTGGAATTCCAGATTTCAACCAAACTAAATTATGGAAATATACTAACACGAAGAAGAGATTATAGCTATAGCACAGGCGTCCTTGGCGCGGGAGACCTAGTTACGATTCCTTGTGCTATTAGTTAAGTCCACGCCACATATAACATCGGTGCTGAACGAGAGCTAGCTCCGATTTCCAGTGCATACTCATTTGGAACTCATTACTTGTTATGTCCATATCATGTGTAGCATCGGTATTTTTGAATGAGTCCTAGCTCTGACTCCCTGAGCGAGCTTATGTGGTACTAATTACTTGTAAGGTCCATGCCACATATAGCATCAGGACTGAGCCAGACCTAACTCCAATTCCTCGTTCATCATCCACCATTTATCGTTTAAATAAAAATAAAGGATATTTTGAAAAGATTGTCAGTAACACAATGATGTGTTCAACTAGACTTAGCAGTCTTATTTATAATTCGGGGGCCGCGGTGGCTCAATGGTAGAGCGTTCACCTCTGGTGCTTGGGGTCCCGGGTTCGATCCCAGCCCCCGCCAAGTGAACTTTGTGGTGGACAAACTCCGTGTGCGTGGGTTTTCTCGGAGTTCTCCCGTTTCCTCCCACTTTCTTCATTCCACCATTTCATTCATCACTCATCATCACCGTCTCCTTTAGCCTAACCAGCATAACCGTGGGACGTAAAACTCAAAGATTTCATTTCATTTCATTTTTCTTATTTATAATTCGAGATGGATGGATACTTATCATAATGGCTAGTATTTAACACCAAGTGGGGTTTATATTTTCAACGAAGGTTGCTCTTTGGATTAAGTTGATCTGTCCAATTCCTTAAAAGAATTCATAGATACCTTTTATATCGTTTAAAAGAGAAGATGCTAAATAGATGATGCGTAGTTTGGATCTCATCTTTACAATGATTTTAAATAGACAGTCAGTATCCTTCAGAAATCCAATAAATGCATATTTATATTAATATAATTTATTATTTTTTCAAATGCCTTATCTCATATTCGAGATTCGGTTTTCAATTATCACTATTTACATCCTCTCATGCTAGGAAAATAGCTAATAAATTTTAGTATTCAACCCACCAAGAAGTAAAAGGCAATTGCAATTAATCGTGGGCACTGAATATTTTACCACAAGCATTCATCTTAACATATTCATACGTACACCTGCATTAGTAGAACTTCTGAGGAAAGAGATTAGATGAAAATGGAGAGGGATTCATCAGATATAGTTTAAGGGAGAAAGAAAAGTTATTAAGAAAAGAATATTACTTTTCTGACGTCGTCGATCAATCAACTTTATTTTATAACATATACATCAACTGAAGACATGAAAATTATATTTTGCAGCTGAGGGGCTGAGCGCAACAGTGGTCTAACCCACATCTTTTAAAAATGGAGAAAAACCAAGTTAAACACATGTGCTTTTTGTATAATATACCAAAGCAACCACAAGTAGTTGAATGTGTCATACATTGTACACATATATATTGTACGAAAAACCACATGTGTTTAAGTTTAACTGGACTTTTCTCCATTTTTAAAAATGTGGGTTAGACCACTGTTGTGCTCAACCCCTCAATTGTAGAGGGCAAACTTAGGAGAGTAGAACACACACACACACAGAGAAGCAACACTATCAACAAGAGGAAAGAAACACTCAATTTAAAGTCGAAACACTGCCAGTAGTCTTCGCTGCTATCAAAATTCAAGTTTCTATCCAACAGGAAATTCAAAATTCAAAGGTAGTTTCAGCATTTAAATATAAGAAATGAAATGTTATCTTTCAGTTTAACGTTCCAGGATTATGCCTAATACGTTAAGGGAGACGGATGATTAAAGCAAGTGAATGATGATGGATGCAAGACTGGAATGATAATGTGGAAGAAAAATAAAGTATCCTGAGAAAATCCACAAACACGATGTTCTCTACCACAAACTACTTGACCTGCAAAACTAAACTCCGGAGGTAAGCACTCACCATGCCCCCGAGCATTTAAATAGACATGATGCTAATATTACTTACACGAAGAAGGTAGGAATGACTGATTTTCTCTCCAGTTGGCAAGAAGGATTGGAACTGGCACTGCAGTTTAAGTTCTTCAAGGATATGGCCATGATTCTGGTTTCCATATGTCCCCAGAATAGGTTTGGGTACAAAACCTCGCGGCCAGAACCTCGCGGCGACAACCTCGCGGACCAAAACCTCGCCTGGGCAAAACCTCGCCTCCCAAAACCTCGCGGCCCAAAATCTCGCCAGGCCGAAACCTCGCCTGGCCAAAACCTCGCCGCCCAAAACCTCGCGGGACAAAATCTCGCCGGGCCAAAACCCCGCCTGGCCAAAACCTCGCCGCCCAAAACGTCGCGGGCCAAAATCTCGCGGGGCCAAAACCTCGCCTGGCCAAAACCTCGCCACCCAAAACCTCGCGGGCCAAAATCTCGCCGGGCCAAAACCTCGCTCCCCAAAATATCGCCATACCCAAAATCTCGCCTGACCAAAATGTAAATGTTCCAACAGATGATAAGGATGACGGTATAAAAGACGCTGTTTCAGAAGAAGTATCACGGGTATTTGACCAAGTCCCGCGATACCATATGAAAATTCTATTTCTGTATTAGAGGATTTCAATGTAAAGGTAGGGCGACAGGATGTTTTTAAACTGGTTATAGGGAAAGAAAGTCTGCATAAGGAAAGTAATGACAACTAACGAGGTTAGTTTCGTGAACTTTGAAACATCCAAAAACTTAAAATTTTAACAAAAATCTCATACTATTTATGAAAATATGAAACAATATATGAGTTTTTACGACGTCCCTTGATTATGTCCTATAGGTTAAAGGAGACGTAGATGACCAGGATGAAGGAAATGATCAAATAAAGAAAGTGGGAGGAAACGGGAATAACCCGAGAAAGCCCACGCACACGTTGTTTTGTATCTTATTATTATTATTATTATTATTATTATTATTATTATTATTATTATTATTATTATTATTATTATTATTATTATTATTATTATTATTATTATTTGTAATGTGGAATTGCATATTAGGAAACACATTGGGTAAATTTTAAAGAAAAGTTTCATTCGCGGCGAGGTTTTGGCACGGCGAGATTTTGGGCGGCGAGGTTTTGGCCCGGCGAGATTTTGTCCCGCGACGTTTTGGGCGGCGAGGTTTTGGCCACGCGAGGTTTTGGACGGCGAGGTTTTGGCCACGCGAGGTTTTGGCCCGGCGAGATTTTGTCCCGCGAGGTTTTGGGCGGCGAGGTTTTGGCCACGCGAGGTTTTGGCCCGGCGAGATTTTGTCCCGCGAGGTTTTGGGCGGCGAGGTTTTGGCCACGCGAGGTTTTGGCCCGGCGAGATTTTGTCCCGCGAAGTTTTGGCCGGCGAGATTTTGGGCGGCGATGTTTCGGCCGCGAGATTTTGTCCGTATACCCCCAGAATAATTTCTTGGTAACTAAATAAATGTAGATTGTGTCCTGTTACAAGTGAAGTATATTCCATTATCCCACACCTACCACCAAGGGCGCTGACTTCTCTGTAAATTTGGGGGCCTATTCAGATGCAGAAGGTGTATATATATATAAGAAGGTTTTAAGACAAGTTGCACTCAAATTATGCCAAATATTGTATATTTATAAATACAATAGAGGAGCCCACATAAGCTTTCGAGGAGCCCGGGCTCCTTGCCCCCCAGGATCGGCGCCTTTGCCTACCTCCTGCCTAATTAAAGTGGTATTGGGAATACTGTGGTTAGAACAAAGAGAGATAGTTTAATGTGTTGCTCCTAGATAATTCAGATCTCTAATATGAAATTCTGGACGTAGAATGTTGTGGAGAGCCAGGGGCACGATATCATCCACAAGACATCATAAATATTATAGGTATGGATTTATGGTAGTTCCTACCATAAATCCATACCTATAATATTTATGATGTCTTGTGGATGATATCGTGCCCCTGGCTCTCCACAACATTCGACGTCCAGAATGTTGTGGACGACGTAGAAACTACCATAAACATAGTGGGAAATGGAATAACACTATGAGACATTTTCGATTCAAGATCGGTTAGTATCTTGTTGAGGGAGGAATTCTACCAAAAACTTGACAGATTATCTTCCTATTTTTCTTGGACTAGTAAATAGGCCTACTGACATTGCTTATCTGGATGGCAACGCACATCTTCACAGAACTACGCAACTTACAAAGACACTGGAAACTGAGGACATAAACTTGTGGATTGGACAATATATTCTACGAATCATGAATAGAATAGAGTGCTTTCATATACTTAGAATGGAATGCTTTCAGAAAACGAGTTTCATAGAGGAATTCACGAACATTCTGCAGATTCCCAAAATTATAGTTACAGAATAATGGTAGAACATACCTCAGTGTCTGCTCGATATTATGCTTAACAAATGTGCACAACGATGTGCTGTTTGACTATACTATGCATCATAGTGATGAGTTTTGAAATCTTTGTCATCATAGCAACTTAGATTGTGCGCTCTCTCTCCATTATGAGTTACATTGTCTGTCTTGTTGATCACGTGTTGTTTATTTAACATTGAAATCTCATCCCGTCAAACATTTCCATACAGTTAACTGAAGCACGTAAAAATACTTGAAAGGAAGCTCAGAACATTATTATTATTATTATTATTATTATTATTATTATTATTATTATTATTATTATTATTATTATTATTATTATTATTATTATTATTATTATTATTAGGGTTAGTTATAATATTAGTAGTACCGAGTGGCGCACGAAAAAACGATCTCACTACAGACAGGCAGACTGCAACAACATTTGTGTAGTGTGTTGTTAGTTTTCAGTACGAAAGCTGTGAAGACTTTATCAATACGTATGAAGTAAATATCTGCAAGATGTATTCTCTACAAGAAAGAATCGCAATAGTGGAGGCGTATGTGTCTACCGGTTCATTTAACGAAATACATAACCTTTTTGGAAGGAAGTTTCCTGGCGTTTCCGTACCGTCAAAGAGCAGTATACTAGATTTGGTGAAGAAGTGGCGTACTACAGGTGCAGTGTGGAACAAAATCAAAACAACAACAACAACAACAACAAAAAGAATCAATTTCCATCTGTTCGTACACCTGCTGTGATTGCGGATATTCAAGCACCAATGATCCAGAGTCTAAAGAAGTCGACAAGGAAATTGTCGCAACAAGTGAACATTTCAAGTAGGTCTTATCAATGTGTCTTAAAAGATCTACGGATGAAGCCAAACAAAGTGGCATGTGTCCAAGAACTGAAGGAGGGAGATAAGCAAAAACTTGTGAATTACTACATGTGGGTATATGAAATTTCATAATGGAATGTTGGACCCAATGCTGTATTTTGTGAGTGATGAAGTCAGCTTCCATCTAACAGGGTGTGTAAACATCCAAAGCAGCAGATACTGATCATCAACCAATCCCCATAAGATTAATGAAGAATCTATTAACTATCAGAAAATAGGAGTATGGTGTGTTGTGTCAGCAACTCTGATTATGGGTCCCATATTGTTTTAAACAACAGTAAACAGTGAGGTATATATGCGAATATTTGAGGAATTTTACGTGTAGTTGACGCCTCATGAACGTTCCTATGCCTTCTTTCAACATGATGGGGCTATCTGTTAAACTTCATACGAGTCACTACCACGAATTCATGTAAGATTCACAGAAGAAAGGACTGTTAGCAAAGGATTCCTGCCGAAGCGTTCGTCGGACCTGACCACGTATAACTTTCGTCTGTGACGTAATCTAAAAGCAAAAGTTAACGCAAATAATCCAAAAATATTAGAAGACCTGAAGGACAATATTCGTAATGAGATTTCGGCAATTGATGCGGCAGAGTTGCGCAAAGTGTAATAACATGTTTCTGCGGGCACAAACAAAAATGCATTGAAACACAAGGCGGTCATTTTCAGCACCTACTGTAAAAGACAAGATCACAAGATCACTTCAGTAAATAAAATAAGTAAGTAAAGCAATAAATAAAATAAGTAAGTAAAGTAAGTGCATTTCACTAACCAAGTCTTTGCGCTTTCTATGTATTTTTGTATATTCTCGTGGTGTGCCGGGCCGGTTTTTCGTGAGCCACCCCGTAGGATTAATAGTAATAATAATACTATGTTACCTCCTCGAGAGAGTCGTTATATCCTGGATTGTGACATACTGTAAATGCAACAGGTGGAAGGTCTTTCCTGTATACCGACCTGGTTCTGGTGACAATGCTTGGAAATCGATATTTTAAGTAGCATTCCTTAATCTATAAAAATATGGTAAACGTATTAGTTGAAATGTTAACTTCACAATTCTGTCGAATCTACTAACAGAATATTGTTACTGATAGGTTAGACATACTTAGGGCTAACAATCTTTGTTAGTCTCGTACGTAAGTGAAGCACACTGTGTTAGGAGACAAATCATTTTCTATTGAATGGGCAATACATAGTAACAAACTGTTGTGTAATTTCTGTAAAGTCTGTATAATAGTATTTATATTATTACCCTCTTGATTACATGCAAGAAAAATAATTACTGGACTACATTAAATAGATATCAATGTTTCCTTCGCATTTCTTACCGGTTCTTACCTAACAGGAACGAAACTTCATCTGTTAATAGGCGTCTTTGCAAATCTAGGTGCAAAGAACGTTTAAGGAAGCACACTTTGACATATTTCTTTTTAGAAAATATGAAAACAATTGTTTTTCAATAATGCAGGCATTAGTACTGCCAAAAGAATTTTTTATATGTAATTACATTTAAACTTACCGTTATTTATATCAAATTTGTCTGCAATCTGTCTGACATCTAGGAACATCGTCCATTTCACATCTCGCTTTAAAACCATCCTTCAAACATTCCTTAAGCTTAAGGAAGGGAAGAAATTTTCTCATAAATTTAAAACTTTCAACTCTAATTAAAAGATTTAATATAAAACTTCAAGAAAGGAATGAATAATTTGTAAGCAACACCTAGGTCCAAGGTTACGAGTTTGTCTTTCTTTAAACAGCAAATGATTTTTTAAGCCTAACATCTAACGATTTGGCCTAAAGGAGAAGGACGTTTAAAGAAAATAGGTTATTGTGAAATGACATTTTTAGTGCTTTTTCACCGAAATTGAACCTTAGATTATGCGCACCAAAGGCACACGCGCTTGCTACTAGACCAGCAGGGAGGATTGATACAGTCTTTTACAATAAGAAGATTAGCTCAACCCAAGTGTTGACCATGATTGTCACTGTCATCTTTGTTCCTTTCCCATGCCGTGTGACATGTCACATATAAATGATGAGTCAGAGAGGGTGTGGGTATGTGGGTAACGTACGTGCCTTCGTCGTGGGAGACCGGGGTTTGATTCCTGGTGGAAGCTCATTTGGAAATTATTTTAAGTATTTAGCACCGTGCACAAAATTGCAACCATTTAATTTTGAGCCCTCGAACATTCAGATAAAACCTGCAACAGGCATAAATTACAACCGACTGGAAATAAAAAGGAAACAAATGTAAAAATGAAAATGTTGAAGAGCGCATCTGATGAACTGATCTGCTTTCCGAGCAATGATCCCTATCATCGGACTTCGGAGGGAAGGTATAATACAATTTTAAATGGTAGGATATGTAATTTGATATATCATAGAAAGCATAGTGAAAAAAAAAAAAGAACTTCTATGTTCCAGGACAGAACTGAAAAATTTACAAATGAGTACTGAGTCGAAAAGTAGAAGCTTCCTTACGACAGCTTCCAGCAAACAGGTATCCTTTTGTATCACCCGATATAAAGAATTATTTTTATTTATTATACAAGAAAAATGGCATATCCATGATCATTTTGCAGGTGAAGTATCAACAGTACTAAAACCTCTACTCCTACCAGAAATCCAACTCTGCAGCACGCGTTCGTAAATACTACGATTTATTTTTGAATTATAATGCATTTCTGCTCTATAAAAATCAACGAAAATGTAGGATAAATCAAGTGATGCTAAACAAATGCCCTTCTAAGTAAGGACGGTGGTTAAAATATACTATAATTCTTACCTGGAAGATAACTGTAATGAAACAGACCAATGCAATCCAGGATTTAACAGACAAATAGTTTGTTATCTTGTTAAATTTCTTACAGAATAACACTTTGGTAGGAGATATTGCAGGATACGATTTAGCAGAAATTCTTTTTTGCCTTTTGATGAAACTAATTTTATGACGAATGCTACCATTTGTTGGATGTAAACTCATTCCATATTGACTTGTAACATTAATATGATAAATTCGTCCAGTTTTGCAATTCTTCTGCTGAACTATTTTCCAACTTCGCATTGTGGTATTCGATAGTTTTCTCCTCAGAAACACTGCTTCTCATTTAGTCTACTCTGTAGAGAAAGAAGAAACGTTCATATTTTCCATAAATGTAAATTAGTTTTAAATATTTCCGTTTTGAAACAGAGAGCAATTAACGATGCAAACAATTAGTCTCATGTTGGATTGAATAACACTTACATCAACTTCAAAACACATGTGATTGATTATAAACATTTTCTTAACGATTTGAGAATATGTTTCATAGAATTTAAAGCTAATGGGTACTCTTGAATGTCACACAATGAGGAAAACAATTAGATTACATGATTTTAATTATTAATTTAGTGAAAGCAATGTTATATTTCAAGATCACTCATATGGTTTTGAAGTTTTAAGTAGATCCAATAAATAACTGGTTGAACGTTTACTTCTGTTAGGAAGAATCTCGGTTCGATCAGAGACCAGGATGTCAGGAAACAGCATCTTATTACTTAGTTATCTTGAAGTTTGAGTCTATTTTCTACCATACGACAATATGACGATAAAAAATGCTGTTATTGAAAGGAAACAGTTTTCTGTATATAGAGGGTTAAAAGTTGTTATATTATAAGTATAGTCTGTAAACGCGAGTAGAGAGCACAAACTTAAATTTTCTAGGGTTCAAGGTGAATTAATTTTTTAGACTTTCAAATGTTTCTATGCATAACGAACCTATCTTATAGAATGGATTGTCGACATGCGTTAGAGTAACAAAAAAAGTCAGAGACATGAAGAAACGTTATATTCTTTTATCCAGAGTGCCACAAATACACTGATTTCCTCTTGTAACTATCGATTCAAACCAAAATGGCACAAATTTAACCTTCTACGGTCTTAACATTGACCAACCAAAGCGAAAATGATAACAAAAAGCAGAAGTAATAATTGGAATAGATTTAGCATATCACGGAAATGTCTTATTTAAACCCTTATCTCAGTACTAGGTTAAAATTGAAATTGGTACAAATTTATTACAACTACCGTTTTAATTATTAATCTTGTTGAAAAAACTCGTACAAGAAGACATAAAATAGTTTATGATGTGGACTGATGTGGATTAAGCAAATGAAGAATAGGTGACATATCCTTTCTCAATCGTTCATTCAAATCAGGAGCGGAAAAAATACGTAGGAATACCATTTCTGATTTCAATATTAATCAACACAGAGCAAAAAATGTACTAGCTAGCGAGAAGCATTTTTTGACATGGATTCCAAGAATAAACTCGATCTGCAGGCTTATTTCTCTAATACAACATGAATTGGTGGGAAACTACCACACATTCAGTTTCAATTTCAAATTTTCATAGTTTGAAAGTCAACCGCAGTTTTACAATTTGAAACGAAACCCATTCTTTTGTTTTTGTTAAATAAAAAAACATGATTTATTTAATTTTAGAATCCCATTTCAGCAACAAAGCCATATTAAATACAAATCTACAATTCAAGTTAGAATTCGAATTACCGTCATGCTCTCCCACTAGAAATGGAACCTGGAATCTCACACCGAAAGCGCGTGCACTAGTCACTAGACTAGTGGAGACGTCTAGGTTTTGTCGTTACAATAATTATACTCATATATTATTAATAAACTAGTAGATCATTTGGGAACATTCCCATGTCCTTCTACCGTAATAGTTACAGATTCAATATTAGAGGATACTCTTTTAACAATTCGTCACGGTCGTGAGTTATATTGTATGTATTTCTTGATTCTATCAGCTCATGTGAAGGTAAAGTTATATACTAAGTACTTCTAGATTCTAAACTTCAGAACGAGGTACTAAATAATTTATACTGTTTACCAAACATTGTTAGGATCATCAAGTCTAGGAGACTTAGGTGGGCAGGTCAAGTAGCTAGGATGGAAGAAAATAGGAACACTTTCAAAGTCTTGACTGGAAGACCAATCGGAAAACGACCATTAGGAAGACATACGCGCAGATAAGAGGACAATATTAAGATGAATCTCGCAGAAACAGGAATACAAAGTAGAACCTGGATCCAGTTGGCTAAGTCAGTGGAGAGCTTTTGTGAACGCGGCATTGAACCTCCAGGTTCCATAGACCATAAAGTTAGTTAGTTATTTCTAGATTTTATCTGCTCATGTGAAGGTAAGGTTAAATGCTGTGTATTTCTAGATTCTATCAGCTCATGTGAAGATAAAGTTATATAATATGCAATTCAAGATTCTATCAGCTCATGTGAAGGTAAATTATACTATGTACTTAACTGAAAGGTCTGCAAATGATCATAGTAATTATGCACTATTGCATCTGCTTGAATGTAAATTAATTCAAATACACATTGTTATTTATAATTATTATATAGGATAATATATAGTTTTATTAATTTAAATACATATTTTTCATAACATTTATTGATTTATCTCAATATTTGGCGTTGTATAAAATTAATTTTGTATCCAGAATGTAGCCTGTGTTTATTTAAGCAAATTAGCTGTAAGCAACATGAAAAAAAAACTTCAAATATTTATCACAGTAGTCTAAAGTTCCTCTGTAAAAGTTAGATGGTTGTGTTTCTTTTTCACTGTAACTTTTCAATCGACATTTCCAATTACTGATCTATTATTGCCGATGTTTTTTTTAATCTTCTAATTTTATATATATTTCCTTATTCCCTACAAAAAATAACTTATTCACATAAAAACTACTAATGTTAAAGCAGCATAATAAGAGAAATAAAGTAATGGAACTAAAGTACCACTGAAAATTGTATGAAGATATTTTATTTCCTTTGCATAAACCTTTATGAACTCTAGTATAAACTCGACAATATCATGGAACACTAAAGGTGAAAACTATGTAAGGAAATTTAACAATAGGTCAGTGCATAACACTAAAATATGAATTCATGATACACAAATTATTATTCCAATACTATATTACGTTTTCATCTCTTGAATTTGAAAGTATTCAAATATAATATCCTAATTTATAAGTCTAGCTACTTCTCCATCCTAAATTAATGATTTACAATTTTGTATTTCCTCTATACCATTATACTTTCACTGATAGATCTACGTATCGTATCATTTGATGCGTTGGTTTGTTTCTCTTCTGTACAAAACTATGATGTAATTTTGTAGTATTGTAAAATGTAATTGAAAAGGATTTAAACTGGTGTTCGGCGAAGTTCAAAGAAGATACTAGTTTTAATTTTGAATATTTTATTTTCTTAAATAGAATTCAAATTTTTTGCTGGTTGCTCAAACTATTGTCAAAGTCCGATCCCCTGTCTTTAAATTTTCTAAAAGCCTCATTTAGTAAACGCCTTAACTAACTTTATGGCCTATGGAAACTGAAGGTTCAACGCCACTTTCACGGAAACACCACTGGCGTCTATCCTCAGCCAACTGGATTCAATTTTTAATTTGTATTCCTATTTTTGCGAGATCCATCTTAATATTGTCCTCCCATCTGCGCGTAAGTCTTCCTAATAGTTGTTTTCCGATTGGTCTTTTAGTTAATACCTTGAAAGCGTTCCTACTTTCTTCCATCCTAGCTACATGATCTGCCCACCTGAGCCTCCTAGGTTTGGTTACCCTAACAATGTTTGCTAAACGGTATAAATTATGTAGTTCCACGTTATGAAGTTTCCGCTATACCCCATTCCCGTGCCTCGTGGGTCCGAATATTAGTCTCAGGATCTTGTTCCCAAATACTTTCAGTTTACGTCTTTCCCTCAGAGTAAGCGAACATGTTCCGCAACCATACAGAACAACAGGCATAATCGTTTGATATATTTTAAGCTTCAAACTCCTTGACAGAATTCGCGACGACAAGAGATTTTGAACTGAATAATAACACGAAGTCCCTGCTTTTAGTCGAAATTTAATTTCTTCGTAAATATGGTTTTCGTCTGTTAATAAAGTCCGATCTTGTGTCTTTAAATTTTCTAAAAGCCTCGTTTAATAAGTAAATTGAACATAAAGTCTTAAGAAATAAAAAAGGAGAGATGAATTGTGGTATTTATAGTGTCTGTAATTTAGAACACTTGATTTTATATATTTTTTCTATCAATAGAAACCAATTCACTTAAGTAAAGTCATTGAATATTAAAATGGTTTAACTATTGATTTGCCGTTTTTATCTTTGTTAGCCGAAAATGTTGTGAATCAACACGGACATGCTATTTTTTGTTGTTACAAGAGAGATAGTACTATAGGTTATCAACGTAATTCAACAATTATTTACATAACAAAATAATATTTACATGTTTGATTAAAGTAGAGGTAGTTAGTTGTATATAACTACGTGTTTCTGAATTGAAATTTGTTTAGTAAACTCAATAAAAAATCAATTATTACTTTACTTAATTGTGCTTAATGAATAATTAATTGACTTGGGTCTCTAGAAAACTGATGTAATTCTATTTATCATGCGACCGAACATCTATCTATTTAAGGCTTCGCAAGGTCCTTATAGATTCAAACAATCGCATGCGATTTTTCACAATCGAAGTAAGATCATTCCTGTTGTTCATACTGATGAAGGCGAGAGCCATCATAAAATGGATATCATACAACGTACGAGGAAGGCGGTGCATAAAAATGAATCCTTATCGAATGAGAAGTTGGCTTTGGCTATCATTAAAACGTTTTTCAAGTGGTTAATATTAATACTCTCTTTCACCCTTGTTATATTACAGGTACAATATTTTTTCCTTCAACCTTCTTAGAATAAAATAATAGTATTAGAAATATTTTCTGCTTGAACCAAATTATTCTATAATAATAATTTTATTTTCAGTGCTGGAAACAGATCATAGTCAAAAATACTGCACTTTGTTAAACACCGTTATACAATCTATTGCAACAAATCGTAAAATTGTATAATATATAATCATTATAAGAGTTGTTGACTCAGGAGTTCATTTCATTCATCTACGCGGAAATAAAATACCTTCAAATTATATATGAAAACACCTGAGTTCTCGAATTCTTAATTTTGCGTGAGATTTTGACATGCAAACAAGAATGATAGAAGTGATATATGTATTGCATCATACTAATAAAATAGAAGTCAGTTTGAAATCAGAATAATGAGAAAAAAATGTAAGCTTTACATTTTTTTTTCAATTTATGTATCTGGAAGAAATTTTAATTGGAAAAGGAATTCAACTTATGATAAGAACTATACATAGGCAAGGATCTATTCGTGATTACTCAAAATTATGTCTAGTAGGTAAAGAACATTTATACTAGCTAATCAGCACGTGAAAATGGCAGAATTTAACATATTTGCTCCTCTTGTTGCTATATATATATATATATATATCTATTGCAGTATAGTGCGTTTCTAAAACATGAATGTCTGGTTATTAGGAAAATTTTCGTTAGATATACATATTCAAAAAAAAAATATTTAACTGTTGAAGTTGAAGATGAGTACAAAATTATTGGTATGATTTGGTGGAATTGTTACAAAATAGCTCCAAATATATGCTGCTTTATTTACATGAACAAAATTTTACAACATATGACTGAAATACAAAAACTACTGTTTATTATTGATATCATTGGGGACATTGTTTCCAAGTTACATGACATAAATTGTTTCAATTTACATGTAAAATGTATGAGAAACAAATATAATGAAAATGTTTGGAAACCGTTTATAGGTAGTTTACTTTAGCTGGTATAATGCAGTTTGAAATAATGTTTCAGCCTAAAAACGTACACAATTTCATTGTTATCAGAAATGTTTTTTGACCCAAAATATCTAATATATTTCAACAAAAAAATTTTGTAGGTCTTATATCTGGAGAACTACATATGGTGTGGCCAAACCCAAACTATCGGTTAACTCAGTATGATGTACTTATACGTAGAAAATACGAAAACGATTTAGAGCCCATTCAAAAATTTTGTAGCCTGAGATATAAAAACTAATTATTGGTCAAGATGGCAATCTTTTGATCCCTTGTTTTTTTCTTTTAAGTCTGAGACCGAATAGATTTTCCACACAGTCGACCATCACAGAAGTTAACTGCGAGACTCATTTATAAGACCCGACCAAGATACGAGCTTTCTTCCCTCGTATTAATAAGCTACTATGAACTCTACTTGGGCTTAGGATTAAAAATGGTAACCATGACTAAATTGAAAACAGTGTGCTGGATGTTTGTGTCTCTACTGTTACATTTTGAAGAAAATATGCAGTTCGTTATCTGTTGTGAATTAAAAAAATAAATAATTTACAAGTCAGTAAATTGATGTTTTGCTTGTTCATATTTCTGAACACAAAATTAATTAAATATTTCAGTTTTATATCCCACGATTATGCTTTGTAGGAGCTAAGGAAGACGAATAATGATGGAATAATTGGTGGAATGAGAATGTGGAAAAAATGGAGAACTCCTAGAAAACCCACTCCATATTGTTGTTCATACGAACTTTACTTGGCCGGGTCTCGAACCAGGGACCCGCACACCAGAGCTCTACTACTGAGCCATCGTGCCCTCCCCGAAACTATCGTCCGAGAAGTTTTTTTTAATAAATCACTATTATTACACTATATATTTTGGGAAATTATCTAGATTGAAAGGTTTTATCCAAATTAAAGTAAGATTCTCAAACTGATGACAATCTTAACATAAAGTTCTAAAATTTCAAATAATATTCTATATGAATCAAGTTAAATTTCAAAACCATATATTTTTTTTCTTTTGCTTCTAAATATTTTTCTTTTCACAGTTTATGGAATTTTATTCGAAATGCCGAAAGCCTGAGACCTTAATACGTTCTAAACTGGATGTAAATGAAAGCATAAAGCCACCAGGGCTTACAATATGCCGTCATCCGCCTTACAAAAGGAATGTTCTACAGGTAGGACAAACTATTTTAAAGGAAATATAGTGGTATCTTTGCGCAATGAAATGAAACATGTAAATCCGTTGAAATTTTGAATTCGAATTTTTTTCTCACGATCACTATGTTTTCTTTTCTCTTTTCGTAGCTTGAAAGTAAAATTTGCCCAGTTTCTTACTATTTTTTACTTTCAAGTGACTATAGGAGACAAGAAAATACGGTGATCATGAAAACAATCGGATTCGAGATTGGGGTGTCGTTAACAATAACCAGAATGATGGTGTCCGAAATGACAGTTATTAGTGTCTACTACATAGTTTTCGGAATCACTAAGCTGATTGGTGACAGACTTGATGATATTGTAGTTTAGGATTAGGCAGGAAGGAATATGGGAGCCGGAAGTTGCGGTGGCAACGCAGGAGAATTTGCTCTGTCCTATTTATCTATTTTACTGATTTTCTTTGTCTTCAAATATGATATATTGCTTAAATCTTATTCTCCCCGTGCGAAGAAAGGATACTTAAACTAGTAACAGAGTAAAAATTGCAACGCCTTATTTTCCTGCATGTTTTCTTCCTTTCTAGTACTAATATTAGAAAACACACGTTATATTACTACTGTATAATGAATAACTTAAATACCAGTGTCATGTTCATAACCTTGATGAATCCGAAGAGATGAACAATAAATTGTAATAATTGCAATGCCCTTACCTCCCGTTACAAGTCGAATTCCCAAATATCCTTCCTTAATGGTTCGTTATGTCACAAATTAAATGTACTATACGCTAAAAAATTCAAGTATCTAGCTTAAGAAGTTTGTGCCAGGTGTTAGTTACTCAGTCAGAACTAATCCTTTTGTCAACATTTTTAACCAACTATAACTCTTACGCATTGCTAAAATTTTGCTGTATTGTATTGATTGTTATAGGCTCATGACGTAGTCATCTACGACAAACCCATAATCTCACGAAAGTACAATGGATCTCCTTCTTTGCTTCAAATTTGGGAGTCTATAACGTACTCAACAGATGAGGTTATTAAAGATCTTTATTATGATGAAGGAAATACTGATGTGCCATATACAGGTAGGTGTAATACCTAGTACAATTAATTATCCGTCAAATATAAAATTATAGAAAATAATACTAATTTTAATACGAAGGTTACTAATATTGGCATTTGTAATTAAAACATTAATTCTGGTTCTTATCAATTCTTATTTAGACGGATAAATTATTTGAAATCACGTGTGAACAGCCAAAATCGATCAATGAATGTACCCTGTTACCCATCTTCCAATGCAAACTACAAATAAATAAATAAATATATATATAAATGCTCATGGCCCAAGATAACACTTTATCTGTCTGTGTGGCTTAAACATGTCAGTTGAATCGCCATTTCACTTCCCAAATACTTATGAGAGACGGGAGAAACGCTTCCTTTTTGTGTTTTTCATAGGCCCCAATGTTACCTTTAAAGTCATATCAGTTTTTCCCTATTGGCAGAATGCAACTAATAACTTGGTAACTAACTAACTATTTGATGCTCTTTAAGGATATATAACTCTTATTGCGCAAATCGAGTCCTGATGTACCCTTTGCTTGTTAGCAGCACAAATTCCTTGGGAAAAAGGATCTTGTGGAAGTGCACTCGACTATGTACTTCTTCATATGGAACGAATTGCATCTAAAAGTAGATCACGAGGGAAATGCCATACTTTACCGGTAACTCTGAGACGGTAGAGACTTACCTGGGCCTTAAACACAAACAAACTATTTGCTGAGAAAAACAATATATTCACATAAAAAACTACATACGTGTTACAGTTTCGCCAACTAACACTCTGGCTTCATAAGACACTAGATAGAATGTAATCAACCTAGCTGTACTACTCCTTGATTTCTACTGGTTAGCGCTCGCGTCTTTTGTATTCGGGGTTTCGGGTTCAATTTATGGTAGTTGAACCTTAAAATTTGAATGTATTCGAGTGGTTCATAGACCACCTTTAATTGAGTCCACATCTCATCCCCCAACCAATATAATTATTTCAGTAATACATTAAGGTTGTTATTAAGTAGTTAATTTTAACCTAATTCATACGTTATACCACTAAAATTTGCGATACCCCACTTAGAAATTTCTTTCAAATCTTATTCCATGTAATATATACTACAAAATTTCATTCTTCTTGTGGAACGGTTGCTATGTTGCCAGAAAACTGTTTACAGGTTAATTATTAAACAATTAGTCTCTTTTTCATGTTGAATATTAATTACTTAGATGTCACTAGTAACAGGATAATCGGGGGGAAATATTACTGATTGACATGTTATAACAGTTCAATCTTCTATGATTTAGCATTGTGAAGAGATCCCAACTATGTAAATCGGAAAATATAATTCCTCATAGATTTGCTTTTATCAGATATTGGCTTTTCTCTCCTCCAGCTTCTATTAGTAATTCGAATGACATAAGTACAAAATTCCAACTGAATATTATTTTGCCATAATTGTAGTATATTATAAGTTGGAAAAAATGTAAAAAATCCTATTATAATGCTGCAAACTAATGGTTTTAGGCTTTATGAAAAAGCGGTACAATAGCAAAATAGCCTCTCCCCCTATATTTATATAGATTATACATCTATTACACACTTTCACACCGCCTCTTATATATTATAATGCCCTTACCAAATGACCTAACTACTTCAATGCATAATTTCCTGCAAAAGCAAACCTATATTTGCATCAGTGCACACATTTGTTCACAATGAATTTCAATAATTCTTTCTGATTTTCCGTTGATTCATTGCCAATTTGTATAATGAAATTTACTGAAGGATTTCTCTTCTAGTCGGTAATATACATTAGAAATTTTATATGTACTATCTGCGTATGACATTTCTTTAGTAATACAGTATAACTAACCTAAGATAATTTTGAAACTGTATTTTGTGTATACACTACAGGAAAAAAGAAACTTGTTAACGAAATTATTAATAAATCTATATTGTTAATTTCTTTTGTTTTTGTTATAATAAGGTATAATGTATAAAAAATATTTTTTCAGTATGTGTAAGGACGACAATTAGCTTATGACCGAGTATTACCCGTAAATCATTTATTTGTGTCCTCCTTTTTAAAATAGTACTATTTTCCACCCTAGACAAAAGAAATCTACCTTGGCTTGTGACGCGGTACCGTGATGTGTGTTTAATTTTCCTCTCTTTGTACTGAAATCTTTGTATATGCATGTTAAAGATATCAATATTAACAGTTAAGTTTATGAAAGAAACCTATGACAACCGTACGATTTGAATCTATCAATGAAATCTGAAGTATTAACATTTCTGCACGTATTAATATCTACGAAAAAACTAAATGTCGACTGAAAGTAGGAAATGCGTGTTATTTAGTTCAAAATCTTTTGCGCCTCAAATTCTGTGGAGGAATTTGCAGCTTAAAATGTATAAAACGTTAATCATGCCTGTTCTGCTGCATGGTTTCTTACTCTGAGACAAGAATGAGAATTGAAAGTACTTGAGTATAAACTCCTGCAGTGAATATTCAGGAACGGGAACTCAAGACGAAAGGGGAATGGGGAATGGCGGAAACTTTATAACGAGGAACTGCATAATTTATACCGTTTACCAAACATTCTTAGGGTCATTAAATCTATGTGGCTCAGGGGGGCAGTTCATGTAGCAGAAATGGAAGAAAGTAGGAATACTTTCAAAGTTTCAACTTAAAATCAAATCGGAAAACGACCATTAGGAAGACCTAGGCGTAGATTTGAGGACAATATTAAGATGAATCTCGCATAAATGAGAATACAAAGTAGAAACTGGATCCAGTCGGCTAAGGACAGAAGCGAATGGGGAGCTTTAGTGAACTCGGAGTTGAACCTTCGGGCTCCATAGGCCATAGAGGTAGTTAGTTAGTTAGTTATTAATATTTTCGCTTCTGTTCTTCCTTTATGTCACACGGATGTCCGTGAAACAATAAGGGATACGGCCGTAACATCGTACTACTCTGGAGGCGCCAGTGTTGCTACGTTATTATTTAAACAATATTTGTAATTAATATACTATCTAAATATTCGTATATATGAATAAAAATATTTCAGGATGAAATACGTAAGAAACGCCCACATATAAGCTTAGTACTTCAGAGAAAAATTCTTATTTAAATGATCAAATGGAAAATGAAGTTGAAGAGAAAATACAAAGTTGCATACATGAAGTTACCTAACATAAATAATCTACAATGTAAAATCTGGAACAGTGCGGTTTTTTGGATTGCTGTTATTAAAGGAATCATATGCTGAAGTTGGAACATACCGCCGATCCACCATGCACAAAACAATATTATGCTATTCAAAGATAGATAACAATTGTAGAAAGATCTTAGTTTTCATATTTCTTTGGTAAACAAATCAACAGTTATTAGTTACAAGATGCTTTATGTGCTTACTTTTCAGACATGAACGTATATACGAATTTCTTCTTACAAAGTGGAAAATGTACAACAGTTGTTTATGACGAAATTAAGAAGAGAGACAGTGGTTTCAACATGATTCTACAAAATGATAACTCTTCGGAGGAAGTCGTGTTTCTTGTCTATATACATGATTCAACAGAACAGCATGCAGGTAACTTTATGACATTTGCTCTTTTGTTATTAGCTAAGCAGAATAACCAATCTAAGAGATCATGATACTGTGATCAAACTGATTTTTTTGTGATTAAAGTCTGTATGAAAAGTGAAGATTAGGAAGTTTGAGTGAAGACATGTATTAATATGTAATTAATATTAAGAATATTATAACATTCAGAACTAGTAAATTAGGTTTAAAAATATTATTTACTGGTATCCTAACAAACATCTGATGGCTCTAGTATGTCATGCAACTTTGAGCATACTTGAATTGAAAGTACTAACAACTAGAAGGTAGGACTACCTGACTTCCTCTGTTATCCGGAGATATTCTCTTTTTCGATTCCTAAAATAATGTAGGCTATAATGATATGTAATGGATATAGGTGCAATATTCACTTTTGAAGAACCCTCAATACATCCAGCAGTAAGCGTGAAGGAAACTTGATATTTAAGCCTCGCTATACAGCTAAGAGATTTGTCGAGTAAACTCTCTTGGAGCTCAGACAATATTAATTGCAACGCACGTTAGATATACTTAAGTATAAATGTCAGTATATCTAGATCATTTCATTTTAAAAATGACCTAGAAAAAATGAAAGCGAAGGTTGATCTGACGCTATATTAATCTGGTAAGTTGTGTCTTTTTTATAGGTGTTTCCATTAAATTGAAAGGATTTGTATGCTTGAATTACCTTTTAAAAGAATAAATTTGTTCCTTACCTTCAGTCAATCTCAAAATTATCTTATTGAGAAACACTTCTGCATTCTCAACTTCGCTCTGCAATCTAGTTCAAGAATTTCGATTGTATTGTACTGGAAAAAGTAAATAAAAACTGAAAAAAACAAGTTAAACAGCACTCTAATAAGAAGTTTTCCATAAATATAAAACTGGAATGACCTGAATTGAGTATACCAAAGTCGTAGACTGTACGCTGCTTCGATAGGGAAGAACCGAGTTCAATTTCCTATAGACTGACACTTTTATTCTATCTCTGAATCTGCGTAATATTCTCACGAGCTTAATTACTTTCGTAGTCGTATCGTGGGTAACCCATTAAATTTTCGTAACGCACTTCCATTCACGATTATCGAGTTTGACTCTGATTTACAAACCATCTAGTACTGCTCCAGGGTTTGATCTTATATCTTATGTTGGGCCCGCGTTACACATCACACATTTATTCAAGCTTTGCAATCGTGTCTCGGCAATCACCTCGATAGCCACTTCCAATTTTAAAACCTGAGAAACCCGCAAGGACTGGAACTTGCTACAGAGGTATTGCTTTCGAGAGATGCTTGTGCAAGCTCTCTGAGACAATGGTGAACAAGTGACTAGTGTATTATATAGAGTCGAACTGTAGTAAATTTCAGTGCAGCTTTCACTTATTTCAAAATGCTACACTGATTGGAATCTTGCACAAACTAGAAAATGATACTCAAGAATTTAACGTGCACTCAGATCTTTCCTTTTTAGTTTTTCTTTCGTTGAGGCATATTTTTTCCGTTATGAGTTTCAGTAATTTGCTATTTTTCTTGTTACATATTTACTTATTTATTCCTTTATGCTTTACGCGACCTCTGTTTAAATTTTTATTGTTTTCTGGTTTATTTCCTTAATTTGTAGACCTTATTTTTGATTTTCACCTGAAAGTTTTGTAGTAAATTTTTGGTGTGTAGTTTGTGTCGTCATTGACCCTATCGTGATAAATATCCGTGTTGCTGATATCAATATTAAACTTTAACCAACCGATCAGTTAATTTCGTATTGGAGTAATGTGATTTGGGTATTGCATAAAAATGAAGGTACACGTCTCATACAGCCTTGATACTGAAAGGAACGTTAAAGTCCAAAACAAAAACCAGAGAAATAGAAGTAAAGCTTATTATGATCTCGAAGTATAATTACAACAAATAAGCACTACTTTGTAAAACAAGCTTAATAATCGTCTGTTGATCCTCTATTATTATCAATAATCAAAGAAGTTAATTATATTTTTTTAGGAGTCTACTTAACGTTTATAAAAACTGAAAATTCTACAATATAATTAGCTTTAACTAAAAAATATTGAAAGATGAGACATAAACTAACTACCTAATAGATCTCATAGAGCGTAACAAACTGATATGGGTCAGTGCGAAACCTCATATGGGTCAGTGCGTAGTTTTTGAGAACTTGTTACTTTGCAAGAACACCTCCTATTATGAAGAAAGTAATACTGAAGTATGGCGTTATCCTGCATTTCATTATGACACTAGCAAGATGTCGTGGAGCATGGTAGCTCAGTGGTAGAAAGCTTAGCTCCCATGCATGGGTCCCTGGTTCGATTCCCGGCCAAGTAAACTTGTGGCGGATAACATCATGTCCGTGGGTTTGCAGGGAGTACTCCTGTTTCTTCCCACATCCTTATTCCATAAATTCTTAGATCATCTTTCACTTGCCTTCATCATTGGTCTATCTTACCCTTCAGGGCATTACTATGAGACGTTAAACTAAAAGATTTCATTTGTAACGGTTAGAGATCTAAATCTCTATTCCGTAGTTAAAAAAAAAAGGTCTCTCGAGAGTCCGGATAATTTGGTTTAGTTTCCTACCCTGTAGTGCTTTCAGCTACTGTCGAGAGGAAGCTTAGTGTCGTTCTCCGTACGCTTGGTTGTCAGCGCCAACGGTCATTTTTGGAACTACTCGTTCTACGTTTGAATAGCTCCGGGTTGGGCTAAATATAATAGTTCGGAATTGCTAAGGTGCAACATCACCTAATAAGTGAAGTAAAAATCGGTGGAGAAAATGTCTTTACAATGTTTGAAAATTCCAAGTATAATTAATCGTGAAGTTATTACCAGAATTGTTATATAGAGCAAATCCTAATATGAAGTTAATATATATATATTTTTTATCGTGAAGTGTGTTTGAGTAAGAAAAAGGATTTGGAAGTAAGTTTCATTACTAGTGACCATTTTGATTGTGATCAACATGTGATAATCGGTCATTTAAGGTGGTATATTTCGTTATTGAATTTTGGAAGATCTCCTATTATTCAATTTATACAGTAAATTGGTAAGTTCTTTAAATACCGTATATTTATATATTTAAGGTTAATATTTTTTTGTATCTATTTTGAAGATTGTTGTAATTCAATTCCTATCAGTTGTATCGAAAAGTCACTTGCTTAGATTTTTGTATTCAACTCTATTTGACCATATATAAATCATACAGTAAGAATTACCTTCTTTTCTTATTATATAATTAATCACTATATAAACCTTAGTTAGCTCATTTGTATTTGACATTTTGAACTTTAGATGAGTAAGTATTTACTTTTTCGATGTGATATAAATTCACGTCATTTTTAAAATAATAATACTAAAAATAATTCTCCCCGATTTTGCTGAGCTAGATTCCTATTCTGAACAATTATCCTGAATTAAAGGACCTGAAGCTAATATTCTATTCTGTGCAACTACAACTTTGTTTAGAATTTTTTTATTTTCTAATGTGCGTTACACAGTTAAATTCCGAACTATTATCTTTCCTTACAAGCACCAAAGTTTTGGATAGACCTTGTATAAGTGCTATAAGAGTAGTTTTCTTAAATGTATTTAAGAGAATGATCGTAAGGATAAATGATATTAGCAATCAGTGTCCTTGTTAAGATAGAGCAGTCAGAATGTCAGTTAGGATTTGCTTCTATTTGTATATTTACATACAAGAGACATATTTTTAAATCACGTAAACTTCAAGTTAATAATTTAGTGTCTAAGCAAGTGAAAAGTATAAAACGTTGCATTCTACATCATAGTTTTGTTGTTGTTAAGTACGCATCGAATCCAAAAGCTGTGCCTTATTAATTGTAATCCTTCTGGTAGCAGGAGTATATTAAAAAAAAAAAAAAAACTCAATAAAATGTACAGGAGTTCTTCCAGTAATAGTCGTCCTGAAGGCTTGTGGTTAAACGGGTTTTCCAATGGTGACCATGGCCTCTTTGTTAGGAGTCATAGACCACGAACAGAAAGTAACAGTTCGAGTGAATGTTCAACTCCCGATCCTTTCTTGCATACCTATAGCGATTCTTGGTTAATTACGTCTGGTAGCTATTCTTCATCGCGTGGTGACAGACAAGCAGGAACTAACGTGATGCAAAATGTAAACAATGACGATACGACTCGAGCAGCCGTACAGTGTGTAAGTGCACATAATCCTTTCGTCATGGAACAAAATTCATTGATAAGACAAGAACCAGTTTCTGTTCCGATGGAACCAGGTTTTCATAAGTTTGTAGAAAAAGAAGGAAATAAAAACACAAATCCTTTTATTTCTCTTACCGATAATCAGCCAACAGTATTGGAAAATAGTAGACTTATAAATATTGGAGTACCTTTTTCTACCAATATAGACAAGTTAACAGTAGATATAACTAGTAACAATTTCACAGATATATGTAGATCCATACCAGTATGTGACGGGAGTAACGACCTATTAATTTTTGAAATTTTGTTATCGGTTTATCGGATTGTCAAGCAAGGCATATATCCGATAGAGGCAATACTCATGGCATCTATTGGGAAAACTCGTGGTGGTTTTCATACTGAATTGTTAAGAGAAATAGGGTTATCACATGATTGGATATACATAGCAAATGTTATTTTTACAAATGTAGTCACACCCATAGGCCAGAGACATATTTTTGATAAATATATTTACTGTTTACAACAGACTACAGAAAGTGTGTTGGAATACGTAAACAAAGTGATAGACAGTTTTACGATTTGTTATGGCGGTATGCAGGACGATAAATTGAGAGACATATTGTTGCGGGGTTTGAACCCAGTAGTCAGACTGAGGTTTTTCGATATAATACACCCTCATCTTTACCAGTATTTGTACAAGAATTAAAGAAATACAGCATTCACCAGCGTAATGTTGACATGTATAATTCGTTGGTAAGTGCCAGGCGTGAAAGGTCGAACTTTACAATTCGAGGGAAGAAAACAACACCGAGGTGTTTTGAATGTTTAGGTCCGCATCTGGTGGCTCAGTGTGATCTACGACGTAGATTCGTTAGTGTTAATAGAGCTACGATTAATAATATTAATGATAGACAGAAATATGCGAGTGGGCAAGGTTCTAGCTTCAAAACTGACAGGCCCTCAGTTCGATCCCAATCCTTGAGAATAGAGCCAGAAGTTAGTGCAGAGAACAATATAAGTCAAAAACATAATGCAAATTGTGGCCTGACAACACACTCAAGAAAACTGGTGGCGGCTTTTATAACAGGTTACATTTTAGGTGCGCAGAATTGTGGCGCCATCGATAGTTGTGCTTCCGCTTCGCTAGTAAATAAAGATAGCTTTTTAAAATGGAATAGATCTTTGAAAAGACCGGTTAAGATTTTCACAGAAAAATTTATTGGTGTTGGTGTAGGAAATACGAAAATCAAGTTAGACAGTGTGGTATGGTTACCAGTGAGATTATATCAGAAGGTATATAGACTCAAATTTTATTTAGTACCTGAACTTAAACCTATATTTTTGATAGGCATAAATGAATTGAAAATGTTAAAGGCGCGAGTAGATATTGAAAACAATCAGTTATATCTTGGAATAGAAAAAGTGAATATACCTTTACGGTATGAGTGTAAGGAAAACTCGTCTTCGGACAATTTACATGACATTAATAGTGTTTCTCAAAGTGCGGAACAAGTAACATTCAGTGACAGTGTTAATATTTCAAATATATTTTTGAATTCTGAGTTAATGAATATTCAAGATAAATATATGTGTTTAGGGAAGGAAGATGATGTAAGGGGCACCGTTAAGGTAGGTTCCTTTGAGTGCACCCCTACGAGGGAGATGGAGCTGAATGGACAGCAGATACATCTTGCATCCAGAGATCTTCAATCCTCAAATCCCTTTAATAAAGATATTCCTCATCCCTCTAATCTTTATTATGGTCGCGTTGATAGGTCTATGGAGCACAGGGTTGCCACATCAGATAGAGAATCACGAGTGTCTCATATAAAGAAGATGATCTTGCGTACTCATGATGCGATCAGTGGTCCATCACATCTCCACACCAGTAGTGATCTAACTTCATCAGTGGCCCATCCAGCATCCAACCATCAACAGATGAGAGGACAGCATCCTTCATTAGATGAACCGAGAACATCTTCTAGTAGTTGGGTGTTACCTTCTCCAAATGGTCATAGTGATCATCAATCAATGGGATGCACAGGTTTATGGGAGAGAAGAGATGCTACATCTGGAGTTACAGTTCAGAGTGACAGCAGTGTTGCCAGTTCTATAGTGAATACAACATTAGTTGAGAATGGTACAAATAATTTTCGGAGTTCTTTTACTCATCGAACTTCTTCGAAGGTTGGGGACTTAGACCATACTTTAGGTTCGGTACACAGTGTTGCCAGACTTAATCCTTTTCTTAGTGACAATGAAAATCCACGTTTACATTTGGAACTTAAACAATCCAGATATGTGAATGAACATGAGTTAACATCCGAACATGATGTTCTCCCATCATGTTCAAAGAGTAACAGTGTTGCCATCTTCATGCAAGAAAACACCAGTGATAATGATTCAAGAGAAGAAGATAAAACTTCTTTGTGTAATGAAAATATGATGGATTTTAATCAACTTTCTGCTACTCGGAAGTGTAGTGTTGCCAACTATAAATATTTGAAGAATTCTTTATTAGATAATGATGGTGATTTGGAACTTCAACCTCTTATCAAACATGCATCTTTTTCGAACTCAGTATCGGGTATTGACAATAATAATGATCCATTTACTTTAAATCTTCATCATCCGAGATTCCAATTTAGGTCCAATGATAATAGATGTCTCGATCCTACTAATGATAGCAGAACTAGTGGTGGAAATGGAGGAGCGGCTTTCCATGATGGTGCCAGTCCAGTCCAAAGTTCCAGTCAGCTATTTGGAAGTCAGGAAATATGGATGGAGGCTAAGCCAAGCAGTGTTCCCGGTAGTCCAGCCAAGCTGAACTTAGGTACTTCTGCCAGTACAAATGATTCTGAGTGTTCATCCCGAATGTTCCAGATCCTGAAACACGATGATCGACCACCAGCTATGACAGTGGATCCAATTCTCCTAGAACAAGATCCTAGTTTGGATGAATATATAGAAAAGTTAAGTATAAAGTATCCTAGTGTATTTTGTAATAGAGTAGGAGAAGTTCCTAATTTTCAATATAATATTCAACTTAAAGATTATAAACCAATTAGACATAAGGCATATCCGATGTCCAGGGTTGCACAAAGAGAGTTAGACAAAATATTAGATTCACTATTGGAACAAAATATTATTCAACCTAGTTCAAGTGAGTATGCTTTTCCATGCTTTTTAGTGGGAAATAGGGATGGTTCTAAGAGGCTAGTTGTCAACTATACTGATCTGAATAAAGAACTAATAGTCAATACTCAATATACACCACGTATTGAAGATGTCTTAGCAGAATTATCAGAAGGTGTTGTGCTATCTAGAATAGATATAAAGAAAGCTTATCACACTATAAGATTAGCTCCACACTCATATAAATATACTGCATTCCTCACGCATAGAGGATTATTTGAGTTTAAGTATGTTCCATTAGGCATTGCCTATGGATCTTTTCTACTTAGTAAATTGATAACAGATATTTTGTATCCTCTGAAAGATCTAGGAGTAAGTTGGTATGCAGATGATGTAGTAATTGCCAGTTCCGATATTCCTTCACATATGAAAACATTAGATTTAGTCCTGAGTAAACTTGCTCAGAGTGGATTAACGTTGTCAGTAGATAAATGTTGTTTCTTTCAACGGCGAATTTCTTATTTAGGTCAAATAATAGAAAATGGTAAAATGTATTTAGATCCAGCTCGATTAGAAGTAATAAGGAAACTACCAAGACCTAAAAATAGGCGCGCTGTAATTGCCTTGTGTAGTTTTGCTCAATATTATAGTAGGTATATACCAGATTTTCAAGAAATTTTAGAGCCAATTAGTCGTCTACGTTCTCCTAAGGTTCCTTTTGAGTGGAAAGAAGAACAAGATGTAGCTCTTAAGAGATTGAAAGAATGTTTTGAAAGTCATGTAATATTGAAATTACCGGATCTAAATAAGCCTTTCGTTATCTCAAGTGATGCCTCAAGTCATTCAATTGGAGGCGCTATCTCACAATTAGATGCCGAAAATAGACTAGTTCCTGTAAGTTTTTATTCTAGGAAGCTTAAAAAGTATGATGTAAACAAGCCAATCTTTGTTCTTGAACTCATTGCAGCTTTAGAAACCATGGAACGTTTTCGTACATTTTTACATCAACCCTTTGAGTTGAGAATCGATAATTTGGGTCTAGCTTATGCTCTTAGAAACTTGAAAAGAGTTAAGAGATATGGTAGTTTATTATATAGGCTTTTTGAATTTAACTTTACAGTTAAGAGTGTACCTTCGTCCTTAAATGTACCTGCAGATTTCTTATCACGTTTACACAATATAGAAGATTTCGAAGATTTTAATGAAGACCCCTCATTAGATGAAGAGGTCATTAACTTATTTATGGTTAATATATGGAATATGCCTTATGCACAACTTTCTATTAAGGATCATCAAGAAAAGGATCCCGAATTGAGCCCTATAATTGCTAGGTTGAAAAACAGAGAGGAGGTTCAGGGATATAAACTTGTAAAGGATATCCTATGCAAGCGTACCAAAGCTTTGAAGAACCCTTACAAGATTTGTTTGCCCAGGAGTTTATCAAGAAACATCATTGAATTCTACCACTCTTATATTCTTTCAGGGGCGCACTTGGGATTTTCCAAATGTGCTTCTAAGATCTGTGCGAGATATACGTGGCCAGAAATGATAGCAGAAATTCGAGATTATGTGACTTGTTGTATTGAGTGCCAGAAGTCCAAAAGTAAGAATACTAAACCTATGGGACAGTTGGTATCAACCTATGAGACGTTTCCAAACGGAAGATGGTCCTGTGACGTCATTGGACTACTCGTACAGTCCAGTTCGGGCCGATTTTGTTTAATTGTTGTAGATTCTTTTACAAAAAGAATTTTCTTAGAACCTTTTAGAACTTTATCTAGCCAAGTAATCATAAATAAGCTATATAAGTTGATGTGTCGTCATGGATTTATCCACGCCTTATGCCATGATAATCACTCTGTGTTCGTATCAGCAAGATTCCAGGATTTCTTGTATGCAAACGGTATCAGGGATATTAGAATAGCACCGTACCACAGTGGAAGTAACGCAAGTGAACGTTACATACGAGTGATCAAGGACTCTTTGAAAGCATACTTTGCAACGAAGCAACATCATTGGGACAAAAGCATTCATGAAATTGAATTTTCTCTGAATACATCTGTCCACTCAGAACATAAACACAGTCCGATGGAATTAGTATATACATATCCAGTGTTTGATCCACTAGATGTGAAATGGAATGTTGATTCACTTGATGTTCGACACAGAGATCCAGATATCTGGTTGAATGCCTTGCGGAATATGGAACGAGCATGGCTGCGTAGAAAGAAGCTATACGACAAAAACAGAGTAGTGTCATCATATCGAGTGGGAGATAAATTATTAATTAAGTCCCAATTCCAATCTTCCCTTGCAGATAAGGTTACGAAAAGCTTATGTCATCGATGGCTAGGGCCATACACTGTTATTAAGCTGTTAACGAAAAATACAGTCCAGGTACAAAATGATTCGGACGAGCGTGATATTAGGAAATGTCACGTCTCTTTAACAAAGAAATTTAGGGTACAACGATCATAAAGATATGTGTTTACAATTCTGTAAATTGTTATAGTGGGATAACTTAGTGTAAAAGTGATGGTATTGGTAGATATTTCTATATGAATACATCATAATTTCATAGTTCATTTTTGCATATGTATATAGTAAAATCATTGATATCATTCTTGTATAAATGTTATTTATTTGTATTGTTCCGGAACTCAGTCATTAAAAATTGTAGTATGATTGTTATCATTTGTATGTTCCTAAGTTGTAAAAATTTAAATTAATGTGTGCACATATACTAAAGTACTTTTATTTTCAGGAATAACAAAGACCTTAATGTAAATTGGAAGATGTAAAGTCGCTGATTCAACTATTCCATAATTATGTATTTGGCCTTATTATGTGGATGTTATGGAATGAATGAGCTCATCACTCTCATAATTTATCATCTAGTCATTGAGAAATTGGAAATACCTGAAGAAATCTACCATCAAGATAACTATTAATACTCACACATATATAGATTTGAAATAAATGAAAGAATTAAATTTGTCAACTGTTAATAAGACAAATATATATGCTTATATTTGAAGTTATATATGTTGATAAAATTCTATATATTTATATTCCATATTATTCAGCTTATTATTTATTGTAAAATAGGAGATCAATATATATATATATATATATATATATATATATATATATATATATATATATATATGTATGTATGTATGTATAGAGCAGATTTTGTATCATTTTGGATATGTAGTTTGGTTATGTATTTATAATTTATGAATGTATATTGTTGTCATACAGTAGATTATTTTTATTTTACATAGTTATTATTTGGGAATTTTCTTTAGTTCTATTCTGTTTAAGTTTTGCATTTAATTTTATTTAATTTCCTTTGGTTTTCTTATTTTGGGTTAGTTTATAGTAGTAAATAGTAATTAACAATTATTCGACAACAATATAACTTCATAATAGCATTTAGCGTTACAGGTTTCTATACATTAACGACATTAGACTTAAGAAACTAGATTATTATTATAAAAAAATATTGCATTTTTTTTAAATGGACAAAGGGATGTGTGTAACGGTTAGAGATCTAAATCTCTATTCCGTAGTTAAAAAAAAGGTCTCTCGAGAGTCCGGATAATTTGGTTTAGTTTCCTACCCTGTAGTGCTTTCAGCTACTGTCGAGAGGAAGCTTAGTGTCGTTCTCCGTACGCTTGGTTGTCAGCGCCAACGGTCATTTTTGGAACTACTCGTTCTACGTTTGAATAGCTCCGGGTTGGGCTAAATATAATAGTTCGGAATTGCTAAGGTGCAACATCACCTAATAAGTGAAGTAAAAATCGGCGGAGAAAATGTCTTTACAATGTTTGAAAATTCCAAGTATAATTAATCGTGAAGTTATTACCAGAATTGTTATATAGAGCAAATCCTAATATGAAGTTAATATATATATTTTTTTATCGTGAAGTGTGTTTGAGTAAGAAAAAGGATTTGGAAGTAAGTTTCATTACTAGTGACCATTTTGATTGTGATCAACATGTGATAATCGGTCATTTAAGGTGGTATATTTCGTTATTGAATTTTGGAAGATCTCCTATTATTCAATTTATACAGTAAATTGGTAAGTTCTTTAAATACCGTATATTTATATATTTAAGGTTAATATTTTTTTGTATCTGTTTTGAAGATTGTTGTAATTCAATTCCTATCAGTTGTATCGAAAAGTCACTTGCTTAGATTTTTGTATTCAACTCTATTTGACCATATATAAATCATACAGTAAGAATTACCTTCTTTTCTTATTATATAATTAATCACTATATAAACCTTAGTTAGCTCATTTGTATTTGACATTTTGAACTTTAGATGAGTAATTATTTACTTTTTCGATGTGATATAAATTCACGTCATTTTTAAAATAATAATACTAAAAATAATTCTCCCCGATTTTGCTGAGCTAGATTCCTATTCTGAACAATTATCCTGAATTAAAGGACCTGAAGCTAATATTCTATTCTGTGCAACTACAATTTTGTTTAGAATTTTTTTATTTTCTAATGTGCGTTACACATTTCAGTTTCATTTACTAGAAAGATATCAGTGAACAGTTGATTAATAATATATTGTCCATTATTATTATTAACTCTCAAAGTTCTAATTTTCTTTTAACTATAATAATATTCGAAGATAAGGTACAAATTAATCGATAGGTGATATTAAACTGAGTATAATGACGTTTTAAGGGAAATTTTAATGCGTAGTCTTCGAGGGAATTGAGAAAAATTACTGTTTATGACGCTAAAATGTATGTCGATCATTGCCAGTGGTAATGACTGATTTTCGTTCTGTTCTAACCAAAATATTCTGTTAGCTAGCAGATTTTATTTTCTTTTTCTTTTCTTTTTCTTTCTTTTTTTTCTGTAACAGTAACTCACATACTCAGAAACAACGACACAGTCATAATTCTCCTGTTACTAACGCATATACACTTAAAATACACACACACGCTCCTAACGCTGAGATTCTTACTAATATTTCAACTTGTTTTGCTGTTTAAACCGATAATAATTGTATTCGCAGAACTGGAGCTTGATTTGACAGGGAGAGCTATGGTTCAAATTCGTACAGGCGAAGAATCAGTGGTTGGAATTCAACTGCAATATTTCCAAGTTATCAATCGACCTGAAAATCCTTGTGTTGAAGACCCGAATTATAGGATTTCGAAGGTAAGAAGTATTAGTTATTTATGAATAGAATTGTGAAGTTTAAAATAATAATAATTGACTGACAAAAAAAAAGTTGGCGCGTGAGAAATGGGTTCAATTATCGGAGACAGCTCAAGTGCTTTGGATCTCACATTAAGCTGTAAGTTCAAGTTTCATATAGTCTCGCTGCTGAAAGGGACGCTAAGATCAAATCAACAAAAGCAAAAGTAACTGACAAACAATGAATATACAAATATGATACCTTATATCTTTGAAATTGACTTTCAAAGAGACAAGTGTGGTATATAATCAGGCCCAAAAACTTGGAACACAAATTTCTTCTTTTGATATTCTTCTTACTTGCAAATAAATAACACTTTTATACATTCAGTCACTGTAGAACAAACAACTTTATTTCTAATTGCATCATTATATTATAGAGTTCCCGTTAGTACGAGTGAACAGATTATTTGTGTTATTATTAGCATAAGAAGTGATATTAATCCTTATTTGTACCATAATTGTCAAACAAACCGGGAAAACAAATTAAAATATAAAACTCTAAAATACATATGGTGCTAGCACTAGCCTAATGTTTATCTACTTAATCAGTGAGTTGAAGATATTGCATCTTAATGTGTAATTCGATCGATCGCTGATTGTACCGACATATGGAATGCTACAGATGCATTTGTTTGTTTATTTTCTCTTTCATCTTTATGGGTATGCTATTACGTCTCTTTTCCCACCATGGCCATAATACACCAACCGTCAGATCAACGTCGAATGCGGTAATTGGAGGAGAAAAACGTGAACCAACCAGTCGTATTTATTTTCTTGTTTCCAATAACTCGCAAAAATTGCATATGTTGGACACACATACAAGCGTATGCTGTTAAACTCCTGCTATTAAACGTGTTAGTGACTTTGAATTGTCATAATGCAGAATTTCATGATATAGCTTTGATTCTGTTATTACTCTTACTATTACGCAATATTTTCAGTGATTGTGTAAACAATTTTTGTGCCCAGGCCCAACTTATTTTTCAGAGTTTTCTTTTAAGAAAAATCCACTTTTGGATCTACAATAGACACTGAAAGATTTGTCTAATCCCGGTTTGAGGAACATGTGGACCAACTTCAATGGTTACCATGGTTCAATTAACCCTCCAATTAAAACATCATTCAACATCTGGGACAATTTTAGATAAGAGTGTCCGACACAGAGTTCCTTCCCCATAATCGCTGACGTAACTGGGTGCTGTAGTGCAGAAACGTCCACTTTTCTGTGTAACATTTTTATGAGTTATGCTTCTTAATTCTGCGACTTATGCAAGATGTACCAAAGGATAAGTATAATCTAATATCTCAGACTCAGAAATTGTATATACATATTTCAAATCTGCCCTCAAATGTTTCTAAGAATCGCAACATTTTTTTTCTTTAGAAATAGGAGAAGGATGATTAATTTTGTAAGAATAGTGTATTTAAGGTTTTAGTAGTAGTTTAGTCTAACTACACTAGGTGGTAAGTGCTAGGTCCAAAGTTTTTAGGATGACTGTAGTTTGATCCATTACTCACCAGAAAATGAAAACTAGATCCCATTTCCCAATGGTATTGAATGGAATAATATTTTAATATACTAATATTTTTAAAAAATAATAACCATATAAACATTCAAAAGAACAGGGTTTTTCGAACACAAAAATCACTGTTCCACTATACTAGTAATTTTAAATCGGCAACGTGCCTGCATAATTTAGCAGCATAGTACAGGCATCGATTAGTATTTGGCAAGATTTATTAGTATCTATTAGTGTAGTTGAAGCCATAGAGTACGTAACTTCACCAATTAACATGACTGTTTATTATTTGGAATAATTTGACCAACAGACTAAGACGTTTGGATATTATTATTGGAATACTTATCTGTTTATTATAATCACATAAAAACACCCAAACAATGGCAAATATTAAAACCGATACTAATGGATTATAAATATAATTCTTATTTGATCTCGGGGGCGCGGTGGCTCAATGGTAGACCGTTCACCTCTGGTGCTTGGGGTCCCGGGTTCGATCCCAGCCCCGCCAAGTGAAGTTTGTGGTGGACAAACACCGTGCTCGTGGGTTTTCTCGGGGTTCTCCCGTCTCCTCCCACTTTCTTCATTCCACCATTTCACTCATCTCTCATCATCACCGTCTCCTTTAGCCTAACCGGCATAATCGTGGGACTTAAAACTTAAAGATTTCATTTCATTTTTTCTTATTTGATCCGTTATAGCATCACATCCTCAAATAGTATCTACGAAATCACTATGACATTATACACTTTTAATAAACCAAACTTGAAATACTAATATACGTTTGGTATAAAAGTTAGCAAATCCTGCAATATATTATTTTTTCAGAGATATGTAAGAGCGTGTATTTTTCTTGTTACATGGGGACACTACATAAAGTTAGAAGCTTGGACCAACAAAAGTTTACAACCACAGTCTCATGACCCAATTGTCAAATTAAGACCTAGAAAGATTAGCTGATAAATATTTGTACATTCCTTTCCAACTTACGAAAATCTCAATTCAACATGGGACATTCCAGGGACATGCTATTTGTATATTAATCACAGAAACAATTTTCTGTCAACAATTGTCAAGAAATGAAGAAACAAATGGTGATAAGAATAGAATATTTGATCTTAATTATGACGATTTAAAAGCACTAAGTTACAGAGTACGTAAAAAATAATCGTTATAAAGTACATACATGTAACTATGTACATGTTCGCTAGGCAATAATCTCCCTACGAATACAGAAGATTGAGATTACTTTCCAATAGCCAACAAAAGACTTACATTTCATTTCGGCCAAATACGATATCCAAATGAATCGATGCTTTCAAAGTTTGTTGACAGAAAAGTGAAACATCTGACGTACGTTTACATATATAATTCTACTGTTAACTCTATGATATGTCTAGCCATTTATAATTATTTCCATTAATTAATAATAATGATAATTTGTTTTACACTTTTAAAAAATGAAACATAATTTATAAATATTCTGTTTAAAAAAACGTTGTAATTACAGATTAGTGTGTAATAATCTAATTATTTTCTGTTGTTCATTGCAGTGCGTACACGATTGTGCAAGACGATTAGCCCAAGAGAAGTACAATTGCCAATTACCTTGGGTATTAGTTCCGGAACTTCCGGAGTGCAAGCTGCTGGTGACGTATCTTCAGTTTATTAGAGACTACGTTCGAATACTTCGAGAGTATTACGATATTTGTCCCTGCACACGTCCTTGCACTACGCTGAAATTCTCAGTTGAATCTTTGTACAGAGTACCGCTCAGTGGATTGACTACAAATGAAAGTCGCATATCGATTCGTGTAGTATCCAATGTTATTGAGTATTTTCAAGAGGTTTGGGCGTATGATTTTTGCACTTTTATCTCAGATATAGGCGGGTCACTTGGATTTCTTTTGGGATTGTCAATACCTAGTATATACAATTTAGTATCTCAAATCCTTGGAATAGTATTAACATTTTTAAGATCATTATTTTAAAATCTCCTAGCTTGGAACAATATTTAAGATACATGATTTAACTGTGTTGCATTCTAATCTATTAGCATGTGTTGATTTCATAAGTGGCTTATGAAAGATGTAGCACTGATAAAAAAATTATCACTTAAGACTAATGGAATAAAGTTACGGTATTTAATGCATGCATTGAAGTAAAGAAGAATTGATACATTAAGAAAGTTTCTTTAAGATTAAAGAGAAAAATCTCTAAATTTTAAGGTGTGGCATTCCTCAGTAGCCACCTTTGGATAATTTCAAGAGTAATTGTTCATAAATAGTTTTATATATATATATATATATATATATATATATATATATATATATATCTTATATATATATATATATATATATATATATATATATATATATATGATACTGCTTGTTTGATTTGAGAACAAATTTACTATTTATATACTTACTCTCAATAAATACTATGGAGTATCAAACGGCAGAAAAGATGTATTAAACTATAGCTTATCCGCTCCCAATTTTTTAAAATGTAATTTCTAAAAACCAGTGTGTACCTGCTGTTATATAAAAAGAAGGATAATAGCAGAATAGTGTTAAAAATTGAACAAACGCAACTGCTTGAATGGTTTGAAGTTCTCTATTTCATCAGCTAAAATTGATATACTTTTCCTAATATAAAACTGTCTCTACAAACTAGTAACCTTTCTCAAGAAGTACAAAAGTGTCATGATTATTATTAGACTATTATTATTCTTATTATTATTATTATTATTTAAAAAGTACTACAAAAATCATTGCACTGTTTGAACAAGGTAAAGTTTTAATACATTGTATGTACTTGAAGATCATTATCAACTGTATGGTATATTAGTACATTAAAATAGTCAAACATACTATAATTACTCTTTTAACAAATTATTTCCTTTAAGAAAAGAAGTAAGATTAAAAAATCATTAAATATATGACAGACGCCATTTTTGTTAAAATAAGTATGTTAATATCCATATACAATTCTGAAGATTAGGCGTTACAACACATTTCAAACGAAACCAAACATTATGACAAAGACTTGGGGAAGTTCCATCTGTTTTCCCTACACTTTGACAATATTGGTTTTAGTGTACATTTGTGGTTTTATAATTTATTAACTTGGTCGTTCAAAGCACAATCAAATGACATCACCAAAGTTGCGAGGAATGAGACATAGAATTTGTACGCAACATTTAAGTAGAAAAGTGTACATATTTTGTGTTGTTGTTGAATTTAGTTTAGCGTCCCTTTCAGCAGCGAGGCTATATAAGACGTGTGTAATCCGAACCACATGAGCTCCCGCCAGGAATCGAACCCATGTTTCCCTCGCCAAAGGTGCGTACGCTGTGCACATTTTGTTTACATTACAAGGGTCGTTTACAATATCTGGACATCAGTCTTTTAAACTCTGAAAGAAGCTTTAGATAGATAACTTAAAAATGAAATATCAAAAAGTGTCCAAGAATTGTCTTGATATCCTTGTGCACTGGGCGCGTCACGAGGGCCACTATTTATATTTTGAACCTAGGCAATACTGATTGTAGTTAGGCGCTATTTTATGTTTGCATAAAAACATTTAACATTGTTGACCATAACGTACTTCTAATATTTTATCAATAGCTTTATTTGTGTTGTTTACGTTGACTTGAAGATTGTTTGACAACAGAAAATGGAATTATCTCGTGACAATTTTTGTGCGATGATTTATTACGATTTTCGACATAAATTATCAAGACAAGAGTTCATCGATCAACTTACTTCTACATTTAGCGATGAAGGCCCATGCTTTGCCACTGTGAAACGATGGTATAACGATTTTACTCGTGACGGTCATTCCCTCACCGACGAAATTCGCGAAGGTCGTCCAAAATCAGCTGTTTTCAAGGAAACATTGATGCTGTGCAAAACTTAATACTGCAAGATCGTCATGTAAGATACTGTAAGATTGAGGCAGCCCTAGGCATTAGTTCCACCAGCATACATAAAATATTGCATGACAATTTAGCTGTGAGAAAGGTTTTTCCTCGTTGAATCCTACATAATTAGACAAAAACTCGAAAAAAAGCTCTCGTCGATTGGTGCACACAAATGCTCAATAAATACAATGGCGGTGCTTCAAAAGACATATATAAGATTGTAACATGTGATGAATCATGGATATATGTATATGCGCCGTAACGTAAACAGCAGTCGCCTGTATGGGTGTTTAAAGATGAACCAAATCCAAAGAAAAAAGTTATTCGCGCTCGAAAAACATGGAAACAAATCGTCACCTGTTTTTTCAGGCAAACTGGTTATGTGGCAACTGTGCCTTTAGAGGAGTGTAGAACGATCACCTCTGAATGGTACACAACAATTTGTTTGCCGGATGTCTTCGGTCAAATACAGAAAACAAACAAGCGCCGTCGGATCAACCAACTATTTGAACACTCAAAAAATCGAACTGATGGGTTATCCGCCGTAGAGTCCTGATTCGGCACCCAATGACTTCTTCTTGTTCCCGAATGTCAAGAATAAATTGCGTGGACAACGATTTTTGTCGGCGGAAGAAGCCGTTGATGCGTTCATAAATCATATTATGGAGGTGTCTCAAGAAGATTGGAAAAAATGGTTTGACAAATGATTCGATCGAATGCAAAAGTGTATTGATCATAATGGAGAATACTTCGAAAAATGATAAATCAATTTTCATTTGTTCATTGTTAGGCTCAAAATATAAATAGTGACCCTCGTATAATATCAAGTTTAATAATAAACATAGGATGTGGAAGGTCGTTTCATATTTATATTCATGTTAACAAATCCATCACTATATAGCACACACGTGAGGTTATTGAGTTACTTTGAAAGTGTTGTGTAAAGGCAGCAGTAGAAAGGACAATAGTTGTGTGTATGTACGAGTGGTCATATGGTTCCGAAAATTACGACCTTTTTGGAAAGCTACACTTGTATCCTTTCCCACACTGGTTATAGTTACAGTCGAACAAATAATCATCATAAGACAAAAGTTTTCTGAGAGTCAAAGACAGAAAAATAACAACTCTTATGTTGAATAGCAACAATAGGCATTTCTACTGTTGTTGGGATCTTCAATATTGGCCAAGGAGAAACTTAACGCTACTCAGAGTAGGCGCAAAGAATGAAATCTGGTCTAGGATGTTTTCATGTAGAATGTTTTGATATAGGTCGTGTCAGTGTAAGATGCTTCGATATACGGACGTTTTGAAATTAAATGAAATGGAATTAATGAGTTTTACTTTCCACGCTTATGGCGGCTAGGCTAAAGGAGACGGTGATGATGAGAGATGAATGAAATGGTGGAATGAAGAAAGTGGGAGCAAACGGGAGAACCCCGAGAAAACCCACGCACATCGTCTTTGTCCACCTCAAAGTTAACTTGGCGGGGGTTGGGATCGAATCCGGGACCCCTAGCACCAGAGACGAACGCTCTACCACTGAGCCACCGCGGCTCCTACGGACGTTTTGGTGTAAGGATATTTCAGTGTGAGGATATTTGACTGTAAATGAAGTTTCAATGCAAGGACGTTTCGATATAAAACATTTGTTGATTATTAACGCTTGTTAATATCTTAAGTGATGTGTGCGTATACATGGAATTTGTTGAGAGTTAGTTTTCGGGTATAAGAAATCGATTTCCCTAGGTTTCATCTTTTAAAAAGCTTTGTGTACAAGTATCAGCGGATCTTTTCGGGCATTTTATGTCTTAAAAACATATCTGCAATTCTCGTGATATATGAATCTTCTAATTGCCTTTTGAAGCAAGTAACATAGAAATGTAAACTGTGTGTCATGGTGCCTTAATGTAAACTTTAACATTATTAGTCTTATTGAGGCAATTATAGAATGATAATACAATGCGATCATGATAGAATGAAATGCATTCATGATAACATTTTCAACTTAAGACAGAGTTATGAGTGTGTAGAAAAAATACGTGAAGAATAATACTAAAATTTAATTGAATACTCTAATTTAATTCGCAAAGGTGATCATACATAACGTATACAATTTTTATATAATTTATATGTACATGCAGTGAAATATAAAATACCCAGTGTCAGTAACTAAATCAATTCCAGAAAGTTCCTAAATAAAACATACTTCAAACTTAATATTACCTTGGGGGGGCGCGGTGGCTCAGTGGTAGAGCGTTCACCTCTGGTGCTTGGGGTCCCGGGTTCGATCCCAGCCCTCGCCAAGTGAACTTTGTGGTGGACAAACACCGTGCTCGTGGGTTTTCTCGGGGTTCTCCCGTTTCCTCCCACTTTCTTCATTCCACCATTTCACTCATCTCTCATCATCCCCGTCTCCTTTAGCCTAACCGGCATAACCGTGGGACGTAAAACTTAAAGATTTCATTTCATTTCATTAATATTACCTTACAGCAATTCTCTTACATATTCAAAGACAATACAATTTTACTATTACTTCTTCTGTTTATACGTAGTGCACACATTATTTACTATAAGAATTCAGCATTATCAAATAAATATATTGCACATTGTTTCTGAGACACACACTAGAAACTGAATAATATATCATAGAAATTCTGTTGAAAAAATCAAACATATTCAGTTTCCAATTTAGCATTTAAAATTGAATGCCAGTTCCTTTAAGAATGTAATTATATATGTAAGCCTATACTCATATTATAAAATTTCCATCTTCTATTGGTAGTAACATGAAGAGAACACTGATTATGTGCTTCTAATAAATATTCGTAAAATGAGCAATAAACAGAATTATTTCACTCACAATCCGTATGACAGCATTTCTTTTTTATTTTATTTATTAATTTGTCTTTTATTTTCTCATGAATTAATTTTTCCTAATGAGAACTTTCATTAGGAACAACGAACGTTTCGGTGTAAAGTTTGGAATTTTTACACCTAAATGTCCGTACACCGAAACTACCTACACCAAAAAGTCCTACACTGAAACAGGCATATCCCGATAAAATGAATATTAATCTAAACATTTTGGAGCAACCATACTGCCATGATACGCTGTCTATGTGGCAGCGATACATCGCGGGTTATCATCCACCAAGACAAGGCATCCATTCAATGGTGACGTACATGGAACGTATGCCACGTGAAACAGAAATTCCTGTAATTCTTTCACAGGTATTCCTGTGCGACCCTTATTGACTTTTGACTTTAATGGGTTTCTGTTGTTAAAATGAGCGTTCGGCCACCAATAACCGCACAATACTGACCGTCTTGATTTAAGTTTGCTACTACGCAATTTTCTTCAGTAGAAACTGAGATGCAAGGCAATAGTTAACATAACCGCTAGTGGCGTTGTAATATTTCTTAGAGAGGAAAGAGTGACAAAGTCGATACCATAAACCTGAAACTACGTTCTGTGTAGTATAATTTATGAATTGTATGAATCACAGAAATATATGTTACACCAGCTTGCAGCTTAACTTATAGAACTGAGATTCAAACCATAATATTTCAATCTGATATCCCGAAAGGAGCAACAAATTATCTCTCTAATTAAATTTAATACTTGGTTTTTAATTACAGAATGAAACTAATGTATTTATTAATATTTCTGACTTTTATTATCTTTCTATGCAACGACAACAAAAGTTACTTACAATCCTTGGTAGTAAAACTTAAGTTGTGAGAACGGAGCTATTTTGTTTAAACATTATTTTAATTTAAAAGAATATCTGTTGTTATGAACTAAATTTAATAACTTAGTAGTTAATAATTTATGAACTCAACTTAGTTGAGATCTTCTTTGTATACAGTAAAAACAAAATAAGTTTGATTTATTATGTTAAACTGAAAGAACATTGTCAACTTCAGGTAGAAGCGTTAAACCTTTTGCAATCTATGCCTATGATTATCTGAATTTTAAAAAATCCAAAGTATTCACTGTTCGTGGTGGTCTACAGCAAGGAGAGCTGAGCTTACCCTATTAAATCCAAAAACTGGATGAACTACAGGATCCTCTTCGGCGTGTTTTGTCTAGCAAACAGTAGGCTTGAGGAAATGTCGGAGGAAGTTATTTCTAGACAATTTGAGAAACGGATGGAGAATACGGATATGTATGAGAATTGGGCATAAAATAGCATATAATCTCTAAATTAATTAGCAATTTTCTACAGAATGTTTTTCTCAACAATATTGTATAATGTAGATTAATGCCCAAATATAAGATACATTCACATAAATTAATTTGAAATATTGATTTTGTAGTTTTCATGTCGTAAATAATGTATTATCTTCATAGGAGAACATGATCCCATGGTGAGAATGCTTTTAAATCTACTGTAGTAAAATGCATAGAGGCGAAATGCTAACTCACTGAACAACTTATGAAGTGAAAAACTAACATAATGGTAAATTGAAAATAACAGCTGGATTCAAACTAGTTTCGTAATTGATCAAGTAAATAGTTACTACGTTAATTTCAAATTCTATTCCGTAAAATTACCCTTCACAAACTTCAAAGGCCTCTGCGTAACTCGTTTTACTTTAATGCACTTTAATGCCTGGTGAAAAAATTCCAGAACAGAACTCATTATACCAAAGACAGAAATCCCAAGGAACAAACCAATTAATCCTCCCACATCTGAAACAAGCTGATTTGCGTCGTATGCCAGCACTTCTTCAAAATGCTCCACCAAATTTGTCTTCATGCGAATGGTAAAATGGCACAGAGAGTTATCGTCGTTGATTGTAATGATTGGTTCTCTATCGGTCATCGATACCAAAATCTTAGTCAACATGCAAGGACGATTGCATGAACAGCTTAAGTTGTAATTTCGTCGAAGTTGTACATAGGTTTTCAGAAATTTGAAAATGGCTTGAAATTCATCACAAGTATTCAACCCAGGAATATCAAAGAACGGCATGTCACATCCACATTCTTTCGTCAAATTTTCTCTAATACAATCCAAAACACACTATAATAAAAATAAGAAATATGAATACTCACACATTTCTTATACTTATTAGATAAAAAATAGTAGTTTTGGAGATTTCACTAAGTGATCAAAAATTAGCTTTTATCATTAATTGGAAATACAACTTAATTACAATGTACTTTTATTGGATCAAAAGATCCAATATATTTCAGGCAAAAAGTTTCTTGTAGGCCTTATATCTCGAGAAATACATATAGTGTAGCCAAACAAAAAATAACAATTTATTCAGTATGATGTGCTTATTCCGTAAAGAAAAAAATACCAAAAATCGATTTAGGAACCGTTCAAGAATTTTGTGGACCCTGATCCACAAAATTCAATACATTCCATACAATCAAATAATTTCTTGTAGGCCACATATTTGAGAACTACATACAGTGTAGCCAAATTAAAACTATCAATATACTCAGTATGATGTGCTTATTCCGTTAAAAATATGAATCCTTGATTTAGGAACCGTTCAAAAATTTTGTGGCTCCTGATCCACAAAATTCTAAATATTTCATACAATCAAATATTTTCTCGTACGCCCAATATTTTGAGAACTACATATAGTGTAGCCAAATTATAACTAACAATTTACTAAGTGTGATGTGCTTATTCCGTAAAGAAAATAATGCCAAAAATCGATTTAGGGAGAGTTCAAAAATGTTGTAGCCCCTGATCCACAAAATTAAGTATATTTCATACAATCAAACAATTTTTTGTACATCCCATATTTTAAGAACTAAATATAGTGTAACCAAATCAAAACTAACAATTTACTCAGTATGATGTGTTTATTCCGCAAAAATACGAAAACTCGACTTATTGACTGTTCAAAAATTTTGTGACCCATGATCCACAAAATTAACTATGTTTCATACAATCAAACATTTTCTCGTACACTCCATATTTTGAGAACTATATATAGTGTAGCCAACGAAAACTAACAATTTCCTCAGTATGATGTGCTTATTCCGTAAAAAGAAAAATATGAAAATTCTATTTACGGGCCGTTGTTACGTATCATAACTTTATATATATAAAAATAAAAAAAAAGAACGAGAATAGTATTAGAGTTGCGTCTTAGTTTTCTTTTGTTAAAGGGTTAATCAGCGCCGCCAAGTGGTTGGTAGACGAACTATACCATCAGGTATGTGAAATATGTGTAAGGCTGCTTCATACTGAAGTTGGTGATAGCAAGGGTAAAGTATATCTAGTGTAGAATTGGAAACAAAACGAAATCCACATTATTACGACGAGTTTGAGCAGATTTTGTAATGAGTTGTGATATTTCGCTCTTCTTATTAATATAAATTTGATTACAACATTGATATAAGGTTGTTCTACGAATTAATACTAAATAGGAGGATAGAAAAAAAATGGATTTTTGTGACTCTGTGGACGTTTAAATGGAAGGTGTCTCATTAGAAGCATATGTTTGTGGTGGATAAGACTCCAATGTTCAAGATTTGTTAAGTTTTGTACATTCGTTGGTTTATTTAATTCCTATAAAGATATATTCATCATAAGAGCTTATCATTTAACCCGAATGGAGAACTTAGTGATATATTTCTTAATGATCAGTTTTTCAATCTGTTATTTCGTGGCAAGTAAGTAATTTTCCAAGTGAAAGAAAGCTTTATGTTATATGGTCTCTGCAATATTCTGATGAATTTAGTGAACTATTGTTTGTCTCTCTCTCTGCTTCAGTTTCACAAGTTAATTAAACAAAACGTGGGGTGATTTCTCGACTGGGATCGCCTTACCCTATGCGACTGTCCGTGCTTACTTCGGTAAGGTCACATGAGCACAGCGTAACACCGTTCAAAAATGTTGTAGTCCCTGATCCGAAAAATATAATATATTTCATTCATTCAAGTCTTTTCTTGTACGCCTTACATCTGGAAAACTACATATATTGTGATCAAACCCAAAGTATCACTTAACTCACTATGATGTGCTTATTCCGTACAAAATACGAAAACTCGATTTAGGGGCCGTTCCAAACTGATCCTGACCCTGATCCAAACTGTAATTATTGGCCAAGATCTCAATCTTTTGATGCATTTTTTTGATCATTCCTAAAATTATTGGCCAAGATCAGAATCTCTTGATGTATTTTTTGTATCATTCCTAAAATTCTTGTCTAATAATGTCATATTTCCTAAAATCCCTACTAATCCATTTAATACTTGTGTAAATGTGATCACTTGAAGTATTAACGAGAATAATAAAAATGTAATCTTCAGTTAAACTTCAAGCAATGAATCTTTCGGTTAAAGGAATTGGCTGGTATATTGAGGCAAGTAGTTATATAATAACACTAATAAGCAAATTAAAACGTTTTGTGTTTACCACATGGACATGAACAAATCATTTTAACTGCATCGACCCTTATGAGCACAAAAATGCTAACCAAATGTTATTAACTAGTAACATTTTTGTGTAATACAAGCCACTTGGATTCTGGAAAAAAGACTAGAAAATAACAAATTTTGCTAACACACAATTTTAATTATCACTGAAATACTTATTTACCTACGAAATTTGATTAGAAAACGCGTTCATATTACAGAAAACGGAATACAGTAAGCTAATGTTATTCTCGCAAAATTGCCCTTTGACTTGAATATTATGCAATATCTCTAGTTTTGGCTTTCTTAAACTTGCTTTAATAAACTAAATAAAAAATAAAATGTTGTTGTAATTTGCAATTTAGTTCATTATTTCAATTTTTATGGTACACTAGCTGAAATATGGAGAGACCTGAATTTATTCACACATGGAGAATAGTTTTCCTGGAAAACACCCTACCCCTTTTCCACGAATACGCCTTTTAATCAAAGTGGAATTACAAAATTCCAGCTTGAGATAGGTAGTAATTGTGGACAAAAGTTACTTCAAACTGTCAGCCGTTTTTCCGATCTAGAAACTATGGCTTCGACACTAATTTTATCCATTTTGTTTAATTTTAGCCCATCCAGAACCCCAATGCTGATAGGAGCTCAACTTGGACCTAAACATCATGGGGATATATTCGTCTCATCGTCCCCGTAAACTATACATTCGACATTAACATCGTTCGTTTACGATTATCATTCCATGCCAACCTCTTCCCATCTTCTAGAGCTGATAGGGTTATGTTACTCCACTGGTGGCTAAATTTAGACTTAAATGGCATCGAGAGTCACTGTTCATTTCAGTGATACCAAAAATGGTGGATTCGATATTAATATCGTTCATTTTCCATTTTTACATGTCACTCCTTTTCTCCTTTACCTTTAAGAGATATAGGCCTATAGGTTTCTTATTTCCACAGTATTTTTTTTAGATTACACAGGAGCTACATGTACAAAGTTTAGTTGAAGTTGTTCCAGGAGTTTCAGAGTTATGTTGAAAAATACATACAAAGACATACATATATACATTTTTATACGAAGATCAGTTATAACTCTTTATTACAGTGCAATGGAAGCAGATTAACGTTTGATGTGTTGGACTGTCGCAGCCATCTTTTTGCCCGTTTCTCGAGCTCACGTCGATATGACGTTTTGTCTTTAGAGTCAAAGAAGTCAGTCACTGCTGTTAGCACCTCCCGCTGATTCGTAACCATCTTGGATCGAAACAGAGTAATCTGAAGGGTCAAGCTCAAAAACCTACGTACCTAACTGATGTGACATCATTTCGATGCTATAGAGTTTTTACATTTTCTATTTCATTTCTCGAGCCGAGTATAGCTTAATGTTACGTTATAGCAGCGGGGCACGCTTTCGGTTCACCAATACAGAATATTATTGGCGTAGTGCAGCATATTCTGCTGGTGTGGTGGTGGAACAAAATTCAACAAATCACAGATTGGGAGGGAAAGGGACACCAGAGTTCAGAAAGAAATATTTTTGGATTACACGAGAAAAAATATCTTACTAAGAATGTGATTAGAACTGTGGCGGAAGGTAAATAGGAGACTGAAAATGTTGCAATTGATAGCTAATGTTGCAAATGAAATTTAATACGTGGAACGAAGAGATTAGCGGATTACGACAGAATATTAATTATGATAACTATGATGATGTTTATTGCCAGAACAAAATTTCTAATTGCATGCGTACCTTTGTAAGACTATAGTTGGCGTCTTCTGTACATGGAATTTTTTGTTTGGTTAATGAATGATAATACTGAACACGAAAACCAACATTTACTTTTTCTCCTGCTTTAGTTTGAATCAGGTTCTTCGGCAGCCAATCAAAATCAACTTCTGTAAATAAAAATAAATCATGGTTATCCTAAGACTTAATAATGAACAGCAAAAGACAGTTACAATTTTAAAAGAGTTTTAAATTTGATGTCACGACGTAATATCTTTAGTCTATATCAAACTGAAAATAAAAAGCACAGTATGCTGATAACGTAATTTGGAATTTACTTAGTAATATGAAACAAGACAATGTTATTGAAAATATTGACCAATATCGATATTGTCGCTTTTATCAATCATTCTCGAAGAAATTGTAAAAGATACAATTTTCAAATTCACTTCACCTTTTATTAATACAGTAGAACATGATTTGTTTTTGGTAGTTCTACTTTCTCATGCTAAGAATTGCATATCTAACAACACCAAATTAGCTATAATATACCTAGATATAAGCTAGGTATTTGATTCCGTAAGTCAATTTTCCCACTATCCTCCAAGCGCCATGACGTTTTCATAAACCAAAACAGTACATTGATCCATTTTCATATAAATACTTACACAAAATCTTTCTAGTCCCTTGAAATCAAAATTTTAGAGATTCTGATAAATTCAAAGCTGAGATCAAGAGACCAAAGTATACATATATTATAGGAAGCAGGAATTACTTTTACTCAATGTGTACAAGTTCTTACCTGACCACGGTTCTTGCTCATCATGTATGTAGACAGAAAATTCAGGAGATTCATCAGAATTCGTAACGCTCCCAAGCAGAATGTCAAATTCATCTCCTTCTTTTAACGTGGTATTCCTTTGTATGGTGAAACAATTTCCATATTTAGATGATGTCACCTTCGATACATAACGACTATCTGTAACAAATAGCAACAGCAAAATCAAAACATATATTTTTTTAGAACAATGCATTTAAAAAATGCTAACTCAAGAACTGCGACTATTTAAGGATTTGCTACTAATATTGGTTTCCTAACTAACAATTTACAATTAAAGCTTTGCATAGATTCTGGTGTTGTGTAAAGTAATAAACTGCTTACCTATACACTGTAGATAAATGGAAACAACAAACACATATATTTTTGGTTTTGGCGTACTGTGAACGACAAATTGTCTACCTAAATTAAAGATTTGCTATCTGCGACACTTTTCTAAATTAAGCTGTAAGAGTATACCTTTATACAGGGTGTTTTAAAACAACTCCGACAACATTTGGGAGGTGATTCCTGACACCAAGATAAGACGAAAAATATACACCAACCTGGGTGCACAATGCTTCCTTTCGGTGTTACATGCTGCCGAAAACATTAAAAGATGAACTTTAAAGGTCAATAGCTCCAATCCTAAGGGGCCTACCGTAGTCGGGTCAAGACTTTATTTAGGAATTAGTATGTATCCTATACGAATATCTATGTTTCAGAATCCTGCGGTACTTTCACAACAATTTCTATAGAAAAGTTGATGCGTACTTCAAATTATATTCCCGTAGCCAAACTGCCTTTATAAACATTGTTCTGTGAGTGTTTTGGGATTTTGAAATATGTATTTTTGGATAGCGCACATATTAGTTCCTAAGTGAAGTCTTGATCCAACTACGGTAGGTCATACAGTTTTGAAGCTATGGACCTGTAAAGTACATTTTTTCATGTTTTCGACAGCATGTAACACCGAAAGGAAGCATTTGTGCACCCTGGTTGGTCTATATTTTTCGTCTTATCTTGCTGTCAGGAATCATCTCCCAAATGTTGTCGGTGTTGTTTTGAAACACCCTGTATAAAGGTATACACTTACAGCTTAATTTAGAAAACTGTCGCAGATAGCAAGTAAACAATTTAATTTAGGTAAACAATTTATCGTTCACAGTACGCCAACTCCGAAAGGAAGCTTTTGTGTACCGAGGTTGGTCTATACTTTTCGTCTTATCTTGCTGTCAGGGATCATCTCAAACGTTGTCGGTTTTGTCTTGAAACATCTGTAGAAAAAGTACGTGGTAATAAAATGGAAAACGAAAGCTTACGTATAAGACATATAGAATTATCTTTTGAACTACTGAAGTCCTCGCCGAGATTTTTCAGTTTCTTTTAACACGTGTCTATAATTAGAAGAATGCCTTGTTATAATACTGTGCATAGGTAGATAAGAAAAAAGAGTAACACCGTTGAATTATGCCATTTTATCCTACTGATATATGGTTCTTACGATCAGTAGTGCGATATTTTACATATTACAATTTCACTCTAAATAATTTCATAATTTAATTCCAGTATGACTAAGAACCCAAGTTTGTAATTCCGTTGTAGTAAATATAACCCATAAAGAACTCATATATGGCACATATCTTATATCATTGGTCACATGAATAATAAGAGATCCATAAAGGTGATCTCTTATTATTACGCTTATTATTACGTATTTGAATAAAGAGTATAATTGATTATAATGAAAGTACTTTAATATTGGTATTTAATATTATACAATAATATAAAGCTATATAAAATGTTATTGATTACAGTATACACTTCTGAAACTTTCATGCCATAATCTTAGAAAAACAGGCATGTTCAAAATTTAAAAATTCTTATATTACTTTCAGTACTTAAATACAACTTTATATACGTCAGTGAAATGCAATTGTTGCATTACGGGACCCTAGCAAGGATGTGTTGTAGGTAGTCCTTCTTGGTACAATACGAAGCAAAAAACCTGCAACATGAAAGTTTAAGTTCACTGTGAAACTACGCCTAACAACATAGGCAACCAACCTAATGTCTTTGTGGCACTGATCACGCCAGGATAACCTTCGGCTTCGTCCCCCTGAACACTTCGTTCGGAGCAAGAAATACATAGATCACGTGACTACAAACCACAAATTTCTCACAAGATGGAGTAATAGAATGATCTTCTAATTTATCTTCTTATTTTACATCCTCAGCTTTAAAGACAGAGAAAGAGAAAGAGGTCAATTTGATAAAAACTAAATAAAGAGGAATATGAGAAATACAAAAGAAAAGAACACGTGCGCATATATTGACAAATGATACATGCACTTCAAAGGGGACCACCACAAATTTTGTTATGAACTATATGTAATAACTGTAAGAATCAGCAAATCACAAATACATAATTACACGTTGTAAATTTTATATTACACATATTTATTTAAACAAATAAAAATGCTCGCAGAAAGCTGAAAATTTCTTAAAAACCTCAACCATAACTGAAAGAAGAGATTACTTCTCTATTTTTTTTTCTTCGTAGCATCCATTTACATGGAGAAATGAGAAAGAGAGAACATCTTAATTGATCCGCGAGTATACAACATCGGAAACTGCTAAATGGAAAAAATTACAGGCTTTGGATGGGATTCGAACGCAGAACCATTGCATTAGAAACCCCACACTCTACCGATGTTTCTATTGTGACACTGACAATCTGCTCTCTCCATCATTACCTATGAAAGATGGATTGGAGTCTGCAGAAAACTAGGTCTAACATGTCCATGACAGACCGCCTATACCCTATGTCTAATTGGTACTTTAAAAAGCTAGCTATACACGTGCATAGAAAAGTAAAATCAAATGAGTAGTTAGTCAAAATGTTGTTGGTGCCACCTAATTACACATCACTTTGTTTGTCTCACTCTATCTCTGACTATATAAATCTTGGAAGAAGAAAAATATAGAGGTGAGAACACAGGAAGAACGAGCAAAAATAAAAGTTGGAGGAATCTGAATATCAAGGAGAGAGACAGAGAGAGAGAGAGACATAGAGACAGAGATACTTGACTTGATTTTTAGTTTAACGTCCCTTTCAGCAGCGAGGCTATATGAGACGTGGATCTACTGATTAACGTGGAATCCGAACCACATGAGCTCCCGCCGGGAATCAAACCTACGCCAAATGCGCGTTTTCTCACCACTTAGCCACGGAGGAGCTCTAGAGACAGAGAGAAAAATAGAGGGAACAGAGCAAATGGTTTAATATACATCCGAAAAGAAGGTTCACAACTGTGCTATACATTTAATGTATTGAATAATCTGTTTCTTCTAAATTGCTTGGTAGGTGACAAAAATTACTTTGTAAAAACGTAGCAAATGCCCACGTTGTCTTGTTTTCTTCTGTTTCAGTAATAGTGAAAAATGTGGTTTATGCAACATAATAAATTACTAATTTTCACACAGCAACCATGTAGTTGCTGTTGATGATTTTGTGTTTAATGTCCGTTCAGCAGCGAGACTATATGAGACGCGGACCTACTTATTAACGTGGAATCCGAACCATATGAGCTCCTGCCGGGAATCGGAGCAACCATGTAATGTTGGTAAGAAATTTCTAAGCAAAAGAAGAATCTGATCAGCAAAATACATGAATCGGTATGAAACCTTAGTCGTGCAAACTATTGCATAAAGAGAATTTATTGTAAAATCAGTTCATCCTTGTGGTGGTATCTAGTCGCAAAGTGATTAGAGAACTTGATATTAAACTGTCGATCGTATCATTTCACTTGTTTGAATTCAATGTCGTATAGGGTCGGTTTTAGCTGTAGATTTCAGCATTCTCACTTCGATTCTTAACTTGTTGGAAATATTCATTAATTGAAATTATAAAAGTATACGAAATTCAACTAGCTAAAAGAAGAGAATAACATAAAAATCCAGATTAGAATATTACAATAAACATGTGTATTTTGTTTAGGGTTTGAAAGTCATAGTTTATAGGAATTATAGAAAGAACGTTCATTTTTAAAGCATTTGAAAAAAAGTAGAGAAAAGGCACAAACCTCAGGTGGGTTTGAACACGAGAAGGTGGAGGTAGTAGACTACTCTATTAAACCGCTCGGCTATATCTTAATTCTCTATTAGCGCTTTGATAAATATTCTCTAGAGTATTAGCAGTTTATTTGTTTTTGTTTTGTTGTTTGTCATATAATGTATACAAGTGTCGAATAATAGAATAGAACTGTTTTAGACGAGTATGAACAATTTTCCCGGACAAGTAATCTTATATGTGTCTAAATTGCACAAATAAATCAGATTAAATCTGTAAAGTGCTTCGGGGGTTTGATGGAAGTAAACTATTTCATAGTTACGAGTTTGTGTTTATGCTTACCACTCGATGGAAGTTATGTTCTTGAAAGATAGTAACTGCTAGTATATTCTAGTTTATTGGATTTAAGAAATTGGAAAATATTTTGTTACTAACAGTGAGTGAGTATTTTTGCGTGCATCAACAGTTGATTACAGGCACATTTACTTGTTCTGCGCATGCCTTTCATAATATGACGTCATGTTTAGCAATATTATGCATTATCCTGTATTCAAAGACGTTCGAGCACTTTTACTTTCGTGTGTAAGAATGGCACAATATGGTCATTCTGTACATGGGAGTGTTATTGCTCTTATTGATTGTTCCTGAAGCAGGCGCTCGATTAGGCCTGCATCGTGCAAGCGTTCAGGTGGTGGAAAAAATATGAGGAAACTGGAAGTCTAACTCGAAAATCTGGAAGTGGTCGGCCACGTGTTTCCTCACCGACACAAGACGAACGATTAGTTGATCAATGCTATCGACAGCCTTTCATGTGTGCCCGACAACTGCAACAGTCAACCGCCTTTCAAGGTAATGTAACTACAGTCCGACGGCGACTTCGGGCCGCAGGCTTAAGGTCCTTCCGGGCTGCTGTTAATGAGAGATTGACAGACGATCACAAAGTCGATAGACTGGCGTTTGCGGAGCTAAATATTGCTCGTCACCGGGACACTGTTGTCTTTATAGATGAGAAAATATTTTCCACTGGAAACGTTGGGCCGACATGTATGTATCGTTCATCTGGAAGACGGTTTGATCCACAATATATGGCCCCTTCAGCGCGACTGGGTCATGCGACGATTTACTGTTGGGGGTGGATATGCAAGGCTGCAGGTGGAGGTGGTATCCACAGAATTACCTTCTACACCCTTCCCAGCCCTCTTCAGAGTTACTTAATTGAAAACAAATATCTGAATATTTAGGTGAACTTTTCTCGGTATCGCTGCAATACTTTCACCATTAGAATCTGTTGATAACGTTAGGATTGATCGGAACGTATCATTCGTGGAGTTGTGGTTAGAAGACTAATTTTCCATTCTGCAGGCTCGTGTTCGAAACTCAGTCCCATTTTATTTTTGCTTGTTCTTCCTGTGTTCTCACCTCTATATTTTTTCTTCTTCCAAGATTTATATAGTCAGAGATAGAGTGAGACAGACAAAGTGATGTGTAATTAGGTGGCACCAACAACATTTTGACTAACTACTCATTTGATTTTACTTTTCTATGCACGTGTATAGCTAGCTTTTTAAAGTACCAATTAGACATAGGGTATAGGCGGTCTGTCATGGACATGTTAGACCTAGTTTTCTGCAGACTCCAATCCATCTTTCATAGGTAATGATGGAGACAGCAGATTATCAGTGTCACAATAGAAACATCGGTAGAGTGTGGGGTTTCTAATGCAATGGTTCTGCGTTCGAATTCCATCCAAAGCCTATGATTTTTTCCATTTAGCAGTTTCCGATGTTGTATACGTGCGGATCAATTAAGATGTTCTCTCTTTCTCATTTCTCCATGTAAATGGATGCTACGAAGAAAAAAATAGAGAAGTAATCTCTTCTTTCAGTTATGGTTGAGGTTTTTAAGAAATTTTCAGCTTTCTGCGAGCGTTTTTATTTGTTTAAGTAAATATGTGTAATATAAAACTTACAACGTGTAATTATGTATTTGTGATTCGCTGATTCTTACAATTATTACATATGGTTCATAACAAAAATTTGTGGTGGTCCCCTTTGAAGTGCATGTGTCATTTGTCAATATATGCGCACGTGTTCTTTTCTTTTGTATTTCTCATATTCCTCTTTATTTAGTTTTTATCAAATTGACCTCTTTCTCTTTCTCTGTCTTTAAAGCTGAGGATGTAAAATGAGAAGAAGATAAATTAGAAGAAGATCATTCTATTACTCCATCTTGTGAGAAATTTGTGGTTTGTAGTCACGTGGTCTATGTATTTCTTGCTCCGAACGAAGTGTGCAGGGGGACGAAGCCGAAGGTTATCCTGGCGTGATTAGTGCCACAAAGACGTTAGGTTGGTTGCCTATGTTGTTAGGCGTAGTTTCACAATGAACTTAAACTTTCATGTTGCAGGTTTTTTGCTTCGTATTGTACAATAGACATTGCATATAGAATAAGCAACAATGTTTTTTCTTAAGCTTCGAGTTTCAACAGATTCCACTATCGAACTTGAAACGAGATACAATGTGCGGGATAAAATCCAATGAAAATAAGTATTACGTATAAAATATTCAGTATACTTGTATTTCATTTCTACTTTCTGCTTAACTAGGTTTATTAACTTTAAATCATTTAGAATAGGATTCGCATTCAAATAGTTATGTCATATTCGATTTTTTAATGAAAACCTGCTTCAAATTGGAAACTTTGATGGATATGCTGATATTTTGTTTCGAAATGTACCTTTTAGTTTGTTTACTGGTTACGAGAATGAATACTGCAATTACATACTACTCGTCCTAGGAAACTGCAACTCGAAACAATGTAATCCTAGGAAACTGCAACTTACTATTACTGCTTTACTTTAGAAAGTTTTGGAGAAGCTCTTACAAGAATTCGAATAGTTTCAATACGTGCCTATGTTAAAGATTATCGAAAAATGATCAAGAAAGACCCTTTCGATCATACGATTGTAAAAATGAAATGAAATGAAATCTATACGTTTTACGTCCCAGGATTGTGCCGGCTAGGCTAAAGGAAGTGTTGATAAGAAACGAATGAAATTCTGAAATTAAGAAGATGAGAGGAAACTGGAGAACTTCGAGAAAACCCACGCACACGGTCTTAGTCCACCATAAAGTTTACTTGGCGCGAGTTGGGATCGAAGTAAGGACCCCATGCACCAGAGGTGAACGCTCTACCACTGAGTCACCGCGGCCCCTCAGGCAATTGTATTCGTATGAAGGTAGTATTATCTTATGTAATTCCTTCAAAGTGAGATGCTTTATATAGTTACAATAGTTAAATTTGGTACAGCTTCTCTCACATTAGTACCTTACAATGTAATCCAGCTTTCTTTGCTCCGACTTTCTAATCAGTGAAATAATTTGCTTTATACTCTAAGTACATTTAAAAGTGATTATTACGTGAAGCATCTTCACAAATATTCACGAGTTTCTTAGTGTACATATTTTCCATAAATGTGCAAATTATTCATAGTTCAGACTTGCGTTCAAATTAATTACACTCAGTTTGGTTGCAAAAATTTGGCAATTACGTATCTATATAATGTTGATGAAAGAAAGAAGGTCATTTTACATACTTTCTTTTGTAATGATGTTCCATACTTACAGGCTTCTTCTTTTGTGATGATATCCAAAAGCTTCCAAATATTCCACTAAAAGACTAGAGAAATGTGCAATGTACGTATATATTTTTTTACTTCTGTTAAGCATATTTAACTTTAGAGAATCACAATAGTGTGGAAGAAGTGTTCTGAAATCGGTCGAGCATCTTTTTTCGAACTTTATCAGAAAAGACTGCATAAGTGCTGGTACGTTCTGCAAATAGTGTGCAGAGCTCCTTCGTGGCTAAGCGGTTAGCGTGCGCGCCTTTGGCGTGAGAGACCTGGATTCGATTCCCAGCCGAGCTCACATGGTTCGGAATCCACGTTCATCAGTAGGTCCTGTCTCATATAGTCTCAAGACTGAAAGGGATGTTTCACTCAAAATCAACTCAAATCATGTCCAAGTTCCTTTGAGTAGTGTTAATGTCCAAAATATTAAAATATTGTTTCCTGAATACTGTGTCATTAGTAGAGCAACCCATATTATGCTTTACTTTTTGTTTAATTATGCTTTATTTTTTCCAAATTATGTTTTATTGTTAAAGTCTATCATTGTCTTACATTAATCCTGTAAAACGTATAATATTTACTATACATTAAATATCATAAATATCTTGATCTATTTATTAATATTTTATGCAGCACAGAAATGAACAGTAAAAGATGCCACCAAAAAGTGCAGAAAGTGTTCAAGAGGTACACATAACAATATAGTGTGGAGTTCTTGTGTACTGTTCATTGTTGGCGGAAAGTTTTCTTCTTCTTTCCCTTTTTTTCTTTTCTCCACATCAAAGGGTTACATGAAAAGTTTACAGAAATAAAAATAAGCTTTTCATTGTTACATTGTTATGTTCTCAATGATTTTGCATTGTAAATATTGGTTTTAAACAATATTAATGCAATATGTTAAACGTGCAGTTAAATATCATTTTCCAAGAATTGTGCTATATAATTTAAAGCTTCATTTTCTAAAATTATGTTTTATTATGCTTTTCTTCTAGACGCTTAGACAACCACAACCATGTTCAAGGTAGCAACCATATGTGTAAGTTGCTGTTAAGGTTTTCATGCTTTTGGGTTGTCCTAGTCATTAGCAATGTATAGCTTACGAACGTAAAATTAACGAAGTCTTTTTTTCAATTAATAAAACAAAAAAGTCTTAAAGATTACACTTGTTACACATTCTCAACTTCAGTGGAGTGTAGCTTCATTTTAACACCAGAGCTACATGGTATACCGACAGAATATTAATGTATCTCTATCTTGTATTATATTCTGGCTAAAGGCTCGGTTAATTTAATGAAGGTGGCTAGGTGAAACCATTAATCTAGAATTAGGACGGCTGAACCTTGACCACAGGACAGGAAGGCGGAGGCAAGATAACTGCGCAATGCTGTAAGCAATGAAACAAAACCTTTTATTGCATCTCGAGCACATTCTAGAAAAAAAGCCGCTCCAACTTTATGATTAAGAAATGAAACTCTGAGTTTTAGGTAGGTCCACAGTTATGCCGGTTAGGCTAAAGGTGTAACGATATTTGGAAGAGAGAATAAGAGAGAAAGATTAAAAAAAAAAAAAAAAAGCAGAACTCGAGACTTATGATATTATTTCAGTTTCGCAGCGCCGTAGTGCCAGAAAATGGAACTACGATGTCTGTTGGTAGCGGATTCGGATTCGGGTTGATATAGCTACTTAAAGTATCAGGTGGAACACATCGAATTTTGAAGCTTTGCCTTGTTAAATAGAATACGCATAGCTTTGGTTCGAAGGGACATTAACGTAAAGTGGATTAACACCGTGAAAAGAAACCTTACTATTGAGTGTGATTTATATTATATTCTGCGTTAAAATATTATTGTGTTATGTTCCTCCTATAAGGTTTCATTCCTAAGGAGACATTTTGTGGGTGAAGCTACATTCCGTATTGAAGAAATTGGTTCTTTTCGAGTGATGTGATTAATGGTTGGCCAGTTTGCCTTACTTATTTGTTCTCAATGATTTTGCATTGTAAATATTGGTTTTAAACAATATTAATGCAATATGTTAAACGTGCAGTTAAATATCATTTTCCAAGAATTGTGCTATATAATTTAAAGCTTCATTTTCTAAAATTATGTTTTATTATGCTTTTCTTCTAGACGCTTAGACAACCACAACCATGTTCAAGGTAGCAACCATATGTGTAAGTTGCTGTTAAGGTTTTCATGCTTTTGGGTTGTCCTAGTCATTAGCAATGTATAGCTTACGAACGTAAAATTAACGAAGTCTTTTTTTCAATTAATAAAACAAAAAAGTCTTAAAGATTACACTTGTTACACATTCTCAACTTCAGTGGAGTGTAGCTTCATTTTAACACCAGAGCTACATGGTATACCGACAGAATATTAATGTATCTCTATCTTGTATTATATTCTGGCTAAAGGCTCGGTTAATTTAATGAAGGTGGCTAGGTGAAACCATTAATCTAGAATTAGGACGGCTGAACCTTGACCACAGGACAGGAAGGCGGAGGCAAGATAACTGCGCAATGCTGTAAGCAATGAAACAAAACCTTTTATTGCATCTCGAGCACATTCTAGAAAAAAAGCCGCTCCAACTTTATGATTAAGAAATGAAACTCTGAGTTTTAGGTAGGTCCACAGTTATGCCGGTTAGGCTAAAGGAGACGGTGATGATGAGAGATGAGTGAAATGGTCGAATGAAGAAAGTGGGAGAACCCCGAGAAAACCCACGAGCACGGTGTTTGTTCACCACAAATTCCACACGGAGCGAGCTGGGATCGAACCAGGGACCCAAGGAACCGGAGGCGAAAGCTCTACCACTGAACCACCGCGCCTCCCCTTTTTCACAGAAGTAAATACCTATATTTCCATCTAATTTTCCTTTAGTTTTGTGTTTCTTGTTTGGTAAAATATTCTAAAGATCCCTTAAGTCTTTAGAAACAACAAAGTAGGTTAGATCAAAGGCGCTGGCTTACCTAGGTATATTATAATAAAAATAAATGGACAATTTAACAAATTCTGTACTCAATTTTTATATGAAATTAATTACATTGGCTATTAGTGCCAACACAAATATAAAAAATCAAGTTAAAGAAAATCTGTCTTACCTGAAACTGTTTCGTCTCTAGGATGAAACGCTAAAATAATTTCTTTTAAGTTGTAGGTTAACTCGTTCCATAGCGTCTTCCTTACTGAAGCATTCACGAATTTCTCCCAAAGACTTAATAAACTTCTCCTCTTATTTTGTAAAGAATAAAACATGAATATTATAATAAGAGCATCAGACGTGAAATAAAATGTTACAAATGATAAAGAAAACTGTATAGGTACTTGTTTAGAGATGGAGCATCAAAACTGGTAAAAAAAGGAGGGATGATTTACAGGAGACGTGTGTTGATAGTGGTGATTGACAATTGATGTCTGAGGTAACTGTGATGAAAATTTTAACTAATTGTATCTAAATTACCGAGCTTGAACTTGATAGTGAGTTATGTGGGTAAAGAACGTGAACTATACGTAATGAAGACAGAAATCAATGTGCCCTGTGGGCACCAACCCGCCACCACTCGCATACGCTCGCTCGGCAATATTGTCTGTAACTTAATTTAACATATGAAAGCATAAAACGACTGAATCCAAATATAATATCGCAAAAGAGTAGGTGAGAAAGCTAGCACCCCATCGCTAAACAATAGCCACTATATAAACAATGGATTTCTACACTTATGTTGAAAATGTATGCTTATCTACATTACCTTGTATAACCTGTGTTGAAATTAATGTCTTAGTATACGTGAATATCAAAAAACTCATAAATATATAAATACTATTGATGTCTCACCTTCATTACGTTTTCTTTGAATCCTGGATAACGGCATATTGTGATTGCTGGACTTGGTACACTTTCAACAACAACCATTCTTGAGCGCACTAATATATCAGGGTCACGATATTTTATGTAGCATTGTCTAACCTGAAAAGAGAATATTTCAAGCGTATCTGCTTAAATTTTAAGAAACATGCGTCAAACGTTAGAGTAAACTTGCATGTGCGCATGTCCAAACGGTGTTCAAGTTTTTCTTTCTTTCTTTCTTTCTTTTTTTTTCGTAATGTCATCAGTCTGAGTATTGGAATGGAAAGGATGTGGCTTGAGAATATATCTAACGAAACCTGAACCGTCCAATAAGAAACTATAGATACAAAGCTGTAGCTACTTCCGTTATTATCTTACTTTTTAGAAGTGTGAGTAAAGATATAAGGGTTAAAAGATAAAATACATCACATGATACAAATGAGTACATATATATACATATTCAGTTCCACGAGAAATTAGAAAATTAAAGAAGCTATCATAAATCACGTGATTCTTAGAGTCCCAGATATGGATGCTCCCTTTGTAATTCATGTTGATGCTTCGACTAAAAATTATGGGGCCATATTAAGTCAATATGATGGAGAAGGTAAATTGAGACCTGTTTATTTTCTTGGTAAACGTATACCCCCAGCAGACTGGTCCAAGAGCATTTTTGAACTAGAATTAAGAAGCTTAGTTCCTGCTCTTGATAAATTCGATATGTATTTACATAAAAGGTTCACGGTCTATTGTGATAATTCAGCTTTGACTTGGATTCTTCGAAATCATAAGCGTCAAAAGCAATATGGTTTCCTTATAGAAAAGGTTAGTAAATATCAGTTTGGTATAGTTTATTTGCGTAGTGGACACAATAATTTAGCGGATTATATTTCACGAATGAATAATTATATCGATTTTACCCCTCCTTCGAAGGACATTATGGAAATTGAGAAAGTAGATAGGAAGGATGTACATTTAAATTTTGTAAATTTTTGGAGAAATCCATTTTTCCATAGACCTTTGAGTGAGCATCATCGAGAGGATCCATCTTTGTGTACTATTATCCAAGAAATTGAGAGTGGTAAGAATAAACATCCTTATTTGATTAAAGATGGATTATTGTTAAAGAAAACTAAGGGGAAACAATATGGTGGCTTAAGAGCGGTTATTCCTGAGTCGCTTAAATATAGTATTATTAAATATCATCACGAAGACCCTGTGGGTGGTGGCCACAGTGGATCGCAACGTACGATTGCTAAGATAGCTAGTAGATATACTTGTAAAGATTTATTTCCAAGTATTCGAGAGTTTGTACAAAAATGTCAGATTTGTCAATTTTGTAAAGACAGGAATACCACTCAATATGGTACTTACTACTCACATAAAGAAAGATATCCGAACAATTCCGTATATTTAGATATAATGGGTCCCTGGCCTGTTAGTAATGGTTTTAAATGTTTTGGTATTAACAGATGGTTATTCACGATTTGTAATTATTGAACCTCTTAGAAATGTAAATGCGAAATTGATCTGTTTAAAATTAGATAAGATATTCTACGCCTACGGGTATCCAAACAAACTTATATGTGACAATGCAAGTTATTTTCAAAGCGAATACTTCAAGAGTTACTTGTTTAGTCTAGGTATTAAACGTATTCATACGTCTCCTTACTCCATGTCCAGTAATTTGACGAAGCGTCAAAATAAAAACATAAAACAAATAATAAAATGTTATGTAAATAAAAATCAAACTCAATGGTCAAAGTATATTTATCAGGTACAATATACTTTAAACCAGCGTTTCCCAACCGGTGTGCCGCGGCACATTGGTGTGCCGCGAGTGGGTCGCAGGTGTGCCGCGAGGAAATTGAAACGAAATTATTAATTCTATAGCAATCAAATTGCAAGACAGGGAAAAATGCATGTTTGTATTTCACATTACTATGAACCTCTACTATGAATCTACAATTTTAAGTTTCATACTGACTTACTTTTCTGTACATTTTTAACGTTGAAAAAAGTATTTGTTATCATTGTTATGACCATTATTGCTTCTTTATTGTTGCAGACAATTTCGTAACTTGATATTTTAAAATATCATTCAATACTTTCGACAAAGCAAACGTGCATACAAATTACCTACATTTTACATTTATGTTTTAAAAGTAAGAGATTTGTTTGTTCGTTCATTATTTAGTGATCTTCCTTCTTTGTGAAAGGTTAGATACAGTTTTCGAAAAAGGAATTGTATTTTTAGAAACCTGAGTTTTATATTCCATTGCAATTGCTGTCAAGTTTTAAATTAGAATGGAAAATATGCATAATGATTTATCACAGGGGAAAACCAGTAGTCGAGCTTTCTTCTCTGTGAGGAGATCAGTAATCAAAGACAAAAAAATACCACTGTATTTTATATTTACAAATAATAATAATGATAATAATAAATAATAATAATATCTATATGAGTGTGCCGCAAGAATTCAAGTTACACCTGTAGTGTGCCGCAAGTTGAAAAAGGTTGGGAAACTCTGCTTTAAACACTAGTGAGAATAGTGAAACGAGGAAGACAGCGAGTGAATTATTTTTAGGACGCAAAATGTTTAATCCTTTGGACATTAATTGGATTTTAGACTTGGGTATTCTTGAAAATTCGCAAAATAAAGAAGAATTAAGTAAAATTATTGTAGAAAACATTAAAAAGGCCTGGAAAAGAAAGGAGAAGATTTATTCAAAGAAACATAGGGGCGTAGATTTGCCAATAGGTTAGAAAGTACTTGTAAAGAGAATAATAAAGGCTTCTCTTGAAAAGAGATTTCAACCAAAATTAAGTAGTCAGTTCCATGGCCCATTTGAAATCCTTAGTTACCCAACAAGGAACACCGTCTGGTTACAGTTAGTAGCTGATAAGAATATTAAGATAAAAAGGCATGTTAGTTTCATTAAAAAATATTATCCTAGCAATACTAGTAATTCTAACAATTCTTGCAATTTTAGCAATACTAACTATCTTAGACAGCTTGATAATTTTGATTCTGAAAATTGTAACGCTAGTTATAGCTGCGAAATAAGTAGTAACAACAATAATAATAATCACAATGACTTTGTAAAGATATGAAAATTTTAAGAAAGAATTTGTCATTATTTATTGTGTTAAACTTATAAATGTAATCTTGTTGTGTTTTTTGTATACTGTGCTTGTTGTTCAATTCTGCAGGTTCAGAATTGGGTATGTTATGCCATGGCTGTGAACGTCCTTGTAAACGTCGACACCCTCGTTATGTAAATCCCTTTCGTTCTTATCTGACGCCCAATCTGAGTCATAAGGTGGATGGAAAAACTCTGTATGCGCAACATACTGGTTATTTGTCATCTCTTCTGTAATGGATGGACACTCGTCATCTGATTTCATGGAATGGAAAATGGAGCTCCTGTTGACATCTACTTGTGAGAGACATTGGTGAATTTCGTGGTGAGTTTGTTCCAATTCTTCTGCATGCAGTGATTAAGATAAACAATATTTTTTCTTTTCGAAATTTTTATAACCAGTTTCTTTTGAGAAAAAAAACTCGACCGTGGGAATTTTATATGTAACATTTCTCCAAGAAAAAAAAGAACTTTAGTCTGGAAACTGAAACAGCTGATTAGTTATTTCCACATACAGTTAGCAACTATGATATATGTTGCTTCGTTTGTTCATCGAGAGTTAACAGCGCCACCTATGAACTGTGGTAGAAATGTCAACCCGCGATTAGCGTCAGAACAGAAGAACAGGTAAACGTCGACGGATCTAAAATTACACTTCGGATATAAGAATACAAGTTAGAAACTGTAATGATTTTGCTAAGTTGAATAGAAGCATTTTTCGTAATTATGAGTGTTAGAAATTAATTCAAGATCCGCCTGTGAAGTGGTGTGAATTTAAAGCCTGAGATGTGATTAATTATATAATCGTTTTGTAAGTGTGGGTTTGATGTGGCATATTCAACGGGACCGTAAGTATGTTCTAAATTCTAACCTTTTTATTTTTGCGCCATTTTGGACCGATTAATATTTCGATTCCGAGGGATATGTTCATCGGATCACACGTAACTATTTCTTTATTTATATTGAAAATAACGTTTAAAATAGATGAAAGATTTTTGGATTTAAAACTGAAAGGTTTAAAATGTTATTTGGATAGTAGTAATTCATGGGCGTTAAATTGTGGAATTGTTCACACCGCTATCGAAAGAATTGAAAGGGGAAGACTTCAATTTAAAGTGTTGTTTGTTTTGTTATGTGTTAAATATATATATTTGGTTATTGCTATTATTCTAGTTGTTACATATATTGTAAATAAATTGTTAATCACATTGAAATTTACTGAATACTTCTTGCTAACTAAATGATTTGCCTTTAGTTCCGCATCAAAGTAAGATTAAACCCTTTCGAAAATAGCAGTGTACCCGTTATGGCGCATTACTGCTACATATGTCATTCTTAACTTTACAGAAACCAAACTCCCATATTAAGTTGAGGGCTTTTCTAACTTTCTCTCATTTCCAGCCTTTAACACATTCTCCCCCCATAATTCTCTTAATTGTATCAAGTATAGCATTTCTATTTACACTAGGGAACATGGCCTTAACATCTAAACTAAACAAAATACAATCATTATTAATTTCAGCATTACTGGTGTAGTTTATTACTTCTCTATAGTTTTTAACTGCCGAAGTCTTTTGTCTGTCTCTTACCCACTCTAACACTGGTTTCAATTCACTTTATAGCGGTTCTAAATAATTATTCCTACAGTCCATAACTTTACTTCCTTTTTGTATACATGCGACAATAATTTTGGACATGAGTGTACATAAATAAGAAGTAAAAGGACTAAACTGTGTGTTTATAATGTATAAACTAATCTTAATAAGAAGAACGAAATCACTGTCATGTTTTGTATTTCTCACATAAACTCGCTCAAACTTCTTCACTATTAATGATAACTGGGAATCTCATGTAAAGGAACTCTTCCTGTTAATTATTCCGGATGTCCGCAAATACAACAAATTTTACAAGCAAAAAGGAAAACAATACCAGCAAGCATAATCTGAAATTCACCAGTTCTTCAAGACACCGCTGCCACATCTGCTACAATACCTGAGCCTACAATATCACACACTATTGCAGTTTCAACACCGAAGACGTCTCTTGATGATAACTCAACCTCTGAAGACATCACCCAAGACATTAAAGAACTTCTTCAACTTCTGAAAAATTCAAACCTGACCAACATAATATACACGCTACGCGCCTACATGGCAAAGCTGAAAACCGCCCCAGATTTGGTCACCAAGTTCACCATCCTCACAGATTTCTTCTCTGAACTATTAACGTAGAATGGAGAAACCCTTTCAGCACTTCAGCGCTTAATTACCAGTGTTTCTTCCAGACATGTTTTTTGGGGGTCACTGTCCCCCGGAGGAGACCAAAATAATACGTCTTTAATATAATAATAAATAGAATAGTCCTGCTCCCGCCAAGTGAACTTTGTGGTGGACAAACACCGTGTGCGTGGGTTTTCTCGGGGTTCTCCCGTTTCCTCCCACTTTCTTCATTCCACCATTTCATTCATTACTCATTATCACCGTCTCCTTTAGCCTAACCGGCATAACCGTGGGACGTAAAACTCAAAATTTCATTTCATTTCAAATAGAATAGTACCAGCAGTGCCCCCCGGAATAGTAAGTGTGACTCCCCGCGAACATATTTTCTGAAAGAACGACTGTTAATTACTAGTAGAAAGCATTTTCTTGTTTTATTTGTACCGTTCTGTAATGTTGTATTTTGTAATTTTATGTTGTAAACAACCAAAATCGATCAATCAATGAATCTAGTAACACATCTCCCATTGCAAATTACAAATAAATAAATGTTCATGGCTCAAGAGAAGGTGTTACCTTCTGCGACCCGCCCATCTTCAGATGGGAATAAAATTGCATTTGTTTAAAAATCTCATATATATTATGTTTTCTTCTATAACCTATAACTTTATTTCATTATTTTATTTTATTGTGTTAAATCTATAAAATCACTAATACCTGGAAAGACACTATAGCAGTGCAAATGAAAATCAATAGCGTTTTCAAACAGGAAAAAATCCATAAACTGGTATTTTGTTTGGGAAAATAATCTTCCGTGGACATTTTTGACTGTGATGTTTCTTTCATAGGGAAAGGATTTCTACGTAATGTATAAGGAATAGAGTTGTTAGTATTGTTGTTGAATTTATGTATTTTTTTACTTCTTATAAGGAATGATAAGTATCTTCGAAACCCCTGTTTTATATCCTTGATTTTTACGAAACAATTTTTAAAAATGTCTTATCATAATTTTCCTTGAAGATTCTTACATGCGATGTCAAGTAAAAACACATTAAACATGTCTTTTGATTATTAGAAGTAAAACGTTAGCAAATATTGAATACCACATTAATTGTGTCAAGAAGCAAATGATTGAAGTTGATAAATTGCAAAGAAACTTAAACAGATTCGTAAAGTACCACTCAGTACGACTCAATCACATTGATTTAAGCTTGAACCATAATCCTCATCAACTTGTGAAGGGACAGTTATTTGCTCAAGTCAAAACGAACTTGCCACAATTACTTTGGTTTTATTTCGTCTGCTGTATTAATTCTATATTAAGAATATTTGCAGAGGTTTCCGCGCATATTTTCTATAAAGAAAAGAAATATTGATTTCTTTTACATTTTTTTACTCATAGAGTTCACATTTCTCAAATCCAAAATACAGGGTGGCCACAAAGTCCCTTTACTCCTTGATAAATGTTTATGTAAGATTTCCCCTTACCCCTTTATATATGCTAATGTAAGATTTTCCATTCTTTCACATTGTGTGAACGATAGCTGTTGCGAATCACCAGCGATATCTGGACTGATTTGTTACTCTCTTGGAGGAGCACGGAATCCAAAAGGAGATGTTGGTTTCAGCATGATGGTTTACCTGCCCATTATGCCCTCGCCGCACGCGAATATTCTATGGAAGGCTTTCCTATATGTTGGATTGGTTGTGGTAGTCCGGATCTGAACGTACCACTTGCTTGAGCACCACGAAGCCCACACCTCACCACTTGTGATAATGCGCTATGTGGGTTTATAAAGGGCATCGTTACACAAAACTGTTACAACGTCCCTGCTGAACAGACAGAAGCTGTGAAACAAGTTTTCATTCACCTGTCAATGCTCTGCAAAATGTCGCACAGAACCTGGCGGCGTATTAGCCTTTGTCATGAGAATGACAATGAGAATGGTGGTCGACAGACTGACCCTTTGGATACTTAATGTTTCCTATCTCAATAAAGTTCTCGAAAGCAGTGTTGTTCATGCCATTCAGTTCTTTCGTGCAGTTATCAAGGTACAGTTAGTAGTTTATGTTACTTATTTTAAAGGGAAACGGGAGTTTGTGGCCACACTGTATAATTTACTATACGAAATCGCTATTCACGATAAATTGAAAACAATGATATGTAATACTTGCATCATGATCTTTGTGGTAGATAAGCTCTGTGCGTGTGGGTTTTCTCGGGATTCTCCCGTTTATTACACTTTGGATTCTTGTAAGAGCTGTATCTTGGCTAAACAAAACTCAATCTAAATACTTAACTGTGAACAATTTAATGCTGACAGAAAACTATCAACGCCATTCTTTTTAAAATTGAAACTGAGATACTAGTGCTCTTGAAATGTTTAATCCAAGTACAATTTATTGGAAACCACAGAGGCTTCATATTCACGTAAGAAATATTACCTATCAGGGGAAGGATCATTAGGTTATCAATGAGCGCGCAAAACGCATGAGAGTCTACACATGTTATTAGTGGCACAATAACACTTAAATGTTTAGTTAATCATTATTATGAATAATAATTAAATCGACAATAATTGGCAAAGTATAGAAACGGAACGTACTGAATTCGAACTTAAAAAAACTTGAACTCATAATTTTTTCGCATATCTCACTGGCATTCTCATGGTTTTCCCCTCAGACTGTTTAGAAGTCAGAAGGAATAGATAATAAATACGACTACTAAGCCAGAATTATTTACCTATGGTTCAAAAATATATGCATCAAGAAGCTATAGATCAAGAATTAACATTTAGAACCATACGTTGACATGAATAGAATTATTCGATTTCCAAGCAATTCTTTATTAAGCATCGGAAATCTTATACTTGTGTAATAGCTATGCGTGCCTGACCGCCTGTCTGCCTGTCTAGGTGCCAATAACTGTAAGAGTACACTAGGTGGGAGATAGTGAGATTTGTTTTTAATAAAATGCATTCAGTGTCTCAAAATTAGCTTCCATATCTTCCCTTAATCTACAATTCTTTTGTGAAATGGATTCGATGTCTCAAGATTAGCTTCCGAATCTTCCATTAATTCTCTATTATTTTTTGAAATGGATTCAGTGTCTCAAGATTAGCTTCCGTATCTTATCTTAATCCTCTATTCTTTTTCTGAAGTGGATTCAGTGTCACAAGATTAGCTTCCGTATCTTCCTTTAATCCTCTATTCTTTTTTCAAATGGATTCAGTGTCTCAAGATTAGTTTCCGTATCTTCCCTTAATCTGCTTTTCTTTTTTCAAATGGATTCAACATCACAAGATTAGCTTCCTATCTTCCCTTAATCCTCTATTCGTTTTTGAAATGGATTCAGTATCTCAAGATTAGTTTCCGTATCTTCCGCTAATCCTCTATTTATTGAGTGGATTCAGTGCTCAAGATTAGCTTCAGTATCTTCCCTTAATCTTCTATTCAAACTAGAAATGGTACAAAGTGACCATTTCTAGTTTCAACGTTGATCTCTACAGAGCACAAACTGTGTGAGATAGCTAGAAGTGTTGTTCTCGCAATAGTTCAGCATCACAAGAATAGGTTCTATCTCCACCTTTACCTCTCAACTAAAACCGGAAATGGCAGGATTTTACTACCACTTCCGGTTTTGATATTGATTTCCATACACCATAAAAAGTAATAATTAGCTAGATATGAGTTTCTGATATGGGTTTAGAGTCCTTGGAGTGAGTATCATCTTGACTATTATTCCCCTATTCAAACCGCATGTAGTGAAAAACTACAATTTTCGGTTTCAACACTCATTGCAGTAGTAAAAAAGACGGTAATATATATAGCCAGAAACAGATTTTTATATGGATTAAGCACCGCAAGGGTATGTTGTATCACCAAATTTATTCCTGCATTGGAACCAGAATTGAGTGTGATATGCTACTACTTCAGGTTACAATATTGATCCTCATACAAGAAAAGAAGTACCAGACAGTGAGATATGACTTTTTGAAATGGATTCACCGTTCCAGTAGTAAGTGTCAACTTGACATTGCTTGCTTTATCCAAGCCGGAAGTTGTGGAAAACTACGGCTTTTGGTTTCAGTACTGATCGTAATAGTAAAGAAACGGCAATAGATGACAAGAAGTATTATTTTCCATTCATCGGATTCAGTACCTCAAGAACAGGTTCTGTTTTTGACTTCACTCCTCTATTGCAATCGAAAATGGTAAAAATCTACAACCACTTCCGGTTTTAATGTTGGTTTCTATAGGGCGTAATCGGTAAGACAGTGTGATGATGGTAGGGATATTGGGTCCGAAAAACATGCTCCATTTCTTAATTACCATCTCTCTAGTCTAATAAGAAATGAACGCATATATTTTAATCAGGCTCGATACTACCTATAGGAGCTAAATACACCGTTCTAAATACAAGTATTTGTTCGAATTGGAATTTTAATTCTAAGGAAATATGAACATTAGTTAGATTACACATAATCTAGCAAAGTTGACATAAATTTAAAAATTAAATAATATGAATCCATTTCAGTTCAATCCTTTTGTTCGACAGATTTATTCTTTTACTTCCAATTCTACTTTTCCCGGCGCCATGCGTTTCTCTCGACGGGAATGGTTTTCTTACACTCCCATTTCCTTTGACCGCGTCCTCCCCACGTTGATCCTACGGTGAGGACAAAAAATGAAATGAAATGAAATCTTTGAGTTTTACGTCCCACGGTTATGCCGGTTAGGCTAAAGGAGACGGTGATGATGAGCAATGAATGAAATGGTGGAATGAAGAAAGTGGAAGGAAACGGGAGAACCCCGAGAAAACCCACGCACACTGTGTTTGTCCACCACAAAGTTCACTTGGCGGGGGCTGGGATCGAACCCGGGACCCCAAGCACCAGAGGTGAACGCTCTATCACTGAGCCTACGGTGAGGACACTAGTTAGGGAATAGCCAGGAAAGTAGCTTAAGATCTCCTCGCAAGCACCCCTGTGTGAAGTTACGGCGTTTATACACATTTTCTGTTCATAAATATCAACTTTTTATGGGTACTAAAATAATTGTAAAATCTTGTTTTGGCTCACCCTCTTGTAAGAAGACCAAAATAGGCTAGAGCGAGACAAACTCTCAACGTGTAGGTAGTGTGGAAAAGACATGTATCGCGATGCCTGTAGTTCAATACCTGGTAATTAAAGGTAGAGATAGTAATGGTGCCAATGCTGAAGCAAATTGCCCCTAGTTCTATTAAGAGCTTGCCCCCATTCCTCATTAATAAAGTTATTACCTATAACTTCAAACAGATTAAAGATATCAAGAAATTACGAAATGACACTTTATTGGTGGGAACGGTCGACGAGAAGCAAACAGCGAAGCTACTCAAATTGATTAAGGTGGATCACAACCTGGAAGTCAGTACATATTTTTAGCTCATTCTCTTTACTACTGCGCAATGAAACGTTACATATTATAAATATTGTACTAAAAGACAAAAGTACAAGACACTGATTCATTTGGTTGTGTCTCTTAATATCGAAAAATGTTAACAAATAAAAGAAAATATTTGATTAATTTTACAATGAGTACACAAGATTGCACATGCTGTTAGATCTTACTAGAAGTGCTCCGTTCCATGAAATGTTTGTATGTGTAAAGTATTTTTTTTAAAATAACAATCTTACCACGAAATAGATATATTATTTGGCCATTTTTCATGTTACTGTAGTAGTCAGAAAATTTCTGGATTCTAGCGTTACAGTTCGAGAAGAGCAATCGCGGTAAGGGTCGAAAAATAATTTCTCCAGTAAGTAACTAAGCAGAATTCCATGATTACTCCCTTTATTATCTGGCATCAGTAAATACTCGACACTATCTGGCAACTCCGCACTATTTCAAGCAGCGTTTAGCATAGCACCGAGAAACCTAGTGATCCACCTTAACATTGGACCAGTGAACGTGTCGGTAAAACTCCTTCGTCTACTGAACGGCTCTCACGATGTGATATCATGTTGAAATCTCCTAAACGTCACAGAGGGGAAGATTAAATTAGAGCTGCCTGATCAACAAGTTGTAGAGATAGCTCGCATTAAAAGTATGAAGACAGGTGAACTCCTTGCTTCCCCCGTTATTAATTCTTACTTTCAGTTTTCCTATATTTCCGGTGTACGTAAAGGCTGATTATTATCTCCTTAAAGTCCGTCCATATACTCCCGGTTCCCTCCGGTGTTTCCAACGTCAACACTTCGGACACAACAGCAACTCGTGTAATGCAGTGCTGCTGTTTATTCGAATTGTGGCCTGGGTAGTCATAGTGTGGAATCCTGTACAGCGTCCAAGCCCTTTTGTGTCAACTACTAGTGATGAGAAAATGCAAGACCAACACCAGGACCCGGGTGGTCTTGATCTTGGTCTTGCACTGGAGCGCTTGGTATTGATCTTGGTCTTGATCTTGCACACCTAGTCTTGGTCTTGCTTGCAAGAGTCTTGCAAGTCTTGCTCTTAAGAAATCTTATAGGTAAATTTTACTCTGAATATAAGGGATAATAAATTCTACAATGCGTCAATAGTAAGGAAAATATAATGTTCTAAATGTTTCTAAATGTTGTATGTTTTTAAATATATTATAGTTTACCTTCGTGAAAGTATTGTGAAGTAACAGTGAAGTGATTGTGAGATAATTGTGTAAACTCTTAACTTCATTTGCTAAATTCAATTATTTTATTAAATTACGTTTATCCACAACAGAATCATGAACTCTTAAATTTCCCAATATATCTATTATTCTAAATCACAATTCCTAATCATACTAATAAATAAAAATCTTATACCACTATGCATATATAATGCATAGTGGTATAAATAAATCAAATTTCTTACATTTATTCACAATAAAATATAAATCAAACTTCTTATATGCTACCACAAAGAAAAACAAAATGTAACAACTTGGCAAAATCACTCGTAATTCTTCTCACTCACTGATAAATCAACGAACAAAGAAGCAATGAAACAGAGGTTACTCTAAATGAACAAATACACAAACGTAGCGAGGGTGGGCGGGTGAGCTAAAAGTAACTCTACTCAAACTCAGCAGCGCAAACCTGTCTTCAAATTTGGAGGGGGGGGGGTTAGACCGTTCTCATAATTTTTTAGGCGATGTTCAAAATATTTATAAAGTTGAAAAACTGTGCTATGGAGGATCAGAAGGAGCAGAGTTGTCTTCAACATTAGGAGGCGAGTAGATTTGAGGCTTATTCTGTGGGAACATCAATTTCATCTCACTTTCCTTTGTGGCAATCAGACACAAAACATCACATTTCTCCTCAAGAAACACATTTCAAATCGGATTATTAGGGGGGACAATCCCCCCATTTCCAAGATTGAAGGGGACATGTCCCCCTCATCCCCCCGGGGTTTGCGCTAGTGCTCAAACTGTTTCTCAGCAAAAAGCTATAAATTACACTATATTCTTTACTTAAAATGTGTCTTCATTATGTTCAGCTGAATATCATTTATCATCAAAAAATCTCTAAGATGCCTGACTTATTTATCGCTACTATGAATTGTACTTTTCTATAAAGAAAAAAAAATCAGCAACCAATAATTCTAATGACTATGAGCTATGTTTCTAGGGAATCGTTTAAACGGCGTAAGCCTAACAGCATCTCCACCATGTGCCGCGATGTGCCATCAGTTTGTAGCTGAAAATGTGCTCTAAAACACTCACAAAATGAATGTTACAATTGGGGATGAAACTGATGTACAACACGGTACTTAACTGTAAAGTTATGATTGAATTTAAATAAAATTCAAACGTTTCAACTTTGAGAATGACTAGATGTGGGAAGGGTGAGAGAAAGAGAAACGATTAAACTATAAAAAGAAGTAGCACTATGAGCACTAGCCTGATATTCCAATGAGTCTGGCGTCGTCCTGGTCATCTGGGATGATGAACGACCTTCTCTGGTGGAACCTGGAAATGCTAGAATCAGTCAACAACTGAATCTCAATCCTGTTGAACTACTAGGGGCGTCAAGTTTTCTCTTCACGATGCGTCTTCTACAATGTTCTGCTACATCTCCATTCCACTAGTTAGATGTTAAGCTCAAATGAATCTGTGGTGATGAACAACAGAATGGTATTCCTAAGACATGAATTTGGTCATTCCCCAATGATGCGATGTGTTTCTCACGACTATCTCGCACTTTCCCAAACCTTGAGGGGTAAAACCTTGTGGCAAATACCCCTTGTCGATGTGTCCTCCGTGGTTTTGCTTAATCGAAAAATGATGCCTCTTCATTCAATCAACTAGGAAGTGTCAGGCTAAGCGGAAGGGAACGCGGAAAAGCAAGAAGGAAACTAGCCGTGTTTATTGAGAAATTCAGAAACGACAATTAAGAAATACATGCTTATTCAAGCTGATTAGAAATGTACATCACTAATAAGAGTTTTGTTTCGTTGAAATTTAAGAGTTCATGATTCTGTTGTGGATAAACTTAATTTAATAAAACAATTGAATTTAACGAATTAAGTTAAGAGTTTACACAATTATCTCATAAGCACTTCACTGTTACTTTACAGTATAATGATAGTGCACAACATTGGCGATAACATAACATTCATTGTGGCGTGTACGCACTGCATTTCATTTTATACTATCATCTTTATTTCATAACAATTCAACGCACTGCTTCCATGCCAAAGTTCCATTCTGTTTCTACCTGCGCCAATTATATAATTATATATGTATTTTGTTTACTTATCTGCACATTTAAATTTATTCACTCAATTATTGTTTTGTTTATTGTTACTTTCAGCACTATTCGTTTATAAAACTGCACTTAGACCATCTTATATGCTATAAACCCACCAGTGTCGTCAATTCTGTGCCAAAGAGAGGGCGTAACCCTCTAATGGCTAGGGTTAGGAGACACTCTACCAGCATACCATTTTGAAATGAAAATAGATGAAAATAGATGAATAAAGTTTAAAGTACCAATCCCTAACCCTGTAACCTTAAAAAAAAATCCCATATATATTATTTATACATATTGCATAGATATTGTCAAATACAGAATTTTATTTATTTACAAATTTAATATAAATTCGGCAAAATTTAGTCTTTTTGAAAGATATGGGGTCAAAATATTAACAATGAAAATGGTGTGAGGTATAAAACGTTAACAAAACATTATGCCAATAAATACATTAAATTTAACAAAAAAATTTTGATTATAGGGTGATTTAGTTTCGAATTGTAGTGCAGCACTTCCTTATTACCGTTAGAAAAAAAGATAAGCGGCCTAATTAAACAAAAATGAAAATTAGTACATTTATGCATTAGTACATTTATCAATTATGTGCAAATTCTCATTGCTTATCGTTAATTAACGTTAAACACACCTGCTGCAGTAATTTTACGACAGCAGTGTTGCCAGGGTCCACGTTACTGTCAAAAACAACCATTTTACGGGCTTGCGTTAAATGGCCTTTTTACATGGCAACACTGCATCAACTTTGTCACATTTTCGCACAAATGGATAAATGTTGATGCATACTGTACATATACACAGGGATTCACTCGCAGGAAATCAGTTTTCTGCAATTGAATATTGATTTCCTTCATTTTGTATATTTTTCATTTTATACTTCCGCTAATTTCTTTCGTTACCACACAAAAACATTACAAGTTCCACCATTGGTTATGATCTCGGAAACATCTACATACAACATGCGTACATTTGTTTAAAGTCTTAGGTCTTTATCATTCTTCGATTAAAAGGTATACGCAATCAAACTTTGGGTTACGCGACTTTACAGACACACTGTATATGAGAGCGCTCTCCCCATGCATTTATTTTTTGTCACGCATAAATAGTAAGTTTTAAAGTAACATTCTTAAAAATATATTTTATTTTACATTTTAGAATGATTTGTTTTATTGTATTTGTTGCGTTTATTTTAATTTGTAGATTGTAGCGATAATTGAATACATAACATTAAATACATAATATTATTAAATACATAATTAAATACGTAATACGTATAGAGATAGTTATATTGCCACTTGACTTACGTCGTTGTTCAAAATCTCATCATTAAATCATATCGAGGTATAAGTTAATTAACGTTACAAGATTGAGGATATGATTAAACCAATGTAAGTTAATTTTAAAATGTAAAAAAATAAAATAAAAGATGGGTGATTTATTTGTCAAGTGGATCAATCCTAAAATTAATCTTTCAATCAGTTATCTAATCATAGTACATCAAAATCACCATTATCTCCAAACCTCTTCGCAACGATAACAAATTCGATCAGTAAATACAGTCTATTTTATAATATTAGTCAGGCAAAATTCATGTTTTCTATAGCTTACAGATCGCCGTTACACTACAATAAAAATAAAGCCGAGAGTATGGTTGTTTTTTTTGACTTCAAACATATTTTTTATTAAAAAAAATAAAACCACAAAATATTAAAACAATTAAAACTTTTTCTTGCCACCCCCTCAAGAAACCCAACTATTTATCGGAAAGAACTTCCAACTAAAAAAAAGCTAGCGTTTCTTTGTCTCTTGTCAGGGTAGTCCTTTTTACATCCCTTTCCCATTTTGCCCCATTCTATCTTATTCTTGATAATAAACTTTCTTTTTCTGGCAAAAGTGGGAATGGTGAAATGAAGAAAGCGGGAGGAAACGGAAGAACCTGAAGAAAACCCACGCACATGGTGTTTGTCCACCATAAAGTGTACTTGGTGCGAGGTGGTATTCAATCAGTTACCCCACGCAGAAGAGATGAACCCTCTACCTCCGAGACACCGCGGCCACGCTCTAGCGCAGTGATTCTCAAACTTGCTGTTACCGCGACCCACATTAAATAATAAAAAGTATTTTGTGGCTCTACGACCTACTTTCATTCAAATACACATTGATATTCTACGTAATGGTGGTATATTTCAAAGCAAATAAATTTTGTAAATCATACATCTTATTTACAGTTCGTTCAATAACAGTTCGTATGAGTGATTAACATGAAATTTAGTTGGGGATGTTGTGAACACCCCGAGCGACCACGAATGTTACAAAGTAGAGCTCGAAGTTTAAATTTTCATAAATCGAAATTTAGTTGGTTTCTTTTATGTCTATCGTAAATATCTCAATTTCAAACTAATGTAAATTTATGAATATAGTGACTCAGTCGGTACGAGAATATCGGTCGGTGACGATCGAGCAGGTGCAATGTAAATTTCTTTCTCACTAACTGTTTCATATGAAATTGTACACATACGCAAAAAGGGTTAAAATGTTTTCATAGAAAAGTAACACACAGTTAACACAATCCGTACCAACACCCTGCCTCGTGACAGATTTTGAACTTACCCATTCTCTTCCCATCTTAACCCAGCATCTCTATTGATTGCATAAAAGGGAAGGGCTCTGAATAACCACTCAGTTTTAACCTCATTAACAAACGCTTCGAATTTTCGTTTTCTGAATAGTACTTCACAACGTATGATTCTGCATCAAAATAAATGTTCACAATTAAAAGGAAAAAGCTTCTCGCAACTCGCCGAGAAAACCCCCGATCCACACTTTAAGAAACACTGCTCTAGTCAGAAATACTGCTCCAGCGTTAATGTCGCGTATACTAACTATATAATATAACTACAAGAGAACTCGATAAGTTTGTACTTTCATTGTCTACCAACCCTAAACTTTAGACTAAGATTGTTTCTGATTATAGTGATTTAGAATATTTCAGTATAAAATATACAAATAGACTCTAAACTCTTTTCCAATTTTGTTACAGTGCATTCTGCAATGTGCAGAAAATATAATAATCAAGACTTGTAACTTCAGTTTGCCATGGCTTAATGTGCCTGGTCTACCTGAATGCCATCCGAAATATTATTCAGTTTTTGATATCCATTTTCTTGGTGCATGTGTCGGCTTTCATGAGCGCAGTTCTTGTTTTCGACCTCGTCATACGAAATTCCATCAGACGATAAGATTCAGTGTCAATCCAAGAAAAATGCGGACCAATACAACTCTCATTAATGTTCGCGTAGCTTCTAACTTGGTTGAACACGTTGAAGAGTATTACACGTATGACGCATCCGAGTCACCTGCTGATGTTGGTGGATCGCTGGGTTCCTTGCTAGGGGTATCTGTGCTAAGTTTCTTAATTTTTTGGTTCAATATCTTATGATATTGAAGTCGTACTTTAAATATCATACGTAAGAGTATACTAAGAATAGGATTGACTGCGATAGAAGTATTATCTAATGTTAACTCACGTAAAGAGAAAATTCATTCCAAATGTTATGATTTATAGATATATTATATACATAGATAGAACAATAATTTGAACATTTAGTTCTAGCTCAGGCCTCAGAACAGTTTGCTAAGACACATGCTCAAGGGATCAGCATTCTAAAATGCAAATATGTTTGTAGCACATTGCTACCACGTACGCCAAAAACGGTTGCTTGTAATAAACTTTCTTGTGTAATTTTTCATTAGCAATTTATTGAATCAACGAAAGTAACCTATATATAATTATAAAGATATTAGGTCATATGAGCTAACATTGAAAGGAGTAATCCTCCAAATCTACAATTTTGACAATCGTTATACTTCGTTACGGAGATCGTTAGATTTTTTTTAAAACATAATGATTGATTTCTCTCAATGGAATGTTTAAAGACGAAATAGGTGATACAAGAAATGATTAAAATAATATATAGTAAAGGAAATAAAAAGGGATTAGAAGAATATAGAATTACAAGTAAGGAAATTTATAAGACGAATACAAATATGGACAAATTAATTTCTGTTTAAGCGTCTTTTCGAATCTTAAATTGGAATGTTATTGTATTACAGATTAACTGTGTCGTTGAAGCTGTATATCATAGTTGATTGTACTGAGTGTTAACGTTGTATTGTTATATATTGTTAACTTTTGTATCATAACCATGTGTACTGAATTATTAATATTAAGATTAACCCTCGCAATACCAAGGTAGTTTTGGTAACGCGGACTTCCACGGGGGGATATTTTGTGCTCACCTGTTAATATTAAATACATCTAGCAAAAGAAACAAATTAGAAACTCTCTCAAAAATCTACAGGGGCTAAAGTGAGCAGTACACAGGATAAGACTTACAGCTATTTCTTAAGCTGCCATCTAGGAGTGACACTTCTAAATGTCAGTCACATTTCCTACCAACGAGGGTTAATTTGTGCCCACCAACATAAAATAGCATATTTATGAGACACCCTAACGTGCAACTCTCAAAATTAACAGTACCCGGGATAAGATTAACCTCCAAATTCAGAAAAAGGCAAGATCTGCTATCTATAATACTGCCATCTAGGACTGACACTACTAAATGTCAGTCACATCTCCTACCAACTTTTTGTCTACCAACTTCAAGTAGCAAATATTATGGCACACACTAACTTTCAATCTGAACCACCGTAAGTTATACGCTTTAGCCAAACATGTTGAGCAATTACATACTTTCTTGCAATGTTAAAGAAACAATTAGAAGTCCAAAGGTTAATGTGAGAAATCTTTGTGAATGAGGCCAATAGTAAAAGAACAGTTGTTGTTGACCTCAAAACAAAGGAAGTTAATATTAGGAAGAAAAGATGGTCTATAGCAACTACTTTTAGCTTATAGAAGGTACAACCTACTTGTATAACCAGTGAATTGAATAAATGTCTTTAATCAGGAACTCGTGTAGTTTTTGTTAACTGTCTTTCTTGTTTAATAAGGTTGTAAAATGTTATTCACTAGATATAGTAGTGATATTCTCACTTGACGTTATTACGTATATCTAATAAGTTAACCCAACTGCAAATCCACTTTATATAACGTTGAGATAATATGGATGTCGTTAGAAAAACAGATTGTAGGGTCACTTATGGTAGTGCACTATACGGAGATAATCGGATATCCATTCGATTTTGGTGCAGTATCTTCAATTTTCGAGAAGGGAATTGAGGAGTTCTATGTAATAGGGGCTTATATCGGCATAGGCCCTTTTTTAGAGAGATTGCATTTTTAAATTCTTTGGTAGTCATTCTGTAAACCTTCAAAAGTTCATAGCGATATCGTAAGACTCGATGTTGCTACAGTGAAGGAACAGAGTACAAAAGCGAGTATCTGCTGCTGTTATGTTAGTAGGCTAGTTGTTTGAACAGTTTTGAACACGCCGCAGTGTGCTAGCACGAGTTCGTACAAGTTCGAATATAGTCGGAAGAAACAGAAGAGAGAATCAAAAAAGCGATCGTGAAGCAAAGGAAAAGAAAAAGAACTCATGTTAGAGGTATATAAAAAGTAGTGAAAAAAGATATTGCCGAAAAGTAATTTGCATTAGTGGACAGGTGCTATAAAAGAACTTAAATGCTGAGGAACAAGAAGAGTTGTTTGCTCAATTTTAAGAAAGTGGTTCAAAGGAACAAGAAGATGCCCTGCTGTCAGGCCTACTACAGAGTAGACGTACTCAGCCAAAGAACGAGATGTACGGAGTTTGTTCCATTTTCTGGACCCAGATGTAGTTGCTTGGTGCGAGGAAGTGTTCTGTCAAGCCCAAACGGTAAACTAAGAACCAGACAACGGGGATGCAGAAGATGATCTTCATGAGTATGTTTTACCACCCCCACATAATGCATAGACTATTTACAGCACCCAGAACTGCTACATGTCCAGTTTCTAGGTAGTGCATGGACTATTTTAATGTATTATTATTACATATATATTGTTCTGTTTACTTTATACTGTGTTCCTTACTTTGCAATTGTGTTTCTTAATTCATTTTCACAAAGTATATCACACGCTTGCTACGAGACATATACACGAGAATCCTGCAAAGTCGTTCTCTCTAAAACGGGCCTATATAAGCCTTTTTAAAACATTCATATTTATGTTATAATGAAACAAACTGTCAGTTTCTTTGTATGTTGTAGAAGAAAAAGAATAAATTCATGTTTCTCTTGTAGGGTTCAAATGTACAAACTTTAAATAATATATATATATATATATATATATATATATATATATATATATATATATATATATATATATATATATATATATATATATATATATATATGTTTGAAATGTTTACATGCAATTTTCTCAAAACATGAACCCTTATTACATAGAACTCCTCAATTATTTTTACAGATGAATTCAAAGCCTGTCATCTTTTTGTCTCCATGAAAGAGAGTGAATTCAGCGACGGTACAAGAAACGACTGAGGTAGATTTCTATCTAGGGAAAAATCACGAAATGACGAATTTAAGAAAATTCATATCGGAAGATTTTCGCTAATCCCAGAGCGAAGGAACATACTATTTCCCGTAATTATTGAAAAAGCAAAGCTAAATTTGGCAGTTTTTTTTCTGTACTGTAAGGGATTCAGTAAGAAGTTTGTAAACAAGAGGGTTAGAAAAACTTGAGTTAGTAAGTTAATTGAATTGAGTTGAATTTCAGTTTAGCTCCACTTTCAGGAGCGAGGCAAGATGAGACGTGAACGTACTGATAAACATGGAATCCGAATCATATGAGCACCCCCCTGGGAATCGAACCAGAATCTTCCACGACAAAGGCACGTACGCTAACTGTTAGCGACGAAGGAGCTGGAATAAGTTCATTGAATCGTAAATAATAATACATTTATTTGATTTTGAGAAAATCTAAAGAATTATTTCTCATATTCATTTCTATTCATTTAACTGATATATGGAAGTAAATTGTGAAATTGTAAATTATCGTGATAAAACTTTTACTTACATGCACCCGGCAACACTGCTGTTCATTGAATCAAACCGAGGACATTTCCAGAATATGCCGTAGAACTGACAACTCAGTTCGTGATGAATAGCAATGTTGCCGGGGCCATGTAAGTAAAAGTTTTATCATGATAATTTCAAAGTTTCTCTTTCATTGTTTTGAGGAATTGCATAATGTAGACAGATCCTTAACACACCTTTTGATGCACTGAAACATCAGCACTGTTGCCAATGTTAATTTATGAAAACCACGTTTACCCTAGTAACCTCTTACAGAGGCCTCATCCGATTAGTTATCGGTGGAAATGAAACATTCTGTTTTCCATTTCGTAGTTTCCAAGCTACTCCAACTATACAAACCGAAAATTAACGACAGAACATCTATACATATGAGTTATGAGTCAATTTAAATGTATTGTAAAAAAAATTGATTTATACCTTTGGTTTCTTCTGGCAACACTATGGTTCCTAGCGTATTTCAATCGTTGCTTCCTAGTTTAAAATATATGCATGAATAAGGCTTCATTTTGGTATAACCCTTATTTGTGTACCGCTTCCGGTTCAAAAGTTCTACTATCCCAAACTCCGGGTTGCATTGTATATTGGACACCCTGTACTATAAGACCAAACTTTACGAAGCTTCTGAAAGGTAGGCAAGTAGTCGAAATATTTAATAGGATCTCTTCAAGGTGTCAGTAACTCAAGAAAAATTTCCCTCAATATATAATCAATAACTCGTGTGTTATTATCTTCTTGATTGTAAAGTCTCCGCTTTTAAGATGCTTTGCTTATACCACTTACAGCAAAAAGAAATCGAATTTTGATAGCATGTATTAGTTCATGTAATTGCTAAATATGTGAGCATTGGTAAATATGTATGTTTCAACACTGCAATGTGAACATTCTCTGTTACACAATAGCATATCAATCCAAACTATTACTATCGCTGAAGAGCCTCCCTTACTAAATATAATATAAAATGCACCATTTTTCTTTTGCTTGTTTATTCATAAGTGAAAGGAGATAATGATTTGCAAATTACCACAATCATAAATAATGTTATTCTACAACATAACATATGAACCTGAAGAATATTCAGTGTTACCCTCCATAGAAATTACAGTATTGTCAGAATAATAACTCCCCCAAAGTCTAACTTAAGGCAGCGACTAGAGGAACGAACTCAATTGCTTTTGATTATCTATCATGTTGTTTTGGCTTCATGTGAACTACTTTTTAAATAGTTGTTGTATTTAGTTTGTAATAAGCAAAATATTTTTAACATACAGTTATTTAAACTAAATAATAATGTTATTTAAAAAGTAGTTCACAGGAAACCAAAACAACTTGATACTAACCAAATCCAGTTGAGATCGTTCCTCTACTTGCTGCCTTAACTTAGATCTTAGGCGAGTTGTTATTCTGGCAACATTGTAATTGTTATGGATGGTAACACTAAAAATTCCTCAGGTTCATATTTTCTGTTATAGAGTAACATTATCTATGATTGTGGTAAGTTGCATTTCATTACCTCCTTTCACTTAAGAATAAATAATCAAAATAAATAGTAAATTTTGTATTATTTTTAGTAAGGCAGGCTCTTAAGCCATAATAATCGTTCAGACTGATATGCAATTGTGTAAAAGAGAATCTTCACATTGCAGTGTTGAAACATTATAACTGAATCTGACATTAGAGACAAGTTCAAACTAGGTCAATCTCAGTTTTGAAGTAGAACAAATTAAATGTTCATGTTCCTGTAGACGATCGATTCGATTCTGTTTTGTAAAGCTTCAAACATTCGACAACTATAGTGATTTTCAGATGAACATCTAAAGAGGACCTCAGAGTGTAATATTCCGTGAAGTTTTTGAACAATAGGTCAGAAACATTTTTGTTATTGTACTTGAGTCTTTCATATGGTACAAATAGACGAAATTAATAAGTTTCATAAGATCTGAAACTAATGAAAAAGATACCTTGCAAACCATTTAATAATTAGCTTCTCTATCATGATAAAAAGATAAATAAACAAGATTGAAATTGGAATAAAATTGTCACCAGAGATGAAAATTAGGTTTGCTGTGACGCTCATTGACAATTATTGTAATATTTAACCATACCAATTATCCATCTCACTTCTCCATTATCAAGCATATACTTCTGAGTTTGTAACACTCTGTAGTTGAACCCATTTATCATATATTCTTGATACAAAGTTATTAATTGCATGAAGAAATGAAAATATTATCTCAGCACTGATTTCTCGTGCTCTTCTTAGCAGAGCATAGATCGACAGCAAAGTGTAAACACTACTGACTTCAGAAAAAAATATATATATAGTACGAATTTGAGTACTCAACAAACACATACATACGTACACTCATGTGCAAAATTATTGTTGCATGTCAATAAATATGTTGTAGGAATACAATTTGATAATCAGATTTCGCCCGGAATTTCTTATAATGTTAGTATGTATATAATCTCCAAAGACATGTATATGGCAGATTTCATGTCAAAAGAGCTGTAAATAAGAACAATAAAACGAAAGTAAAACTTTCTTGTCCATTTAGCAACATTTTGTTATACTTACTCTAATTTTCGTATTTATAATTCTTTCCCTATAACATTTACCACAAAATACACATTTCCCGATTATACATATAGTATCAGTGTTAAAAATACCTTGCAAAATCATTATCAAATTATATTCTTACAAGAAGACAGTTATAGATATGCGACAATCATTTTGGACATGAGTGTACATATACAAGCCGAAAGCAGAAAAAAATGAACTTTGGTGTAGAGTAACATTTCCAAAGCTATTAGACGCACAGTAAGGCTGCGTGTAATTATCGTAGAATTATAAAAACCTATGTCCAGAAGTGCTTGATTCAGAATCATCTAATCACAACGCAAAAAATTATCCTAAGGAAGTGAAGCATTCCGGATATTCCATTAACAAAAGTTGACCTCATTGATAACAGATGAAGTGACGTCCCAATAAATAACAAATATTCCTTTTCCTGGTATCGATACCACGAACAGAATTGAGATATCAACTATTATTTTTGGAAGTTTTGCATGAGTATAGAGTAGCGAGCGAAACCAAAGTAAATTAAATATTTATTCAGAGTTAGAACGATTATATTCTGTGGGCTAAAAGAGACAATTGGTTAATCAAAGTGAATGTTTATGGTTATTCAAGAATTGCCAGAATGTGAATGCAGAAGAAATGAAAGAACTTCAAAATAAAATAAAAAAAAAACATGATGGAATTAGCAATGAATTCAATTGCCCTGAGATCGAATTTGGGATCGTTTGTAAAAATGTTGGACGCTTTACCACTAATCTATTCTGCTTAACAAGAGATCATTGACGACTCATGAGGGAGCTGTACATAAAAGCAAACCAAAAAGATATGTAGCAATTTGAAGAGTATGGAATCATGAACTTTCAAAACGAATAGTGCCAATATGATAATAATATACAAGAGTAAGGCTGTAACTGGTCTGCAAAAATACGTAACAAGAACCATTCAACCATGCAAAAATCAGTTGTATGCATTGAGACCCTGCATGGTCTTGCTGATAGCTGTAGTTTTTATCTTTTGTTGTCCTGTCTTACTGGATCTTTTAGACAATGTACCAATAACAATTAACCAGCTACTGTGCTCACAATAGCATGGCACACCAGCACATTTTAGAAACTTCCTCAATTAATTATTAGTGGAGGATTGGATTGCCAGGGTGAACCTGTGCCTCGTTGAGCGACATAATTAGATTAGATTAGAGCCAAAGACCTCTTCCCTCGTGCCATGGCATCTAGCATGGTGACCTTAGCAATGAAACCAAGGTTCATTGATGTCATCTGTGTAATAGGACAAGTGGAAACAGTGTAATCATCGTCTCTGAGATTTTCCTTAATTCACTTCTTTTGTACAGTTAAGTAACTTTACATATTACTCAGGACTGTATCTAAAGGAAACTCGCAGTGTCATTGACTCTTAGGATTATTGTCGTGGTGGAGAAGAGTAGATTCATTGTGTTTGATTTTTGTTCTGTGGATAGTCCATGCTTCTTTTAGGGCCGCCTGCCATCACACCTCTGTAATATTGTTATCTTCTCATTATTCCCTTCGAAATTTCATGTTTTCACAATTTTCGAGCTGACTACTTAGTAATACAATCATTTTCGACTTTTTGTTTCATATCTATTGCTATTTGTTTTCCTGTATAAAAACCTCCCACTCATTCTTAACGATCTTTGTCCTCTTTTACAGAGAAGCACGTTAAGTCAGTCTCCTGTGTACACACGGTGAGGCACGTCAAATTGCGAATTATAATTAAGTAAACGAGTAAATACTAATTGTCTCTATTAAGTTTGTCTCAGTGCTACGGACAACATGACTGTATGTAATTGAATTTTTAAAGGGTGTGTCTCTTTTTATCTATTAAAAACAAATTGTTAATTTTATATAGAATTAACAGTTTCATTTTATAAATTGTGTTATTAGATGAATTGATGAAATATGTCGAATTTATTATTCATATATAATGGATTTCTGATTTTGTGAATTAACAAATAAAACAAATAAACAAATAAATTAACAAATAAATTATCATCAAAGGTTTTACCACATTTAGTAAATTAATTTTTACCTACTTTCGTGTGCAAAGCAGAATTATTTCCTGATATTATTCCGGTTCAGAAAATGTGGATGGCATTGAATTATTTGACAAATGAAAATTAATATTTACAAATATCTTAAGTAAAGAATCAGAAAAATATAGTTCTATTAAGAATTTTATTTATTTCATCAGTAACCTTCTTGACTTCTAACATTTTCGACTCTGGATGAAAATTTTAACAGCAGCGGAAAAATGACAAAAGACCCGATAAGATTTATTATTACCCAGCAACCTACGCTTAATAAAATAAGTGTAATTAATCATGATGATCTAAAGCCTTCATTTCAACTGAAGACACATAATCTACTGCTACATGAACGAGCATTTACCAAGCGAAGAAGAACCCGAATTTCTTTTACAGCCAGAATTAAAAGAAACAAGGAAACATTATTTCGATGGATTTTCATTCTCACTTGCTTCGTCGTTGTGATTTTCCAGGTATACTAGTAACTTTCTTTTCTTCCTATCTTCTTTAATTTTCTTTACTTGTAACTTTGTAACTCTCTGATTTGTAATTGTCTTTGTTTTAAAACTGGTAAATTAAGAAACAGAACTGTGGACAGCAATTTTTTTCACACTATCCTAGCTAATTGTTTTGAAATTGGTCACAAGGATGCGGGTAAGGTTAAATTTACATCTAAGTCATCCACCCGATAACATGATATTATGGGGCGATGGTGTATTAAAACAAGCCCTGCGGGGATTTTAACTCATTTCGCTTCCTAACGCTCGCTAAGCAATGTTTCATAACGTAATTAAATCCCTATTTATGCATGATATATTACGTACAAGAGGAAACGAGTTATTTTAATGACAAAAGTGATATTAAAATTTTAAAAAATTTAAAACTTTCTTTGGTCCGGGTTTGAACCCTCGTCAAAAGTGCTTTCCATTAATAGTCCATGCGCTAGCATGCTCGATCACAAACACCAACACGACGCGATCGGGAGAATAATGCTCCCGAAAGTATGTTTTTATCGCGCGCTACTATAGCCAACTGTTTTAAGTTGGTAACAAAATGTATATCATGTTGTCAACGTGGAACAAAACGAGCCCTGCGGGGCTTCTAACGCGTTTCTACTGCTACTACTCCTTCTCCTGGGCAACACTGTTCGTGGTTTTCGATAGGACATTTTGTTCTCACTATACTATGCAACTTTTGTTTTCATTGCTTTAACGGTTTTCAAGATATTTTACTTTAAACGTACATAATTCCATGATATAATTTTTTGGATATTCAAATTTTGAAGCCCAGTAGCTTCTATCCTTCTGTCTTCCATAGCGCCTTAAATTATGCTCATGTTAATTTCTCATCATGCTCTATCAGATGTGCTATGCGGCAGTCAGATTTTAGCGACAATTTGTGGGACCATTCCGTTTCAGACATTTCCAGAATTTTTTCCTTCTCCCAGGGCAGGATTTTAGAATATTCTTTATATTTTCCTTCCTTCCGGAAATTATGGCGAAAATTTACTTTTGGAAAATCCTATGCAGTCTGAACACAAATATAATAAATGTTTCAACTATATATTGCCTTCGGTAAATGTATTCAGCTTTAAATTTATACGTATCTCTTTTCCTCATGCTAGACATAAGATAAACGATTAGATATACTTTTAACGAAAGAATAACAGCACTTACAGTGATACTTTGGAACTTGAACTTAACTTATTGAAGAGCCCCCTCCGAATCCCAAAAAAGAATTTTCGTCTTTAAAATAATATAAAATGGATTATTGTATTCCTGGGTTCCACGAACTTGAATTCTTAAAGCAATTTTGGCATTAAGTGCTCTGAATTGTAAGGCAAAATATTAAGAAATAATAATGATTAATTTCCTAATTATGATATAAGAAGAATATATCGAATTTCTTTCCATATTAATTCACATCCTGTTCTATTTTCATGGATATGACTACCATCATAATATATATCTTCATGAATATAATTCCAATGAGTTAATGACAATCGCATGTTAGATTATTTTCTTCTAATGTGAGGGAAAAAATCATTCCGAACAAGGAATATAACACAATATGAAATATAACTGATGCAAATTTAATGTAATCCTTTCCGTTGGTCTATTGATGACAAAGGACCAGTTTCGATTTTCTTTGGAAGATTTTTAGAAAAAAATGAACGCATTACAGGATTCAGATTCTATCTTAAAATATAGGTGCACGCGTCATATAACTTCGGCGTTGAAAGAGGACGTATCGATGATAAACTTCTAGAAACAGAAACAACGTATCTCATGCTTTTTTTTTTCTTATTTTGTATGAGGGTAGGAGAGAAAGCTAGTCTGTGAAAGAAGCATGAATGTGTAAGTCAGTATGTACATCAACCCTTAAGCGTGAAGTATTGTCTACGTAGAGGTTAATAATTTCCAATGTTTGCAAAAAATCAGCGATAGTCCATTCTAGTTCACGACGCTTCGTTTGATTAGCACTTATGCATAAACTCTCTCTCTCTCTTTTTGTCTCCGCTTTCGCCACTACCTAAGCATATCTTTTGTCATAAACATAATTCTTTTTTGTTCTTTGACTAATACTCTTCTCTATTTGCAGAATGATTTCAAAATAATTCGTATACCAAACTTACTCACCAGTACATGAAATCAGGTTTCAAAAATTTTATAATCTTATATGTTGTACATTTCCAGCTTACAGAATGTTTCAGCAAATACAGAAATCCTGTTATCTCAAAACGCACCTCGTTAGTCCTCAATGAAGAAATCCAGCCTCCAGCACTAACGATATGTCGCCGTCCAGCATACAAAGGGAGACTTAGACAAGTAAGTAGATCCTTATTACTGTATTAATAATGCTTTCCATCGATTTATTACTTCTGTTCATAAATTGAGAATCCAAAATATCATTATATCTTAAAACTGCAAAGGTAGTTCTGTTTCTTTTTCACGCACCACCTTCAAACATCGTTATGATACCAAAGAAGTACCTGGAAGATCAAAAATAGTCCCCATCAGCATCAACGACTTTCTGCCAACGTTCTGGAAGACAATGGATTCCATCGCGGTACAGGTTGGTGGGCCCAAAAGCAAAGAAGGTGTCAAGTGCATTCTGCATCTTTACTTGAGATTTGAACTGGCGTCCTCTAAGGTGATTGTCCAAGGAGTGGAACAGATGATAATCGGACGGTGTAATGTCCGGGAAGTATGGCTAATGCAATAGTGTTTTCCATCCAAGGCGTAGAATGGTGTCCCGGGTCATCCTATCCATGTGGGGATTAGCGTCGTAACTGGAGGACTCCTTTGCGCTTAAGAAGTGCTGGCTACAGAGTTTTGAGTTCTTCTTGAACACTACTCAACTGCTGACAGTACAAAGTTGCATTCATGCTCTGATCAGCTAGTAGCAGTTCCATGCAATCCACCAAACACACAGGAGGATCTTCATCTGGTGCAGTGCTGGTTTCGGTTGTTTTAGAGCCGGTTCATGGGATGCTAATCAATGACAAAGGCACCGTGAAGCTTAGTACAGGACCCACTTCTTATCATATGTCAACATCCTATCCAGAAATGGCTCCTTCTTCAGACAAGACAGCTAAGAAACATAGGTGTCTGCTCGCGTTGTCTTCTGGCCCGGAGTCAAATCATGTGGGACCCATCGATAAAATTTGTAGTGCTTCCCAAGTTGATGGAGGTGCTGCTGAATGGTTTCTCCACTCACACTGAATTGTAGTCCCAGTTCCTCACATGTCTGGTCACGTTTCACCTCAATTGCTGACTGAAAATCTTCAATTTGTACGTCTGTAGGTCTTCTGCGTCTTAGAGTGTTTTGTCACCGTCCTTAAACTTGTTAAACCACCGCTGCACTGTCCGCATAGTGATGACACCCTCACCAAAGGTCTAACATATTTTCCGCCCTGCTGCAACGGCGTTTGACCCTAGTTTGAACTCGTACAGCATATACACCCTTATAACGCCCTGTGGTGGTCCCATGTTCAACCTGTCCTTACACAAGTTCATGGTGTAACTGAACTGCCAGAGACAAGTAGTATGTTGAACATACCCACACCAACTGACCTTCGCCTTATCTCTATTCTATTCATTTTCAACTCACGGTATGAGGGCCAATTGAACACAAACCTTCACAAAAGAGACAAAATTTCTTGGCTACCTTTAACTTATTTAAGAAGTTCACTAAATATAGAAATAGTTAAGTCATAATTACTCAGTTGACGTATACGTTATCTCCATGGCCATAAAAATACTTCATCACCCTAGTTGCCTATTTCTAGTATCATAGTATCTCTTTGAACTACGAGGAAGGGAAATTGAGTATCGTATATTCCTTTTCTACTATCTTGATGCATCAGCTTAGTTTTATTTTTAAAAAAAGTACTGTAAGTTTTCTTTCGAATGGAGACACTAAACTAAAGCATGCTAAAATAGTACATAATTCATTAACACCATAACCAAACACGTTTTTATTCTTTCAATAAAGATTTTCCACTAATTTTGATAACATTGTATTAATAATACCAGTTGCTGAATTGTTCAGTTATACAAGCTTTGTTTTCAGTCGCATTTAGATATGCTAACTTCCTCCAATACTTCCGGACTAATAAAGCTAAGGGAACATGCAGGAAGTATGCAGAAAGTTTGGGAAGATGGAACTTACCTCTCTAACGACATAATATTACAATCTACATACATGGAGGCTAATTACCATCACGGTAAGTAATTTAAAATTTATTTTTTTTATTTTATGAACTTATGTTGGCTTATGTAACTTCCTAAATTATGCCAATTGTTATTTTATTTCATTTCATTTGGATAATTTAATCAAAGTTTTTCATCCACTTAATAGTGCGTAATGGCATAGTTAAATGTGGTGTTAATTCAGAAAAAATTATACACCTATCCTAATCACTCAAACCATATTTCTAAATTTTCCAAAAGCTTCACAATTTCGTAGAATACTCCTGCAATTTGTAATATTAATTTTGAAACATTTTAGTTTGACTTGTTCATTGTCGAACGACTGCAACGTTTAAGCTTTGGAGACGAACTATTCCTAAAATAGAAGGAAGCTACTTGAACACAACATATGTAACTAAGCATTACTTTGCAAGTAAAAAGAGTACATAAAGTACTACAGGAATTAAAATTCAAAAACTGTACAGGCCTAACTTATTATGTTTATAAATATTAAAAAATGTTTGTTGACAACTCTGGTTCTTCTCACCTTGAAACCAGAGAAAGCTGCCTCTTTAAGTTACAGACTCATTGTTCTTACCAATTGCATCTGTAAACTCTTTGAGTACACGTTTAACCCGCCGTAGCTCGCGCCGCGGAGACTCCACGGATAGAGAAATTTTAGTTTTCTTAGAACTGTTAAAAGAGTTTGTGCTGTAAAATGTACGTGGGCAATCGTCTAAAATATTGCAAAAAAATTATTAAGCAACTTAATATCGCTTCAAAATCAAAATACGCATTAAAATGAGATAAATAAATATTGCGGAGTGAGACTCCGCGCGCGTACCCTGATGTTACAATTGACTACGCGGGCTATGGAGGGTTAATACGCGTTCCGTTTTGTATTTAGAATCAAACTCTGTGTTGGGGAAGTTTTAGTGTGATTTTCGCCTCGTTCGATTCACTTCAGACGACCCTGCTAAACTCGAAAGCCTGACATGAACTTCTTTCCTTCAACAGCACATTGTTCTAGTATTTTCTGATTTGGGAAATGCTTATGACAAAATTTGAGGTTTCAGAATTATAAAACAGTTATATCACTGAAGTCTTCGTCACCACAAGGCAAATTCCTGAAAGATTTTCTTAATGAATGTATTTTTAAAGTTCGTGTCGTTGTCAATATCTGAGAGTTATTTCTGTAGGAAACGGTGTTCCATAAGGCAGTGTTCTCAGCTCACACTATTTGGTGTCACCTTCGCAGATCCAGATTCCTGTGTGTGGTCCGCATTATTGACATTCTTGCTATTTGTTGCCGGGGAAGATATCTTCCCGGAATTATTCGCTCTCTGGTTCAAAGTAATGACTCCACGTTTCATCTCCAATGATGATTCGTTTGAGAAATGCTTCACCTTCGTTAGCATAACGGTCCAGTAGGTGCTAAAAGATTCTCACACGGTTTTACTTGCGCTCTTCATCGAGTTATCGCGGAGCTAATCTCGCACAAACTTTGTTAATGTTGAGCCTGTTATGCTTGATGCTATATGCAGAACTATCACTAATCTGCATATGGGTTGAAACTTCATTAACAGTCACTCGTTTCTTATTCAGAATCAGGGTACGAACAAGTTCAATAGTGTCCAGAAAAAAGGCACTTGGTAGAATTTTGAATATTCTCCTTTCTTAGAAGTCAGTTAAAAATACCGTCAAAATTTTGAAATGATCCATTTTTTGTTATTCAACCTAGATTCTTGAGTGTCTTTATTTTTTAAATTTTTAATAACAAGACTTAGGTATTGTTTGCATTCTTATACTTACTACATATAAAAGATGTATCCTTATAACGACCTAGCATGTTGATTACAAGCAATCAGAGATGATTATGTAATATAAATGTTATTGGGTCGTATATGAATAAGTCTGTAACGTAGTCATTGTTACTAAGTTCTTATACAGTACGTTATATGCATAATCACAACTCTCCCTCTATTCTTTTACTTCAGATATTCACCACCATCATCTGGAATATTTTTTCATGTATTCTTGAACCACATGAAGACAACTAATCACACTTCCCATACTTAATGCATTTCTCCCTTAATTAGTAGCTCTTTCAGGTAAACGGGCTAAAACCTTCCTTCAGTATAACAACGAAAACATACATAAAAGAGTATGTCCTTCTCTTTTCTTTCTTTTACTTTTTTCTTTCTTCTTCCTTGATACTGTACTGCTTATTTGTCGTACTGAATTTTTGATAACCAATTCTTGTCCAAACTTGTTCTTTGTTAGGCCTAAGCGCTAATCCACCACCCGAGCAAGCCGATAAATCGGTGCTACAAGGTTCTCCACTTTTCATGTACTTCTGGCTCAACAGTCCTTAGAGCAATGGCCTTCAACCTGCCAGCCAGTGTTGCTGACCACATTAATAACTCCAATGATACTCACGGGCCAATAAACTGTAGTAATGTACAATATTAAGATGTCCCCATGAGACAGGACAGAATTTTCGTATATAGAGCTCTTTATATAGAAAACATTACACTTTCCAAGACGAGGCTACACTTCTATGATACCATTTCAAGAGATGGCTTCAACTATTGGCTCGTTAAATCCGTGAAAATCCACTTAAAGTGATCCAAAGATGGAGAAAATGCTTGCTCGACAATCTCCGAAAATTATAGAAATTGGAGTGTGATGAACCTTGTGTATGAGAAGGTCAACAACATCATTCATGTTATCGTATGTACAAGCGTTCCTGAATGGCGGCCATCTTTGTTGTTGGTAGAGTGTCAATTTTTGCATTTGGAAGCATTTACGAAAACTACAGTTGCTCAGGACGTACGAATCAGACAAAGTCAAAAAAAAAAAAGGAATGTACAGAAGAGAGACTGAGGTACTTTTGCTTCTAAATAAATATGCAGTGTTGCAAGCCAATACATGAATTCCCTAGAAAAAGTACAGAAAATTACACTTTTAAAAGGGACTGTAATTTGGAATGGCATAAATTGGGGGCATAATCATAAGTTTTGTGCTCACTATTGTTGCATATAAAGAGTCTGCAGAAATATCTACTTAACCCTTTCCGCCCGAGCCCGCACAGTTGTGCTGGTAGTTTTTCTGTATTACACAAACGAGAATTTTCCATTTTTCGCGCTCACTACGGCTTCAAAACACGCACAATTGTGTGGGTCCACTTTCTCACAACCTACTCTAGACCCATGCATTGTTTTAATAAAAGTGCTCTATACATGTTTCACATAGTATGGAAAAACCGGTTTCATGAAAATAATCTAAGAATTTCTACTCCCGTGCGGAAAGGGTTATGAAACTACTGGTACCAGAGATTTATGGGGTCGAAAGTTGAAGTTTGTGATTTTGATGCAATCTTTGGGGCGTAATATCTCATGAGTGCAAAATGTTAAAAATTGCTGCTTAGGCAACGAAGTAATTATGTATGTGAATAAATTATTGCAAAAAAATCATGACTGATATTACATGGACAAAAAAGTGAGGACATGGTTAAAACGTGAAGACAGAAGATGCGGGATGATGGTCATAACCGAGAAAAATTTAAATGTTTTGATATGTTTCATGCTAGATCCCAAAAACTACGCATGGCTCAGGAATTAGGTTCGCTTTTTTGTGTGTGTTCAATTGTGCAAAAGCTTGCGAGTGGCCTTTGTACCGTCTTTCTAGCTCTATGATCATTGCCACTTCTATATGGTAAGGGGCAAACACCCATCGTCGAACTGGACCGCGGTATTAACGCACTTAACGTATCAGTATCATTGAAATCCAACCCCAGCTACGGAAGTTAATGTGTTCACAAGGTTGCGAACACCTATCTATCCTATCCTGCTGAAAATGGCGTATTTGTGGAAAACGTTTAAAACTATTGTTGTTACCCTTCTCTTCTGTAGCATTACAGCAATAGCTTTTAGTAGCTGTAACTACAACAAGTGCTGGTAATTACAGCATTTATTTATTTAAAATAGGTTTCAGATACAGCATTTGGCCATTTTACACTGAAGCATTTTAACATTTTGATAACACAACAATTGAATAACAATTTGAGCTTAAGATGGTACAGCACAACAGCAACATTACAAAAATAGCTTGTTTATAGACGATCTGAACGTAAAGAAAACGTCTAGGCCTACAGTTTCTAGTAACTGTGTATAAGTACTGACAATTCGGTTTAGAAGTAACTTTTGAACAATATTAACTCTCGCCGCTCGAGTGTGAAAGAGATCACTAGACCGTGTTGTTCTAGCCGGTACGTGAAAATTGATCTGACTTAATAACTACTCACATGATATATAGCCATTTACAACTTTTTTGCAAAAATATTAAATCAGAAATGGTTTCTCATTTAATTAGTGTTCCACACTTCAGCAACGTTCACAATATCTCCTTAGCAGTTTGAGATATCGAAGTGCTGTAAAAGGCACAAATAATTTACACATACATTACAAACCATACAACTAAGTAGATATGATACTTATCTCAGCAGTTTTTGGAAATAAAGGCTTTCAAAAACAATACAATTTTCAAGCCTCGGTAACGTCTTTCCTGTTCATTCGAAACAAGTCATATTATGACCATGGTATCCAACACTAAAGTCCTTTTGATGTGCATAATTCTGTGCATCTCCGTTATGCTGCATTTGCGTTAGAGGCTTCCGAACTTTGGATGTTTGTGTTACTATAACATCCATAGTTTGTATCACTGAAAAATAAAAGTGTTATTTTAAGTTTACATTTGGCACATTGAATTGAAATATTTAATAATCTGACGTACTGCCATTTGAAAAATAAAACTTTATATTGGGTTGGCCACACTGTTTGTTGGATTTATCTGTTTAATGGACACATAGATGTACCCTCCTTATAGTTGCTTCCTGCACAGTTTTGCTTTTCCCTCTCTGTTTTCCCGTTATAGCGGATGGTCAAGATATATTGGCAATGATCATGGAGCTAGAAAGATGGAACAAACGCCACTCGCATGCTTTTGCACAACTGAACACAAACAAAAGCGGACCTAATTGCTGAACCATGCGTACTTTCTCAGAGCTAGCATGAAACATATCAACACATTTATTTTTTTCCGGGCCACGACCATTGTCACGCGTTTACTTTCTTCGCGTTTTTTACCATGTCCGCACTTTTTTCACATACAGAAATATTTTGTGGCCTAAGGACTAATTTTTGGCACTTTGCCCTCCTGAGATATTTAATCCCAAACATTGCATCAAAATCACAAACATCAACTTTCGACCCCCATAAATATATGGTGCCAGTAGTACCGTAAGTGTAGATATCTTTATAGACTCTTTACATGCAATAGTATTCAGCACAAAACTTATGAACCCTCACTTTATGCCATTCCAAAATACAGCCTCTTTAAAAATGTAATTTCTGTACTTTTCCCAGTGATTTCATGTATTGGTTTTCAACACTATATCTTTATTTAGAAGCAAAATTATATGTTCTGCGTGTACCTTAGTCTCTCCTCTAAACATTCGTTTTTGTTTAGTGTTCGTCTGATTCGTACTTCCTGAGCAACACGTAAATCCTTGTAAATGCAAAAATTGACACTCCACCGACAACAAACATGGCCGACATTCACGAACACTTGTATACTTAGTCTCGTAATGGTTGGCCGGACTCTTTATTGCTGTTTCGCGGGAAAATGTTTCTAATTACAACTTCAGGTACCTTCGGAAAAAAGTAAACCAGATTCGAACCTCCGAGCCAACCTTTGCAATCGGGAAAAATTTTGCATATGTGTTTTTCTTCTTTTAAATATAATAAGTCTTGTTACCAAATGTAAAGAAAAAGCAACATTGATTGAAATACTTAATGATACAATATTTCGAAACCTTGTATTAATGTCAGCACATGCTTGTTTGTCATTTAGCTCTCCATACGCAAAAGAACATTTCATCTCCATACGTAAAAGAAACTTTCCATATGTAAAAGAATGCTCGCTCAAAGTTAAGAAAGAGAACATAATTCTCGTCTGAGTACTAAAATAAAAGTCAAAGTAGAACAAAAATAGCGTTTGCAGCGCATATGAATGTCATTGTCCTGAGAGCCCTTTATACATCCCTTAAAGCATGTTACGAAGAATGCTTGTTAGTTCAGTGGTGGAGTTTCTCATTCACCGTGGAAATGTGTAGACGTGAATGCGTGCTCTGCGAAGTTAACGTGTTTACTTGTGTAGTGCCTATCAAATGGAATTGCACAGTGGTAGGTAAAGTGTGGCCTGTTATTTTGACGAACTCAGATCTCAATTTTTTAGCTTCTGAGTTTTTGTGGCAATGGAAAGGAATTTGAGAGAAAATACAATCAAATTTGCATTTAATAAGTCGACGAGTCGAAATAGGCCTATTCTTTATGCAACACATAAATGGTTGTCTGACACGATCAAATTCAATGATTTACATATACGAAGAATATTGTGTATATGTAAAGTTAATTTCTAAGTGTTCTTTTGACCAGAGTAGGTCCTCATTGCCTCTGTCTGTCAATTTTCAACATAAAGATTGCCTTATCAGTAAAGCTCCAGTGTCGAATGTTAGTGAGCAAAAACCTGATTATAAAAATTGTCAGGGAAAATTGTCAGCCAAAATCGATTTCTCTGTAAGATTTAACTTGGAAATCATGATATTAATGGAGCAAATAATCTCTTTGTTTTCTTAATTTTCAAGCTTATAATCTTAAACAGGAAAGGGAGTTGTCTTTTAACTATGGAAGCTGTTACACTTTCACCATGAATGCCACAGTGAAGAAGGATAAAGGATTTTATATGCTATTACTTGATAAAGAACGTAATGACAAAGATGTGAATTATCTTGTATTTGTTCATGACCTTTCGGATCCTTGGACAGGTAAATATAATATATATAAAAAGTAAACATAAATATGAAAGTCTCATATTGACTAGTAGGCTAAGAACTACAGAGAATGTTCCAAATTGTTCAGATTCTATTAATTGTATATGTACAGTAAGTAGCCCCATATACAATTCTGGTAATCAGTCTGAAAACAGAACTTAAGAATGTAGTAAAATATTAGTTCTTCAATCTCATAAATGCTTGATTTTTGTGTTTAGAGAAAACAGAATATTTATCTTTCTCATAAGGATCTTAAGATCATATTTCAAATACGGGTCTCTTCTTATATACCACCACTTATGAAAAAGGTGGCAAAAACGGTTTGGGTACAAGACTTCGCCTGGCTAAAACCTAGCCCTAAAACGTTGCAACTCAAAATCTCGCCGGGCCAATATCTAGAATGACTAAAACATCGCCGCAAAATAACCTGCGTCCCGAAATTTCACCTGGACAAAATCCCGGCTTCCAAAACCTCTCTGTATTAAATCTTGCAACACAGAATTTCACCTGGCCTAAACTACGCGGGACACAATTTTTCGTAGGAAAATTTGTCTTAAATATAAATCCTCGTCACAACAACCCTCAAACTTCACATACGTGGGCAGAGCCTCAATACTTGTAAAAGGTTTATCTGGAAATTTGGTAACAAACGCTTAACTACGGAGATATTGATAATTAAGGGTAATTAGTGAAATTTGTCATAAGGTGACGACACTAATAAAGCAACCGACAAACTTGGCATTCGTGTGCAGGACCTCAATACAAGAAAAAACTGTACATGCGACTTTTTATCGAGAACGCTAATAAAGGGCTAAGAATAAAGGGCTAATTAAAGATAATTATAGTAACAATCATTTCTACTAATTACTTTAATTAGCCCTTTCTCCGTCATTAAACGTTTCTGATCAAAGTCAAAGATAAACGTATTTCTTTCATTGAGGCCCTGAACACATATAGTGTTTGTAGTTTGTTTTATTCAGTGAAGTCACCCGAGACTTCAAATCCAAGGATTGGAGATTGTCGGTTTATTTTACATGTATATGCCCATTCATTGTAAACCTGTCAATATTTTTATGCTTCTAATCTCTAAAGTAAACATGTTATTTAAATATTATTATTATTATTATTATTATTATTATTATTATTATTATTATTATTATTATTATTATTATTGATTCTGTCTTTTGTTGAATAAATGTTCACAAAACAGCTTAATTGTGATAGATAAATAAATGTTTATTTGCACTAACTACACAACAACTCAAACACTTACAACTTACTGTTATATTATCTTTTTACGAATTCCGGAGGACCGTCTTGTATGGATCTCTTGGTGCTCAACTTGCTGACACTCACACACACACACAAACTGTTTTTTAAGACAAAAGAGAAACGTTATGCAAATGTAATAGCAATGATACAAACTCACTATAAAAGTCTCTACATTCTCCCCTCTCTTGATTGAACCAAGTCAATCAACTTACACACAATCCACATTATCACGTTTAGGTAAAGGTACAATTTTAGTAATTGGTCTCTTAACAGCCCCTGTCTTACACTTTACACTCACTACTCTCACTAGTCCATCTTTTCCCGGAAACACTTGTTGAATGACACCTAATTTCCATGACAATGAAGGAGTATTGTCTTCTTTGATTAGAACCACATCTCCAATAGCAATAGTAGGTTGTTTTGTTGTCCATTTTCTTCTCTGCTGGAGTTCATGTAGTTAATCCTGAGACCATCTTTTCCAAAAATGCTGCTTCATCTTCTGAAGGTGATTCCATCTTGATAATCGGTTGGTCGGAATGTCCACTAGATCTGGCTCAGGAGTGCTCATCAAAGGTTCACCAATAAGGAAATGTCCTGACGAAAAAAATTAAGGATCATCGGGATCATTGGATAGAACGGTGATTGGTCTTGAATTCAAACAGGCTTCTATTTGTGTTATGATTGTGTTGAGTTCTTCAAATGTCAAAATCGTGCAACCTACTATTCTTCTTAAATGAAACTTAAATGACTTCACTGCACTTTCCCAAATGCCTGCAAAATGACTTGCTCTGGGTGGAATGAAATGCCATGTAAATCCTTCTTGCACTGCAACATCTTGAATTGAGTTTTGAAATTGTTGTGAACTGAGTAGTTGTTGAAGCTCCTTAAGTTCTCGCTAAGCTCCAACGAAATTGGTTCCGTTGTCACTGTAGATGTTCGAAAATTTGCCTCTTCTTGATACAAATCTTCGAAGAGCTGCTAAAAATGCTTGGCTACTCAAATCACTCACTAACTCCATATGAATCGCTTTGGTTGCTAAGCACACGAATATTACAACATACGCCTTTGTCACTTTACGAGATCTAGTTCCTTGCTTAATCATTAGGGGACCGGCGAAATCCACCCCTACGTGAATAAAAGCTCGAGCTGGCTGTACTCGTGCTGATGGTAATTGACCCATGAGTTGTTCTGAGGCTGACGCTTTCAATTTAATACAAACTAGACACTGATGAATGATAGATCGAACGACTTTTTTAGCTCGTGGGATCCAATATTTTTGCCTCAATGATGAAATCAGTAACTGTGGTTCAGCATGTAACAATCTTCTATGTTCAGCTTCAATTATCAATTTGGTGAGATGCTCTTTACATGGTAAGATGATTTGATGTCGGCTATCATACGGTAAGTCGGAGTTTTTTAGCCGTCCTCCCACTCGTAGCAACTGTTCATTATCTATAAATGGATACAAAGATTTAAGTTCACTTTGGGATGAAACTTGGCCTGATGAAGCTAAGTCCTTGAATTCTTGCGAATAACTAACCTGTTGGATTAGCTTAATGCATTGTTGTAAAGTATCACTAATTTCAGTAGTGGAAATAGTTCCTACTTTCTTCTCGTTGCGATTTTTACAATTGTAAATAAAACGACGACACAAACAAATAACTCGAAATAGTTTCCATAATGATGAAAATTTCTCTAGACAGCTTATCTCACCTTCATAACTGGCTAAATATATGGTCGTTACTTTCCTTTCTTCTGGAACATCTTCGTCTACTACTTCTGATTGTTCGGGCCATGCAGATGATTCAAGCCATGCGGGTCCATGCCACCAAATATCTGCTTCTTTCAACTGTTTCGGATCCATTCCCCGTGTAATAATGTCGGCTGGATTGTCCATTGACGACACATGATGCCACTGGTTGACTGATGTGATCTCCTGTATCTCTGCAGCCCTGTTTGCCACGAACTCCTTCCATCTGGCAGCTGGAGATGATATCCATGCAAGCACTATTTTTGAATCGGTCCAGAAGTAAGTACTATCCACTGAAATGTTTAATATCGGAATTATTTTGTGATACAACCTGCTCAAAAGTACTGCCACACAAAGTTCAAGTCTTGGTAACGTTACCTTTTTAATAGGAGCTATTCTCGCTTTAGAACCCAAAAGTTTAACAGTAGTTTTGCCTGAAATGTCCACAGTTTTAACATATATGCAACAGCCGTAAGCAAGTTGACTGTTGTCAGCAAACCCAAGTATCTCGACATGAACATAATTCTTCAGTACTACACATCTCTCAATTTGTATTTCGTTAACACTTGGAAGATGATGACACAGGTCTAACCATTGCTGATAGAGCTCTGATGGTATTTGATCATCCCAATTGATCATATGGATCCACATTTGTTGTAAGAAAATCTTGAACGGAGTAACTACAGGGCTTATAAGTCCTAAAGGATCAAATATTTTTGCTATGGTCGAAGTCACTTGACGTTTGGTTGGTATGTTGGTCGTGAGACATTCTTTAACTGGCTTGTTGGTGATGAGAAGCTTATCTGATGCAGGATTCCACGATAAACCCAATGTTGAAACACCTGACTCGGACTCAAATTCAAACGGTAAGTGAATTTCCCTATGTTCTTCTGGCACTGCTTCCAACAATGCTGGCTCGTTCGCACACCATTTTCTTAAAGTAAACCCACCGCTTTGCAATAATTGAATAAGTTCTTTCTGAAGCTTTAACGCCTGTTCAACGTTATGGCATCCTGAGCTTACATCATCCATATAAAAATCACGTTCCAATACTGTTGCTGCTTGAGGATATTTACTTCTTTCTTCTTCCGCTAACTTTCGAAGACACGCCGTCGCCAAATATGGTGATGATGTTTCACCATATGTGACCCGCTGCAACTCATAAATCTTGACTGGTTCCACTGATGAATACCTCCACAGAATTCTTTGAAGTCCAATGTCATCTTCATGCACTTTAATCATTCGATACGTTGACTGAATATCCGCTGTAAAAGCAATAGGAAAGGTTCGAAATCTCGTGACAATTGAATGTAAATCTTGCTGGATTGTTGGTCCTGTCATGAGTATGTCGTTTAATGAAACCCCTGTTGAAGTCTTTGCAGAAGCGTGGAAAACCACTCTTAGCTTTGTTGTGGTACTGGATGGTTTCAATACTGCATGATGTGGCAGATAACATTTCATACCACTATCTTCATGTTTTTCTTTCACTGGTTTCATATGATCTAATTCTTCATATTCCCTCATAAAGTTACAGTACTGTTCGTTAATTTCTGGACACTGCTGCAACCGTCTTTCTAGCTGGTAAAATCTACGAAGAGCTAAATTATATGATTCTCCTAAAGGTTTATGGCTTGGCTTAATTGGCAGACGTACAACAAACCGACCACTGCTATCTCTGGTAGTGTTTTCGTCGGTCACATTGCCTTTCTTCTTGAGTCATGACTGTTGAATGTATAGTTTCGAGCTCCCAAAATGTCTGTAACTGTCTATCAAGGCTACTTTCTTGCACAAAAAATGACACTTGTGGTATACTAGAATCTCTTGTTGTAGGAACTTTACCCGCCAAAATATACCCAAATTCAGTTTCTTGTACTACTGGATAATTCCCTGGTCTAGTTAGTTTATGTCCAAAAACACTTCCGCGCCTAACAAAATGTCAATAGTATCTGGTTGGTGAAAGTTAGGATCTGTATACACTATGTCTGTCGGCAAGTTCCAAACAGCATGATCTATTGGCCTACTTGGAATGTTATCTGTTATTTTGAGCAAAACTAAACAGTTTACATCAATTGCAAATTCACGAATTCTTGATTCTATATGTACATCTACACAATACTTTGTTTCACTAATCACACTATTAATACCTTGAATTGGAACTCGGTGTTTATTTTTAGGTAGACGCAACCTTTGAACTAAATCTTCAGTCACAAAATTACTTTGACTGGCAGAACCTAATAATACTCTACATGAATGTAATTTACCATTTGCATCTCGTACATTTACTATAGCAGTAGATAACATAACAGTAACATTTGGTTTTCCCTTGAAAATGCAATAAGAACCTTGTGTCATATTTTCCCTATTAGTATTAGAATGATTCGAAAAATTTCTTGATTGTGAATTAGCAACACTGGTTTTCTCATCTGCTTTTGACATTACATCATAATGCAGCAAGGTATTATGCCTTTTGGAACAGCGTTTACAGCCACCTGATCTGCACGTCTTTACTTTACATTCTTTTTTGAGACAGTTGAAACACAATAAATTATCTCGAACATAGTCTTGTCTTTCTTTTGCTTTAGCGTTTAAAAATGCAGGAGATTTAAACAACTGATGTATTAGGTTTTGTTTACAAAAGTTACAGAAAGACTGAGCTGTTGTCACGTATGATTTGGTTGTTTTTTCTTTTTGTTTTGGTTCAGCACTCTGTCTATTTTTATCGCCCCTTGACCTTGACACTACTTCCTGCGATGGTGTATTTTTTATAGTTTCAAATGCTTGACACCTACGTTCCAAAAAAGCAAAGAACTCTGATAAGGGAGGGAAAGAGTGATCTGTGATTTGTAACTCCCACTCACGCCTAGTGTTATTGTCTAATTGTGAAACGAAATGTTGAACTAACAAAACCTCTTTTAGTGGTGTTTGCAAATCTAAAGCTCGTAATGCATTCAAGTTACTAGTAGCTGTATTAATAAATTCTCTTAATTCTGATGTAGTTTCCTTTGTGATACATTTAATATGTAACAAATTACGGACATGAGTAGCTGCAATCAAACGCTTATTTTCATACCTGTCTTTCAATAATTGCCATGCAATTTTATAATTAGCTTCTGTAACTTACAGATTCGCTATTAAATCATACGCCTCCCCTCTCAATGCACTCCTAAGGTAATGGAACTTTTGCAACACTGACACGTTATCGTTATTATGAATCATAACCTTAAAATTGTCTGAAAATGAAAGCCAATTTTCGTATCGTCTTCAAATGATGGCAATTCAACACGAGGCAATTTTAATTGATCATTTGACACCTTATTTTCATTTTTCGAGGAATTATTTGAATGAGATGCCTGGCTACGCTGAATAATAAAATTTTTTAGTTGCGCTAATACATCATAGTAACTGGTTTCAAACTCTTCCCTATATGCATCGTCCTCTACTTGTTCGTAATTTATTTCTAACTGTGATTGTACTTCATCGAATTTTGTATACAACTCAATCATTGCAGTCTTACGTACTTTCACCTGACTAATTGTAGTTGTTGAATTAATATTACTTACGTAGTTTTGATTTCTTGTCAGTTGACTTTTGCACACACCACGTTGTTTCACTAACTTGCTTCTGTCTGAGTCCTCCATCTTGAAAAATATTGTAAGTCCACACTAACTAATAAACACAAGTCCACACACAAGTCCACACTGATGAACGTGTTCTCACTTATGTCTATTCACATAGTTTCCAGAAGAATTAATAAATGTCACTGCACACATGAACAGAACTAACCAAAGAGCATTGTAACAATTGTTCACATACACATTCACAGTTTGTATCACACGCTAGTTCACTGTGATCCGGTCGGAGTTGACCAATGATTCTGTCTTTTGTTGAATAAATGTTCACAAAACAGCTTAATTGTGATAGATGAATAAATGTTTATTTGCACTAACTACACAACAACTGAAACACTTACAACTTACTGTTATATTGTCTTTTTACGAATTCCGGAGGACCGTCTTGTATGGATCTCTTGGTGCTCAACTTGCTGACACTCACACACACACAAACTGTTTTTTAAGACAAAAGAGAAACGTTATGCAAATGTAATATCAATGATACAAACTCACTATAAAAGTCTCTACAATTATTATTATTTGCATATTAAGAAACTCATTGGGTAAATTCTATGGCGAGGTTTCGTCCACCAATCTTTTTGCCAAGTGAGATTTTGGTCAACGATGTTTCGGACTGTGAGGTTTTGACCAGGTGAGATTTTGACCCACGAGGTTTTCTCCAAGCGAGATTCTGGCTAGACGAGATTTTAGCCCGCGGTGTTTTGGGCAACGGTGTTTTGGCTACGCGATGTTTTAGATACGCGATGATTCACTCAGGTGAGTTATTAGTCGGGTGAGATTATGGCCCGCGAGGTTTTGGGGGCGAAGTTTTCATCAGGCGAGATTTTAACCACGCGAGGTTTCACTCCGTGAGATTTTGAGCGGCGATGTTTCGGTCGCGAGATTTTGCCCGTATCTTCGCAAAAATAAATTAATGAATCAAGAACATCCATGTAGATAGCCCCGCATCTCTGCCGAATATCACTAAAATAAATGTAATAGTTTGTGCATGTTTGTAAACAAAACAATTTTAAAATATTAACAAAATAATTTGGAGGGGCTGTTCTTCGTCGATTCACCGCAAAATGATCTCAATCGTTAGTACATCGTTTATGTATGTTCGGGTATACAAAAGTTTCGTTTGTGCATGAAAGAAATTTTAAAATATTGGTGTATCTAGTTTAGGTACCAGTCTCCCCACCAAAGTCAATGGGCGTAAAAATGCCTGAATCATTGGTGTATCCTTTCTGCATGTAAAATTTTTGTTTGTACACAAACTGAAGTGTGATATATTGACGTATCTAATCTTGACATGAGCCACCAGCAACAACAATTGACGAGAAATAAGTATTATTTACTTTACTTTCTCACGTATTATCTTTACTTTCGTAGTCTTCCCTCTTGGGAACTACAAATAATTGAGATATGAATGAGTGTAATACCTTGAGATTAGTAAATACGTTAGAAATTATTAGACAATTGTTTTTACTTTTACGTAACCTCGTATCCAAAGCCTTGATTAAATTCAGCGAAAGATAAATTCCTCTTACCCTTATTTCGTTCTAAACAATCAATTAATTGCAAATGTTTATCATATTTTAGTGTAGCCACATCTTGGTATAAGGTTTTGTTATTGAATTCCTAGAGGCTTTCGTTTGTCCTACAACTAATATTCGAAGAATCGTCCCCGCAAGATTAACTATAATACAAACTACAATTACGAACACAAACATACAATCAAGCATGCTTTTTTCATGAGAAATTGGATATATTATTTTTGTTTGCTTTCCAGAATTGTACGTAGAAGGTATGAAGGAAAATTTGATAAAAGTGAATTCTGGCGAAGACGTTTCAATTGATCTTCGTATTCAGTATTTTCACTCAATAAATAAACTTCACGATCCATGCATCAGTGACTCTAACTACAGTATTACAAAAGTGAGTATTAATTTCATTTCCTTCGGGGCTCTTTTGTAAGTTTATTTCGTGGCTAGATCGCTAACATTGTACTTTGTTTTACACGAAGAGTCCCATGTTCTATCTCAGCTCGTAGGTACGAAGCCATGGATAAAACGTATAAGTGTCCTAATTACGGAAAAACGTTGTTCTTCAATGATTTTCTTTAAACAAACCTGTTAAAACTTATAACAATTTTCCAAAATTTAATTACGTCTACACCCCACATTGGCGATCAATAACTCGGGAACCAAATATTTTACAATAATATTTGACTACTTTATAGAGCAGGTCATGCTTTATACATTGGCGATCAATAACTCGGGAATCAAAAGTTTTAATATAATAATATTTGTTTATTATATATAGCTGGTCAAACTTTAAATATTGGCAATGAATAACTCGGGAGCCAAGAGGTTTCATACAATAATATTTGATAATTATATATAACAGGTCAAACTTTAAATATTGGCGATCAATAATTTCTGAACTAAACATTTTTACGGAATAATATTTGACAACTTTATATAGAAGATCAAGCTTTATACATTGGCGATCAATAACTTGGGAATAAAAAGTTTCCATAAAATAATATGATAATTAAATATAGCAGGTCAAACTTTAAATATTGGCGCTCAATAACTCGGGAATCAAAAGTTTTCATACAATAATATTTGACAACTTTATAAAGCAGGTCAAGCCTTATACATTAGGATCAATAACTTAAACCAAACTTTTTCACACAATAATATTTGACAACTATATAACAGGTTAAGCTTTATACATTAGGATCAATAACCCTGGAACCAAATAGCAGATTAAGCTTTATACTATACAAGTTTGAACCAGATCGGATGAATTCAGTTGAACTCGTACGATTTATAATGTTATTCATTTCCCAATGAAGAACAAACAGTAGCCATTTAATTCCCACATTTAGCATCTTATGTACTCTCGGTTATGTCCAAAATTATTAAAACCCATTCATCCACAACCACTATAAAGGTAGACAGGGCATTAGTGTACTTTCTTTGTATCCAGCTTTGCTCCTTCCTTTGCTTTTCTGATATCTTTTTTCTTACCGTTGGAGTCTTTGAGTCATCTGTCCTTCATCACCAGTCATCATATTTTGTTTCGTTGTATAAGTGTTATTTTTCTTTGACGTAACTAGTCACTGATTTGTTAAGTCCTATGTCGGAAGACTGCCGTACTGTCGAATAGACTTTAGCATCATCGCGAACCGGCTCCCATTGAGATTTGCTTTTCGTGGCCCAAAGATATGATAAGCACACTTGCTGACCAAAACTTCATGTTTTATTACGAAGCGCTGCAGTCAACTTTAAAAAGCTACTTCCTGAACATACTTGGACCAGGTTTTCTCCCAGAAAATTTACTCCCTAGAGTAATAAAATCTTAATGTCAGGGGACTATTGTGGGATACTATTTTAATTGGGACTATTGTGGGACACTATTTTAGTTACGATTTTTATGAGAGTCATGTGTTGGTCAATAGGTTTATCGTAGCCGGAATATATAGCCATGCCACTTACGTTCATATCAAACCACAACCAATTAATATTAAGATTTTCTAATATATCTTTATGTAACTGCACACTTTAACACAGTTGGAAAAAGGAACATAAAGGACATATTTGATCACATATTACGTGGTCAAGCACGCACTCTGCACAAGATAAAGGAGGACATGTAATTACTACTGAGTCTGCCTTTAAGAAACCTTGTTTTGGGCGAACACCATTGCTCACATGTGTAGCATGTGAAACAGATGTAGCATTGTAGCAGGTGTAGCAGTCAAGCTGCTACACCATCAGTATTACAAGACTAGTACTTTCAGAAATATACCCCCGAAGTAACATTTTTATTAGCATATCTTGAAACCGATACTGCAAATAAAAATACAACACGAGTATAGTATAAGCTGCTTTCAAATCGGTCACTCGCAGTTTTACTTCACTAAAATGATATTTCTCATTACTTTCGCTTTGATTTCTATTACAGTGTACGATCATGTGTGCAAAGGATGGGATAGCCAAAATGTTTCACTGCAGTTTACCATGGGCTCAGATACCAGATCTCCCAGAGTGTGAACCGCAATCTTATTCTACTATCATTCTTCATTATATCACAATAAACGCTAACTTGTATGAGAACTGCTCTTGTTTTAAATCTTGTCATTTCAAATTCTATCAAAATATAAGACTCAATGTCAATCCAACCAATCTGGGAATGGATAAGATTTGCAGCATCAATATTCGAGTAACTTCTAATTTGGTTGAACACGTTGAAGAGTATTTCACCTACGATGCGTCCCAATTGCTTGCTGATGTTGGTGGATCTCTGGGCTTTCTACTTGGAGTATCTGTCTTAAGTTTGTTTAATCATTTAATGCAATATCTGACGAAATTAAAGAACCACATTAGGTGTTAAATTTCAGATTATCGTTTTATACGACTATCAATAGAGAATGTCTGACAAAGAACTGTAAGTAATGGGTCTTCACATTGTCTATGTAGTTTTATGATCCTACGATTTTCATTGTATAATTTATTTGAATACTCTCATTATTTTGTGTTTGATGTAACATATTTCCCAGACTTTCATAATAAATTTACAGTGAATGTTGAATGTATGATATTTACGTATATATTTGGAGTTGAATTTAAAATATTTCAAACTTCAAACAAAATACATGTAATGCTGTTCTTCAATTTTAATGTTAAACAAAAGTTTTGAAACTTTGTTTATTTCTTATTAATATTGTGGTCAATGTTATACGTTTACTCTTCAGAATAAAACGAATACATTCTTATATTGTAATCATATAAATATCAGAATACTTAAATTATATATCTACAAAGAATTGATTTGGCAGCGGTGGCAGATATTTTAGATATATTCACATAGAAAGCAATGTATAACGAAATTAGTGTCACCACTCATTCTACACTGTACTGGTATATACATTTTCATTATCATAATTCAATCATGATCTTAATGTACATTAAGATGTTATTGTAACATTCTAACCTACGTCAAATAAATAAATGGACATACAATAGTAGTTACATAATTAGAGTTACACAATAGTAGTTACATAATTAGAGTATACTGATTCGGCATGGAGAACCCCGATTCAATTTGAAGTAGAATTGCAGCGGGTTTAGATCCACCGTTAGGCAAAAGTATAAAAACTTTAATATTGCTGCAAACTATTCAGTCTTTTAGAGGTATTTAACGCATGTTTCAAATTGCATCTACTTGGCACAATGCGGACCATCACACTCAAAACAGGTTATAGGCTTTCTAAGACTCCCTTTTTAAAACTTTTCTTCTGCTGCAGAAAAAATATTAATACTTTTGTAACTATTTAAATTTTTCATATGAATGACATACGAATGTAATTCATTCTCAAGAACCTCTAAGGTACTCGGGACTCGAAGCCCAAACATCTCCCTTACAAGTCGTGGATCGAGACCACCCAATACAATATCTCTTACATGATTGTTATCTAATCTACCAAGAAGTATTTAATATCCATTTTTCACAATTTCTACAAAATCTATTGCATTCTGTCCGCGAGTTTGCATAGCATTTACATATTTATGATCTACAGCTTGTCTACGTAAAGAACTTAAATTAGAAATATAACATGAGCAAACATTATCCAAATATCATAATGACTCATGTACTCGAGAATTTTACTCCGCAAATTAAACTTACTTTTGCTTAGTGTCACCATAACTACAGATTCATTCCGAAAAATATTTCCCTTATTTAATGCTCAATATCTAACAAAAATTGAAATAGTGGAAATCATCATTTCCATCACACAATTTAATTTCATTGCTCTGCATACAAAATGTATTATTTGCTACGCTTATCATGAGCTTATCTAAATTACTCCTAAATGGACGAAAATCATTTAATAACATAGAGTCAGTTTGTGTAGACTGCATATTTACAAAAGGATTCCTGTTTCCTTCATAACATTCCATTTCTTTTTTATAAGACGACAACTTGTTTTTATCTACTACTTCTGCCGAGTGATCAACGAAAGGAGAAAGTATCAGAGTTGATCCTCGCAATCCAAGGTGACCAGACGTCCCGTTTAAGCCGGGACAGTCCCTTTTTTCAATCATTGTCCCGTTTTTTCTGATTCTCAAACTGGACGCCTAAATGTCCCGTTTTTAAGCAAAAATGACCCAGGTATTCCGTAATTATTATTCAAGATATAAATGGTTAATACAAACTCTACACTCTTCCGTACCAACACTCATTGGAAAGATTCATTTAAGTGGAACTCAAATAAAGTATCTCCTGACAACTGCTGGGTAGAAGTATTTTCCCATTTCTGTTCTTATAATGTACCGTACTCAAATCTTCTAAAACTTGTAAAGTTCCTTCTCTGTTTACCCGGGACTAATGCTCCAACTGAGCGTGTATTCTCGCACATGAATGCTTTGTGGACAAGTGATAAAAAACTGAACTGTTTACAGATACTTTGGAAGCTGTGCTGACCAGTAAGATTAATTTTGATCAGTCTTGTACCAATTTCTACAAATTGTTAAGTGCAAACGAACAAAGAACTTTTAAAGATCCATTCATCAAAAAATTACAGTGAAAATTACGCTATAGATGATGTAGTGAAAGCAATGATATAGTAGAGAATAACAGATATTCAATAATGAGGTAAGTAGTTTATTAGTAGTTAAAAGTATTATTGGGTAGTACTTAAATTAGAACTCTGTGTTATCACTCTTACTTGTGTATTTTGTAAATTGAAAGCACTGCTGATTTCCAAAATTCAATCTGGAAATCATATAGTTACCCCCCACTCCCACCCCCGTCGCTGATTCGTATGCGTCTCGTTTATGCAAGTAAGAATTCTGGTCACCTTGTCACAATCACTACTACGAAATTGTTTTATGTTTGTTTCGTACATAACTGAACTTTTGCAATCACTATCGCTTTCTGTCGGTAGCAAAGACCTGCGCTCCGCAAAGTTGTCTGTACTCGTATGCATGACGAATGGATTACCTACCCCAGAATGTGATCCACTTAAAACTCCGTAGCTAGTTGACGAAAAACTGTATCAGGAAAATGATTATAAATTCCTGTATCTCCAGTCTCAAAATGATTTAACACTAGTTGCGATCTATGTTCCACAGAATACCCTGAATTAGCCATTACAACGTTATAAAACAGGCTTATCACAAGTTTTGATAACACAACTTATCTTTTCTTTCTGTTCAGTTCACCACTTTTACAAAGCTTATAACACGCGTATAGAAACAAATACACGAGTATCCACACTGCCAGTTGGAAGGTCACTGCAAAGTTAACACACTTTATAGAACTTTCTTTTTTTCTTTCTTTTTTTTCGATAGCCCGATGGAAACAGCTTAATCTTAAACAGTGTCTACTTGATTGTACAGTTCTTTTTAATTTCAGTTTGCACCAAGTTTCTACACCTATTTTTTCTTTCTTTTTAGAATTTATAAAGTCAACCACTCGAAATAGATAGGTCCTTCTGAACTTTGTGTAACGTGTCTAAGAGTAAATTGGACACGTCCGGTGCCGAGTAAGAAAATACTCACACAAAATAATTAAATATAAGAACAGTTGAGTGATTCAGAATACATGGTTAAGATTAACATTATTTGCGAGGTAGCTTTATTAGAGTCACTATTCAGTACAAATGGTTCTTTTAAATAAAATATAGTCATAAATTTCACTGTGGCATTTTAATAATCACTTCGATGAGAAGATATTTCATTAAATAACAACTTACATTTAATTTGCTAATTCTTGATAATTGGAACTGTGCATTATAAATTTTCAGAAAACAGAATTAAATTTAACTATCAAACTACAACATTAGATTCTCGATAGACTTAAGAGAAAGGTCCAAAAACCGTGAGAGTTAAATTTTGATAAAATTAGTGACAAGACTTAGTTCGAGTTGCTAAGTAACGTAGTAATAGTCACTTGATGCGCAAATGCTTCGTTGAGCTGCTACAACGACGTCATCTTGAAATCCAGTAGGCAATATCCAAGAATACTCTCTTGGCACAAAAATGAAGAAGCTTTTGGTAGATCTGACTTTAGGGCATCTATATGTGCGAGTACTTACAGTGCATGATCGCCATTTTGAAAGATGGCATATTGAATTGCGGTCAAATATGATAAATGGCAAGGGGGTCATATGGAGTATCAAATAGCACTGAAATTTACTCCTGAATCCATTTCCATAACCGAAGTTTACATATCTGTTTTCACTTCAGAGTTAAGAGCTCTCTCACCTACAGGAACATATAAAAACTGTGCGAGTTAAATTTGTGTTATAAAATGCGATCGTGCGAGCAGTTGCTGGGTTTTAACAAATGCAGTAGTAGTCACTTGATGTACAATAGCCAATATACCAATCAGATCTTGAGCCTAGTGAGAGAAATGGTTAATTAAATTGAAATGCCTGTAGCGAAAAAATGGAATAGCAGCACTATAACAAATTATACCTATTTCGAAGCGCGCTACATTGTATATACGAGGGTAAGTCAAATGAAAACCATAAAAGTAGAAATAAAAATCCGCATATGGCGCCAGTGAGCTGTAAGTTGGCATGCCTGTTTACGATAGTATGCCGGATGTCTCCTAGGTGGCAGCAGCCGGCAGATGCACAAACACCGGCGCAACAACAGTTCCAAAATGGCAGCCCCACTAGCCACATGCACCATCGAGGAGCAGCGTTTTGTGATTCGGTTTTTGCGAAGTGAAGGTGTGAAACCGATTGACATTTCTAGGCGAATGAAGGTTCAGTATGGAGATGCGTGTTTGTCACAGCCACAAATCTATGAATGGTGCCGGAAGTTTGCAAATGGTGTTACGTCCGTGGCTTCAACGGCTGCAATGGTCTCTGGAGTCACTACGCGCCGAGCCTGGCCGGGGCGTGGGGCATTGGCCACAGACATAACACCATTTATGTCGAAGATAATCCTAAAGTCTCTGAATTACCAGCATATAGTGCAGAAAAAGTATACATCAAGAGGCTGAATAAATGTAGTGGTCTTTGGGGGTATAACTTCAGCACGAATGTTTTTCTCGTGTAGCAATTCTTGCACATCTTCACCCGTCCACTCCACGAGTCAAGCAACAGCAGGGAATCCTTTTTCACATCACGAATAAACACGTCTTTTAGCTACCGTTTGACCTGTTCGCGAATGAGTTTACCTCATTTGCTTGCATCAATACCAATGTTGAAAGGTGTCTGTCTAGCTAACTGTAGTTTCACTTTGGGTCCGAACACGTTTTTAGGTTCTTGGAAACATAGGCAAGCAATGTACCTGCAAATGTCTTATCTTCTACCCCATTCTCACTCACGACACTATATTTTTCCACCACTGCTTGATTTAAAATGTTGACTACGTTTATCGGATTAATTGTTCACATTTTACGCACGGAACGAATGTTTCACTGGTATAAACAAATGCGTTCGTACCGAACATCACACGCCTGTGCGCACCAAAATGGCTGTACTACTACCCAGTGTTGGCAGGTCGACAGCTGGAAAAGTCGCTAGTTTTCAGTAAAAATTCCGCTACGTTCCGCTACCCTTACTGAAATTCCGCTATTTTCCGCTACATTATAAAATTAAACTTTAATGGTAAACTAAAAACACTGTTAAAAAACTACAAAATATTTCACACATTAATAATAGGCCTAAATTCTAAATGGAAAGCCCTGATTTAGTGTTTCACTAAATTTTATGAAAAAATGAAATGAAATCTTTGAGTTTTACGTCCCACGGTTATGCCGGTTAGGCTAAAGGAGACGGTGATGATGAGTGATGAATGAAATGGTGGAATGAAGAAAGTGGGAGGAAACGGGAGAACCCCGAGAAAACCCACGCACACGGTGTTTGTCCACCACAAAGTTCACTTGGCGGGGGCTGGAATCGAACCCGGGACCCCAAGCACCAGAGGTGAACGCTCTAACACTGAGCCACCGCGGCCCCCTTAAATTTTATGAATTAAACAAAAATTCACTCTTATTTGAATTAATATTATTAAATAAAACTCACGGTCAATGTTCATCATTCTTTTATTATAATGTTCTTTGTTAACATATTACCATTGTGTAACATCAGTTAAAATTGTAAACATTTTTGTTTTAAAAATAGAATAAATGAAAGGAAAGGGACACATGTTTTATTCGTTACTGCATACAACTTCTAAATTGTAATGAGAGTATAATTACAATAATGTCACTTAACACCAAATTAAACAAAGATTAACGTGCAAATAATGTTGATACATGTATCAAACATAAAATTTATAAAATGTCTTATTATAATTACCTTCAAGAAAAAGTGAATTTTCGTTTGATATTTTTTTTAAATTTATCTCCCCCAAGAAACTCTATAAAATATTATAATACTTAACTGTATATAAAATTCTAAACATTTGTCTCAACAGAACTTGTACCTTACAAGTGGACCCTCTCTCCCCCAAAAAATATTCTGGTTAAGGCCTGGACAAGCATTAAATGCACAAGGTAGTTTACGTCCAGCAGTTAATCCTCAACATCAGAGTCGTCATCTACCTCTTAACCAGATTGATTAGCTGGCACATCCTGTTCGTTAGAACTATACATGAAGAAAATGCAATAAAAAGTTTCAGTTTTACGTCCCACGATTATGCAGGCTAGGCTAAAGGAGACGATGATGATGAGAAATGAATGCAATGGTGGAATGAAGAAAGTGGGAGGAAACGGGAGAACCCAGAGAATACCCTCACACAAGGTGTTTTTCCATCACAAAGTTCACTTGGAGCGAAGAACTGTACACGTACTGCTTAAATTTTGTCACATGTTTTGTAACCTAATTTGTTCACTTCTTTCAAGCTATGCGGGAAAATTGAACGTTTTAAGATCATTTTCAAAAGTCGCTACATTTTCCGTATTTTTCGTCCGTCACCGCTTTGTCGCCAGGGCAACGAAAAGTCGCAACACGTAGCGGAATTCCGCTACGGTTAGCAACGCTGCTACTACCGTTTGCCATTCGAAGACAGACTCACTGCACACCCATATTGCAATTGCCTTAAGAAAGCATTCTAAACTCTGCGTGTTATGTCTTAAAACCCTAAAAAATACTGTAAAGTCAAGAGAATTAATGTCTACTTTTTCAGTTTTTAATTAAAAAAAGGAGTATAATATTGGGGAAATTCACTACATTCCCATACAGTATTTAAAACAAATAAAGAGCCATACATATCATTTTAAATGCTTGTAACTTAACCAACATGTAGAGTTTCGTTCAAAACAAATCGCAAATACCAAGTTTGTCACAACTGAGACATTAACTTCTTTTCAAGATGCAAAAGTGATGTATTTTAGAATTTTACACATACAGGTCGACTCTAACGTATGTTCAAATCCAGCATTTCCACTGGTTGAGAAAGACTAAAATACAGTATTCACATTACAATATATGAAAAAATGTATTCTTTAAATTAAATATTTCCTTTTTAACCAATGTTCGTGACTGTTAAATGAATAAACAAGTCCCAAAATGTTTTTTTTTATTTTCAAATAGGTGACTTAACCCTAGGAACACCAAGGTGGGAGACCTCGGAGGCTCACATGTTATTTTTGTTACATTTTCTAACATTTCTAATTGCAAATAGAATCTGAAAAAAAAAAAGATAGTCAAGCTTGACCTCATTCATCATAAAAAGTACTTGCTTAGTTTTTAGTGTTTTGTTTTTTCTATTTATAAGTAAAGAAAGTGCTGTGGGTCTCAGAGTCCCCCCCCTTGGTTGTACTAAGGGGCTATTCACCGCATACGCTGTTAAAACAATAATATAAAACACACAATCACGTAACAGTTTCAACACAGTAACTATGTCTTCATCAGAGTTCCACTCCTACTCTTCCACTTCAGAAAAGGAGTGAAATTCTGACGAAGACACAATTACAGTGTTGAAACTGTTACGTGATTGTGTTTTATATTATTATCGCATAGCCTTGTTCGGTGTGTTGTTGTGTTTAATTCTTAAATATGTAAGTATTAAGCAATAATAGTAATTCGACCTGATATGCTCTTGTTGAAATCTCTCACTTTCATAAGTTGGAACATCACAACTGAATCTGACTTTAGATACAAGATCAAACTGGACCGATCGGTAATTTTGAAGTAGAACATAGTTAATATTCCAATTGCAGTAAACGATCTATTCGACTCTGGTATGTAAAACTTTGAACATTCAACCATCAATATGAAAGCTATAGTAATTTTTAGATGAACTTCTAGACAGGATCGCAGAATGTAACATCCCGCGAAATTTATGAACAATAGGCCAGGAACATTTTTACTATTGCACTTAGGTCTTCCATCTGGTAGGAATAGATAAGCTAATGAATTTATTTCATAATATCTGAAACTAATGGAAGAATAAGAACAGTTAATAATGAGCTTCTTTTTCATGATAAAAAAAAGTAATCAACGTTAAATTTGAGGTTGAATGGTCACCAGCGATGAAAATTGGGTTTGCTGTGACACTCATCTATATATTACGAGTAATAGCGGTGTCCCTGAAAGAAAAAACTTTAGATCCAAATTGAAAGTGAGTACGTTTGTGATACTTAATCTCTTGGACCACGAGACCGATCTCGACCTAATTTTTGACGTAGATCCAGTTCTCGCCTGGGAGTGCTTTTGGCTATTCACTTTGACGGCAGACCTTAGGGGGTAGAGGAGGAAGAACTATAAAAATATAAATAAAACTTAATAACTCTTGAACCAAACGACCAATCTCGATCAATTTTTCATCATAGATGACATTCGTGCCTTTGATAGATTTTACCATTTCACTTTGACAAAACAACGTAAAGGATGAGTAGGAGGAGGTGGGGGGAAATCAATAAATATAAAAATAAAAGTGACCATGTTCGTGAGGTAATAATTCTTGAACCACCCGATCGATCTCAATCAAATTTTCAACATAGATGAAGTTCGAACCTGAGAAGTTTTTTGTCATTTCATTTTGATGGTAGAACTTAGGGGACGGGGAAGAGGGTAAAAATATGAAAATGAATAAAAATTAATTATTCTTGAACCACTCGACCGATCTTGATTAAATTTTCAACGTAGATAAGGTTTGGACTTGGGATGCTTTCATAATTTACTTTGACGGCACAATGTAGAGGAGGGGAAAAGGGACTTATATGTAAAAAACAAAATTAAAAGTTACTGTCTTTGTGACTTCATCATACTTAAACCACCGATCTTAATTAAAATATCAACATAAATGAAGTTTGAATTTGGGGAGGTTTTTTTTAATCATATCTCTTTGATTTTAGAACTTAGGGCAGGAGGAGGGAAACGGATATATATATATATATATATATATATATATATAACTTAATAACTCTTGAACTACCTGATCGATCTCGATCAAATTTTCAACATTGATGACAATCTGGCCTGCAATAATTTTTACCGTTTAACTTTGTTTATGCAACGTAGGGGAGGAGGAGGAGGAGGAGATGTATATCTAAAAAATAAATAATGAAAATGACTATGTGACTTCAGCACTTTTGAACCACCCGACCGATCTCGATCATATTTTCAACATAGATGAGGTTCGGGCCTGGGATTTTATTTATCTATTCGCTTTGATTGTAGAACTTAGGGGAGGGCGAGGAGGAGCTTAAAAATAAAACTTAATAACTCTTGAACTAAACGATTAATCTGGATGAAAGTTTTAACATAGATGAGGTTCGGGCCTATAACTTAGGGGAAGGGGATCGGAACGGGACATATATAAAAATGAATAAAACTTAATAGCTCTTATATCCGGACCGATCTTTTGAAATTGTCAATCTAGATGAAGTTCGAATCTGAGGTTGTTTATGTCATATCATTTTGACGTGTAACTTAGAGGAGGGTGAGAGACATTTGAAAATGATCGAAAATGACCGATATTAGTGTCGAATCTGAAGTTTTGGGGGTCGCTGAGATGAACAGTGACACTTCTGTTCTTGGGGTTCCTGAGTTGAACAATGATACTTCCGATGCCGTGCCCTGCAACATGGGAAGGGGAGAAGGATATATAAAAATCAAAGAAAATGGCCAATATCAAAGAGTGCTTTAGAAATTGTAAAAAGTGACTGACTTACGAACCCAGCGAAATCTGAGTGCGTCTTAGATTCGAGGACGTCTTAAATTCAAGTAATTATCTAGAAATTCTCAATGAAAGATATTATTAACGTGCTATTAAAAGTACTTTGATAGCCATAAATATTTTTAATTTTGTATCATATTCAATCATTCAGACAACAATAGTGTCCTGCACTTGCGCACAACGCGCGGGTTTGCTAGTTGACTATTATCATAATATTTGGCCATACTAATTGTCCTTCTCACTCCACTGTTATCAAATATGTTGTGAGTTTGTAATCTTTTTTGTTTGAGCCCAATTTTTCATACATTCTTGGTACAAAATTAATAATTGCACAAATACTATTATAAATGCACTGGTTTTTCATATCTTTTTATTCTGACAATGATTTCTGATAACGACCCAAATGTGAGGACACTTGGTTGAAGGAGAATTTTAAAAGCATGATCTTTAAGTTCCTTATCTCCTAATGTCACACGAGAATTCATAGTTTCGGAAATTGTGGTCTACGCAGGCAACTAAGTTGATATAATTGATTGGTCAAAGTGCCAATTGTCTAAACCACCATTGTCACACCTTTAAGTGTGAAACAACTACATGATAAAATTAACTCAGCATCTTATCCGGGAGAGATACCACTTATTTCCCTGTTCACACACAAGCAGTCCCAGAACATGTGAAAATTATGACGTAGGTAGCAGTCCATGCAGCAACAGTCCAGTTTTGAGGGTAGTCCATGTTATGTTTCTTTGTAGGCCGCCTGCCCACGCACCTCTGTAGTATTGTCAGACCATGTTATGTTTCTTTGTAGGCCGCCTGCCCACGCACCTCTGTAGTATTGTCAGACCATGTTATGTTTCTTTGTAGGCCGTCTGCCCATGCACCTCTGTAGTATTGTCAGACCATGTTATGTTTCTTTGTAGGCCGTCTGCCCATGCACCTCTGTAGTATTGTCAGACCATGTTATGTTTCTTTGTAGGCCGTCTGCCCATGCACCTCTGTAGTATTGTCAGACCATGTTATGTTTCTTTGTAGGCCGTCTGCCCATGCACCTCTGTAGTATTGTCAGACCATGTTATGTTTCTTTGTAGGCCGTCTGCCCATGCACCTCTGTAGTATTGTCAGACCATGTTATGTTTCTTTGTAGGCCGCCTGCCCACGCACCTCTGTAGTATTGTCAGACCATGTTATGTTTCTTTGTAGGCCGTCTGCCCACGCACCTCTGTAGTATTGTCAGACCATGTTATGTTTCTTTGTAGGCCGTCTGCCCATGCACCTCTGTAGTATTGTCAGACCATGTTATGTTTCTTTGTAGGCCGTCTGCCCATGCACCTCTGTAGTATTGTCAGACCATGTTATGTTTCTTTGTAGGCCGTCTGCCCATGCACCTCTGTAGTATTGTCAGACCATGTTATGTTTCTTTGTAGGCCGTCTGCCCACGCACCTCTGTAGTATTGTCATCTTGACATTATTCCTTTCGGAATTTCGTGTTCGCAAACTTTTCGAGCTGTCTACTTCCCAATACAGTCGTTTTCTTACTTTGTGTTTCTTATCCAATGTTATTTGCTTTCATTTTTAAGAACATTCCACTCGTTCTTAACGATCTTTGTCGTCTATGAGGGGTTAGCACGTTACGTCACTCTCCTGTATACACACAACGAGACATGTCAAATTGACAATTATTGTAAAGTAAATGAGTAAATACCATTTATGTCCCTCAAGGTTGTCTCATCAGTACTACGTAGGACATGAGTGTATGTAATAGAATTTTAGAAGGTTGTCTCTTCTTACCTAGGGAAGTAAAGACGAATTGTTAATTTTATAAAGAATTAACAGTTTCATTTTATAAATTGTGTTATTAGATGAAATGACGAAATGTGTCGAATTTATTATTCATATATAAAATATTTCTGAACTTGTGAATAATCAATAGAAGAAAATGGTCATCAATAGCTTTACCACATTTAATAGATTGCTTTATCTACTTTTATGAGCAAAGCAGAATTATTTGTTGATATTATTCCGGTTCAGAAAATGTGGATGGCATTGAATTATTTGACAAATGAAAATTAATATTTACAAATGTCTTAAGTAAACAATCAGGATAATATGTTTTATTACAAATATCATTTATATTATCAGTAACCTTCTTGACTCCTTACATTTTTGAGTGTGCATGAAAAATTTTAACAACAGCGGAAAAAATGGTAAAAGACCCGACAAGATTTATTATTACCAATCAACCTAAGCTTAATACAATAAGTGTTAGTAATAATGATATTCAAAAACGTTCATTTCAACTGAATACACTTAATCTACTTCTACGTCAACGAGCATTCATCAAACGAAGAAGAACCCAAATTTCTTTTACAACTAGAATTAAAAGAAACAAGGAAATGGTATTTCGATGTATTTTCATTCTCAGCTGCTTCGTTGCTGTGGTTTTTCAGGTATTCTATAACTTTTCTTTTGTTATTGTATCTATTTTCTTTCTTTTAAAACTATATAAACATATTGTATTATAGTTGGCTTTTATGTATGTGTACAAAATTTCAGATCTCTTCTAGTAAATATGTATGTAAGTATGTGAAATTCGACTCTAACCAATGTTTTTTTTTTGTGAGTTATGATTTGACTCTAGCCAATAAGTAAAATGGAAAGTGGGCTAGTATTAAGAAAACATCGTAAAAATATTGATTTTGATTTACCATTTACTACCAAAGTACTTCGAAAACTATCTATGTTCTACAAGAGCTTAGTGTAATATCGGAAGGTTAGATACATACATAAGTGTAAAAATAGGGTTTTAAATAACAATTTCGAACAACATAAAATATGACAAATGTAAAATCCAATTTCTTGTAAGGGCATTATTTTAAGGCAGACCTTAGATTCTAAAAGTTAAAATTTGTTTTTTTTGTTCTAATGGGGCATACTTTCAGACCAATATAATAGATCTTAATTCCTTTGATATTTCTTTAACTTTAATTAGTGAAACTTTCTAGTTGTAATGAAGTTGTTTCTTTGCCATACGAGCTGGATCAGACACCAGGAAAATATCAAACATTTCCAGAATTTTTTCTTCTCCCAGGGCAAGGTTTTAGACTATCCCTTATATTTTCCTTCCCTCCGCAAATTATGGCAAAAATTTACTCTTGCAAACTTCTATGCATTCTGAACACATTGTCTTCAGTAAAAGTAGTAGCTCTAAATTTTTAAGTACCTCTTTCCCACATGCTAGCAATAAAACTAATGATTAGATATACTTTTAACGAGAGAACAACAGCACTTACAGTAATATTTTGGAATTCGAACTTAACTTATTGAAAAGCCCCGTCCGAATTCCAAGACGAATTTTCCTCTTTAAAATAACAGAAAGTGAATTAAAGCACGAATTGAATTTTACAAGAATTTTCACATTAAGTGCTCGGGATTTTAAGGCAAAGTATTAAGAAGTAATAATAATAATGTCCTAATTATAAGACGAATCTTCAGAAACCGTTTCCGTATCAATTCATGTACCGTTGTATTTTTATGAATATGACTATCATCATAATAAGTATCTCCAAGAATATACATTCTTTGTGTTATTGACAATCACATGTTAGATTATTTTGTTCTAATATACGAAGAAAATCATGTTAAGAAAGGAATATGATACAATATGAAATATAATAAATACAAATATAACGTAGTCCTTCTCGCTGGTCTATTGCCTTGTGCGAACCTTTGGTGCACAAAGTCTGGGTTCAATTCTCTGTGGTATGTTTTTGTTTTAAAAAATGAGCGCATTACGGTGGTTCGGATTCCACCCTAAACTATAGATGCATGCATCATATAACCTCGATGCTGGAAAGGGACGCTCAACTCCAGTGAATAGCAATAACGAGTGTAATGACTTTTTCATATTTGTGTATGAGGGCAAGGGTGCCCATCAGGGGGAGCAAATTGGGGTGTTCGCCACCCCCCTAAGAGGAAATTGTACTTGGGAATATTGAACAACCAATAGAATTTTTACATTAGTTACAGCAAAATTTGAAACTATGTTTGAAACGTCGCTTATACTTGCTCCCCTCCCCCTTGGAAACCACAACATGGGCGCCCTTGTATGAGGGTAGATCAAAAAGCTAAACTATCAAAGAAACATAGAAATATAAGTCAGTATGTCCACCAAAATTAAAGCATCATATATTCACTACATAAGACTGAATAACTTTCGATGTATATGTTTGCATGAAATCAGCAATGTCCCGTTTTAGTTCATGACTCTTTATTTGATCAACTTTTACGCCCAACATTCATTTTTCTCTTTTCTCGCTGCTTTTGATATTTATTACCTAAGAACATCTTTTGTTATAAACATAATTTATTTATTGGTCTTTGACTACTACTCTCCTCTATTTGCAGAATAATTGTAAATAATTATTGTAAATAATTATTGCTCTAGTACCTAAAATCAGGTTTCAAAATTTTATAACATGTTATAATTACATTTGCAGCTAAGGGAATGTTTCAGTAAATACAAAAATCCTGAAATCTCACAACGCACTTCGTTGGTCCTCGCTGAAGAAGTCCAGCCTCCAGCCCTAACGGTGTGTCGCCATCCAGCATACAGAGGGAGACTTAGAGAAGTAAGTAGATTCTTTTCACTGTAGTAATAATGATTTGGATCCCTTTATTCCCTCTGTTTATAAGTTGAGAAGTCAGAATGTCATTATGTCGGGAAACTATTAATTAAAGATTTTACTGAATATATATAAATAGCTAAGTCATAACTACTTACTTGACGTAGTAGACTTCGATGCCTCCATGGCTGTATGTATACTTCATCACCCTAGTCTTCTATTTCTAGTTTCGTATTATCTCTTTCAATTATAAGGAATCGAAATTGGCTGTCGTACACTCCCTGTCTACTGGACTGATGCATCAGCTTAGTTTGGTGTTTCAAAATAAATAAAAACAAACCTAACCACTTGTCGTAACAACCCTTATGGGCTTGAGCCGCTCCAACGCCATCTGTTAGCGACTGGATGAACTACGTCCAGCCTAGCGAAGAGCAGGTGGTTAGTGCGACTCAGTTTCTAACCTAGTGGCCGCCACGTCTTTCAGTCACGTGACTCTCCAGTTCGCCTCACGACGCTTGGTGAACGCCCAGGAATCGAACCCGGGACCTCATGGACCTGAATCCAACTCTCTAACTATTATACTACTGTTCTCCATTTTTTAAAGAAGTACTGTAAATATTCTTTCCAATTTAGGCACTAAACTAAAACATGCTAACGCACCACATAATTTATCAATACTATTACTAAAATGTTTTTATGCTTTCAATAATAAAGATTTCCCATTAATTTTGATAACATATTAGTAATTCCATTTGCTGAATTGTTATGTTATACAAGCTTTCTTTTCAGTCGCACTTCAATATGAGATCTTTCTCCAATCCTTCCGGACTACTAACGCTAAAGAAACATGCTGGAAGTATGCAAAAAGTTTGGGAAAATGGAACTTACCTGCCTAACGAAATAATATCCAAATCTATATACTTGAAGGCTAATTACCATCACGGTAAGTAGTTTAAAATGTATTATTTATTTCGTGAACTTATATTGGCTTATGCAACTTTCTAAATTACGCTAATTGTGAATTTTGTTTTCTTTGAATAATTTCATCAAAGTTTTTCATCCGCTCAATACTGCGTAATGGAATAGTAGTAGAGTAAAAGCTGTTCAACCCCGTGGGAAAATTTTGGCCCTGGTAACATTTCCAGGGGACTGAAACCGTTCTAAACTAGTATGTTGCTATGCTCATGCTCTTGGACGACTACCAGCTGAAGAAACAAGACGAAACACGCCTTTTCCTCTTCTTCTTCTTCTGCTTCTCCTCGTGTATTGGCTAGCTATTTGAACCCCGCCCCTCCTGCGAAGAGCGTAAGCGGAACTACAGAACTTACCTGAGCAAGAGGTTCTTTTATATCAGTTTACTTGGAGTCAGTGTCCAAACTTTGGGCAATGTGCTGTTGTTATAATTCTAAGAACATACTATACCAGGTGGAATTAAAGAACAGTTTTAAAGAACATTTCGTTTCCGTTTTGTTTATAACTTTAATATATTAGAACGATACACTCAATGTCTTCTTGATATTTTTGTTATGTTATATACGTAGCAGGCAGTTTTCTTTAGTTACATTTCTCTCGAAAATATGTTTCATTGTGTTTGTGCTATAATGCAGTTTCCAAAGTAAACCGGTTTATAAATGAAAAGGAGGAAAAAGTTTAAGATAAATACAGTACTGTTGCATTATTATTATTATTATTATTATTATTATTATTATTATTATTATTATTATTATTATTATTGATATTTTTAAAACATTAGAATTACGTGCTAACGAGGATTCATGTTGGGCCCCCTCCGAATAGAAAACCTGGAAACGTGTCTGCACAGAATGATAGACATATGAGTCAAGGTGTAGACAGGCACGCTAGGCGATAGACTCCAGAGCATGAAAAATAGATTAAGACCACATCTTGCAGTTCTTCTTGCCGATTGGTGCTATTTGCAGTGATATGTCGGATCATACGGTATGTGGAACAAAGCAGGGTCGGATAAGCAAGACCATGATGTATTGGTGTTTCACGCACCTAAACCCGTAAAATGTTTGTATAAACAATTATCTTTCACTCCCTAGCTAAATTTGTGGGTATGATCACACAACATGCCTTATATGGTGTAGTCTTATAAAGAGAAATTATTTTTTAGCTAAAAGCAAAAGAGAAGCCAACTTCAATAATTTACTTTAGTTTTTTTAAATAATGGCAAACTAGTCCATTTCACCACGATAAATCACGTTTGGTACTAAGATGTCTTTTTCTGTCCGTATATATCCTTCACACTTTGTTGGAAACAAAATTGTTCCTTTTCCAAAAAAAAAAAAAATAAAAATAAAAAGAGAGAGAGAGAAGCTATACAACAGCATGAACTGAAAACAATAGCTATTATCAATAGCACTCTAATCCTGGATAAATACGTCATTACAGCAAAATATCAATAGGTCATGTCTTTATTATATTGCTTCTGTTCTTATTAACATGAAAATTATGATGTTTTGTAAAACAAAGGATGGAATGGGATTCGATCTAGTGTCAAAATTGTGTAAGAACTACTAATCTACAACGCTACCCACCCAACCACGGAACTACTTTCTGCTTGTTCTCTTTTTCTTAACAAATAAATGCTAATATCCATAGTGTATGTCACTTCCAACCTCAGGACAGGGGATTTCCTCTTTGTTTCTAGATTTCCGTACGACAGAAGCTAATTTATATTTGGCAAACCATCTAGACGCTAGGTTTAAACCAATAAATTCAATATTTTACTCCACTTTCCAATTCCTTCCGCCAGTTCGTTCACTGCCTATTGTCAATTTCCCTCCGCAATCGTGCTTTGCTACTGAAAAAATACTTAGAAATCATGATTGCCAGTATACACAAACCCGAGCATAAGTTCGTTTTCTGCTTATATTTTTATTATTTTATTATATGTATTGGAAATATCTCCTTAGATGGATTGCTTTCTATGATCTCCACATACTAATAACTCAATTTTACCCATAAACGTAAGGAAAATGGAATAAATGCAAAAAATCGTGATATACAGTATACGCGCAATTTTAATTGCGCATGGGAGTACATATATGTTGCGGTATTTAAATAATAATAACAATAACGTACCTTTAAAATCCATGATGATGTTTCTCTGATGATCCACCTTTAAGAGTGACTGGAACTCGCCATATCTGCTGCATGAGACAGGTGCTGGTAGAGGATTCTTAAAATGGACTTTCAGACGATCACATCCATGCCGCATAAGGTTTTAATGCTGCACAGCGCTGGCTCCTCCATCTTGCGTAATGTCGAAAACAAAGATATAGTATCCTTGAGATAAGTCAAGGCGAGGAATGTTGTTGCCATGATTGGAAAAGTGAATACCTGATCCACAGAATAAGGTATGATATGAAGAAACATAGAGGTTGTTTTCGAAATTTGGTTGTAAATGTTTTGAAGGTACAGGTTTTCCATGAATGTATAATGAGAAGACATTGATGTCAAAATGTTTGAAATGAAATGGATTTGAAGTTATCGTTCCTATATAGGCACCATTTTGAGTAAACTCCACAATCACTCAAGTTGGTAATACTCCCATAAATAAATTATCAATTGGTTTTTGATTGAAGATCCTTTGGAATGAGGAATGACTTCATTTGCACTCTTGTGAGAGGATATTTGGCGGTTGTTGATTGTACAAGCTTGTTATGTGTTAGTTTTATTGTAGGACTAACATCAATCTTTTCAATATGTAAAGCACCGTCTAATATATTCACTTTAGCCTCAACAGATGAATCACTAGCGATAAGACAAAAATTTGGCTTTGCAGGAATTAATTTGATGCGTAATTCTACTTCTTGGATTAAAAATTTATCCAGATTAAAAATTCATAATGAAGATGTCCAAGCATGTTGAATTTTTCACTGTTCTTGTTAATTGATAATGTTGTTGAAATCCCCTTTTACCAAAAGATGTTGCATCCATATGTCCAGTAGTATCTTGAAACCAGAATGCACATTGAAGATGAGTATTTTTAGCAGAATCATCATAATTTAACAGTTTTTCGATGTATGATCGATATGTAATGATTATGAGATGGAAATAAAATCAGCTTGTTATTTAAATACACTTCCAGTTCACTAAACATAGAATTTCAAAAGTCATTAATAGGAGGCACAGGTTTATCACTTTCACAAATGCTGATCCATCAGGTTTAACGATTTGAACTTCAATGTAAGAGAGAGTATGCGGTAAATCTATGTATTCATCACTTGTTCATGAGATGACAAATTCTATAGATGCATTAACAGCTAGTGAACTGATTGATTTATATCTTACAATATGATTATCTAGTATACTGGTTTGCGTTGGTTTTGTAGAAAAATGATCTAGCTCACTTTTTACACACTCGCAGGATTGATTATGTAAGAAAGCTGTGATGATCCTGAAGAAGATTTAATTAAATGTATCGTGTGATAATTTCCTCTTCTCATAAGACTGATTTTTCTTTGATTTCTCTTGCCCTTCTTCTTCTTCCTCTTCTTGCGTTTGATGATGTGTAATGATGAAGGGTTAAAGATGGAATGATGAGTAATTCTTCTTTTCCTTCGTTGATATCCAGATCGTAGCATACGTTTCAGCTTATTTTTAGATTTTTTGAAAGATGGACCTCGCTTCACCCATTCGTTGATGAAAGGATTTGTTAATAGCTTGTTTATCGATGATGACATCATTAATAACGTGTGCTCCAGATTCCTTTCTATTGTTTTAGCTCCCGGTTTTGCTAATAGCATGACAGACGAAATAATCCCTAAGGAAATTTCCAATACCTTGTCCAACTTGATAAGGTGATCCAACATAAACGTTTTCCAGTTCCAGAAAGAGCTTGGTTTTGATAATATTGTAAATATGGATTATTCATATTTGTTGATGGCACATTGGTCGAAAATGTAGTTTAAGGCATATAGTTCCGAAAGTGAATGCCAGTGGAGAGCCTGTATTATCTCTTATATCTATTTTGATGTGTTCAAAATGCATCTTCTCCATAGGCACATAAGTGAAGTTTGAGAAATTCTAGATTATTCTTCTTCTTTATTTTATTATCATACTGATTATGTCATACTTGTAATAGATTATTTTGAGAAACATTTGCAGGTGACTTCTTAATACTTGAATGATAACCTTCATTGTATGACTTCACAAGAAGAGGTAATAATTTTAAATAATTATGCGTATGATACTTTGTGAAATACTTCCACATTTTTCTTTTAGAGTTCTGTTAAAATGCTTTACAATACTAGCCTTTATATCAGGATTTTTAGTTGTAATATGTTTTATTTTGTTTTCCTCTTAGTACTTCTGTATTGTTTCATTAGTAAACTCACTTCCTTTATCTGTTCGGAATGTAATTGGTTTTATGTCTTTGAAAACAATTTTTAATGCTTTTAAGACATCATTTGTAGTTTTAGATTTTAGTGGCAGAGTCCAGGCATATCGACTGAGCACATCTACCACTGTAAGAATATAACGATATCCATCATCAAATTTATGAAGAGAGTGAAGATCATTAACATCACTTTCCCACTCATCATCAATGTTATTCACTACATAGAAATCTCTTTTAAAACGACGACGTACTGGTTTGTGTAACGCATATGCTGTTTGCTTCAGTGACCACTTTTGTATACAGTGTATAGGAATTTTCTTCTTTATAGCTATCCGCAATTTTTAGCAGTTGATGTGAAGGGTTGTAGTAAATTTTGTTTAGCTGTTTGATTATGGTTTCCATCTTGACCATACTGGACGTTTACACGTACATTTCCTTTTCCTTATAGGTGATACTGCTTTTTCCTTTTCATCTTTTTCTGCTTCTTCTTCGTCGTCTTCTGCAAACGATTTCAGAAGTGTTTTATCCCTTGACGATGATGCTACTGGCGTTGCTTCTGTTCGACGTAAAATGTATGACAAACATTTTAGATTTCCAATAAGTTCTTGAGGTGTGTTATTAGAAGATAAATAATTACAAAATTTCTCCATTCCAGGTGGATTTCTGTCTTTTCGTGGTCGCGACACATCACAAATTAAATCAACAATGTGAGATACTTTTAGTTTATCACGTTTAATGTAAACAGTTCCTTTATTATCCCACGTGATATTATCATCATGTTTCATACCATGTAGTAGTAATTCAGATCTTTTTCGAAACATTTTGGGTATAGATAACAATATTTCTATACCCAAAGAATATTTCACTTCACACATATGATCATGAATAATAATAAGATGAGATCCAGTGTCAGGTAAATAGTCTATTGTTCGAGGTAATTCTTCAATAAATTGTACTTTCGTCGAAATTTCTCTGTATGCATTTTACCACTCTGTATAGTACCAATAAACATGACGAAACGATGTGATAAATTAGACAGGAATCGTATTGCAAAGGAAGTTTTCCCACATCCACTTGGTCCGGCAACAATACATGAAAAGCGATGTTTCCAGGTCGTATCCATGTTAAAGGGTATGATAATTCTCCCTTCATCCGTATATTTATAAAGGGCCGCATTACATTTTTATTCTTATTTTGTTGGAAGGAGTGTAGCCATATAGAAGAGTTTCATATGAATTTAAAATTTGACGTCGTTTTATATAATTTACCTTATAAACTTTTGTTTCGAGCATGCTGACGATAGTGTGAACTGTACTGTGGCAATTTTTTCTCATTTGTAATTTTGACTTCGGTGGGAAGAGAGTCTTCTTTTTCTTCTGCCTTCTCTTCATTATCTACTATCATTTTCTTCATTACATCAAAATTTAAGTGTTTAGAAGATTCATAAATTAATGAAAAGCCTTGTATCTTGCATACTTGATACTCATTCTTCGAATCTCGAGTCAGATAGATACTGAGATGGTAAATTGGAAATTTCTTAGTTTTACATATATAAGGATAAAGGCTAGTAACATCTTTGTAAGAGATTGTTTTTCTTCAGATTCTTGTGCTTTATGATACAAACGTATGGCATTCAGAATTTAAACCATAAAAAGCGTCACGAGGATTCAACGGTGTTTGCGTATGGATGATTACTAACATACTCTTCATCTCATCATTTCCTGCCAATTGTTTTTCAAACTCACAGCACCATATTTATGCACTTCACAGACAAAATCCTTTAATTTTTGAATCATCTTATTTGTTGCTTCATGTCAAAATTACATGGTGTCTGTAGTATAGTTATATATGGATTTGTCTCTGTCGTTAGGGTAACAAAAAATACATCCATGTGTGAAACATCCTTCATACTCCTACACGTGTATTCTTCATGTATCGGAGTATGTTCATTCACCATCCGCTTTCATTGATGCAGTTCGCTTTTCCTTAGTACATGCAATATTGGTAATTTAAATCTTTCTTGTTTTTTCTTCCAAGCTATCCATTGTGCTGCTTCAATTGATTTCACATTTCTCGATCGATACCCGTTCTTTGGTATGATACCAATCGTATTTTCCTTTAAGATTTTTTTTCGATACGCCAAGTTAAATGCACTAGCGAGTGTAATACATTGAAGTAAGGGATTTACATTCGTTTCTGACTCAAATGTATTCATAAAGGAAATACATGCTTGACGTAAAACTTAGACATCCTGTACACAATACGTGATGAGTTTTTCTTTCATTTTAAAGGTGTCGTTACGATGTTCAGTATACCATTTCTGAAACTTGAGTCTTTCATCTACTTTCATGGTATCTGCTCTATAATACCTAATGTATGGAAGTGTATCTTCATATTTTTGGTTCACACGTCGATTGAAGTGTTGGAAATATCCTTTCTAGGATTGAAGGTCAAACGCACTACTTAATTTACTTAGGGGCATAGGAAGAAAACTTAGGGAATCAATGAAGGTTACATTCCCTACTTCTGGAGTCCAATTCATCCTCTCAACTATGATTCTCACAGCCCTTCGAGTTATGTGCAATGCATGTTACTGATTTAATGTTTGGACGTCGTTTTTGTAGATGTTTTAGAAGGTCTTCTATTACATTTTCTCCATCAAATATATTTTCTTGTTTTCCGTAAACGATATAATTATTATTATGTTGTTATCTTCATAACAACGGTAACATGCATGCTGACTAACCAAGACATTAAGTATATGTTCATATATGTTTGCGTCATCCTCTTCTATTATCGTATCTTGCGTAATTCATCGTCATAAAATACAATCATAGCTTTTTCCCCATGATATTTTTGTTGGCTCTTTTTTATTTTCTTCTTTCATTCGCTTTCATGTAACATTCATGGTTATGTGGTACTATAGTTTAGCAAATGTTGCAATACATTTCTCCACATTCTGTCAAGCTTGCAATGACGTTGTAATGATTGTCTATGAGAAGTAAATTTAAAGCTGTTCTCTCATTATCACTTGGCGGTGCTTCAAACATGACATCACTTCCTTAAAATCCCCTAGACTGTGATTTTATAATCCTTTAAATGTTCTTGAAATTTACGAATTTCAGAAATTCAACCACCATGACTGAGATCTATATCAGTTGCTTCACATTGGTCTTCTGCTTCTTTTTCTATTATATATTTAAATTATTTACATATCTCCTATATTTGGTTTGATCTCCCCTTGTGTTCATTAAATCGTATGGCAACGACGATTGCATGTGCTAAACATCTTGTACAATTGTTCATAATCGTAACAATACCACGTCTTTCCTTACATATTGACTGGTATTCATAATATGTTGTTTCAATCTACCTGTCCTCTTGGCATACGTACATTATGAAAATTCACGATACAATCTTCTTTTATAAGAAAAGCCGCATTAGTTTGCAGTACTTTCTCATAACTTGTCCATGTCCATGAACGATAACCACAAAGGACGATGTCCTCTCTCATTTATGATTGTTATTTCAACGTAATCATGTTGATTCACATTACGTAGTATATAATCCATTAGAGCCCGTAGTCTTGTTTCAATAGCCGTAAAAGGATTTTCATCACGCACGGGGTAATCGAATTCTTAGCATTGTATCCTCCATATTGTATCTTCTATATATTCTTGTACGTTCTTCTATTATATGAAATCTACTGTTTCCATGATTACACGTGTTATTTCCAAATCCCGCTTATACATTTGTGTTTCGTTTTGCTTGAAACAAGTTAGATAGCAATTCATCCATTGTTTTTCTATTTCGTCTAAATCAACTTCTATTTATTCATGTTCTGTATTAGCCTCTGCTAATATTTACATAAATGATGGATATATTTTTCTTCCTCTTCTTTTCCAGGATTGAGAAACAAATTGTTAAGCCAGTTTTGTAATTCATTCACGTAAAACCCTACTTTTTCTGTATTTTTCCTCATTCTAAGCTTCTCCTAATATCTGCGAAAAGATTAGATTTAACACCTCTTCTTCATTTGTCTTTTCTTCGACGTCTTCTTCTTCTTGTAACCATTTATTAATATTTTCAATACAAACGGGCGCTTCTTTTTCCTCTTCTTATGTTATCATTCTATTACCCATATTTTCTAACATTCCTAATAGTTCTCTATATTTCTCCTGTTCTTCTCCATCTTATTTTTCTTCTTCTGCAATATGAATTTCATTAATTGCATCTCTTTCTTCTTCTTTTTTAGCACTGGTTATCATCTCTTCTTCTTCGGCTATTTCAATTTCATTAACTACCTTTCTTTCTTCTTCTCGTTCCCCTTGAGCAAATGCATCTGTTGGTAATCTTACTTCTTCCTTATGTGTTTCCTTTCTTTTTCTTCATTTTATCGTTTTCTTCTTCTTCCTTATGAAGTCTTTCCCTCCTCTCATGATGATCATCTTCTATCCCGATTACGTCATCTGTTCCCCTTAGAAGAACTTGCGTCTCTTGATTTCGTACGTCTTCTTCTTCTATGTCGTTAATAAAGTCCGTAATATCTTTTAATAATTTTTGTGTACATTTCCTGCTTTCCATTTTATTTCCCAAACAGAAGGCATACCTTTTAAGTATCTCACGTGTACCAAAAATGATTTTTTAACTTTTTATCGTATTTCACGGGAGTTAAACAAATGTATGTTCACAGTTTGCTTCAAGTGGGTTGTCTAATCTACAAACGTTCTGTACGTGGTTTTTTGTACTTACTCTTTCAGAGTTTCAGTGACAACGAAAAATAGGGATTTGATACTAATATCGTCCGTTTTACATATCCCGCTATTCCAATTACATACAGTAGTCGATGCAATGGATGCATGTGGAGTTTCAGCATTGATCTCAGCAACCGTGAATACAATAGTAATATCAATCATTTTCTACACTGTATTACAAATTACTCCCAATTAATCTCTCAGTTGCTTTAAGCATTGTGTCCTTTAGCGTAAGAACATACTCATACGACGTTGCATCAGCATAAACTTACTTGCGATAGATCGAACTTAATATTATTGAATTTCCCCTGAAAGCCGTCATTCTATGTGTCTCTTTAGCGTAAAGGGGACGTTAAACTGAAAGATTTTATCTCTCCCTCACGGAGTACAGTGTGCTTATCTCTGGTATTTAAAATCGCTCAGATTCGTTTTCCAAGCGAGTAAATTTGTTATGGACAACATCTTATCCATGAGTTTTCTCGGGGAACTCTCTTTCCACATTGTATTGCATCACTTGTCTTAAACATATGTTCCCTTAGCGTAAGAAGCATATTTGTGGGACGTTAAACTGAAAGATTTCATCTCTCTCTCTCTATTACGAGGGGAATGCTGTCTCAATGATAGAGAAAACTATCACTTAGTATGATGTTCTTATTCCGTAGAAAATACGGAAACTCAATTTAGGGAGCCGTTCAAAACTTTTGTGACCCCTGATCCAAGATCCAATATATTTTGAATCAGAAATTTTCTTGTGCGCTTTACATTTGGAGAACTACATATAGGGTAGCCAGATCCAAACAATCACTTAGCTCACTATGATGTTCTTATTCTCTAAAAAATACGAAAAGTCGATTTAGGGGCCGTTCAAAAATTGTGTGACCCCTGATACAAGATTCAATAATTATATTTCATTCAAAAATTTTCTTGTACGCCTTATATCTGGAAAACTACTTATAGTGCATCCAAACCCAAAGTATCACCAATTCTCAATTTAGAGGGCCCTTCAAAAATTTTGTGACACTTGATCCAAGATCCAATATATTTTGAATCAAAAATTTTCTTGTACGTCTTATATCTGCAGAACTGCGTATTGTGTAGCCAGATCCACGATAACACCGATCTGGGCCCCCACTTCATCCCCCTTAGATGATGTGTTAATGAGTTCGGAGTTTCATCACTGAACACAACGGCCCCGAAAACTATGGATTTGGCACTAATATCGGTATCCAGATCCAAACTATCACCTAACTTACTATGTTGTTTTTATTCCCTAAAAATTACGAAAAGTCGATTTAGGGGGGCCGTTCTGAAATTTTGAGACCCCTTGATCCAAGATTCAATAATTATATTTCATTCAAAAATTTTCTTGTACGCCTTATATCTGGAGAATTATATATAGTGTAACCAGATCCAAACTAATACTTATCTGTCAATTAAGGGGCCATTCAAACATTTTGTGACCCCAGATCCAAGGTCCAATATATTTTGAATCAAACATTTTGTGTGCGCCTTATATTTGGAGAACTACATATACTGTAGCCAGATACAAACTATCACTCAACTCACTATGATGTTCTTATTCCGTAAACAATACGAAAAGTCGATTTTGGGGGCCGTTCAAAAATTATTTTTCATTCAAAAATCTTTTTGCACGCCTTATATCTGGAGAAATACATATAGTGTAGCCAGATCTACGTTATCACCCCTGGGGGACCCATTTCACCGCCTTAGATGATGTGTTCATGAGTTTCATCACTGAACACAACGGCCCGTAAACTATGGATTTGAAACTATTATCAATTATTTTGAATTATTTTTACATGTTTCGATAACCCACCCCTTATTAGTGGGATGTTCCTTATTTCATGAGGATTAAAATAACTTTGAAAGTAACGTGAACTCGAGTTTACTACCCCCCAAAACGCTTCGTCTTAGTCTGAGACCATGACCAAATTTTGATAACTTTTCAGCTCCCTTGTCTGACCCCTCCAGATCACAAACAGACAGACAGATATGTACTTTTATTTAAAGCTCTCATATGATATTATCAATATCTAAAATACACATAACTTTGCTTCGTCTTGGTCTGAGACCATGACCAAATTTTTGATCATTTTCTGACTCCGTTATCTGATCCCCAGACTACATACAGGGAGAAAGACAGACAGATATACACTTTTATTTATAATTCATAGGTATAGGGACGAATTTTCATTGTTAAAACATTCATGGGGTGTCAAAACAATAATTGTATGTGTGCTGTGGTTTGACCTCTCTCTTGTTTCACATTTATTCTATTATCATTCACTTAGGGGCACGATGGTTCAGTTCCTGAGGGTTCTTGGTTCGATCCCAGTTCGCGTCGTCAATGTTTGCTGGTCCCCGAGCACATACTACAGACAGACAAGCATACAGGTAACAGACAAACAGACATGATATTATCAAACTTAAAACACATAATATACCTCTTCTTTCGTAATATTATTGTTTTAACATACAACTACAAGTTATATGTCTTTATCGTTCAACGTTGACCATTTGCTCTATACAAAACTCCAAACATTTCTCACGTCAGCTGTGAACGAGTTGAAATACGAATCATCAAAACACATACTATGGCATCTTGTCGTTGGCTCTTGAAACTAAACACTTTTTAACACTGGATTCAATCTACAGCGAAGAGAAAGAGCACGAAACACGTTTACAACTCATTCAGATTCGCTTATATGTATCTGTATGTGTTTTTAACGTTAGATTTCATTCTCATTATCAAATAAGAAACGGTTATGAATAAATACACTTTATTCCTTCCTTTCTTGAGTGCCTTTATAGCTAAATGAAGACATAACATACTGCTTTATCCCGTCAGCGATAATGATGGACCATAACATTTTTAGTAATATATTAATATTTCTAGGTCATTTTTACTTATCTATTTTAATAAAATTTTCCGGTGATCACACCTATTCACAGCTATCGAAATCCAGCGGAACACGAATAATCAAATACACTTACACTATTACAACTTTCAAGCGGAAGACGGTGTACTGAACACAGCTTCACTCTGTCAAATTTGAATTACAATTATTCTTTTTCCGTCTTGCACACACACACACACACACGCGCGCGCGCGCGCGCGCGTGATTACCTTCGACAAAACATGTCATAACAAGTTCAAACATGACTTCAATCGGAGTCACATCAACCACATCTAATTTCTCGTGCGACCTCAAGGCTATACTAATTTCAAACTCTTTCGCATAATTTGACCTTTGGGTTCTTTGCATAAGTGATTTTGATTACTAGTCATTGTTTTCTATGGGAATGAGTTTCAAAACAATATCTCATTACAGCTTCAATACAGGCATCATCATCATATATTATAGTTTTCATGTGCAACACATGCCCCAGGGGGAACACAGGCAGCAAATTCGTTGGCATAATTTGATCTTTGGATTCTCTGCATAAGTGATTTTGTTTACTAGTCTTGGTTTTGTACGGGAATGTGTTTCAAAAGAAAATCTCATCACGGCTTCAATACAGGCATCATGATCATCATCATATATTATAGTTTTCGTGTCATAATTTGATCTTTTATTCTGTGCATAAGTGATTTTGATTACTAGTCATCCTTTTCGATGGAAATGTGTTTCGAAACTAACCACTCAGCGTCCACTCTATGAGTGCACCTGCATATACCGTTTCTCATCCCACATTTTCAAAAAAATCATGAAATACAATATTCACCTTAGTAACTAAGACCAATTCGATCAAAGGACAAATTTCATTAAACTGCTGGGAACCTTCGATCATTGAATATCACAGCTTCAGTTCATAACCTACAGGCGTTTCAGTGGGGATAGGACCAAGACTAAATCGGTTACGCTCTTCGCAGGAGGGACGAGGGCGGGAGGTCCAAAATGGCTACCCAACGCTATAAAAAGCTTCCGTTCTTTGCTTCGCAGCAGGGGTGGGGGCGAAGAGTCCAAAATAGCTACCCAATACAAGACGAGAAGACGAAGAAGAAGAGGAAAAGGCATGTTTCATCTTGTTTCTACAGCTGGTAGGAGTCCAAGATCATGAGCATAGCAACATACTAGTTTAGGCTGGTTTAGGCCCCCCAGAGAACGTTTTCAGGGCCAAAATTTTTCCACGGGGATGAACAGCCTTTATTCTACTATTGTTAAATGTGGTGTTAATTTAGAAAAAGTACACCTTTTCTTATTCAGGGTGTAAAACCATATTTTTATATTTCCCAAAAGTTACCAAATTTTGCAGAATATTCCTAAAAATTCTAATTTTTTAGTTTAGTCGATTTGTTTGTCTTGTCGAAACGTTCCCCACTAACACTATTGGCGTTTTTGTTTTTTTTTTTTTGACGGGCAAGATATCTTTCTGGAACTATTCAATAGCTTCAACTGACGTCAAAAATTTTTGTCCACTGATAGATTGGCGAGAGACTTTTATTTTCTGACCAAAAACCACACTTTATGTACTTAGGCTGTCAAGGAACTAGCCTTGTTGACCCGTATTTATATCTCGGTTCCAATTGACCCGCTTATATTGATCCGGGCTTTTGGTTCGACTTTCGATTGCCTTTTGACGTGTGAACCACACATTTGTAAACTCAAATACCCTTATTTCCAATCTATGAACTTGTGTACTTTCCCACCGCACCTAGGATGCTAATCGAAATATAAATATATTGTAGTTTGACACGACGTAATTTAGATACTTTTGTATTGTTTATTCATCTCTCCGCTACTCTCTGCTGAAACAGCTTGGTACTTTTCAACGCCTGGGAATTAGAGAAACTACTGATTGCTTTCGCACTAACACTGTTCCTACTATTTTATGCAGAACCAAATCAATAACCTTCAATCTATACTACAGAAATTATACAGTCCACGTGCGTTTTATTTCAAACAAGACCTACTTTCCGTCGCATGGTGCCTAGATTTAGGACCGATATGTGGCATGGTCTCGGGGTACTCTTTTATGGTATGTTCACGCTTACCAAAGTGTTAGTGCTGACGAATACACACGCACATGCACACACACACACACACACACACACACACATATATATATATACATATATATATATATATATATATATATATATATATATATATATATATATATATATATATATATATATATATATATTGACAACCCGGCTCAATTCGTGCCTAATTTGGGGATGCAAAATTGAATTGAGCTGAGCGCCTTCCACTCACCATCTAGAATGAGTGGGCAAGTTCTCAAATTCATATGCGAGAGGTTTATAATTTAACACATACCAATTGGGGATTGAGTTCTAATAATAAAACATTGATTTCAATGACTAGGTAACAACTGTATTTCGTATTCAATAAAATGTAATGAATGTGGATGTTGTAAATTTTAGTACGGATATTCGGAAACTTTGCCAGACGAGTATCGCTTATCGAGCATTGAGCAATTGAATCCTGAATAGGAGAAACACATACCTTTCAGTTCTCTTCCAAATGATGTTCGCTTATGACCTCGGTGTTGACGAGTTGAATCCAGTATCGCCAAGTTGATACTTCTATGGACAGGCGTTGCTGCTTAGCATTGAGTCTGGTCTCACTCCCAATGCTCTAGATGAATCGTAGAACTTCTTTAATAAAATACTGGAGCTTCTCTAAAAGCTGAAGCTTCCATCCAGATCGCGATGACTTCTCTTTCAATAGAACTCACGGTTTTCTATCTCCATCGAACACACGGTTCTCTGACTCTCTCGAACTTCTTGTTCTCCGTCTCTCTGTCTGTCTATCGAACACACGGTTCTCTGTCCTCTGTCCAGAAGACCTCCTGTCTCTTAGTTTTGTTCAACTCCTCCGTTCTGGAATTCTCCGGCGTCGTCTGCTGCTAGGCACGTGTCACCTCCTTCCATTTGGAAAAACAAATTCTTTCCTCGTGTCAAGACTCAAAAACTGCAACACTCGACACACTCCGATTTTCCGATTCTAGGCAATTTCCTCATATCCGTGAATGTGTGAAATGTTCACAAACAGATTACAATTACTTTTCATGATTTACAAAATGTCGTTTATGTAGGAGTTAACGCATTACATACATTGTCTTCCTGCATTCGCAGACTCTACATTGTGCATTTTTGTTTACTGAATCTTGCTGACAATTAAATAATACATTTGCATCAGCTTGCGTTAATCTCGATTCTTAATAGTTGTTTACCTTCACCTCATTATTTTATAAAACCCGATATCCATAAAATAAATAAAAATTGATCAATAAAAATAAAATTATTATACATGAAATTCTGATTAAATTCGGGTACTGCCACATGTCCCCCCTTAAAACCTTGGTAGCTACGCTATCCAATTTAGATCTCGTAAGAGGTCGTGATATTACAGAACTCCCTGTATATATATACAACATTTGAAAATAAATAACAGTGAAAATAAACATAAACTTGAAAATAAATAAGTAAAACATGTGTATCTACATAAATTAATATCATTAAATCAATAACTGTTTTCCTACAGCTGAACATTAACATAATATATATATATTCAATCTTTTAATCATCTCCATTAATTAGTGAAAAAAATAACGTGAAACATATACATCAATATCTCTGTATTCAAAAGTGTACACTCACGACATCTTGTGAGGTGTACTAGAATTATGAGATGAGCATGAGATGAGCACAAGTACTCTGTGCGAAAGAATATGTATGTAAAAGCAAAAGTACTCTTACTTGCGAAGAACCACGCAATTCAGATTAGGTTTCGTCTTACTAGAACTTTCCATTACTTAGTTGTCCATACTTGCCAACTCAAACATTTGTTGACAGTATCAGTAACAGATTTCATTTGTCCATTCCAGTTGTCTTACACTTCAAATCTAAAAAGATAAAACCTTTTACGAATAATTAAAACATATTCACTTATTGTGGAATTGTAGCACTAAAATAAATCGCAAAATATCATCACTTATTTTTCAATAAAAACTGAACACTGAATTTTTTCACTGTGGAAGAATAAAATTCTTCTTTAGGGCATTTGCTACACTGGAAAAATTTCTGGTCGGCAACTGCAAATTCAGCAAAATTTACCCAAGGTTAAAACTACATCCACGCTGGCACTCCCATTTGCGCGTCGCTTTGTTTCCATGTACACTTGATGTCGAAACGCACTACGAAATTTTTAATAATTTCGCCAAAATTTCGTGTTTTACAATATAATGACGTCACATGGGAAGAAAAATTCCCTGTTGATGTCTGTCGGGCACTCGGTTTTTCCGTGTTTTCCGGAATTTCCAACAAAAACTTTAGCTTTCGTGGTTTCACTGTGTCCCGTTTCTGTTTTGGTATGTGCATCTTCTTCTTTAGTGGTGTGGTTCATTTGTGTATTCTTCAATTCAGTTTCAGTGCTAGTACTACGATATGCTTTACTACAATCTGGCAAATTACTAAAAATTGTGTTATCAGTGCTTTGTGTTATGTTATTAAGTGGTGATTTATTCTTATTTAATATTGTGGCGTAGAGGGGAGAAACTTGTGAAAGTACGTAAATTTCAGACTCGTCTTTAACACTTACATCTAATTCTATATTGATCTTTCACTATTCTTACTATCTCTTACACTATTTACGTATTTTCTCTCTAGCTTACTTAATCTTACTAAAATATAACATGTAATAATCACTACTATACCTAATATACTTCCTAAAACTAACGTAGATGTTAATAATAAAATTGTTTCGATGTCCATTTTCCTTGTTTTGGATATTATCTGAAATAGACCAGAAATAGATAAAATCGGGATAGGCCTACTTAAAATTTGTAGAAAATCGTATTTACTATAATTATTTGAATAATTATTATTCCTAGCTTGTGTCTGCTTACACTTTTTGCGACTATAATTCGCGTGTTGTTAAAGCAGGCTCATATTGTTCTCTACTGTGTCTAACACACATGCTACTTTCGAAGTAATGCTAGTGAAAGACCGTTAAAAATAAATTGATTGTGTGTAAAAACTTAGTTACTTATGAGTTCTAGACTCTATTTTACACTTAAAACTCGTATTTTCCGTCGTTTTCTTCATTAAAAATAATACAAAACTATATTCACTATATTTCCATATGTTTACACTTATATGTCTTCTAACGTACGTTTTTCTATCATTTAAACCTTATTTTAACAATCTACATACTTAAATATCGTTAATTTTATTTAATATATTTATTTTCTGTAATTTAAAATAATATTTCTTTGGTTTTACGCTCGAACTAGGATGTTCGTTTCGGCTGGAAAGTTATCTGGTGAGCGAGATAGATTTCGTAATCATTCGTGCTTGCTCGGAACTGTTGGTTTTCGTCTGCAGTCTTCGCTGAGACCTGGAGTGGAGAGTAATTCTAATCTCTCACCGGGTCTCCGTTCAATTTTTCACCTCTTGGCGTGCAGAGCTCACTGAATGTCTTGACGCAAATGATTACGGACTCCCATATGATCGTTGCCTGTAGCGCTTTCAAAGTAAATACAACGATGAAATAAATAATTCCAATCATTATTTTTAATCAATATCGATTGATTATTACCAATTATATCATAAATATATTATATTATTTTCTTTTCTTTTCTTTTCTAAAAATAATTTTCTACACGAAAAATAACCATTAAATATATTAGTCCTATTTTAATTAATCGTTCTTCTATACTCTTCGTGAACTATTTCTCGCTGTATCTATGCTTTTTCATAGATGTTAACCCTTTAATTCACAATGTAAATATTAAACAAATTTAATTATTCTATATTTTCTATAAATAATCGAAGTATTTATGTATATATTTTAACTATTAATACAATAATAGTAATCTACTTCCATTTTATCTATTTTTATCTATTATTAACTATTTTTACTATTATTATTAATTTTCTATTATTTTCTACTCTTATTTTTCTTATCCTTCTTGGACATTCTTGACTTTATCTATCCTCCTTTGATGTTACTATTCTAGATTTATCTAGGTTATCTATTCTCATCTATTTCTATCCTTATTTTTCTTTTTTCCCATTTACACCTGAAACGTAAATGGGACATCGTTCGGTACGGTATTACAATACGATCTATTCGGTTGGGTACTATGAACTATTATGATCTATAGACTTTCTTTACTTCAATTCATTCTTACATTTGGTGATGGTGTTTACTGTTGGTGATGGCTGTTTGGTGAGTACCTAATGCATGATCCGTATGCACAATTGATACATCCTACTTGTTTGTTTACATTTGTTTTCATTTTTTTTCAACGATTTACCAATCCATGACTTCATTGTTTACAAAACTTTTCGTGAGTTTTCGTGCACTAGAACATTAATAAATTTTATACTATGTATCACTAAATGATATTATTGTTATTGTTATTATTATTATGGTTCATTGCTTTCCAATTTATACTTCCTTATTGATTTATACAATCTACAATACAATATTATTAAAGCAACAATAGAAACTACTAAAACGAGTATAATGGTTGCAACTACATACATTATATAGTTTGTTTTGATTATTAACAATGGTATAGTAGTATCCACTTTTAATTTTAACAAATTTTCAGCTAGACTATTGAGTTCTTCGTGATGTAAACTGAAATTTAATTGTTTTCGCGTCCAATTACCTATTAAATTTAGATGTTTATTGTTGACATTTATTACTTTTTTCGTTGGAATTGCCAACTCTCGAAAGATTAAATTATCAAATAGGCTGTACTTAATAAAATAAGAGCAATTATTTCCAAAATTTACTTTCGTTAATGTGACTTCGTGATGGTTTCCTAATTTGGTTATGTATCCTTCTACTAATGACGAATACAATACTCCAGCATGAGTATATCTATATACTACATTCCCTAGGTATTTCTCTGTTCGTTGTTGACAACCACTTAGTGATCCGTTAAAAACGATATTGTTAAGACATTTTGCTTCGTCATCTAATGTTATCTGTTCACAGAAATACAAAAAGCTCTTAAATTCGCATTTAGATCGATCCAACGTATGATACATACCATTTGCTAAATATACCACTTCCGGTAATTTGTAATAGGTACGAAAATTTCTCATTAGGTATCCCATCGAAATCACATTAAACATTCTTGATACTGAGTTTTCGTAAACAATAGGCGTTTTTAGTAATAAATCAATATTATTTTCGTTATAATGATATTTCATCAAGTAGATTGATGAAACTCGGTAGAACATCCCTATGTCAAATCGATAAATAGAATGTTTTAGAATATCATGCGTACTTATGAATTTGTTTACATCTAAATTTGATAAAATGTGATAGGATAATTGGTTATTTAATATATCATTGAATATTTTATTCACTCTCTCTCTAGCCATGTGTGAAAATAAATTCGTTAAAATTTTCCTTTGGGCTTGCTGCAAGTAACAGTACATTTCTTGCAGTTTGCTCCTTACATTTTGGAGTACATGATGAACCTTTACTACAACACCATGCATTATAGATATTTCTTGATTATGTGATACTTTCAACTTATGAATTTCCTGCGCTAACAAATTCTCATGTTCAGATAGTTTCTGAACTGATGATGACAATTGCTGCGTGTGAATTAGATTATAGGCTGACAATCCTATGGAACTAAATCCTAATAAAAATGACCAAATTGATCGTTTAGTTCTCGTTGAATCTATACACTTAGAACTACCATTAACAAACACAAACTGACATGGGATAGAATTAATAATGTTATTTCTAAATTGTTTTTCTCTCTCTGCGTAGTCTTCTAGAATATCGTAAGACTCACTACATACTGTGTGCATAGGCACAGCTTCATGGAAATTCACGTGCATTCTAATTGTTGTATAAACCATGTTCGAAGCATGAACCGCCAAAGCGTCTTGCGTTAATGCTATCCCTACATCCTTCATTGTCAGTTGATGATGATCATCAGCGGTTCCATATTGAAACATAACTACCCAATTTATAATGATGTATAATATTCTTGACTCCATTTTATAATTCTTTCCTTTCCAGTCTCGTATAATAAGTCTAAAACTAGTAAAACCTAAAATTAATTATTTTTCTTGTTGTTATTCATTTATTTATTTATTTATATTTTAGATTACTTTATTAACAATTTATTAACTTATATGTACTTCGCATTTCATTTTATGTTCTAGGCACCAACTCAAATTAACTTTAATATTACCTGCATATTGCATATATTTATTTATTTACTTAAAATTCTAGTAACTATAATCCAAAAAGTGTCTATCGATTCGGGAATTTTCTGATGGAGATTAGCATTTCCTCCAATCTCGGGTTGAGGGTTTGGTTGAGAAAGTGCCCCCTGTCTGACACTTCATCGGTAGACCCAATTTGTACCATAGTTACAGTAAACCCTAACTTAAATGTTTTCAAAAAAACTTTTTTTTCAAATTTAAATTTACTCTTCGCCATCTGATATCTGATCAATATCACCAAACTTTTCGTCTTTACTAGCTACAAACAATTTCAACCGTCTTATGTCTATAGTGTCAATTTTAGTTTCGCCCTTTTTGATTTCATACTGAACTTTGTATGAATTGCTATTGACTTTGTCAACGATTACCCCTTTTGTATTATACCGATTACCGAAACATGCCGGCAAACCTGCTCTTGGCATTTCTCTAATCAAGACTTTTTGACCGATCTCAAAGCTTGGTTGGTCAAATTTCTTTTCAATTTGCTTTTTCTGGGATCTGAATTTCCTTTGCAAATTCTTATACGCTAATTGACGTGTCTCCTTTATGCCTTGAAGTCTCACCTCGTTGTCCACAAACTCGCAAGGAATATCTAAATCCTGCTCGAGAAATGTTCTCGGTTCGACTCCATGCAATAAATAGTACGGTGAAAAACCAGTTCCATCATGCACTTGCGTATTGATCGTAAATATTAAACTAGGTAGTATATCGTCCCAGTTTGCAAAATCTTTATCTATATAGTGCTTCATTACTTGTTGTAATGAGCCTATGGCCCTCTCTGCACTTCCAATCGAATAATGGGCACTTGTATTAGCGAAATGTAAGTCCATACCAAATTTTTCAGACATCTCCTCTAATATCTTGCTGCGGTGAGATGACAACCTATCCAGATGGAGCTGGGATGGGACCCCATGTTTTGTAATAAGATCCTCAAAGATTACTTGAGCAACAATCTCTGATGTTACCGCTGGTACTGCTCTAGCAATGATAAATCTTGTAGCATTATCTACGAACACTAAAATGTACTTATTTCGGTTATTACGGGAGATCTTAAATGGTCCAACCTCATCCATTACAACTGATTGAAATGGTGCGTAAGATGGATAAGTCTGAGCATGAAACGGGACTCTACCTGTTTTCCTCTTCTGTATTTGACAACTTATACACTGGCCTACTTTATCCATGAAGAACTTCTTCATATTAGGAAAATATATTATTTTCAATGCTCGTCTGTAACACTTTGTGTACGAAAAGTGTCCACCACCATACACTGAACAATGTAAATTCCTAAATACCTGCTCTCTCAAGGTATATGGGATACACAACAATAATTTCGTTCCGCCAGCCATACGCTCTGTTCTATATAACCTGTTGTCTTTAACTGTGTACCATCTAGCTTGTTTCTCTGCTTTCACATCTGCCTCTGCTGGATGTTCAATTGCCTGCATTATAGGGCCAAAAAATGGATCTTTACGTTGTAATTCCCCTACGTCGATATCTTTATCGAAAGTCAAATTGACTTGCAAATCCTCAGTATTTACTTTCAATGTTTCCAACTGTACATCGTCCGTTGTCGGTTCAATGTCAGTATTCCTAGACAAAATATCACTCGGATTCTTTTCTCCAGGACAATGCACCGGCGTATACTTGTATTGTGCTAAGTCAAGACTCCACCTCACAAGTTTTGGAGCTAACTTCGGCGATGTTTGAAGATACTTTAGCGCTTTACAATCGGTATACAGTTCAAACTCCTTATTAAACAAATAGTAGTTGAACGCTCTTAAGGAACTAATCACTGCTAGAATTTCCAATTCTACTATATGTCTCTTTTTTCCTGTCGTCTTAGTACACGACTGTAATACGCTACTGGTGTCCATTCACTATTAGCTTGTTTCTGCATAAGGACGCCACCAATCGAACTTGTTGATGCATCCGTGTACACCCTTGTTTCTAACTCCTCTCTAAACGGGGCTAACAATGGTGCATTCATCAATGCCAATTTCAACTTTTCAAATGCCTGTTGGTATGACTCGTTCCACTCAAATTTATGTCCTTTTTTCAAAATTGGTTGGAAAATTGAAGTTATCTTAGCATAATTTTTACAAAATTTCCTAACGTAATTCGTTAGTCCGAGGAATGACTTAAGTTGCTTAACGTTATTCGGGGCCTTACACGCTTTAATGGCCTGTATAATTTTTGGGCTAACCTCGTAACCTGCATCGCTTACAATGTGACCAAGGGCTAAAATTTTCCTTTCAACAAACTGGCACTTCTCTACTGACAACTTGAGACCATAATGTCTCAACCTTTTGAACACTGATTGCAGTACATCTACCATTTTCCCTTGTTCATCGGTATAAAGGAATACGTCGTCCATATAATAGGATACGGACTCTGGATTTACATTGGCCAAGGTCATTGCCATTATCTTTGTGTAGATAGCGGGCGCTTGGAGATATCCCATAGGCAAAACACGATATGAATAGGCACCTACGCCTGGTATGTTAAATGCAGTACACTCTCGAGACTCTTCAGAGATGGGAACTTGGTGATAAGGAGATTTCACATCTAAACTGCTAAAATATTTATGTCCTCCCATGCATGTTAATATCTGATGGATTGGAGGCAGCGCAATGCTATGTAATTTAACGCATTTATTTAAAAATCTACAGTCCATAACTGCACGAATACCCCCTGATGGTTTCTGTATAAACAGCATAGGAGAATTATAAGCACTTGAACTTTCCTCAATAATGCCCTGTTTTAGCAAAATGTTAATCTGTTCTTTTACTTTGTCCTTGAGTGCGATTGGAATGGGATACTGATGTCTCCTGAACGGTACTTTAGTGTCTAACTCGATATGATGCTGGAAATGCTTAACTTAACCTAATTCGTCCTCTTGCCATGCAAAGACGTCTGCATAATTAAAACATGACTTCTCAATTTGCTCTTTAATCTCAGGTCTTGTTTCTTCTCCAAACTTTAATCGAGAGTTGTCAAAGTTCTTCCTTGACCTTAAAATACCTTCTATATCCTCATTCGACAATCCTTCTTGCTTTAATTTTTCCTCATCTATGCATTCTTCTGCTTGTCCTAATGTTACATTCGTTGTTAACATAACAAATCTGTTAGATGGATTTACTATCTCAATTTTGTTATTCTGTGCCGATAAAAGTACACGCGGGATTAAGACATTATATTGGCGTTCTATACTCCTGTCTGGCTCTAACAAGTACTCCTTGTTATTCCATGAGTTGACTAAATTGACCTCTACTGTTGTTTTCGTCCTAGGTAACAATCGTACCTTGTGACCTAAAACCCATTTCGGTCTAATACTATATCTCAAGCCAATAGATGCGTTTTCCGATACAGTAACAGATTCCTGTTCTTCCCTCTTTCTAAACCGTGGTTTTCCAAATCTCTGTAATGTTAATTTATTCTGTCCGTAATTTATTTGACAATTTTGACATTGCAGAAAATCATTTCCGATCAAAACTTGATACGGAAAATCTTTTACTACACGAAACTCCAAATGAAACGTTTGACCAGCCATCTTGAATCTTATAATAGCTATCTTGTTTACTACTAACACATTCTGTGTTATACCACGTATTCGTGTTGGTTTAGAAATTACTTTAGCGCTTCTTGGAACTAGCTTTTCATTTACGATTGATATCTGCGAACCTGTATCGATTAATGCCTTATGTTTTCGCCCATCGACTTCTATCGGTACATACAACATATTATTTTCGTTTACTGTAGAGGCTACAATTTCTCTAATCTTTGTTTTACTTCCTGTAAATGCGCCTTCGTCATTTACAGTATTACTTAGTTTAAATTATTTGTATTTGAAGCCTGATAGTATGTTGTTCCATTAATCTGATTTGGTACAACCGGTACATATTGCACTTGACCACTCATCTGCCCTTGATTTTGACACCATGACGGACCATTAGAACGACTACCACAACAACTTCCACGTTGTTGCCAATAATTTGTCCTTCTTCCACCACGATTACCACGCCAATGTTATTCCTATATCCTCTTCTATTATTATAGTCATTATTACCTCTATTCCTATTGAAATTACCATTATCACGGTTCCAACTTCTATTACCATTATTCCTATAAAAGTTTCGTCCTTTATTTCTAAATTTCTTGTTTCCTCTAAAATTATTTCCGTTCTTTTGTTGTTTAGACTACCTATCGTCTATCCTCTCTATCATCCTGGTCTTTAAACTTCGCAGCTAAAGTTAGCTGTAGCTTTTCTATCTTTTTCTCTAATTCACCTAATTGGGTGATACTCTGGGGCTCTTGTTTAATTTTCACTTCGTCCCTATTCCTAATTTCTCTCTTTAGTAATAACTTGTCTACTTCAATGTCACTGTCATCCTCTTCTACTTGCTCACGCATTTTCTTAAGTAGATCCTTCACCGTAACCTTTCCATTTTCTCTCTTAACACGTTTGTCTACTTTACATTTGTTTTTCTCTATTTTCTGGAGATCTTCAACAAACTTATCTATTGTGAAATACGAAATCGTCCCCACTTTCTCCATAAAATATGACTGAAGGCCACCTACTAAGATTCCAATCTTTGTCTTATCATCCATGCTAGAGTCTAACCTTTCACATAGCACCTACATATCATAGACGTAATTGATAATAGGTTCATCCTCGAGATGTAACCTTTCCCTAATCTTTTCTTCTATGTCCAAAGTAACATTAGTTCTCGTAAACTCATCAATAATATTCTTTGTAGCTCTTTATAACCTATGTCACTGGTATTCCGTCTTTTCAAAAATACCTTAATCCATTGCCTACCGTTTCCCTTGAATACGCTTGGCAAAAGCTCTTTCCTTTTATCTTCTGTTACGCCTGCCATTTGACACGCGTCGTCAAACTCATCGATAAATCCTACGATGTCATTATCCGTTTTTAAATCAAATTTCGGGAGTTTATTAACGTCCGAATAAAACATCACACTGGTCGTCATTTTGTTTTCTTGCGAACTACTGTTTTCACTACTAGACTGTTTATTATTTATAGCACTACTTTCAAACGGAAAGATAGACTCGAAATCCTCAGAGTATGACTTGGCTACTGGACTACAAGTTAAATTATCTACCGGACCTAATTTTAAACTTGGTTTAGCACCTTCTTGTTCTGTTACTTTAACTTGCTTCTTTCCACTTGAAGTTGCAATATTGATTATACTTCCGACTTGTACACCTCTACCTGATTTTTGTGCTCTGGTACGAATTGTACCGTCACTCATTTAATTACTATTTAATTCAATTCTTATTATTCGTATATTACTTATATTCCGAGCATCTAAAATATTCGCTAGGGTGGGTGGGTGGAAATTATTCTTATCGCTTAAACTATAATCATGTTTCATAAAATCTTACTTATAACTAAAACCTTACAATTAAACATATATTGCTAATTTCGAGAAAATACTTGAGATATTCGTAACATTAATTTCATCATCAACAGGGTGGGAAGGGTGGGTTTAATAATCACTGATATAACATAATAACCTCTGTATTGTCCTAAAATCTTTACGAAAATATTTCTCTGAGAAAGACCCAGATCATCTCCGCCATGACAACCCGGCTCAATTCGTGCCTAATTTGGGGATGCAAAATTGAATTGAGCTGAGCGCCTTCCACTCACCATCTAGAATGAGTGGGCAAGTTCTCAAATTCATATGCGAGAGGTTTATAATTTAACACATACCAATTGGGGATTGAGTTCTAATAATAAAACATTGATTTCAATGACTAGGTAACAACTGTATTTCGTATTCAATAAAATGTAATGAATGTGGATGTTGTAAATTTTAGTACGGATATTCGGAAACTTTGCCAGACGAGTATCGCTTATCGAGCATTGAGCAATTGAATCCTGAATAGGAGAAACACATACCTTTCAGTTCTCTTCCAAATGATGTTCGCTTATGACCTCGGTGTTGACGAGTTGAATCCAGTATCGCCAAGTTGATACTTCTATGGACAGGCGTTGCTGCTTAGCATTGAGTCTGGTCTCACTCCCAATGCTCTAGATGAATCGTAGAACTTCTTTAATAAAATACTGGAGCTTCTCTAAAAGCTGAAGCTTCCATCCAGATCGCGATGACTTCTCTTTCAATAGAACTCACGGTTTTCTATCTCCATCGAACACACGGTTCTCTGACTCTCTCGAACTTCTTGTTCTCCGTCTCTCTGTCTGTCTATCGAACACACGGTTCTCTGTCCTCTGTCCAGAAGACCTCCTGTCTCTTAGTTTTGTTCAACTCCTCCGTTCTGGAATTCTCCGGCGTCGTCTGCTGCTAGGCACGTGTCACCTCCTTCCATTTGGAAAAACAAATTCTTTCCTCGTGTCAAGACTCAAAAACTGCAACACTCGACACACTCCGATTTTCCGATTCTAGGCAATTTCCTCATATCCGTGAATGTGTGAAATGTTCACAAACAGATTACAATTACTTTTCATGATTTACAGAATGTCGTTTATGTAGGAGTTAACGCTTTACATACATTGTCTTCCTGCATTCGCAGACTCTACATTGTGCATTTTTGTTTACTGCATCTTGCTGACAATTAAATAATACATTTGCATCAGCTTGCGTTAATCTCGATTCTTGATAGTTGTTTACCTTCACCTCATTATTTTATAAAACCCGATATCCATAAAATAAATAAAAATTGATCAATAAAAATAAAATTATTATACATGAAATTCTGATTAAATTCGGATACTGTCACAATATATATATATAGATAGAAAGATAGATAGATAGATAGATAGATAGATAGATAGATAGATAGATAGATAGATAGATAGATAGATAGATAGATAGATAGATAGATAGATAGATAGATAGATAGATATTAGGGTGGTCCAAAAACATATGAAAAAACTGAAGTTTTGAATTCACTAATGGGTCACTTGTTATTTTATTCCTACCAGTCACATGCATTTATGAGGAAAAATCACCAATGTAGGACTATATTTAGAAGTCGCTCAATCTTGCACAATATTTAACCGCTTAACTTAAAACCACGAATATATTCGTGCAAAGAAAAAAGATCTGAATGTGATTATAAATTAAAACGACGATTCCTTACGTTGCACTCTATGCATCTGAATACATGGGTGTCCGCTAGCTGTGGGTAACGTTCATTTAACTAGATTTGGCTAGTATTTTGTGTTGGAGGCTATTACTTATTAACAAAGTGATGGAACTACAACAGAATATCTACCTTGTGCGAAGAATTTATTTGCCTACTTTTTCTATGTGAAAAAATGGTATTTTTTGCAAAAAGAATACAATAATTCGCAATCGATTGAATGGAATATTTACTTACAGTATAAATTTAACTTTTATTTTTACTTAACTAATACCTGCATTATGTTTTTGTAATTATTAGTTCTGCAATGTCTTTAAAGAAACCACCGACAAGATCTTCCAGTGATGTCTGTCTTTTAGAAAAACCAGAGCCCACAATTGCAGGAGCTGGTCTACCAACTAAACTTCAGGTGCTCAGAATTTCATGTACCATCACATGGAAGTGAAGCTTGTTCAATACCGAAGTGCCGAACTTACAATGGAGGCTCTGGTTCCATTCTGGCTCAAATAAAATGCGCCGATGACAGATAAGGCTATGCCGTAAAGAAACTAATAAAGCTTTATGAGGAATATAGGGCTTTGAAGAAGAATCGAACGAAAGACTATCCTTCTTATAGGATGAAAGAGGACATTTTTCTTGGAGATATGGATGATGTCTTTGATATTTCACGGAAAGATGTCCTGCAGCTCATGAAGAACGAAGAGAACAAAAGCTTCTTGGTGCAACAGTTGGAAAATCCACGTTCATAGAGTTTCGGGCAGGTCGACAGGAAAATTGTTTACCAGCAGCAAAGGAAAAGGATGCGTTCCGACGCAGAAAAAGCACATCAGGAGAAAGTAAAACGTCAGATTGTAGAAAACATCAACACAGACGAGCTGTTAGAACCCACTTCGAGCTCATCAGGCACATCAGAATCATCGGATGAGGATGTAGTGTTCAGTAAGTACACTGAGGCATCAAATAGCCAGAAAGTGCCATTTCCCTCTAAACGACGAAAAACTGTGATCAGTCATGATGTATCAATCGACCGTCCCAATATCAGTGACATAAGTGCAACATTGGTGATGGCAACTGTGGTTCAATCTCTCGGTCACTCACTCGACGAAGTTGCTCTTTCTCGAAGTACTATCCGCAGCAAAGGGAGCTCAACAAGAGAAGCTATGTGCACCAAAGAACAGGCTAGTTTTTCATCTGATGGTCCTTTGATTCTTCAGGGACGGAAAACTCCTGCCAAACATTGTCCAATGAGCTGAGAAAGTTGATAGGGTAGCTATTCTTATTACAGATCCCTCGAAAGAAGAGGAAAAGCTTCTAGGAGTTCCTGTGGTTGCTTCTGGAACCGGAGTTGCCCAGACCGATGCATCCTTGAAGCTTGTTGATGATTGGATTGGTCTCTGAGGAACAAAATTAGAGGTCTAGTCTTCGACACAACTGTTTCAAATATAGGATTGCAGTCTGCTTTGATAGAAAAATCTTTGGGTAGGACTCTGATCTGGATTGCTTGTAGACACCATGTGCTAGAAGTTGTCTTGTCTGCAGTATTCAAAACTTGCGCCAGCTTTGGGACCAGCAGTGGGCCTCAAATTGGTTTATTCAAGCGATTCCAACAGAATTGGGGTTCATTAGATCATAATACATTTGAAAGCGCACCTGACTGTATTTTCCCTGAAGGTACAGCTGACCTTAGGAGTGAGTTGAGTAGTACAAGAAGGCCGTCGAGAAAAAGCAACAAAGAGATTATTATAACTAACTCGTGCTTCTCTGCTTTTTACTCCTTGGAGGAAACGCAGAAACAACTGCCAAATTCCGCAGTCCTGGAGATATGCACCATGCAAGATGGACGTTCAAAGCCATATATACAATAAAGATCTTCCTCTTTCGCGGTCAAATTACTCTTTCTGAGAGTGAAATAAAAGAGCTTCAGGGATTAAGTCTGTCCGTTGCCCTCATCTATGGACGCTACTGGAATGAGGCAAATATGGCACATAGAGCACCGCTCAATGACCTCAACTTCTTGCGTCAACTGGAAGAATATCATAACGAAACATTTAAGAATGCAGCATTTGCGGCGATGAAAAGGCATTTATGGTATCTGTCTGAATACCTAATTCCTCTTTCACTTTTTGATCCCTGTGTGCCAGATTCAACAAAGCAAGCGATAGTCAACAATATGTAGTCAAACCTGAAAAGAAGAAAGATATGAGAAGAGCAGATGGGAACAATTTCACGACCGCAGCTCAGCTGGAATCCTATGCTACAAGGCGCTCCACCATATTCTACAATATACTTCTGAACGATGGTGAAGAACACGTAAAATATTTCCTTCAAGAAGATCCTTCGTCTTGGATAACAAATGAAGTATACCAAAAAATGAATATAAGTGTTGGAAACCTAGCTGTTGTAAATGATTGTGCTGAAAGAGCTGTTGCCCTTATTCAAGCTTACAACAGTTCTATAACGAAAGATAAGGCCCAGAAACAATATTCTTTTCGTGTTGTTGCTCCACACCGTAAGAAAAGCAAAGGCTTTAAGAAGGCTACACTAAAAAAATATTAAATTATGAACAAAAACATTTTTAGATGTGATTTAATAACGAACAGATGCAGAATGAAAGTGAATATGGAATATGATATAATTTTATTACGTTATAACGAATATTACCTAGGTACATTAAAAACTGTCAACTTTGAGCGAGTACTTAAACATATGGTAGAGCCTTAATATTTTGCAGTTTTGTTTGTTGACGTCATAGGAATAAAGGAAGGAATGGCCCAGATTAAAATTCGTAAGTTGATTTTTTTGGACCACCCTAATAAATATTTATATAAACAGATTCCTGCTTTTTTCCGTGGCTATTTACTCTACCGATGCACAACTTTCGTTCAGCATCACATCTTAAAAAACATACTATTTCCAATAATTCAAGTACAAGTTCATTGTGTTACTAGAACAGTGCCCCGATTTTTACGTGATACATATGGCCATTTTGTAAGGAGATTATGGAGGTTATTCCATTGGCTGTATCTCTGCCACGGAAGATGGCAGCTCGGAATTTATTCTGCATCACCTGTGTTCAGCATTTACTACTGAACTAACATAACAGTAAGTATATTGCCCTCGACCATTCTCTTCGCCTTTTGCAACGTACTTACCTGCATTGAGTTAACACGTTATTATAAGTCTGCAGATTGTCTTTAGTAAAGAAATCTTTGTGCAAGCGATCAGCTACAACAGAACTGTGTCGTCGTTGTCGGCTGTATACCGGGCATGTTGCCATTCGGGAAAACGAACGTACCGACACAGTAGCTAAGAACAGCACTGAGGTTGTGGTTGACGTTGCACTGGAGGATTCTCTTCTTGCTTTTAGCTGATCAAATAAATACCCTTTTACTAATGACTGGACTGGAACCAAGCTAACGAAAATAATTTCCATATACTTCAACCACTTTTGCATAATTAATAGACGTCGTCACGTACTAACCTCTGAGATAAAGTGATCTATACGAGCTTGTGAATCGAACACTTTCATCTCATTCATTAATATTTAGTGCCAGGGGCTAACCGTCCGTATTGTGAAGATTGTATCATCCCATTGAGTTCGAAACATTCATATAGAACATCCATAATACGCTTTAGATTTCAGAGAACGTATAGGACTACTTAAAAATCTTAATCGGGTTTTAGGGGGTAATGCGATATGTGGTGACTGTATTCTCGGGAGATTGGAATAGTTTAGTGTTCTGAGGTTTTTTTTTATTTTTCGTGATGTGTGTTACTATTATTGCTATTTTTGACTTAGTTCTTAGATATACATTTTATAGTTTCTTATTATTCTTTTACGGTTTTGACGTTCCGCTGGAATTTTATTGTATTTTTGTTTTGTTTCAATATTATAGTTTTTTTTTACATATTTATACTTCAATTTCACTTTATTTTCTTTATGAAAAAGTTTCATTTTGAATCTTTAAATCATATAATATGTTGCTACCTCATTAAAGTGCAAATAATCAATGTTAGAAAAGTTTAGTTATGTTCTTGTCATAGTATTCAATGACTCTTCACTAGTGATCAGGAAACTTAGAATGGCTTTGGATTTAGTGTTGCTACCATCAGAAAGATCAAATGCTTAGTCCTGCTGACCACTTTGATAACTCCAATGAACTATGTTAAAGTAAAGGCGTGTAACGTACAGGAACTACCATCTAAAATGTAACGATTATTAACTTATAATTTTTACGTTACATTTAGCCCACATTTCGTATAATTTTTAACTATGTCAACACGATCAATTTACTTTAAATCAGATATGTCACTAATATCTCTATTACCTTTTATTATTCTTTCCCAACTTCATTAATAATAATCTTCTTTTTCGTTCGTCATAGCAACCTTTAAACAATTATTTGATATTACGGTAACAATGAGTACAATTTTATACATTTAACATCAACATAGATTTTCCAGCTGCTTCTATTAACTCTTCTCTTTATATTTAGAATCAACAACATATTATCTCTTTTCTTCTTCTTCTTCTACTCAATAGATTGTGTACTTTTACTTCAATTAGATATCACAAAGTCAGTAAGACTCATCCAATTTCGGGTTGTAATGTCTATTTCGAACTAAGACGTCTCTATTAGCCAACATGAAATCATTTCCAAAGTTGGAAAGAAAGGCATTTTTAAAATCTAAATAATTACGTAAATTACTTCTGACTGCTTTAAACCATACCGAACATGGTGGTAATAAAACATGAGGCAGAATTTTCAAAAATTTAGATCGGTCTACTCCAATTAGATCACATTCTTCCTCGAATTTTTCTAGAAATGTACTGGCCGGGATGTCATCTGTCTTTCCACTAAATTTTCTTAGTGATCTAATTTCACTGAATCGAAAATGATTAACTTTAGTATAATGCTTACAATGCTTGGGATTTATGGAAATATGTTTCCGGCGCTGAGATAGATGATATCTTCTCCCATTTATCTCTATAGTAACTTCACTATCGTCTTGTTCTGAATATTCTTCCGATGAATTACTATTTTCTACTACTGTTCTAGATTCATATGGAATAAGTTTAACGTTGAGAGCCGGAACTTCGTCACTATTTGGAGGAATAAATTTCTTTTTGTAATTCCCTAATCTGACTAGTGTGCTCATTAACTACAGTTTCCACAACTTGTACAGAACTCTGTACATCAGTAAATCGATGTAAAATCTGTTCCATCTTATGATCTGTTTGTTCTAATTTGGAATTTATTTGTTGTTTTATTTGCTCAAACTTAGCATCCACCTGTTGTGTTAGTTGATGTGTTATGGATTGAGCTATTTGGTGGGACATATACTCTAGCTGAGTATCCATTTTTTGCTGTTGCTGCGATATTTGGTGGGACATTTGCTCTAGCTGAATATCCATTCTTTGCCGTTGCTGCGATATTTGATGGGACATTTGGTCTAGCTGAGTATCCATTCTTTGCTGTCGCTGCGATAGTTGCTGACCAAACTTTTCAGATATTTGCTAACCAAGCTGTCTTATAAGATCGGCCACGTTCGTTGATGAATTCGTACCTGGTGGCTTTACATCACTACCTTCTTCATTCATATTTTCATTTCCAGAAACACTCATTTTTATGTTTCTAGAAATTCTTTTCCCACTTCTGAGTAAAGTGTGCTCGTGTTGAACACTATGCTGAGACTGCTTTACTATACTTCAAACTAATCTCAAGGTCCTGGTTGGTAAACCACCATCTAAAATGTAACGCAAATAGGAACCACCATCTAAAATGCAACGATTATTAACTTATTATTTTTTACGTTACATTTAGCCCACAGTTCGTATAATTTTTAACTACATGTCAACACGATCAATTTACTTTAAATCAGACACGTCACTTATATCTCTATTACCTTTTATTATTCTTTCACAACTTCATTAATAATAATCTTCTTTTTGGGTCGTCATAGCAACCTTTAAACAATTGTTTGTTATTATGGTAACTAAGAGTACAATTTTATACATTTAAGACCAGCATAGATTTTCCAGCTGCTTCGATTAACTCTTATTTCTTTATATTTAGAATCAACAACATATTATCTCTTTTCTTCTTCTTCTTCTTTTTCTACTCAATAGATTGTGTACTTTTACGCACCGTTGCCCAAAATCAAGATACGAAAATGGAAGTAATTTATCGCATAGATATACAATACGGGGAACTTTAAACTGGCAACACTCTTTTCTGTGTCAGCTTGTATTACAGTTCTCGGTTGTTTTGAGGTTAGTTTGGTTTGGAAATTCATCTTGAATAGATTCAAGTCGTAGCAACGTCTGCAAATTGTGCAAATTTATTTTGAAAATCATGGTTCAATTCGACAAACTCATCGGCCATTACGTGCATTTTGTCATGCTCATGGTCGTACATCAGAGCAATTAATTCGAGAAACTATGAATCGTTTTCACAATACGTTTACTCTGAATGATAATGCGCATCCGGTGGAATCATTGGACCAGTGGAACATTACTCCATATGTCTTCAAACATGATGTTGGTCAGAACGTTACAGTCGACGGTGAGCGGTAGAGAGACATGATTACTAACTTTTTCGTGCACTGACTCACATTAATGTTGCAGATATGTGGTTTCAGAAGGACGGGACCACATGCCACACAGCGCGCGCCACAATTAGTTTACTTAGAGAAACCTTTGACGAACGATTAATCTTACGAAATGGCCTCCTCGTTCGTGCGATTTGACCCAATAATATATTTTAACTTTGGATATGTAAATGTGCAAGTCTACACCGAGAAGCCAGAAAGAATTGAATATTTGAAGCCAACATTCGACTCATTATTGTCGAAATACAGTCTGATTTACTGCGAAGAATGCGTGAAAGTGGGACCTCTAGATTACCTCATGTGCGTGCCAGCCGGAGTCTCCACATGTTCGAAATCATATTCAAACATTTATGCCATAAAATGATCGGCCAAATAAAGCCCGTTTCGTGGATAATAAAAATACTTTTCTGTTTTATTTCAACATAAATTTCTCTGTCTCTATAAAGCACCATTTATTAGAGGTTGGCTAGGAATTAATACAGAGTTTTCGTGATGAGATAAAGCTTTTCAAATATATAAAGGTACACATACCGAAACAAGACAACAGTTCTATGACACCATTTCAAGAGACGTAGCTCCAACTATTGTCTGGTTAAACCCTAATTTCGAACCGTAAGATTCTGCCATCTATTTTTATTTAATCGGATTTTCGTGTTAAGTATTTACTTTTTCAATACGACACGGCTCAAAGCATAGAGCTCTGCTGACTACCTTTCGCCCGCCGGCCATTTATTGAAGACGCCTGTCTTACGAATCCAGGGCCTACCAGTCGGCCTGCGACCCTTGTCTTTAGGGTGATGTATCGTCAGTACATGAACTACTGTTGCCACTGTTAATGCTCGCTTTTTAGATACTAGTTACTTCTTTCTTTCAAGAAAGTCCTAAATTGTCCTTGCAACGCTCTGCAGAGGGCGCAATGACAACACCATCTGGTGAGTATGAGCTGTTATCCATCTTTTCTCTGACGAGAGCCCGAAACATTTAACTTCGCCGATCTTATGGGAAGCGATATTCCACTAATGTGAGGATGTTGCTATTTATGTATACTCACATTCATAACTAACAAAATATGTTTTTCAAGAACTTCGAGCTTCAATTTGTGAATTAGAAAAGAAGTATATAGTTAAGTTAGTATTAGAAGTTCAGTTTGAAAACTTGATAGAAGCACGTACCTCTGTGGAAAGATTAACTTCAATATTCACACCAAAAGAAAACGAAACTTCAGAAATGGCATGTCACCATCCTAGGCAAGAATGAGAAATCAGAAATTAATTTAGACTTAATTAATTCATTGAAAATCAAATGTGTCCAACAATTTTTTAAACGCTGGCTGCTAATATTCATTTTGCCAAACAACCTGAATTCCTCCCGTAAGGTTTACTAAAATGCAATAAATATACTACCCAGCAATAAGCAGAACATAGTTAACGTCCTTGAATACAAAACACAGGGGAAAGTGCTTATATGTACATATTTTCAGTAACTTTCGTACTCCTGTACAGAAGTACTTTGGGTGCTAGGAAGAGTCTTTACACTATGTGTTCTTGACTCACCTTGTTTGGCAATTTGCAAAATAATAATAATAATGATAATAATCTGTGAATTTGCAGTGAGAACTATACAAGTATCAATAGTTATGTAGTACAGATCTGCTTTTCGATGGACTATTAAGAATGCGTCGTTGAAAGTTGTACCTATCGTATTCCTAGAAAGCGCCATAATTTCTTCGTCTTCTCAACAGAATTCTTACGTCAATTAATGATTCTAAAACCTTTCAGGAAAAATGTGCTAAAATTGATTTCTCTGTAGGATTTAAGTTGGAAATCCTCATACTATATTAACGAAACAAATAATTTCTTTCTTTTTTTTCTTAATTTTCAAGCATTTGATCTTAAACAAGAAAGGGAGTTGTCTTTTAACTATGGAAACTGTTACACTATCACCATGAATACCACAGTAAAGAAGGATAAAGGATTTTATATAAAATTACTTAATAAGGATCCTAATGAGAAAGATGTTAATTATCTTCTATATATTCACGACCTGACGGAACCTTGGACAGGTAAGTTTAATATATTTAAAAGTAAATATTGTAATGTCCCATATGGTGCTGTGTATAAACAAATCTACACGCTAGTGTTTACATACACCACCACGTGGTTTAGCAAGAGGATTCCACGCCAGTTGGTTCAACTATCACCTGCAGATAACGGGCTTTTGGCCCCTCGGACGATATCAACGGAGCAGCAGCACCCCCGCCACCCAAGGACCTCTATAAATTAGCTGGACGACGGCAATTCTGTACCAGTTTTCTGGTGTCCCTCCTTTTGTTTGCCACGGAACATTAGGAGTAACCTAACCCCAGGGCCTCTAGCCTGCTTCGGGACTACGCCCCTCCTATCTTCTGCCTTAGCCTGGTTCGGAGCTCTGTCTGGGAATCCCAACCTCAGCCGCTTAGCCTACTTCGGCACTCTGTTGGCCACTTAACCTTCCCTCTGCTTGCCACGGAGCATAGAGTCCCTACTTTACTCTGCTTAGCCTGCTTCGTGGCTCTGTAGAGATCCTGTCTGTGACCTTACGGTCAAAGACTACCTGCAGCTAACCTTGCAAATAGAGAGATTGTTTGTATAGTATTTTATAAAAATACTTTTATAATGAAACTTTTATAATAAAAACCGGTAGTGGGAGTCGATTCTAGACGCTCTTTTCATTAACGCTCTACCTATACCTTATATGTGACAAAGTTTTACAATATAAATATGAAAGTCTCATATATAACTACATATTTTTGTAATGGCTTCAGAGAATGTTCCGAATTAGATTCTATTAATTGTATATATATACACAGTAGGTAGCCCCATTTACAACGCTGGTAATCAGTCTGAAAACAAAACTTAAGAATTTAGTTAAATATTAGTTCTTCCATCTCATAAAGGCTTAATTTTTGTGTTTATAGAAAACTGAATATTTATGTTTCTGACAAGGAAATTAAGTTTGCTTTCCCATGCACCAAAATTATCGCACAACGAACAGAAAGGAAAATCGAAGAACGACTATCGGAGCACTAGTTTGGATTCAGTAGGAAAAGGGGAAACAGCGAGGCAATACTGAGCCTACGGTTGAACATGAAACAGCATATCAGGATAAACAAACCAATTGTGATACCATTTGTGTATATATAGAAAAAGCTTTTGACAACGTAGATTGGAATATCATGTTCACAGCGTTCAAGAAGCTGAAAGTGGAGTACAGAGATAGAAGAAAAATATATCAACTTTACAGGAACCAGGCAGCTGTTACAGGAAGATATCAAAAGGAACCAAGAATAAGTAAACGAGTAAGGCAAGGAAGATGCTATGAAAGAGGTCTTTGATAGAAACGATAAAGGCGTAAAAGTAAAGGCGTAAGGTTTGCTCATGGCATAGCACTGATATCGGAGAACGAAACGGACTTGCAGGAAGCACTTTAAAACTTGATTGACCAACTGGAAAAAAACATGCAGAATGAAGATAAATAAGAGGAAAACCAAAGCGATAAACTGCACAAGAGCAAGACAGGAAGGGGAAAACGTATGGCTAGATGGAGAGAAAATCGAAGACGTTAAGACGCTCCCCTATTTAGAAAGTCTAATATCTTCGGACAGAAGAAGTGAAAAAGAGGTAAGTTCCAAAATAGCACAGGCTAAACAAACATTTAGTAGGAAAAGAGGATTACCAACATGGAGAAATGTGTTGCTGGACGTTCGTAAATGAGTTAAGACCCTGATATGGAGTGTGACGCTTTACGGATCAGAGACGTGAACATTGAGAAATGCTGAAATATCCAAGCTGGAAACATTTAAAATGTGATGTCGGCCCAGAATACTGCGCATATCGTGGACCGAAAGGAATAGGAATGAAGACATACTAAAGGAAGCTAATGAAGGACGACAGATCATGAAGATAATAGGAAAAAAGAAAAACAGCATACTTGGCCATCTTATTCCGCTCTCCGATTGGAACACCGTGCTGATAAAGGGAAAGGCAGAAGGAAAACCAGGAAGGAGAAGACCAAGGATATAATATCTAGAACAGAACAGACATGAACAAACAGAAGCGTGATATACTGGGGTATCTACTTTAGGCACGAGTCTCCCAGGAACACCTATTGACGAGAAATAAGTATTATTTACTTACCTTTTTAAATCAAAATATCCAATATATTTCAGTCAAAAATTTTCTCGTATGTTTTATACCTGGGGAACTACATATAGGGTAGCCAAACTCAAATTATCACCTAACTCAGTATGAAGTGCTTATTCCGTAGAAAATATGAAAACTTGACTTATGAGCCATACAAAAAGTTTCTAGCCCCTGATCCAAAAATCCAATATATTTCAATCAAACATTTTCTTGTAGGTCTTATACCTAGAGCACTACATATAGGTAGCCAAACCCAAAATCTCACTTAACTCAGTATGATATGCTTATTGCGTAGAACATACGGAAACTCGATTTAGGGTCGTTCAAAAATTTTGTGGCCCCTGATCCAAAAAGTAATTATTGGACAACATCGCAATCTTTTGATCCATTTTTTATCATTCCTAAAATTCTTGTTCCTCTATTACTAACTTTAATTTTTCATATCATCTTTGTTTGGAACCAGAAATTGTTGAGATATGAGTGCGTGTAATGTGGTGACAGTAGTAAGCACGTTAGAAATTATTAGACAATTGTATTTAGTTTTATGTAAACTTGTATCTACAACCGTTGATTAAATGCAGCAAAAGACCAATTCCTCTTACCCATATGCTCTTATAAAAAGTCTATTAATTGCAAATGTTTATCATATTTCATTGTAGTCACATCTTGTTACATGATTTTATTATTGAAATGCACCTTGAGGCTCTAGCTTGTTCTTCTAATATTCTAAGAATTGTCCCCGTAATATTAACTATAATACGAAGTCAATTAATAACAGAAACATACAATAAATCAGTTTTTTTTTTACGGAAAATTAGATACTTTTTTTTGTTTGTTTTCCAGAATTGTACATAGAAGGTATGAAGGAAAATCTGATAAAAGTGAATTCTGGCGAAGATGTTTCAGTTGATCTCCGTATTCAGTATTTTCACTCAATAAATAAACCTCTCGATCCATGTATTAGTGACTCTAACTACAGTATTTCAAAAGTAAGTATTAATTTCATTTCCTTTTGTAAGTTTCCTTCCAGGCTAGATGGTCAACATACATGAATGGTCACACGATCTATCTCAGCTGGTGGGTACGAAGCCATGAATAAAACGTATAAGTTTTCTAATTGCGGAAGATATCGTCCTTCAATGTTTTTTTTTAAAAACAACCTAATGTTAAAGCTTATATCAATGTTGCAAAAGTTTCATTAAGTCTGCACCCCACATTGGCGATCAATAACTCGGGAACCAAACGTTTTCATACAATAAGATTTGACATTTTTATATAGTTGGTCAAGCTTTATACATTGGCTATCAATAACTTAGAAATCAAAAGTTTTCACACAATAATATTTCACAACTTTATATAGCAGGTTAAGCCTTACACTGTGCAAGTTTGATTTGGACCAGTTAATTTGAGTTGAACTTGTACTATTTATAGTGTTCTTGATTTCTCAAGGGAAAAAGCAATGAAGAACAAAAAAGTATCCATTCGAATACAACTTTAAGTATCTTCTCTCGCCTTATGTACTCTCGGTTTTGCCCAAAAATATTAAAAATATTAAACCGCATTCATCCATTAATCTCTATAAAGATGGAAGAAGTACCAGTGTTTGTGTCTGGCTTTGCTGCTTCCTTGCGTTGTTCTTATTTCTATATTTCTTTACTGTTGGAGCCTTTTAGTCGTTTGTCCTGCATCACTAATCTTCATATTTTGTTCGGTTGTATAAATGTTATTTTTCTTTGACATAACTAATCACTAACTTGTAAATTTCTGTGTCAAAACACTCCATACTAATCTTTGCATCATTCTGTGTGTCACATTTTGTGACCTTTCGAATCTTTAGCTTCCCTCTTTAGCAAAAGCCAGTAATAACCATAAAACCATTCGAAAAAGTTTATTTCTAGTGACGCATAAAGTCATGTCTCTCTTCTTCATGAAAGCCTCTCTAGTTGATGAAATGAACGTTTCCAGGTAGATCTAGATCCATGGTCCGTCCATTGTCACAAGAAATTTATAGCAGTCACTAAGTACGTTATACTCGTTCAACCTTCTGGTCTTGCTCCTTTGCTCCATGATATGGCTCTTTTGCAGCCCCTATTTCTGATGGGTCTCATGTGCCACATGCGAGCATCTGGCCATAAAAGGTTTTGGTAATGGGTTCTGACATTCTGGATATTCTTTAGCACAGGTCTCACTTGCAGAGATATTCTCATTGGATGCGATTTCTTTTGTGATATAGATAATGGAGTGGGGTGACGAGCATAAAGTTCGATTAAGATGGCTGTTCCCTCACCCTTCTCCAAATATTTTGCCTTTTCGCTACCAGGCGCTCACTTTTTCATCTAGCAATCACTACTGTTCTCTCTACTGACAAGAACTGAAAGATTTTTACAAGCTAAGGTCAGCAGTAGGGTAAAACCTCAGCCATTGATGGGTAACATAAAACTTTTCTTTCTGCAGGTGGGAATAGAGTTTTGAAAGAAAAGCGGTAAATATGTTGCAGAAAAAGGTCATTCGAATCAAATTTCGTTTGTGGGATTCTCCATAACTCGCGTTGACAAGTTTTCTTTCTTCCGTTCATCACATAAAGCTTTTTTCTTTTCTATTACTTATTTCTATCACTTACTAGTGTCATTCCACGTCAAATCACCGTTTTAAAACATGACCGTGCTTCAATGTCTCAGATCCTCTTCAACTTTTTTATACATAAATACCAATAAAATTATGCTAAATTATTTATTTCCGACTTTTTGGATGAGAAATGGGCCGGGGAGAAATTTTTGAAAAATGTGAATTTGGCGCCAATTTTACTTTCCAGCACTCAGCATCATAGATCTAAAATTACCATAACTTCCTTATTTTTGAAGTTATTGGCCTCATTCAGATGTCAAATGAAATTGTGCCATTGCTCAAAAGTTACAACTATGAAACTCGAGAAACTTTTTTGTACATTCATCTTAATACGTACTTGATATTGTTAAAAAAAATAAAGAGAGTATTTTGTTGTATTTTTATAATTATAATTTTTCATATTTTACACGTACAGTTTCAGGTTTTGTTATAAATTATGTCATTACTCGTATGTTATAGCTATGAAACTTTTTAATAGAATCATCTTAGCACATACATGATATGGTTAAAAAATGAAAAGGGTGCTTTTGGTATTTTTGTGATCATTATATTTTTTTTCGTATTTTACATGTACAGAAATGTAGTTTTAAGTTTTGTTGCAAATTGTGTGATTGCTCTTAAGTTACAGCTACGAAACGTTTGATAAAATAAAAAGGATGCTTTTGGTATTTTTGTACTTTTTTTTTTTACATGTACGGAAATATACAGTTTTAGGTTTTGAAATGAAATGAAATGAAATTTTTTAGTTTTAGTTCCCACGGTTATATCAGTTAAGCTAAACGAGACGGTAAATGAGAAATGAGTGAAATGATGGAATGAAGAAAGTGGGAGGAAACGAGAGAACTCCGAGAAATCCCACGAGCACGTTGTTTGTCCACCACAAAGTCCACACGGCGCGAGCTGGGATCGAACCAAGGACCCCAAGCACCGGAGGTGAACACTCTACCACACTTTTAGATTTTGTTACAAATTGTGTCATTGCTCACAAGTTACAACTATTGCAATTTTGAAGCTTCTTTTTATAGAACCACTTTATTACATAAATGATATGTTTAAAATATATAAGGGTGCTTTTGGTATTTTTGCAATTACTATTGTTGTTGTTTGTGTTTTAAATGCACAGAAATATACAGTTTTACTGTTGATAACAGATTATGCCTTTCCTCTGAATTCCGTAATTTGTGATGGCCAATTCCGTAATTTGTACCTTCCGGATTCCGGAAAGTAAATTCGGAAAAAAAATCGGAATTTGGAAAAAGTCCGATTTCGGAAAAGTTTGGAATTCCGAAATAATCTGGAAAGTGAAATTTGCGATTCCGGAATATTTTGGCCATTCCTACTCTGAAGTAACAACTGTCACACTTTAAAACTTTTTCAAATAATCTTAGCAAATATTAGGTATGCTTAAAAATAGACTGGTGTAATATGTAGTTTTGGTATTACGACAATATTATATTTTTATACTTTAACAATAACTTTCAACTTTTTCTCCAATTGTACCATCGCTTACATCTATCAAACCTTTGTAACTTTTTATTCGATTAGTTTGCATTTACTAGGTATAATTAAATAACAAAAAGTTATACCATTTTTATAATAATTTTGAAGTTTTGTGAATGGAAAATATACGCCTAGTAATGTAATGGGTTGAGTGATTATTACAAACCCCATCAACAGAAGTAAGAAATAATAGACTAATGTGCGTAGATGAAAACAATAAAGATACATACCGGGAAAACTTCTTAGAATTACGTAGATTTACGTACAAATGTTGTGTCCTATATTTCACAGCTCATTCTTTTCATTGATAATACGATGTATTCTTTTAATTTTGCTTTTAGTTGCGTAAGTCCGTGCTGATTGGTTTGTAAGAGATGGAATAGGAACTTCCCAGGTGATATTTTCAAACGGTACCCAACAAAAGTCTTCATTTTCTGGCCAGAGCGATTCATGAATTGCACTCTGACGTACACAAATAATAATTTCAAAAATACCAAAAGCACCCTTTTTATATTTTAACCATATCATGTATGTGCTAAAATGATTCTATAAAAAAGTTTTCAAGAGTTTTACAGTTGTAATAAACATGCAATTACACAATTTGTAACAAAACTTAAAACTATATATTTTCGTACATGTAAAATACTAAGAAAAACAATAATTACAAAAATATCAAAAGCACTCTTTTTATTTTTTTAACCATGTCATGTATGTGCTAAGATGATCCTATTAAAAAAGTTTCAAAAGTTTCATAGTTGTAACTAACGAGTAATGACATAATTTGTAACAAAACTTTAAACTGTACATTTCCGTACACGTAAAATATTAAAAAAATAATAATTACAAAAATACATTATTTTAACTATATCATGTACGTGTTAAGATCAATATTTAAAAAGTTTCAAAAGTTTCATAATTGTAACTTTGAGCAATGGCACAATTTGTAAAAAAAAAAAAATAAAATAAAATAAAATAAAATTTGCTTTCCATGCCCATTAATGTTTGACAGTGTAATCTTTTGTATGGTTTCTTAGGATATTCTGAATGGGCAAAAATTAAGCTTTCGTTTGTCACCTGGATGAGCCCAATAACTTTTAAAAAAAGGAAGTTATGGTAATTTTAGTTCCATGATGCTGAGTACCGGAAAGTGAAATTGATGCCAAATTCACATTTTTCAAAAAAAAAAAAATCCCCTCGCCCATTTCTCATCCAAAAACTTGAAAAAAAAAATAATTTAGCATAATTTCGTTGGTATTTATGTATGACAAAATTTTGAAGAGAGTCTGGGAGATTGAAGCACAGTGCTCTAGGTGATTTGACATGGAATGACCCATAAATGTGCAGAAAACAAACAAACAATACAAATGCTTTCTTACAATTATCAGTATTATATGGTTTTTTTCCCGGAAGTGTATGATGCATGAAAAATGAAAAAAAAAATGAATTTTGACTCTTCTATTTGTCGCTACCCTTTTGAGTAGAGAGAATGCTGTGGCGTAACTATTGGGCCTGCAGGGCCCGCAACGCTGGGAGGCCCAAAGCAAAAAGAGGCCCATTTCAGTTTCGAAGTTAAACTTTATAATGTTAGGATATTAAAATTATGTGAGGTTGTAAATATATATCATCTTTTACCTGTGAAACTAAGGTAATACCTGAGCGATTATTCAATAAATTAAAAGCCAATAAAACTTATACTGACCAGCGGAAACAGTATGACCAGTTGACCACTCACTACTTTTTGAATGAAATAATTGGACTGAGATAAGAGCTAGGAGGCACAACACAACCGTTTGCCAGACGGTGACAAGAATCTCACTCGATTAGTCAGTGTGGTGCTTGTGCGTTGAATTGGGAAGGACGAGGATATATCAGAGTTTAATAGGATAACTAAATGGCTGGGAGTTTCATTTCAGAAACAGCGCGACTTGTCGGGATTTGCGCGATCTGCCGTGCTTAGTGTATTTAAACGCTTGAAAAGTGTAGTGAAACCAGCATCCAACTAAACCACATGAAGTAAGGCGACCACGTCTCATTAAAAATGTCAGATGTCGTAGACTCTCGAGGTTGGTACAACAGAATAGGCGAAAACTATAGTACAAAATAATAATAATAATAATAATAATAATAATAATAATAATAATAATAATTATTATTATTATTATTATTATTATTAGTAGTAGTAGTAGTAGTAGTAGTAGTAGTAGTAGTAGTAGTAGTAGTAGTAGTAGTAGTAGTAGGAGTAGTAGTAGTAGTATGGACATTTCGCATACTACTCGATCACACATTCCGTGATCATGAACGTCCCCCGTATATGATCGAGAAGGACACGCAATTTCAATTAAGTTCACCTGGAGAAAACACTGTTTTGGACAAATTCCTTGCTCAAGTTTACTGTCAATCTGCTACATCACCAGGCACTAGTATTACAAGACTAGTATTTTATGAATACACCCCAGAAGTCTCATTTAAATAGGGAAAACACTAAATATCAATAATTTGAATAAGAATATAAATTTGGTATAGTATAAGCTGCTTTCAAATAGATTATTCTTAGTTTTACTTCACTAAAAACAAATACTTTTTCTCATTAGTTTGCTTTGATTTCTATTACAGTGTATGCTCATGTGTGCAAAGGATGGGATAGCCAAAATATTTCACTGTAGCTTACCATGGCTTCAGATACCAGATCTCCCAGAGTGTGAACTGGAATATTACTCTAACATCATTCTTTATTATATAGGAATAAACACTAACTTATATGAGAACTGTTCTTGTTTTAAATCTTGTCATTTTAAATTCTATCAAAATATAAGAGTCAATGTCAATCCAACCAATCTCGGAATGAATAAGATTTGCAGCATCAATGTTCGGGTAATTTCTAATTTGGTTGAACACGTTGAAGAGTATTTCACCTACGACGAGTCCCAATTGCTTGCTGATGTTGGTGGATCTCTGGGGTTTCTACTTGGAGTGTCTGTGTTAAGCTTGTTTAATCATTTAATGCAATATCTGACGAAATTAAAGAAGCACATTGGATATTAAATTTTAGATTATCGTTTTATATAATTATCAATAGAGAATATCTACCAAAGAAGTGTAGGTACTGCTTCTTTACATTGATTGTGTAGTTTTATGATCCTACGATTTTCATTGTTTAATTTAATCGATCATCCTTATTCATTTCGTGCGTGATATATTATAATACAATGATATGTAAGTATATCTGTGGATTTGATTTCAAAACATTTCAAACGTTTTAAAAATAATGTAATGCTCTTCAATTTTAATGTTAAACAAAAGTTTTGAAACTTTATGTGTATTATTCGTATTAAAATTATCAATGATGCTATTCGTTTTCAGGATGAAACAACCCAAGTAGCAAGAAAGCTTTCGGGCAATTTGCGCACGCTTGGCTTTTGATTCTCTACGCTTGCACTTTCAATGCGTGCTTTCATACAATCTGCCTTTGGTTGTACTTGCAATCGATGCTTTAGACCATTCGCAGAGTGTCACAGCATTACAGGCCGTTGTAACGTATATCCTGTTTATATATATATATATATATATATATATATATATATATATATATATATATATATATATATATATATATAATAATTATTTTGATAGGATATTAACACGTTACACGCACACTTGCCTCCGCAAAGACAACTTAAACGAGTACGCTGGAAGGAAGGAGAATTTACTTCCCCCACTAAAAAATATTATCTATAGTTATGTTGCTATAGTTCAATTAATCGAACAAAAGTGGGAACTTAATAAATCCAATGTCTACCAGTAAAAATGCTCTCTATAGCACGCCAGGTAATTTATGGTCTACATTAGTCAAATAATAGAGTTATATTGGATATTATCAACTTTATATATCTAAACTTGAACAATATAATTAATTTCAAAATTATGATGATACAAACAATAACGCAAAATGAATTTAATCTAGACAAAAAATTACACTTAGAACTCAATTATAAAAGTCATTATTATTCAATATCGCCCAGCGATAACAGAACAGAAACAACCACTACGTTAAATGGCGTACTAGCTTGCAATGAGAAATTCTAGAAAAATAAATTACTTACAGCAAGTATTCCACTTATAAACCATAGCATTCACATTCATCACATACACTACCAACACTTAATTTAATTTGTAAGCCGATTAGGTTGAAAAAGATTCAATTTGGCACCAAAGATAATCATTTTCCTTCCTATTTGATAGCAGCCTGTGATCTGACGATCCCAGGTAGCGCTGCACTTGAACAAAATTTTCATTCCAAAAAGTACCACCAGAGGTCACAGAGAGCCATAATTTTCTTGAAATGACAAATCTCAATTAGGATATTACTATTACAATTTGGTGGAAAACTTATTATTTTCATTTAATAACAGAAAAATCAAGGCTAATTATGATTTATAATTATTTTCAAAAGTTCAAAACCTTAGCTATTTAATGACATATTACACCATTCATTGGTTAATGACTAATCGGTAGCGTACAACGCTTTCATCAAACTTCGTTACTGGAATCCAGTTTTCCAATCAAGCTGGATGCAAGTTTACAGCAAGCGGTTTGTAAGTAGTCTCTGCCACTAGAGAAGTACATTTTTATATTGTAACAACATAAATATCAGAGTAGTTGAATGTATATCTCTACAAAGAATTTATTTTGTACCTTTAAACACATCATCTTGCATCGGTGGCAGATATTTTATGTTTATTCTCAAAGAAAGCAATGTATAACAAATTTAGTGTCACTAATCATTCTACACTGTACTCGTATATACATTTTCATGTTCATAATTCAATCACGTTGTTAATGGAAATTAAAATCTTATTGTAACATATTGTAACATACGTAAAATAAATAAGTGGGCATACTATAGTAGTTATATAATGATTACCTAGATAGAGTATAAAGATTCGGCATGGAGAACCCCGATTCAATTTGTAATGGAATTGCAGCAGGTTTAAATCCATAGTTAGGCCGAAGTATAATAATTTTAAAAAGGAAGATTGACTGACCTCAATATAATTGTAAAAACGAATAATAATAATAATAATTAAGAATAATAATAATAATAATAATAATAATAATAATAATAATAATAATAATAATAATAATAATAATAATAATAATAAAGGGCTTAAAAGAGAAAAATAATTTATCACTAGTATATATAAATAATTCTCAAGCCGGCGCCAAACTAAACATGGTAATTTTATGATGCATTAAAAGCCTAACATACTAAAAATAGTACAAAATTTATCATTTCTCTTTTCCTTGTTTTTCATAAGTGAAAGAAGATAATGAAATGCAACTTACCCCAATCATAGATAATGTTATTCTACAACAGAAAATATGAACTCGAAGAATTGTCAGTGTTGCCATCCTCAGAAATTACAATATTGCCAGGATAACATTTCACCCAAACTTTAAGTTAAGGCAGCGACTAGGGGAACGAATTTAACTGCAATTTATTACGTACCATGTTGTTTTTGTATCCTGTGAGCTACTTTTTTAAATAATAGTTGTATTTAGTTTGTAATAAACAAAATAGTCTTAACATACAGTTATTAAATTTTGATAATAATGTTATTTAAAAAGTAGTTCATAGGATAGTTAATTTGTTTGACTTGTCAAGGACTTCAAACAATTTTATATTGTTACTGAATTGTTTTTGCTTTCAAGAGTTTTATTGTTATTATTTTCTGTTTTTAGTACTTTTATTATGTTCTGCTTCTTAGAGCTTTTGTAGAAATGGGTTAATTTTGTTTTTCTTTAAAGTTCTTATAAAGGTATTTTCCTGTAGAACGAAAGTCAAGGTAAGGAATTTGGTGTTGCTGGTATCTTTACAATTTGTTTTCGTTTCTCGGAGTAAACAGGACGCGATTTGTTATCTTTCCTTCCTCATCTTGTTCTTCCAGGTTCTTTGGCGATTACTCTAATTAATCATACAAAAATCCAGCTTCATATCTGCTCATCTCTATAATAAGTATAATGCTCTCACTTTGTAACCTTACTAAAATTATGCAACTTCAAGAATCTTAATTTTCTCGATTCTTAATAAGACTCCAACTGACCAAAGTAGTACATCGTCACCTTAATTCGCATACCTCGTAACTCCACTTTTTGGAGATTTTGAGATTTTTGTACTATCGGGTCAGAAAAAAAATTATATTTTTAAGCGTTGAATATCATGATGCCATCTGTTTTCTAAAACTCAAAATAAGATAATTATCAAACCTCGTATCTCCAATGACTTTATTTTGAATAGCAATACTCGTAACTCCTAAAGTAGCATACCTCGTAACTCCTACCGCGCTATTTTTATGTAATCAAAGCTCGTAACTCCTCTTTTTTTTCAATACATACTGACCATATTTCTTGTTCCACGTTTAACGGTGGAACTGGTTTAAACGGAAGATCTATTGTAATTCCTTGACTACAGCATTACGAAACATGTTAGAGCTATCGTTTAAAGCTGTTCTAACAGATAGAACAAGGAATATGGCCACTCATAAAATGCATAGCTGCTAACACCTTCCAATAGTCTAACCACTGGACTTGGCAACCTTGATTACAACATTGTTGGTGTTTTTTTCTGTTTACACGAGAATGTAATGAGCCATTATTGTAAAGCGTTTACAGAAACTCTCTTGTAATTGGTCCCATATTAAATTATTCAAATTAGTGAAGTAAATAATAAACAGAAGACATATTGTTTTCAAGTTGAATCTTCGTGTTTGTTTTTAGTAATGTGGTGTAATAAACAAATATTTAGCATGGCACTCCAAAATACTAAGCAATCAGATGAGGGATCGGATTTTGATACAATAATGAATGCTAAACTACTTGTTGTGTCCGAAAATGAAGAGACCACGTGCTCAATGGCAAGTGTGCTAGAGGAAAATGGGAAAGATATATCAGAGAATGTAAATGAACCGAAGATTGTGAGTGATGAGAACCAGAAAGTGGAACAATTGATATTAACCAGTAGGCCAACCCATGAAGTATCAGAAGAAGAAAGAAGGATGGATGCAGAATTGACGGAAACGAAACAAACTCAACAATTAGAAAATGAATGGTTAGAAACTGTGGAAGAAGAGAATACACAAGCTAAACCAGACGTTGTCGTGCGAGTCAGAAATAAAAGGAGAAAAAACGGCATAAAGTGGATAAGTCTACTTGGAAGGTAAATGAACATAAAATATCAAGAGAACAGGGAAAGTGATACAAAGGGAAAAGACAAGAAAATGATAATTGGAATTACAATGTAGATAGGGAAAGTAGAAATTTGAAGGTTCGGTGCAAGTGTTCCTATAGTAAGAATAAAGTCACGAAATGCTCATTATTTACAAAAAACGACAGACAGAGAATTTTCAAAAAGTTTTGGCGCATGAGTTGGAAGGAAAAGAAATCATATGTCGCTAATCTGATTGAGAAAGTACCAACAAAAAGACACAGGGATAGAAAAAATGAACAATCGAGGAGAAAGTTTCCAATGTGTTATTTCCTCAGATTTCAAGGTGTGAAGGCGCGAGTATGCAAAACCATGTTTCTGAATACGCTAGGACTGAGTAAGTGGTCAGCATTGAACTAGAAGAAGAAGTGGGACAGAGAAACTGAAATTTCTGGAGAAACAGTGAAAGTGATAAAAGTAAGAAACAAAAGAATGCGGATATTGGATGACCGAACTCAAAAGCAAAGGAAACAGTCACTTGTGGAGGTTTTTCAGTCACTACCGACTATGGAGTCACGCTATTGTAGGGCCTCTACAAGGAAAAAATATCTGGAACCAACATGGAAATCCAAATAGCAAATATGTAACGCATATAAGAATGAATGGTGTACTGTTAAAGGGGTAACTCCACTAAGTACTACAATTTTCCATCAACTTTTGATGATCAGAATCTGAGTCTGTTTCGACCAAAGAAAGATCAATGCGATTTATGTGTAGGACATTCAACAGGAAATATTGATGAACAAACCTATCAAACACATTTCCAAAAGAAAACAGAGGCACGTGAATCAAAGGAACGAGACAAGGAATGGAATTCCACGTGTATACAATGGACCTTCAGTGTGACTTGCTCTGCCGTAAATCCAATGTGTCGAGCTTGTATTTCAAGACCAAGCTGTCTGAATATAATTTTACGTTCTTCGAAAATCTACGGATGGCTACTGTTATCTCTGGAAGTAGAGGGTGGCATTATTTCACATGAGTTTGCGAGTAGTATTGTGGATGTTGTCTTATCGCAACTGTCATTACATAATACAAACGGCAAATTGATTTTGTTCAGTGATGGCTGTGGTTATCAAAATCAAAACGTCATTCTTTCTAAAGCACTGCTTCAAGTATCCATTTTAAGGAATGTTGTCATCGAACAAAAATTTTTAGAAAAAGGACATACACAGATGGAAGTGGACTCAATGCACTCAACCATCGAACGGGTTCTGCAGAACAAAAAGATCAATGTTCCTGGTGATTATGTATCTGCATGTGAAGAAGCTAGTGTGAATCCAAGATCCTATTCAGTGAAATATTTGGAACACAATTTCTTCAAAAATTTTGAACAAGTACAAACTCACGCCTCAATTAGACCGGGAAAGAAAGTAGGTGGGCCAACAGTATCCGATTTGCAAGCATTACGGCACTGTCCTGATGTAAATATTTACTATAAATTGGATTTTCATGAGAACTTGGAATTGTTACCCCAACGCAACTATGAGAAACATCCAAAACGTTTCGAAGATTTGCTGCTACTCCGCAAGAACAGGCTCAACATTTCAAAAATAAAATATGATCATCTTCAGTCCTTGAAATTGACTATGCCGAAAGACTTCCACTATTTCTATGATAGTTTGCCTTACGAGAGCTAAGTCATGTAAGAACAAACATGGTTCTAAGAAAATTCTTGGAAACAAACACTATCTTAATGTCCTCCCAATTCAGAAATTAGACATCATTTTGTTCTTTGTATTATTCAAATAATTAAAATAATTCGAACTAATTTTTTGATAATTTCATTTGAATCAATAAAATAATGAAAAATTAAAACCTCATAATTCCTTGTAAAAGTTTCAGATTATGAGAGAGAAAAACTCTCAACTATAATTAATGTCAATAAAAGGTACTTATATTGTTCTAAATGTTCAAAAACATAAAAGTTCCTAAAACTATGCAATAAAATGAACATGTTATCCAAAAAATAAATGACATATTCCCGGAAATAACTTTTTAAAATGTTTCTCATCTCTCCTGTAAAATTTTCTGTGAGTTACAAGGTTTGCGAATTAGGGTGACGAAGGGTGTTAATGAACTACACCGACTAACTGTAAGAGGTGGCTCCTCACATCAAGATCAGAGAAAAAGTTCATATGGATCTATGGCGAAGAGTGCATAGTTTCAGAGCTAAGGCTGTCCAAAATCGCGAAAAGAAAAGCAAATTTCAATAGGTCCTATTTCGAATTCCAGAAACTGTGGATGATGCTTCTTATCAGTGTAAAGGAAGCCACGCATATACAATCCAAAAGTGCATATTTCATCAATTTTAAATAGGTGTACCGGGTATTCCTACAGGGTGTAATTCTCAGATATGTTCTCAATAGATTTTTCAGATATACCCTGAATTCAAGGAGGGACCAAAGTGGGCAGGATGTAAGCATTGACAATAATTTGCATCCAATGCTTCGGAGGGAAGTCGGAAGTGTTAGGAACCGGCAGCTTCATGTTTAGGTGTGTTTATGTGTGTGTGTGTGCGCGTGTGTGTGTGTTCGGAATAACGTGTGGTGCAATATATTTCGTCACAGTATATTTCACGTTTTCTTCACTTGTAACCGTGAAAGAAAACATCGCAGCTTGCGTTTTCCCGAGTACGAGAGACCGTGATGCTGACAATCCTTAACACTTCCGACATCACGCCAAAGGACTGCGTGTTCACTGCTATCAAGACTTATCTTTTGCCTAGTCAGAGCATATTCCAAAATTCGTTTTGGAGACGCGGTGGCTCAGTGGTAGAGCGTTCACCTCTGGTGCTTGGGGTCCCGGGTTCGATCCCAGCCCCCGCCAAGTGAACTTTGTGGTGGACAAACACCGTGTGCGTGGGTCTTCTCGGGGTTCTCCCGTTTCCTCCCACTTTCTTCATTCCACCATTTCATTCATTACTCATCATCACCGTCTCCTTTAGCCTAACCGGCATAAGCGTGGGACGTAAAACTCACAGATTTCATTTCATTTCAAAATTCGTTTGATGCCATGTCTGGGAATTTAACCCTGCAGGGAATATTCTGTAAACCCATTGAACACTAATGAAATATGCATTTGAGGATTGCGTATGCATGACTTCCTTTACGCTAAGAAGGAAGGAAATTTTGCTTTTTCGCAATTTTGGACAGCTCTGTAACTATGCACTTTTCCCCACAGGTCCACATGAAATTTTTCTCTTATTTTGGTGTGAGGAATCACCTTTTAAAGTTTGTCGGGTAAGTTCATTAACACCCTGTATATTTTGAGATTATATATTTGTGTTACATAGCCGAAACTGTAACACAAATATATATATATATATATAAACACACACACACACACACACACACACATATATATATATATATATATATATATATATATATATATATACTGCTTTGGTCAGTTGGAATTTTACTAGCAATCTTGAATTTTCCATAGCTGCAATCAATAATTTAATTTTTTCACCTTCCAAGAGAAAAGCTTTCCTCTATTGTCTTGTTTGAACAGATGTTAGAATAGTCGAGTGACTTTAAGTATGTAGGAACATCTACAATATTGCTCTGGTTTCTACACGTTAAAATCCTTCGAATTAGAGTATTCTGGCATCAGAATAGTGTCCAAAGTAGAAATCAGGATTTCATCCGTGATTTCTATCAAAGAAAGTACTGCAAAACAGCTAATTTTAGTAAAATTTGAATTCATATGTGTTACAATGGAATGCTGCACCGCCATGTTGGATAAGTCAATGTTAAGAATATGGGTACAGGTGGCAACTGATGCCGATACATGAATCCAGTGGATTAACTATTTGAAAATTTATCCCAGATTTAATTTTAAAATCCACAATTCTGAAGATTTCTATTTGAGGTCAATTTTAGTGTTTCGTTACGGACTGATTCCAGAAATTTATTAGAATAACCATGAGTCAACTTGTAGTGCAGAGAGTCCAACTCGAAAGAGGCCCCACAAACATGTGTAGTAATTCCGCTGAAATTGCCCCACAAATATGTAATGTTTCGAGAATTTGTGAACCAGTTGGACAATGATGAACTTACCTTCGGCCGGTACGAACATGATGGCGCTACATGCCACACACCTCGAATGACCATGGCTGAGGTCGGATCATCTTTCCCCGACAGAGTGATTTCGAAACGACTGTGGCCCCCAAGGTCACCTGATTTAAAACCACCTGGCTTTTTCCTATTGGGTTGCCTAATGGGCAAAGTCTACAGGAACAAACCTCACAACTTGGAAGATTTACGAGAGAACAACATCCGTGAATTTCTAGGCAGTGACACCAGAGGTTCTGGCAGCAGCATTCGAGAATCTGCAGAGTCGTGTTCAACTGTGTTTACAAGTCGAGGGTGGTGACTTCCAGCACCTTTTGTGATTCACCTTTATTTCCCCATGAACAAGGTATGACATATTCATTTCATTTTCTTATTTTTATGCAAAGCCTTTAAGTGTAATTTAAACGAATGTTTGTGGGACCTCTTTCGAGAGGGACACTCTGAATCTGTAAGGTTTCCCTATTATCTTACGTAGTTTGAGTTCTATAACCAATTTCTACAGAGGCATTCAGTTAAATCTGAAACTATTTGCAAGAGTTTGAAAATTCAAAATTCTTGTATGTAGAAATATTCCTGTATGTATTAAGTGAATTTTTGTATTTTTCCTTCTCTTATCAATTAATTATGCTATGTTAATATTTGTTTTAGGAACAAATATAAAATACAGTTAGAATGAATTGCATTGTTCATATATGTCTACACAGATGATGCAAATACAGAAACAAAATTAAACCAGTTGAACCTTTAAAAAAATAACCAGATTTAACCCTTTGAAATATTTCTTTTTCAGTGCTTTGCCACATTAAATTGCTAGTCTTTTCTTTCTTTTTCTTTTTTCTTTTTTTCTTTTTTTTTTTTTTTTTTTTGTATATAATTTTGGCATAGTCTTCTGAGATGCAATTTTTATTTCAATAAACCTTTTCTTGATGATGTTACGCGGAATGTTCCCTTGTTTGGGAAAAACAATTGTACATTAAATTGTACAGCGGGGGACACTTCTAAATGGTACAGCCATATGGAGATTTACGGCTAAGGTGTACCATTTAGAAGTGTACCCCGCTGTACAATTGTACATGATTTAAATTTTTAACCTCACAGTAAGTTTAAGTGCCCTTCCGCAAATAAGGTTGTTCCATTAATGAAAAGACGTAACAAGTACAATCAAGGTTTTAGTAGTGCAAATAAACGAAGAGTAAAAGACTGAAATAGAACAAGAAGTGTCAAATTTAAAAAAAAAAAAACGTTATCGTATTTGAGATACTTGAAACCATTCTCGGATTACTATCAAATTTTATTTTGGTCTTTTTCACATTAAAAGGAAACTTTTTCGCACTATTAGAAATAAAATTAGTTTCGTTTTGTTCCATCCTATTGGATGTTCTTTTTCGAAGAAGGCAAGATTTTCTCACTCCGTGCATTCATAGCTATAGCTACTGAGATTAGAAGTTTCACCATTCGTGTAAAGTTGTCAATTCTCATTGCAGCTGACATAAGGTTTGTAATTCGCACTTTTCGTCGATAACAATCAAATTGTAAATTAAAATTGAAGAAAATATATCTACAATGGTTTAGTACATAATACAATGGTTGTCAATGAACAGATCTGTCTTCCTATTATTATTTTATTTTTCCCAAAATAAAAGCACCACTAAAGGATTGCATCTTCAACTATATTTCCATCATCCACACTGCAGTCAAAAAGATGGTGAGCACTCTCAGAGTCCAGGACCTCCAGAAACCATTTCACGACTTACTGGATCATGGAAAGGAGTTTCTTCCTCTGAACAAAACGATGTAAATTTATTTCACATCGTTTTTAATATATATTTTTGTTACTCAGTCCCATTTTCTAATCACCATAACCTCTCGAGTCATTTCTTAATCCCCGAAAGATATTTCTTAACAACTTCAACAAGGTATCGGAGACGATTTTTGACACCGTGATCAGCAAGAAAAGGAAGATCAATCTGGATATAGAATGGCTACTTTTCGCCGGTATGACCACCCAAAACTTTGTCTCAAAATTGCAAAAACAACCAGTACTCGATAAGGAAATGAATTGTGGAGTCGGATAAAAGGAATGTTCACTACGTTCTGTCATAGATTCTAATAATGCTCAATTATATGTAATATAGGGGGGGCTCGAGATTACCCGGGGTATTTTACAAAAGTTGAATAGGAAAATATAAAAAAAAATAATCAAGTACAATATTTCAACAAGGAAAAGTCATTATTTAAGTTAGAAGAACACTGTTAGATTTTGAAAGAAGGACAAATGCACATGTTGGATTAATCTATTTTGTGTTAGTAAAGACTAACTCTTGCTTTGAAAACATACCCTTTACTGCCTCACGATTATGTCTTTTAAGCTATTAAAGACAAATGATAGAAAGTTAGTTATTATGAAAGAATCGTGCAATCAGAGTGCGAGAAAAAAGCAACTCACGTATATCATGTTGTTCAGCACAAACTTTCATGATCTGAGAGGGACCTGGAGACCCCTCTCACCAAAAGTGAGTACTATATCATTGAGAATACGTGCATCCTAATTCGTGGAGGAACTATGTTTCCTACAGGGTTTGTCCAAGAAGAAATGAGACTGGCGACACAGAGCTCCAGTCGCCACCAGAGCGCTCTAAATAGGTGATATCAGTGGTAAGAGCCTTACTTAAGCATCGCACCGCGCTGCATTCACTTCTGAGCAGTGAGAAAATGAGAATCGATCGTAGAGCAAAGTTTTTTTTTTCTTTTGATACGAGGTAAAAAGCGAAGAATGGAGGGGACGATAGAGCAGCGATACGCCATAAAAATTCTGCGTTCGCTTGAAAAAAACTGCTTCAGAGACTCTTGCCTTGATTGAACAGGCCTACGGAGACAATGCCATGTCGAAAGTCCAGTTTTTTTCGCTGGCGTAAGGACTTCAAAGACGGGCGGAGACAGTTAAGGACAATGATCGATCTAGATGCCCTTCGACAAGTTCTTCGGATGAAAGCGTGTCAAAGGTGAAAGGACTCTTGGCCTCTGATAATCGGTTGAGTCTACGATCAATATCGGAAGACCTTAACACGAGCAAGTCAACCGTACACAACATTGTAATCGAGAATTTGAACATGAGAAAAGTTTGTGCACAATTGGTACTAAAAATGTTGAGTGATGAACAAAAACAACGAGTTGACGTGAGCCGTGAAATGGTAGAGGTTGCGGAAGGTAAAGCAGGATTTTTCCTGTTCCTCAAAGTGAAAACCGCCCTCAAATGTTGCCGTTTTGATGAAGTTGACGCCATCCAGAAGGCCGTAACCAAATCTTTAAGTAGAATTTCAGAAGCTGACTTCCAGGGAGCGTATGAATCGGAAATCGCGCTGGCAGCGGTGCATCAACGCCCAAGAGACTATTTTGAAGAATTTTAAGCAGTTATTAAAATCAGATGAATACATTCTTGTTTATAGACTCAGTCTCATTACTTCTTGAACAAACCCTGTATCTGAAGGTTGAGTTAATACTGTGTGTGATAAATCAATATACAAAAGTACTGACGCTCAAAATTCGTAGATTTTCTTCGTCCAGAGACAGTAAGAACATTCTTGTATGTCAGCTATCCGTAACTAGTATGCCACGACTCACGAAGGGTCATGGATAGATTGTAGGTGAGTTGTCGCCGAAGTGAATTTTAGTTCATTTTATTATTTAAAAGGAACAAAGTGGGTTCAAATAGCTAAAAACTCCTAAGTTAACTGAAATAAAATGCAGATTGTATTAATAGTGTATAAACACGTCATGTAGCTTCGATTTATGAGCATTAAGCAATCCGTATCCAATGTTAAGCCATATTAGTCTCACCGACAATCAAATTGTGCAGAAAGTTCTCGAATGATGGATAGGGAAAAGAGAATTCCGTGATACGTAAGTTAGCGAGCCTTTATCATATAGCAAAATTATATTAAAGTGGCTGGGTACTAGGTCGAGAAATAGTACAGATAACTTAAATTGTTTTTTGGTAAGATTTAGACATTAATCTGTAGAGATAGGTACTGGACATCACAAGCACCTGAGGGGGTGATTGAGACCGAGACTCCCTGAAATTGATTGGTCAATATATGTGTATTAGAACCCTCATTAAAGTATTGTTAGATGACATCTGACAAACCTTAATGCCCTCTTTCCCAGGTTAAATCGGCGCCAGTATTGCACGTCCCTCGTAATTCATATTATGAACAGTCTTTAGCGAACGTTTTAAGATCGATTCTACTTGACCTACGTAGTCAACAGTTGTAAATCACATTGTGCTGACTGTTTCAATGGGTTACAATAATTATTTATTTAATTATAAAACATTTGGTAAATGCTTTAAATTTGGAAGAAATTTATGTAAAATTCAGTCAATTTACAAATGCTAGGATGCACATTGCAAATTTAAGATATTCGAAACGTATGATGAAATAAGAAGAGTGAGGTACTCCGATTCATACACAAGTATGATGCATAACTTAAGGGAACTTGAAGAGGAACAGGGAAGAAACATAGTCAAAAAACAAAATTCAATAGAGAAGACAAAAGTAGCATATAATAGAAAGTCCAATAGTGTGTTACTCTAGGAGTGAAAACATACCAAGGATAGATTCTACAATATAAAATGTGAAAACAGGAAAAATAGCGAAAGTAGTATATTATTCATAAAATACAAGACATTCTTAATAACTACACTTATAAAAGCTGCGAAATTACATGCAAAATTTATATTTCAATATTCTTTTCGCTAATAGCAAGTAATACACTCAAAAGATATCTCCATTGGAATGACAGCTCTTCCTCCAACGATTTGTTTTGTACTGACAAGGAGACTTATGGAAGTGTAATTCACCGATTTGACTGAAACTTTGCATACCTGTAGAACATCGAAAAATAATCGACGCGTACTTTTTATTTCGAAAATTGGGCAGATTTAAGGCTAGAAATCATCCTTTGAACGTTAGAATGATCTCCAAGCATAGCCAGAAAATAATCCTTTAATTTAGAAGAAAACATACTGCCAAGGGGAATTTTAGGAAAGCAGATTTAGAATCTGACGTCAAAATTACAAAATTCTGAATAGTGTATCCAAGTCGGTGATTACAATTACAAAAAGTCCTCCAGTTTGAAATGCTTTGTAGTTAGCCAAAAACAAACAGTTGACAGGGGGTACTGCGAGAAGGTTGCAGACCGATTTGAAACCCCTTTCTGTACTTATTTTAACGCGACGCTTAATTAAAGCGTGTGTCTGCATCTGTCACTATTTGGGGTGCTTATGTATAGTGAGTCCCCTCGCCGCTCACTATGTCAATACTTTATATATATATCCTCAATTGTTATAATTGCGAACTTATTAAGAAAACGTTTTACAGTAATGATATTCTGTAAAAGTGTATGATACACAAACATTGTTTACACCACGCACACCTTATTACGGTAATAACTGTGCACAAATCGCAAAATACTGCACAATCTTTGAAAAGAAACGTTACGAGAATTTGAAACGCATGTGGTTTACTTCCAAATTACCGCTTTTGTACCACTTATACCTAATAAAACGAGGGGACTCACTTTAAATAAGCACCTTAAATAGTGAAAGGCTCATTCTGTAGTGAGAGGCGTTAATATAATATTATGAGCGCATGTTGTATATCTGTAAGCAATGGTCCACTGAAAATTTTGTATAATATCAAATTTATTTGAAATATGATCTTTAATTTTGAAGAATTTATAGATTTTTGTACCAAAGTACTACTAGTCACTCAACGTATTATTGTCTTAAAAATCTTTCCTGGCCACCATATGTATCAGACTGTAGGGGCATGTTTCGAAAAGCACCAAAAGCATCTCTTATAAATATCACCGAAGTCTATCACATTTTTAATGGTATGGCAGCTATCCATTCATTTCAAAAAGTACCCCACATCAAAACGCGGTGAATATGCTTCAAATCTTCTCGCCATGATCTCAGAACCATTTGTATCATTTCAGGTTGTTGGTTTTGATATATGTATGTCGCATTGATCACTAAACAAACTGTACTGAATCGACGTGCTGTACAAACAGAATGATTGAAAATTGCCATTTATGGGGCAGGTATCAAAGTTGTCAAATAGTAGAAAAATTATTTCAGGTTGTATTAAAATAGAAAGGAATTCACTTCTTTTGCGTCTGTTGGCTGGAAAATATTCCGTTAAAGAGTGATTAGATCCTTGCCATCTCTGGTGGATCGAAAAACCCTCAACTTTGTATAGGGTAAACACCAGATAGCACGAATCCAATTAAACTGAAGAATAATCACATCGTACAGATATGCGAATGTTTCTGCATGCGTACCACGCAGTGCTTAACTGCACGAGTTAATATCAGAAATCAATACTTATTCACAGTCCAGACATGTGTGTTTATCCTTAGTGTCTTCACATGGTGCAAATTTTGAGAAAACGAGTGTGATAACATGAACCACTGATTGGAAAAAGGGAATAAGTACATTTTTTTGCGATTTTAACCTGAGATAGCAGATGTGTTCCTTTGAGATAGTTACATCGTTGAGTAGAAAATAGGAATGTTTGGGCAACTCTATATGACCAATGTAGAAGACAAAATATCTCGCTGATTAGAAAAAGGGAATAACTACGTTTCTTATTTCCTTCTTCCAATCACTATAGGATACCACAACAACTGTGAGACTGTATGTATGTAGACAACCATTAGAGCCCTCTGCTGACGTTACGATACTTCGCCTTGTCTTCGCATTGCACAATCTATAGAGAAATATTTGCCCCAATCAGTTACAGATTTACGTGTTTTCAGTGATACAAGTGGTGATCATACAATACCAAAACTGCAATCATACAATTACATTAATGCTTTTCAGTCTGATCGTGTCATAACGCTTTACCACTGTACAGCAATATTTGCCTGTCAGAGGTCACAGTTTTTACCATGTGACCGAAATTTTGTTATAATCAAACGACACAATCGCATTTATTTACCAGCACAGTATAACCACCTGATTACGAATGCAAGAAATACCGATACTTCATTTCAGGTTTACGAAGTTGTCAATGAAGAAATCTTAGATTTTAAACTTTAGTGGTAACCATTTTACAAGAAATCTTCAGATAGCATTGTGGACAAAACAGTGAAATTCCAAGTACGTAAATAAAGACACTGTTTATAAAGCAGAATCTCTAGGTTATGTGCAAGCTCATAAGTTTATCAATGAACTAAGAACTGATAGTTTTTGATTACTCAAAAGTAATGTCACAAACGTTCCACTGCCAACGTCAAAGGCATATGATTGGCCAATCAGAAAAAGACAAACGATTCTTCACAAATCATCAAATGCATACATGACCAATACAAAAAGTTTTATAGGATGATTTGTTCATGGAAAACCACTGACCAAGAAACTGTAGAAGACGAAGATGCAGACGGATAGGACCCTATGTAAAGTCATTCTATTTTGACAACGTATTTTGCTACGTATTTTTCAGTTTTCTATTGTATTACTTTTCTTACTGTACGAATAACATATGCTTTACCAAAAAAAAAAAAAAAACGAACGGTGACAATAACAGTGTTAGAAGCCTAGCATGCTTGATAGTTCGTATACATATATCCAAGATTAACATACAACATTGTATTCAGCATGTATATTTTCATAGCTTTCTATCATAAACTGCACATTACATGCCCTACACACAATTACAATTTCGTTCAACTCTAATTGATTGGAAAAAGGGAATATTTTTTCCATTTTTAAGCTTATCTAACCAATTGCAGTGCTGCAATACAAGATTCTTCTTCTTGTCTTAGTGTTTGTTAGTTGTTTTGCTACAAGTAATCAATTATACACTTTTTGCAACAAATACAAACAACGTCTCGGAAAGGTTTTTTAGCGTTTTTGAAAACTTAGGTCTGATGCACTTATTCCCTTTTTCCAATCAGTGATTCACATGATGACGTTCGCTGTAGGAAAGAAAAAACGAGAACTACACATCAATGTTGCAGCTGATAAAGTAGGATCTAGTCTGTGTGAAATACTCTGAGGATTATATAGTCCTACCGGATGTCATGCAACCAGTAAGACTGGAACCAAAAGAGATGCTTTAAATAGTTCATAAGGCTTACAGTGAATCGACTTTATCAAAAACACGTGCATTCAAAAGCGATGGAGTGAAATGAAATCTTTGAGTTTTACGTCCCAGGCATATGCCGGTTAGGCTAAAGTAGATGGTGATGATAAGTAATGAATGAAGTGGTGGAATGAAGAAAGTGGGAGGAAATGGGAGACCCCTAGGAAACCCACGCACACGGTATTTGTCCACCACAAAGTTCACTTGGTGGGGGCTGCGATCGAACCCGAAACACCAAGCACCACAGGTGAACGCTCCACCACTAAGCCACCTCTACCCTAAAAGCGGTCTAGTGGTGGTGGAAGATTTACCTCCCTCTAGTCGACCATCAATTGAACTTACCATCGCTAAAGTAGAGGAAATGGTAATCGAAGATCGTCATTTAAATCTGAGAGAGATAGCCGCTGAAATGTGTGTTTCACGAATAAATTCGTACCATTATAAACGATTGTTTGGGCATGAAACGTGTTGCCGCTTGACTAGTGCCGACGCAACATCTCACAAGTCGATCATTGTGAACGAATTTCTGGCCAAAAACTCGAACACCGACCGTATTCCCCTGATGTGGCTCCGGCTGACACTTTTTTTTTCAAAACTCAAATTACCACTTGGAGTTTTCAGTCGATAGAAAAACATCAAAGAAAATTCGCGGCAAGTACTGAGGACGATCCCAGAAATTGAGTTTCAAAAATGTTTTGGTGTTTGATTTATTTGTTGGCGTAAGTAACATCAATTTTCGAAGGGGCCTACTTTGAAGGCGATACAATAAATTTGAATGAATTGTGCATATTTTGTGTTTTATTGGCCAATTCGCCGTACTTTCTTGACAGAATGTACTTTTAAAATGTTGATATGTTTAAATAAATAAAAAAAATTAGAATTTGAAGAAAGTGTGTGTTATAGCATTATTTAATTGCTTTTTTTTTTACAATAAAAACTATTTCTGCAAAACCTTTCCATCTTTTCAGAATTAAATATCATAAAATTGCAAGTAAATTTGGTGTGATGAAAAATTTTCATAGGGCTATTGATTACAGAAATATGATCTCTTAACTTTAGTGTGGCGTTCGCTTGGCAATCATCTTGAAATGTGGCCGATAGGTTAGTTTTGCACTGTTTGCAATTATAAAGTCTCTATCATTAGTGTTCCAAATACAGTAAAAAAATAAGCAGACAACTGCTCTGGTGAAAATTTGCAACCGAAAAATTACTACAAAGGCGTACACACCCACACATATCGTACATTTTGGAATACGGCCTCCATGTTGGTTTTGTACCACTTACAGTAAAAAAAAAATCATCTCATTCCATCATAAAGGTCTCAATTCACATACAATTAGGCAGAATACAATTCCGGTAAAATTCTGACAGCGAAATGAAAGTAAGTCCGTGCACAAGGAGATCTTAAAGGATGAAATATATCCAAAAAGACCGAAAGTAGACTTCAATAACTTGTGAACTGAATGCATCAAATAGTACATCTTAGTTCCTCACTACGTTTCTACCACATGCTGTCACGAAATTCTGCTTCTTATCATTCATTTCACTATATACTTTCAATTTTTCTTCACTGTAACACCATACGTGATTCTAATTCTCATATTCAATCTTTGGATTTTATTTACGTCTACAGTGTCGTCTTCCATAATCAAATTATTATGTCATGAACGATGATCAATGACATCCCTCCAGAATACTTTAATAAAGATATATTGTACGAGTGAAATTGAATGGGAAAATGTCCTTTCCTACAATGAAACTAACTTTTTTTCTTATTTTATTGAACGCGATACATACCTTAAGATAGTTTAAATATATATAAAAGATAAATAATACTGTATCTAGTAAAACAAGGAATAAAATTAAAGAAAGACCAATTACAAAAACAACAAAAATGCTGTTTTTTTAGACCAATTTATCAAAGGAATTGACTGTTTCCTGAACTTCGGGTAGCAGTCAATATTCATAGAGTTTTTGAAGTTTGCAGGTAATGTAGAGAAGTCTTTATCTTCAATCACACGAAAGACCATGGAAACCTGCGAACAATCAGCTATATAATATACGAGTTCATATTTTTAGATCTGAACATTTTTTGCATTTCTCTTATACACTTTTCAGCAAAGATTTCGGTTTTTCCAAACTTTTAGAAGGGAACTCATGAAATTCGATTAAAACCTTGAAGTCGTTAATAAATTGTCGAGTTCACCTATTAAAGAAATTCTCACATTTATTAATATACTAGTGTCAATTAACCACTTCATTAGGTTAAAATAAGAAGAATGAGTAATGTGTTCCGTTAGTCAGTCACGTTTTATTATTACTGAAGCGCTCTCAAATACATAGAAACAAAGAAAATATAACGTAAAATCAGAAAATAAGTACTCTATATGAATAAAAAGTAAATATTACTATTGTGGGCTAAATTTGAATTTAAACGGCATCGAAAGTGTCACTGTTCATCTCAGCAACCCCGAAAACTATGGATTCGACACTCGTATCAGTCATTTTTAATCATTTTTATAAATCTCCTCCTCCCTCTGCCCTTAGTTTCACCTCAAAGTGAAATAATGAAAACCATTCCAGGCTTGAACATCATCTATGTTGAAAATTTGAAGTGGTTCGACAGTTATTAAGTCACAAACATATGTACATTCGTTCTTTAAGAAATTAATCATGTCAAGTTTCCCAGTTCAGTTTTCGATTTATTTATTTTCTTTTACAATTTACAATTATTCTACATGAAAAGAAATAATTCATTTAACCGATATTAGTATTGGTTTGTGGATAGAACAAAATGTCTACATGTTATACATTAATCAAATAATAACTCTTTCTTTTAAATGCTATTTTTGAAAATGGATAATTCGTATTGATTTATTAACTTACTATTATTTATTATTCTATTAAATTGAAAAAGTTAATCCATTTGATGGTATTTGCACTTAACAATATTAGACTAATAATAATATCGATCTGAATAAATATTTTATGTACACAGAGAACAGAGAAATTATTACCTTAATAAACAAAAAATAACATCAATTTTAAAAAATACATATTAGAATACATATTAACATATATATTAAAATACATATTAACAATATATATTATTGTTATAAATAGTTTGATGTCGGTCGAAAGATTTTGGGCAAGAAGTTGAAAATTTCTTCATAATCATGTCTTCAATTACCATAAAGTTCCTAGGTATATAATATGTAAGCACATCATTTTCCAAAATATAATTTCCTATAGTTATTGCAACAGGAGTCAGACAAGGAAGAAGTTTGTCGCCCCTACTATTCAACATTTATGGTGATTGTTTAATGACGGAAGCGTTAATGGGAATTGAAGATTTCAAGATCGGAGGGTAGATTATTAACAAGATCAGGTATGCAGATGATACGGTTATAATAGCTAAAACCGAAGAACTACAGGAGATTATTAACAAAATAGTTGACACTGGAAAACTGTATGGAATGGAAATTAACATCGAGAAGTCGAAAGTCATGAGAATATCCAGTTGAAATACACCCTTAGAGATCAGAGTAGCACAAAAAAAAAAAAACTTAAAGAGGTAAATAATTTCAAGTATCTGGAAAGTATTTTGACGAGAGACGCTTACTGTACCAAAGAGATCAGGTCAAGAATTGCCATAGCTAAAGAAGCATTCAACAAGAAAAGATCACTCGTAATTAGCAGACTCAATAATATACTTAAGAAGAAGTTGGTCAAGTGCCATATATGGAGCATTGGACTGTATGGTTTAGAGACTTGGACATTACGGAAATTAAAAAAGAAATATTTAGAAAGCTTCGAAATGTTGTGTTGGAGAAAGATGGAGAAGATAAAATGGACAGAGAGAGCAAGAAACTAAGATGTTTTAAAACGGTTAGGAGAGAAGAGGACACTTCTAGCCAACATCCTTTGTAGGAAGGCCAATTGGAATAGACACATCTTGCGAAGAAAGTATCTTCTTCACATCGCTAAAGAAGAAAAGATGGAAGGGAAGCGAGGAATAGGAAGAAGAAGAACACAGCTGACCGATGATTTGAAATATAGGAGAAAATATTGGTAGTTAAAAGGGGAAGCTGAAAATCGACAAAAGTGAAAGAAACATTTCCAGACCCAAATCTAAAAAAAAAAATCCTCATTAGTCCCAGGACCTGCCGAAATGCAGAACTTAATAATAATAATACTTATTGGTAACTGTGTAGAAAAGTAAAAAAGTACTTACCGTACATGTATATACAATATATTACTACAAAATTAAAGAATAGTGATACTATTATTTAGCAAACTGTAAACAATAATGATATGAAAAATTATCAAGCACACTATCACCACACACACAAAAAAAAAAAAAATGAAACGGCAACTTTGGTTTCACAACATACATTATTTGAAAGATTTCAAAATTTAAAAGCGCAATAGTGACGTTTATTATTAATTTAGTTTAATTATTGCATCTGGATACGAACAAAGGATCTTAGGAATCGCTAACAGTCTGCTCACAAATATCTGCGTAGTCAAACACATGCATTAACTAATTCAATGAAATTAATAAACCGAATTGCGAATTGCAGAATAATTTTAGAAAACCATATACTATCTTCTATTTTCGTACGTGAAGACGAAGAGGTTAGCAGAAGACGGTGGAGCATGGAAGCTTCTCAGTTGTAGCAAGTGACCTGCCAGTAATGGCAGAATGTCTATGATAATGATAATGATGAGCTTCCTTGTATTAGAATGAAAAACACAATAAGAAAGAAAACATATATGAAGAGCATTTATCAGCACGAATAGAGATGAAACCAGGATTGTATATTTTTTTATTTACTACCAATACTATGTACTTACATTAAGAATTTATTTGATAATTTCAAAATTAATCTAAAAGAACATTTCAAGTCAACATTACAGTAATTAGTTGAACAAAATATGCCAAATAACTGCTTTCTGTAATGTTAAAATCTTTTCACTTATAACATTATTACTTTTTAATAGATTAGAATATGTCTCTGGGAACATTATTTACTAAACAATAATTAGAACAGACCATTAAATGTGTTCAAATATGTTTTGCCAAATCATTGGGTACATTCAGAAAATCCGATCGGAAGGTCTTCAATGCGTAAATAAACACATTTAATCTCAAACATATATTATTTCGTAGCTTACTCGATATGCATACATATATCACGTGTTATTACAGAATGGTTCAACGCAGACGATGCTATAAAATGTTCTTGACATTGAAATGCTAATATTTACCACTAACGATTTCACAAAAGAAACTGTCATCTCTCTGAAATAAAAAGGAACAATATGAATCTATTTCTAAAAGAAAAATAGAATGAAATCTTTGAGTTTTATGTTCCACAGTTATGCCGGTTAGGCTAAAGGAGACGGTGATAATGAGTAATAAATGAAATGGTGAAATGAAGAGTGGGAGGAAACGGGAGAACCCCGAGAAAACCCACGAACACGGTGTTTGTCCACCACAAAGTTCACTTGGTGGGGGCTGGGATCGAACCCGGGACCCCAAGCACCCTATTTCTAAAATTTCACAATGATGTTTCATATTTGCGTTTCATGCATAGTTGCTTGCATTTTAATCTCATAAACATCGAAGTTGGAGAAATTGTCAAATTAAGAGTACTTATTTTATATGGTTATAGCCTATAGGGACTGTTGAAACGATGAATTTATACAATAAGAAAAAGTTTATACACACTTTAACTCAGTGTTCATACAAATATTACCTACGTAGTAAAGAAGATTAGTGTCAATATATTGATGTGTTTGGTATTTATTCAAGCATTTAATAAAGTGATTTGTCCTGTATTACGACATCGATGGTGATAAAGAAACCGTTTTTGAATATATTTTTAAAAATAACATATGAAAATAAATATACAGTAAATCAAAATACTTTACGATACCGGGGCTACCCATATGTCCAATCATTCACATCAACATTTTTTTTTGTTTCACAATTAAACGAGAACCAAAGTGCAGCTATGCACAATTCAGTATTAAATTGTAAGTAAACGAATGTGCTATTAAGGTAAACGTCAAACCAGATTCCTCAGTATAAACACATTTATGGATGAATATTTCGTAAACCATTCATCACATTGTCAATCGTCAGTAAGCATTATACTTAAAATTAACCTAACTAACTCTATGGCCTATGGACCAAAGGTTCAATGTCGCGTTCCTAAAAACTCTCCATTGATTTCTGTTCTTAGCCAACTGGATCCAATTTCTACTTTGAATTCCTATTTCTTCCTACTCGTCCTAATAATCATTTTCCTATTGGTCTTCCAGTTGAGACTTTGAAAGTTACTACTTTTCTTCATCCTAGCTACATGACCTGCCCACTTGAGTCTCCTAGATTTGATGACCCTAACAATGTTTGGTAAACCGTATAAATTATGTAGCTCCTCGTTATGAAGTTTCCGTCATTCTCCATTGCCGTCCTTCTTGGATCTAAATATTCATCTCAGATTTTATTCTCAAACACTTTCACTCTGCTTTTTCACCTCCGAGTAAGGGACCATGTTTTGCAACAGGCATGATTATCGTTTTATATATTCTAAGCTTCAAATTCCTCCACAGAATTCGCGATGACAAGAGATTTTGAACTAAATAATAATGCGAATCCCCTGTTTTTAGTCTGCATTTAATTTCTTCGTTGATATGGTTTTCGCCTGTTAATTTTGATCCTAGATATTTGAAAGTAATTATTTTGTCAAAAGTATTATCAGATATTTTAAGGCACCCATAATTTGACGTATTACGATCCCGACGAACTTCCATGTATTTAGTTTTCTCTACATTTACTTCTAAACCCATATAACATAATATTTAGCACACAGAAATCATTGTAAATATCATCATCGTCAACCAACAATGGATGGATATTTCAGCTTTTGAACTAGCTGGTTCAAAAGTTTTGTTTTTTCTTGAAAATTCTCCAGCTGAATATAGAGAAATTCAAATTTTAAGAAAAAAGAGAATAATACAACTGCGAGTAAGCAAAAAGTAAACATTGTGGAGTAGAAGCAAAACAAAAAGCATAAAATTTGATGCACTTACAAAATAAAAGATAAATTAGATTGGTCGTGAAACAAGGGATGAACTTTTGACAAGGTAACTAAATATTCTAGCTTACATTGATCGAAGATGTCACACTACAAAATTTTAAATTTAGAACAGTTTTATCTTCATTTGAAAATCTTCAGCTGAATCTACAAGATAACATGTGTAAAATGGTAGCTTTAAAATACCAAAATGTCCCAAATGCTGATCAAGAAAATTCATTAATACATCTCAAAATTTCTGCATAGAGGGTTATTTGAATTTTTAAAATAGGCTATTACAAATAACCTTAGAATTGATTGATTATCTCTGTAGACGTTACTCAAGTCAGATAAAATAACAAGAAAGTTGACTTATGATAGTTCTAACAAATTTCTAGAATCAATATACAATGAAACTAATTGCTCCTTTGATTTCTGAAATTGTACTCAGATGAAAGTCTTCAGAACTGCGTATTTTTATATGAAACTCAGGTAACGTACTCAGATTGTTAATCCACTGGATGCAGGTAGTATACATCGGCATCAGTTGCCACGTATAACCATATTTTTAACAATGACTTTCATCCAACAAGGCGGCAGTATTCTGTTGTCAACAGATAAGACTTCAAATTTTACTAAAATTAGTTGTTTTAATAGTTTCTTTGATAGGAATCAGCATTGTTTTTTTTGTTTTGGACATTATTCTGATGCCAGAATAATTAAATCGAAGGATTTAAATGTGTAGAGGTTCCTAAATGCTTAAATTCTGTCGGTTATTCTAACATCGTTTGAACCAAAACAATAGAGGAGATGATGATGAACTCTTTTCCATGGGAAGATTAGAAAATTAAGAATCTTGAAATAGCATAATTTTAGTATGCTGTTACTAAGTGGAATAGTTATTATAGAGATGTGCAGATATGAAGTTGGATTTTTCTATGGTTAATTAGAGAAATCGTTAACAAAATCTGGAAGAACAAGAAGAAGTGAAAGGAAAGATGATCCATCCCATCCCATCTGGCCACAAGAAATGTAAAGATATCAGCAACAAGAAATTTCTTATCTTGACTTTCGATCTGCAAGGAAAGATCTTTATAACAACTTAGGAAAGCAATATTAACTGACTTCTACAAAAGCACTAAGAACAGAACATAATAAAAATGCTAAAAACGGAAAATAATAAGAATAAAGTGCTTGAAAAGAGACAAATAATTCATTACTATTAACTATAAAAATTTCAAAATGATTGCTAAATCAAATAAATTAATGCATCATAAAATTTATCATTGAAATTAATTTTATTTTAGATTAATTAGTTTAACCACTTTTAAGGCTTTCTCATTTATTTATTTTATGTATATTACACTATGTTACCATTTTCAACAACATTTAAATTTCAATTAAAAGCATGACTAAGCTATGAACATGAAAAGGTATATACGAATACAGTGTAGAATGATTAGTAAGTATAAAATTACCCTACTCAGATTTTCTTTGTAAATACATCTAAATAAATTCTGTCACCGATACAAGATAAAGTGTTTAAAGGTACGAAGTCAGTTCTTTGTAGATATACTTTGATATTTATATGACTGCAATATAAGAATGTATTTGTTTAATCTTCAAGTTTAAACCTAAACATATAGCAATAATAACAAAATTAATACAAATAAACATAAAATTTCAAAATGTTTGTTTAACTTTCAATTGGAGAACAGCATTACATATAGATTTTTTAAAGTTTGAAATGTTTTTGGTAAACTTTTAAATTCAATTCCAAAAGATATACGTAAATATCATATATTCAATATTCAATTTAGATTCAATCTGAAGATCTGGAAAATATATTATGTTACATCAAGCACGAAATAAATGGGCGTAATCAATTAAATTACACATTGAAAATTGTAGGATAATACAACTACACAGTTAAGAGTCTTCATCCCGGCAAAATTAAAATACCGCTAATTTTACAGTAATTATGTGATATATTCAAATAGATAAAAGATAATTGAAATATGGAACAAGAGCGCCCTAGAAAATATTATTTTGCGTGAGGTGCCGTCATCACAAGTCACCTAGTGGCTTTCCGTTTTCAGCTGTTTAGAAACGCGAAAATAAATGCCGATTTTCAAAATGGCTCGAAATCGACAGCAGATAAGTGAGTCGTGATAACGGTTTCTCATGTAAAATAATATTGTCTAGGGCGCTCTTGTTCCACATTTCGATTATCTTTTATCTGTTTGAAGATATCACATAATTACTGTAAAATTAGCGGTATTTTAATTTCGCCGGGATGAAGGCTCTTAATGTAAAGAAGCAGTATCTATAGTTCGTTGGTAGATACTCTCTATTGATAATTATATAAAACGATAATCTAAAATTTAATATCCAATGTGCTTCTTTAATTTCGTTAGGTATTGTATTAAATGATTAAACAAACTTAACACAGATACTCCAAGTAGAAACCCCAGAGATCCACCAACATCAGCAAGTAATTGAGACTCGTCGTAGGTGAAATACTCTTCAACGTGTTCAACCAAATTAGAAATTACGCGAATATTAATGCTGGAAAACTCATTCATTCCCAGATTGGTTGGATTGACGTTGAGTCTTATATTTTGATAGAATTTAAAATGACAAGATTTGAAACAAGAACAGTTGTCATACAAGTCAGTGTTTATTCCTATATAATAAAGAATGATGTATTTATAATATTCCAGTTCACACTCTGGGAGATCTGGAATCTGAACCCATGGTAAACTGCAACGAAACGTTTTGGCTATCCCATCCTTTGCACACATGACCATACACTGTAATAGAAATCAAAGCGAAAATAATTAGAAACTGTCTTTTATTGACGTAAAACTAACAGGATTCCATTTGAAAGAAGCTTACACTATACTCATGTATCTTAATTTAAAGTATTGGTATTTAGGGTTATAAATAAAAATTAGACTTCTGGGGTCTATTCCGCAAAGTACTAGTTTTGTAATACTAGAACTTGGTGATGAAGCAGATTGACAGTAAACATGAACAATAATATTCATCAAAACCAGTGTTTCTTCTAAGCAAACTCTATTCCGATTACGTGACCTTCATTTTGTGTAGCGGACATAATATGTGATCAAATATATTCTTTATGTTCTTTCTTCGCCCAACTGTGTTAAAGTAAGCAATTGCATGAAGACATATATTCCAAAATCTTAATATTAACTTGTTATCGTTTAATATAAACGTAAGTGGGGTGGCTATATGTTCCTGTCACAGTAAACTTATTGACCACCATATAATCCTTATATAAAAAAATTAGAACATTAGGACATTTGTTAAGGGGAGAAGGCGACAAAGTGTAGTCGATAAGTAATCAACGTTTCACTATTACTCCTGTATATTTATATATTTTATACAACAAACTATTGCAGAAGTAATTAATAAGTCCTGCTTTCACTTGGCAGACTACTGCAGATGTATCGCATTCTACGTAATACTAAGTATCTGAAAAGGACTATGTTTAATCGAAGATATAGACAACTATTAGAGGTGGAAAATATTTAAAGTGTTAATTTTGGATTTTAATGTTTAAAAAACAATATCTATAGTACTGATTATTTCAGAGACTCGGCATGTTTGCATTAAGAAAATTAAACATGGCCATTATTCGCAGGTCATTTTCCATTGAGAAACTTTCATAGTCTACCGTCTTTCGTTAACCTCTTCGTTTTCACGTATGATTTGTCTGTTCTGATATCGTCCATCAATTCTAGTCTCCTTCGACCTTCCCTCTCACTGCCAACATACCCTCTAGCACGTCTCTCATGATATACGTTATATCTTAGCCATTAGCCAATGTCCCTAGCAGTCCCTCTTCCTCTTCTCAAAAATATATAAAACTGTTCTTTTCTCCCCCACCATTTCCAACACCGTTTCGTTCGTTTTCGGCTCGACCCAACTACTTTTCTCTACCCACATTTCGAAAGATTCCAGTCGTTTTTAATGATTTTTGTGTAACGTCCATATTTGTTACCCATATAGTACAATATTCCACACGAAGCATTTTATGAGTCATTTTCCTCAACTCTTTATTCAACATCCCACAAAATAGACTTATCTTCCACCTAAAGGTTTCCATCGTCATTCTTAACCTTACTTTTTTCACGTTGGCACTTCATGTAATCACTTATAATACTAAACAGGTATCAAAAAGTAGTCATCTATTCTATTGTCTTCCCTCCTGCTTCCTTATTTAATACTGACCGCTTCATTCCAACCAGCATGGATGTTGTCTTTCTAACATTTATTTTCATCCCATATTCTTCAGAGTCCTTCCTCAAGTTTTCTAACACCTTATTCATTTTCTTTTCTGATTCTGCCCAAACGCCATATCATTTGCAAACTGCTGACTGTAGATGTTGGCGAGAAACAGCATCCCTGTCGAACTCCCCTTCACAATGCATTCTCCTCTGACATCTCCTCCCCTATTCTAAAACTTACTTGTTGGTTCATATATATAAGTTTCTTATGAATCTTCGATCTTTTCATTCCAACCTAATCTTCTTTAGAATTCCCAACAACAATTTCCGATCCAAGTGGTCAAAATCCTTTTCTAGATTAAAGAATACAACATACACCTCTTTCCTTTATTTCTATAAACCTTTCATAGATCATCATCTTTCATCTTTTGTGCCCTTAACCCTCCTAAACCCGAACTGTTTCTCCTCAACTTTCTCACTTGCTCTTGCTTACAACCTTCTGTTCAGTATTTGAAGGTTGAATCAAGTTGCGAAAACAAACTGCTTCTACGATATGTGGAAATAAAATAATCCTGAAGGGGATTTCTGTAAGAATTTCACATCTAAAGTTAATCTGAATGTATTTCAGAGTACTGTTATAGGAGAGGGTTCGTTTTTATCTTAATAATTACTAGTGTCACATCAGGTTTTACAGAGCAACAATACTGTATGCATATGTGTACCAGTGTCTCAGTTGTTATGTAGAAGAGTGAAGATATTGCAGTGGGCAAAATGTCCCCAAATTACGCTTTCGGGAAGGGTACGTCATTGCACTTTTTATTTTGTGGATAGTAGAACAGTGTATGAACAATAACTCTGTGGTAGGAGTGGCCACCATCAGTGTTTTAGTTAAACGCTATGCACATTAGCCTTCTGCATTGTCTACTTCAGCAATGAAAAAGCACTGAAAGTAAAAGTCTGTGAAAGTTATAAGACACATGCTCAAGAATATCCGGGATGTGACAGTCTATCTAAGTCCCTTACCAAAACTTGTTATGACCAGTTGATTATATGTGGCCTATGGGACCCATCAGATATTGAGGCTGCAAACTGTCCATAAGGGTGGTGAACAAGACATATCGCGTAGCAAAAGAACAACAGAAGAAGGCTTAATAAGCTCTATGTAGCTGTGATCACTGGGAATTTCTTGGGACAATGAACTATGTGTGGATCTACCTATGTCACTGCAAAAGTTCGGGCCATCAACTACAGAGGCTTTCATGAAATAGACGGACGTTACTTTGAGTTTCACTGGAAGGAATCTAACTCGAATGGTTTCTGCTAAAGAGGAAGCTAAATATTAGTAAGGTCCAAAAGAATGTAACATACAGAATAGTGCAGAGATTAGTACGGCACTCTTTCGACACAGGAATTCACAACTCACTGATTATTTATGTCAAAGAAAAATAACTTTAACAAAATAAGAAGATTAATTATGAAAAACAGATGACTGAGAGGCCCCAACAATAATAAAAAGTAAAACCAGAACAACGAAAGTAACAATGACAGAAAGAAAGGAAGGACGTTTAATGCGGTTTAATATTCCTTTGCAAACCTAGAGTACATGAGGCATTAGAAAATGTTTCAAGTGGGATTCGAATGACTACTTCTCTTCTTCATTGATTTTTCCATGGAAAATCATTTGAGCTCATTCAATCTGGATCAAAATTGCAGTTTAAAGTTTGCCCTGCTATATGTTATCAAATATTATTATGTGGAACTTTTGGCACCTAAGTTATTGATCGCCAATATTTAAGGCTTGCCCTGTTATATAAAGTTATCAAACGTTATTACACAAAAAGTTTTGGTTTCCGAGTTATTGTTCGCCAGTGTGGGATGTAGACTTAGTAATTATTTTTAAATTGGTATAAGTTTTAACATAGATTTGTTTAAATAATCATTGCAGAACTACGTTTTTTCAGCAATTAGTGAACTTATACGTTTTATTGCTTTCTAAAAGTACTGGAGAGTTTTAAGAAAAGCCTTCGGGTCTCATCCTAAAAGAAGGGAAAATCCCATCCTTCACCTCCTCGTGGGAGAAAGCAGGCAATGCCTTTGGTGGCTAACGTAGGTGGGGACCGACTGACTCCCAGGATAAGGAGTCAGCTTTTACCAAGTGCCGACGGCCTTCTCGAAGGGCGGATGAGCGGGTGGAGGATAGGGCACCTTTATGTCCTTAGGAGGGGAAAAATGAAATGAAATGAAATCTTTGAGTTTTACGTCCCACGGTTATGCCAGTTAGGCTAAAGGAGACGGTGATGATGAGTAATGAATGAAATGGTGGAATGAAGAAAGTGGGAGGAAAGGGAGAACCCTGAGAGAACTCACGCACACGGTGTTTGTCCACCACAAAGTTCACTTGGCGGGAGCTGGGATCGAACCCGGGACCCCAAGCACCAGAGGTGAACGCTCTACCACTGAGCCACCGCGGCCCCTTCCTTAGGAGGGGAAACTGTCCTGAAAAGTGGTTGAACCACTAGATGATCAATGGCATGGAGATGTGGAAAGGGAATGGGAATACTACCACATTACCTTTTTCCCGGAAGGGACGAAGGAGGAGAATAAATAAATATGATGGTTCTTCCTGAGGTTTAAAAAATCCGGAGGTAAAATGGTTCCTTGTTCGGATCTCCGGCTGGGGACTACTCCGGGAAGAATCATCAGAGGAGGAAATAATAACTTTCATTTCAGTATGGAAACCTGGAACGCACGAGCTCTACGACGTGAGAGAAAACTAGAAAATTTAAAAGTGGAAATGGACAAATATAAAGTGGACATAGTGGGCTTCACTGAAGTGAGATGGCCAGGGAAAGATGAGATAGTATCGGGAAATTACAGAAATACTATTCGGGTGGTGATAAGGCCAAGAATGGTGTCGCGATAGTAATGAAGAACGAAGTAGCAAGAAATGTAACCAAAGTGGAATGCTATAGTGACCGCTTGATGTTTGTAACGCTACCAGTGGATATTGTGATAATACAAGTGTATATGCCAACAACCGACCATGATGATAATGAAGTAGAAGTAATGTATGATCAGATTAGTGACATATTGCATTAGGAAGGAAGAAGCAAGGTCAACGCCATAGTAATGGGAGACTTCAACAGCGTAGTAGGCGAAGGAGCTACGAATAAGGTAGTGATACAATTTGGACTAGGTAGAAGAAACGAACGAGGTCAAATGCTTACCGATTTCTGTAGGCAACATGATCTGGTGGTGACGACCACATGGTTTAAGAAAAGAAAAACCAAGCTGTACACGTGGAAAATCCTGGAGATAGGAAACGCTACCAAATCTATTACATTCTTATGAAGCAACGTTTCGGGAATAGTGTAAGAGACGTGAAGACCTTGCCAGGAGCGGACATTGATTCTGATCACAATCTTCTGGTGGCGGAAGTGCAAACCTGGTTAAAGTCGATCAAGAAAAATGGAAGGAGAAATCGAAAATGGAACTTAGAGCGACTAAGAAATATCGACGATGATATGAAAGAAGAGATTGAAGAAAAATTCTGTGCAATGGGTAATATGGTTTGCAATATAGAAAATAGTTGGGGAAAAGTTAAACAGATTCTACTTGACACACTCCACAATAACATTGGCAGGACGGAAAGAGCACCGAGAAAACCATGGATAACTGAAGCGATGCTTAAGAAGATGGAAGAACGCAGAAGGGCAAAACAAAGACATCAATGAATACAGAAGGTTAAATAATGAACTGAGAAGAGAAACGAACAAAGTCAAAGAAAAGTACACGGAGCAAATATGTGAAGAAATAATGGAACTTCAACGGTGCGGCAGATATGATCTGATGTACCAGAAAGCAAAAGAATTAGGAGGGAAAGCTAATAAAAGTATACGACATCGAAGATCAACAAGGTAATGTAACCAATGACCATCAAAGAATCCTTAGAATTTGAGAGGAATACATAAAACATCTGTATGATCAGAAGAACCGCCCCAAAGATACTGCGATCGAAGCAGAGGAAGAGGTGGATGATGATTTAAAAGGACACAGTACATTGAAAAGTAAAGTAGTACAAGCAATCAAACACATGCGAAGGAGAAAGGCCTCTGGTGACGACGATATATCAGTAGATTTGCTCAAGGGATTAAGAGACAACGCATTGAAAGTACTGACTTTACTTATTAACTAGATCTACCTGAGTGAGGAATGGCCAAAGGATTTTCTTGATGTTACAATGACTGCATTGCAAAAGGAAAAGCAAGCAAAGAAGTGCAGCAATTACAGAACCATTAGCCTGATTTCCCACACTGCAAAGATCATTACACACACACTGAACAGGCGGCTGGAAAGTAAGATAGATGACAAGTTAGAAGAAGACCAATTTGGATTCCAGAAGGGAATAGGCACCAGAGATGCTATTTGATTGATGAGAATTATATCAAAAACAATTCTTGATGTAAAAGAAGAGTTGTGTTTGTCCTTCATCGACTGGCGAAAAGCTTTCGAAAGAGTCAATTAAACAAAACTTCTGAAAATACATTAAAAAAGTCGGAGTTAACTGGAAAGATCGACGACTCATTCAAAACCAGTACATAGAACGAGTGAAGTTGCCCTTGAATGAAGGAGAAACCGACAGCGTGGAGATTGGAAGACGAGTGAGACAAGGATGTAGTTTGTCGCACCAATTATTCAACATTTACAGTGAATATTTAATGAAGGAAACAATAATGGGAATTGGGGATTTCAAGATTGAAGGGCAGATCATTAAAAAGATCAGGTATGCGGATGATACATTTACAATAGCTGAAATCGAAGGAGGACTACAGGAGATGATTAACAAAAAAGTTGACACTCGAAAACTGCATGGAATGGAAACTAACATCGAGAAGTCGAAAATCGTGACAATATCCCGTGGAAATACGTCCTTACGAATCAGAATAGAACAACAAGAACTTGAAATTGTTGATAATTTCAAGTATCTGGAAAATATTTTGACGAGAGACGCTTACTGCACCAAAGAGATCAGGTCAAGAATCGCCATAACTAAAGAAGCATTCAAGAAGAAAAGATGACTCTTAACTAGCAGACTCAATATTAGACTTAAGGGGGCGCGGTGGCTCAATGGTAGAGCGTTCGTCTCCGGTGCTTGGGGTCCCTGGTTCGATCCCAGCTCGCGCCGTGTGGACTTTGTGGTGGACAAACACCGTGCTCGTGGGTTTTCTCGGAGTACTCCCGTTTCCTCCCACTTTCTTCATTCCACCATTTCACTCATCTCTCATCAACACCGTCTCCTTTAGCATAACCGGCGTACCCGTGGGACGTAAAGCTTAAAGATTTCATTTCATTTTTCAATATTAGACTTAAGAAGAATTTGGTCAAGTGCTATATGTTGCATTGGACTGTATGGTTTAGAGACTTGGACATTACGGAAGTTAGAGAAGAAATATTTAGAGAGTTTCGAAATGTGGTGTTGGGGGAAGATGGAGAAGATAAAATGGACAGAGAGAACAACAAACGAAAATGTTTTGAAACGGATAGGAGAGAAGAGGACACTTCTAGTCACTATCCTTCGTGGAAAGGCCAATTGGAATGGACACATCTTGTGAAGAAATTGTCTCCTTCATACCGCCATAGAAGGAAAGATGGAAGGGAAGCGAGGAATAGGAAGACGAACACAGCTGATTGATGATTTGAGAGATAGGAGAAAACATTGGGAGTTAAAAAAGGAAGGCGAAGATCGAGAAAAGTGGAAGAAATGTTTCCAGGCCAAAATCTAAAATTGAAAAAAAAAAAATCGTCATTAGTTTCAGGACCTGCCGAAAAGCAGAATACTTAATGATAATAATAATACGTTTTATTCTTCTCTTCGTACCCACCTGCTTAGAACGTAGGACTATTCATATAAAAAGTATATATGTTGACCACCTAGCCACGAACCAAACTTACAAAAGAGTCCTGAAGGGAATGAAATTAATACTTACTTTTGAAATACTGTAGTTAGAGTCACTGATACATGGATCGTGAGGTTTATTTATAGAGTGAAAATACTGAATACGAAGATCAACTGAAACGTCTTCACCAGAATTCACTTTAACTAAAGTTTCCTTCATACCTTCTATGTACAATTCTGGAAAGCAAACAAAAATAAAGTATCTAATTGTGTTCTTCATTGTACTTTGTATAATAGTTAATCTTACGGGGACCATTCTTCGAATATTAGTTGAAGAACAATCGAGAGCCTCTAGGTGCACTTCAATAAGCAAGATGTGACTACACTAAAATATGAGAAACATTTACAATTAATTTATTTTTACATGGACATATGGGCCAGAGGAATTTATTTTTTCTGAGTTTAATTAACGGATTTAGATAGAAGCTTACATAAAAATAAAAACAACTGTCTAATAATTTCTAACGTTTTTACTAATCTCAGGACGTTATTTTAATTCCTAGTTGTCAACAGGAATGATTACACAAAAGTATAGTAAATAAAAGGTGAAAAATTAAAGTTAATAATACTTATTTGGCGTCAATTGGTGTTAATGGGGAACTGCTGTCTAAACTTTATATTCTGATATAACACTTCTGTTTGTGCACAAACTAAAATTTTTCATGCACAAACGTACACTAACGTTTGAGAGCATTTAAGGTTGGTTTAAAGGGACAAGTTTAGCCGATAGATGGCACTACTGTCTTCGTATGACTCCCATGTATTTTTTTTTTATCTTTCACGAAAATTCATGATTTCTCTTACAAATTTCAACCTATAGACTTCACATTTTTCGAAAAGGAACTTCATAGTCTATCGAAGGCAACAATCCGTGCCGATTTTTTATTTAGAATTTTCTTCATTGTTGAAATGGCTTGATTGTTGAAATGGATATTGAAATCTTTAACAACGAAGAAAATTCTAGATAAAAAATCGGCACGGATTGTTCCCTTTAATAGGTTATGAAGTTCCTTCTCTAAAAATTTGAAGTCTCTAGGTTGAAATTTATAAAAGAATTTGTAAATTTTCGTAAAAGGTAAAAAATACATGGGAGAGATAGGAAGAATGTAGTGACATCTATCGGCAAAACTTGTCCCTTTACACTGACCTTAACAGCCAATTGGCATTGATGGGGAGGTTGGCACTTCAACAAGATACACTAAAATCTCAGACTTTCGGTGTGCACGAACGAAAATTTTGCGTGCCCAAACATAGATAAACGATGTACTAACGATTGAGCCCATTTTGGTGTTATTTAGCGGGGGAGAGCCCCCAAATTAATTTTGTAATATTTTAAAATTGCTTTGTGCACAAACGTGAAATTATTTTGGTGAAATTTGCCACAGATGGAAAGGGTGAATCTAAACGAATGTCCGTGATTGATTTTATTTGCAGTTTAAAGTATGATCAGAACTACTTTTATGAATTTCCTTAACAAAGGGTTAGCAGAAGTTTCCTTATCAGAAACATACCTCTTCAGTTTTCTCTAAACACACAAATCACGCCCCCTTTCATATAGCCTCGCTGCTAAAAGGGACGTTAAATTCAAAATCAACTAAACTCAAAAATCACTCCTTTATGAGATTCAAGAAATACCATTTTACTAAACTCTTCCCTTCCGTTGTTTCCGAACTGATTACTAGCGCTGTGGATGGGGCTACTTACATATAGAGGTAATAGAATCTGAACAATTCGGAACATTCTCTAGAGCCATTAACCCATTAAAATATGTAGTACATATGAGGCTTTCATACGTATTTTCTTTTATTTTTAAGTATATTAAACTTACCTGTCCAAGGCTCCGTAAGGTCGTGAATATATAGAAGATAATTAACATCTTTCTCATTAGGATCCTTATTAAGTAATTGTATGTAAAATCCTTTATCCTTTTTTACTGTGGTATTCATGGCAATAGTGCAGCAGCTTCCATAATTAAAAGACAACACCCTTTCCTTTTTAACATCCAAAACTTGAAAATTAAGAAAACAAGAAATAGATTATTTGCTCCATTAATATCAGGATTTCCAACTTAAATCCTACAGAGAAATCAATTTTGGCAAATTTTTACTGAAAGTTATATATATATATATATATATATATATATATATATAGGTTGATAAGAGGACAAAGTTACGGCCCTTGTTGAGAATCTGGTAGGTAAAACTTTCTACGACCCGTTCTTAACAGTCCATCAAAAAGTAGGTCTGTACTACGTAACACATTTAACTGTGCTATTAAACACCGAATTGAATGAACTAAAAACTTTGATGAATTTGTTCAAAACAAAGAACGTAAAATACACAATCGGCATAATTTAGAAAATTACATAAGCCAACATAAGATCACAAAATAAATGTTGAATTTAAAACTACTTACCGGCATAGTCATTTGCCCTGAAGTATGTTATTTCGAATACTATTTCGTCAGGGAGGTAAGTTTCATTTTCCCAAACTTCCCACATACTCTTTCCATGATTTTTTAGCTTTAGTAGCCAGGAAGGATTGGTTGGAGATAATATATCGGAGGGTAACTGAAAATAAAACTTGTATAGCAGAACAATTTAGCAACAGTTATTACTAAAATGTTGCTGTTAAGCCATACTAGAAGTCTGAGATTATTACACTGGAGAAAGTTGAAGCTGAATACGTTGTTTCGATCAGCAGGTGATCTACACGGCGTGAAAGTATGTACCTATCAACCAGAAACCTATCTACATCAGTTTAAAGCCTGACACACACATTCAAAATAATATCATTCAGACATGCTACACAACAATATAATACACAATAAATTCAATTTATTCTGAATACATATTTACAAATTCAATAACTTGTTTCTCATTTTTATCACAGTTCTGCTTGACCGTTAAACAAGCAGTGGTGGACATCGCCAAATCGTCTACACCTCTCGCATGCACATCATAGGTGCGTTAAAAATGTACTGTTAGTTTCAGAGACTAACAGGTGCAATCTGTGTTACCTACGAGTCTCTAAGAGTTACATTCTACTCAATTTTGATAACAGGAAATCCAGATTTACATTACCAAAATTAATGACAAATCTTTATTGAAAGCATAGAAACGTTTTTAAAAATTAAGCTGAAGCATCAACCCAGTAGACAAGGAATATACGATAGTCAATTTCGCTTTCTCGTAGTTGAAAGAGATATTATAAAACTAAAAATCTACTAGAATGATGAAATTGAATTATAGCCATGGAGACACGTTAATTGAGTAATCATGACTTAGTTATTTATATATTCAGTTAACTCCTTAATTAAAAGTTTTCCGATATAATTACATTTTGACTTCTTAATGTATCAATAAGTCAGTTCATGAACAGTTAATCAATCGATGAAAATCATTATTACTCCAGTAATAAGGATCTGCTTACATGTTTAAGTTTCCCTTTGTATGATGGATGGCGACATATCGTTAGTGCTGGAGGCTGGACTTCTTCGGCGAGGACTAACGAAGTGCGTTGTGAGATTTCAGGATTTTTGTATTTACTGAAACATTCTCTTAGCTGCAAAAGTAATTATAACATAATATGTTATAAAATTATTACACTTGAATTCAAGCACTGGTGAGTGAGTTTGGTACGAGAACTAATTACCCTCGTTCTGCAAGTAGAGAAGAGTATTAGGCAAACACCAATAACTAGATTATGTTTATTCAAATGCTTAGGTAGTACCAAAAACAGAGACAAAACGAGAGAGATGAGTGTTGGGCGTAAACGATGATTAAATAAAGCGTCATGAACTAGAATGGACTATCATTGATTTTATGTAAACATAAACGACAAAAGTTATTAACTCCTATACAGTAATTACATGATGCTTCAGTTTTGATGTACATACTGACTTATACTTTCAGATAGTATTTGTATTAGGATGCTGTGAGCCGCCCGCGTGAGCTGCAGCTACTAGCTTTACATTTTTTTAAATGTGCGCCTTCACACATGCGATTCGGTGCACGTGAACCGCGGCTCTGAACTGCTATGCAGATCACCTCGCCAGTAGCTGGCTCAATCGGAGCTCCGTTAACTTGTTCCCCCACTTTTAAAATTTACTCAGAAAAGAATGCCAAAGTTTTGTACTAGTTTTGTACCGTTTTGTACCACCAATAAAAAGTTTTGTACCACCTCCATTATCCAGTAATGAACGATTTAAAGTCAGGGCCTAGCGTTAATTTGTTCCCCCACAATAACGATTTTTCTCGAAAATAATCTCAAAGTTTTTTACTAGTTTTCTACCGTTTTGTACCACCAATAAAAAGTTTTGTACTACCTCCATTAGCCAGTAATGGACGATTTAAAGTCTGGATCTAGCCTTAACTTGTTCCCCAACCTAACGAATTTTCCTGAAAACAGTGTCAAAGTTTTGTACTAATTTTGTACCGTCTTGTACCACCAAAAAAGGTTTGTACCACATCCATTAGCCAGTAATGGACGATTTAAAGTCTGGACCTAGCGTTAACTTGTTCCCCCACCATAACGAATTTTCCTGAAAATAGTGTCAAAGCTTTGTACTAGTTTTGTAGCGCTTTGTACCAACAATGAAAAGTTTTATACCACATCCATTAGCCAGTAATGGACGATTTAAAGTCTGGGCCCAGCGTTAACTTGTTCCCCTACCATAACCAATTTTCCTGAAAATAGTGTCAAAGTTTTGTACCAGTTTTGTACCACCAATAAAAAGTTTTGTACCACCTCCATTAGCCAATAATGGACGATTTAATGTCTGGGCTTAGCGTTAACTTGTTCCCCCACCACCACAAATTTTCCGGAAAATAGTGTCAAAGTTTTGTACTAGTTTTGTACCGTTTTGTACCACCAATAAAAAGTTCTGTACCACCTCCATTAGCCAGTAATAGACGACTTAATGTCTGGGCCCAGCGTTAACTTGTTCCCCCACAATAACGAATTTTCTCGAAACTGATCTCATAATTTTGTACTAGTTTTGTACCGTTTTTTACCACCAATAAAAAGTTTTGTACCACGTCCATTAGCCAGTAATGGATGATTTAAAGCGTGGACAAAGCGTTAACTTGTTCCCCAAAATAACAAATTTTGCCGAAAATAGTGTCAAAGTTTTTTACAATTTTTTTCCGTTTTGTACCACCAATAAAATGTTTTGTGCCACGTCCATTAGCCAGTAATGGACAATTTAAATGCTGGACCTAGCGTTAACTTGTTCCCCACCATAACGAATTTTCTCGAAAACAATGTCAATTTTTTGTACTAGTACTTACCGTTTTGTACCATGAATAAAAAATTTTGTACCACATCCATTAGCCAGTAACGGACGATTCAAAGTGGGGGAACAAGTTATCCCCTGTTCCCCCACCATAACGAATTTTCCTGAAAATGGTGTTAAAGTTTTGTACTAGTTTTGTACCGTTTAGTATCACCAATAAAAAGTTTTGTACCACCTCCATTAGCCAGTAATGGCGATTTGAAGTCTGGATCTAGCGTTAAGTTGTTCATCCACCATAACGAATTTTCCCGAAAATAGTGTCAAAGCTTTGTTCTAGTTTTGTACCGTTTTGTACCACCAATAAAAAGTTTTGTACCACATCCATTAGAGAGTAATGGATGATTCAATGTGAGGGAACAAGTTAACGCCTGTTCCCCACCATAACGAATTTTCCTGAAAATAGTGTCAAAGTTTTGTACTAGTTTTGTACCGTTTTGTACCACCAATGAAAAGTTTTGTACCACCTCCATTAGCCAGTAATGGACGATTTGAAGTCTGGATCTAGCGTTAACTTGTTCATCCACCATAACGAATTTTCCCGAAAATAGTGTCAAAGTTTTGTACTAGTTTTGTATCGTTTTGTACCAGCAATAAAAAATTTTATACCGTATCTATTAGCGAATAATGGGCGAATTAAAGTGTGGACCTAGTGTTAACTTGTTCCCTCACCGTGACGAATTTTCCCGAAAATAGTGTCGAAGTTTTGTACTAGTTTCGTGCCGTTTTGCACCACCAATGAAAACTTTTGTACCACCTTCATTAGCCAGTAATGGACGATTTAATGTCTGGACCTAGCGTTATGTTGTTTCCCCACCTTAACGAATTTTGTTCTATATGGTACTATTAACAAAAATGTTGTACTGCATCATTAGCCATTAATGGACGATTGAATGTCTGGAACCATTATTAGCTTGAGGTCGGTCAAGATGGTGTTCCACATCATCATTTACAAAAACAATTTATACCAGAGTTTTGTACTAGTTTTGTACTGTTTTGTACCAACAATAAAAAGTTTTGTACCAGTCTCAAAATGTCCAAAATTTTAGATTTTAGTGTGGAACTCCAACTTGACCTCTGAGTTCTACATTCACCAATTTGCATCAAAGTGACTTCATTACGTAAAAGAGTTTTGTACTGTTTTGTACCAACAATAAAAAGTTTTTTACCAGCCCCAAAATGTCCCAAATTCAAACTTCTAATTTGGGACACAAACAAATCTCAGTCCCATAAACACATATATCAATGATAATAGTCTTATTAGATAAAGAAACTTTGTTCTTTTTGTGCCAACAATAAAAACTTTTTACCTGTCCCCAAATGTCGCGTATTCCACATTCTAATGCGAAACACTAAGGTCAAGTTGAAATTCCACCTAGCCCGATTTCTTTCAAAATCTCATTAGATAAAGATTGTTTTGTACTGTTTTGTACCAACAATAGAAAGTTGTGTATCTGTCCCAAAATGTCCCAAATTTCGTTTTCTAATGTGAAACGCCAACAGCCATCTGAGTTTTCTAAATAAGGATTTACAAATAAAAGTTGTACCAGAGTTTTGTACTAGTTTTGTAATGTTTTTTTTAGCAGCAGTAAAAAGTTTTGTACAAATCCCAAAATGTCCCAAATTTTAAATTTTAGTGTGGAACTCTAACTTGACCTCTGAGTTCTACATTTGCCAATTTGCATTAAAGTGGCCTCATTACATAAAGAAAGTTTTGTACTGCTTTTTACCAACAATAATAATAAGTTTTGTACCTTTCCCCAAATGTACCAAATTCCATCTTCTAATGCAGAACACTTAGGGCAAGATGGAGTTCCACATACCCCGATTTCTTTCGAAATAGTCTCATTAGGTAAAGAAAGCTTGAATTTGGGACATTTTGGGACAGATGCAAAACTTTTTATTGTTGGTACCAAACAATAGAAGACTTTCTTTATCTAATGAGACAACTTTGAAAGAAATCGGTCTATCTGGAACTCCATTTTGACCTTAGTGTTCCGTATTACAAGATGGAATTTGGGACATTTGGTGACAGATACAAAACTTTTTTATTTTTGATACAAACAGTACAAAACTTTCTTTATCTAATGTGACCATTATCAATGATATATCTGTTTATGGGAGTGAGATTTGTTTATGAGTTCCAAATTAGAAGTTTGAATTTGGGTCATTTTGGGACAGGTACAATTTTTTTTATTGTTGGTAAAAAATAGTACAAAACTTTCTGTATCTAATGACACCACTTTAATGCAAATCGGCAGATGTGGAACTCAGGGATCAAGTTGGAGTTCCACACTAAAATCTAAAATTTGGGATATTTTGGGACTCGTAAAAAACTTTTTATTGTTGGTACAAAACGTTACAAAACTAGTACAAAACTCTGGTACAACTTTTATTTGTAAATTCTTATTTAGAAAACTGAGATGGCTGTTGGCGTTTCACATTAGAAGATGAAATTTAGGACATTTTGGGACATACAAAACTTTCTGTTGTTGGTACAAAACAATACAAAACTTTTTTTTATCAAATGAGACGATTTTGAAAGAAATCGGGCTATGTGGAACTTCAACTTGAACTTAGTGTTCCGCATTAGAATGTGGAATTTGGAACATTTGCGGACAGGTACTAAACTTTTTATTGTTGGCACAAAACAGTACAAAACTTTCTTTATCTAATGAGACCATTATCATTGATATATGTGTTTATGGGACTGAGATTTGTTTGTGTATCGTCCCAAATTAGAAGTTTGAATTTGAGACATTTTGGGACTGGTACAATTTTTTTTATTGTTGGTACAAAACAGTAAAAAACTTTCTTTATGTAATGAAGCCACTTTGATGCAAATCGGCGAATATAGAACTTAGAGGTCAAGTTGGAGTTCCACACTAAAATCTAAAATTTTGGACATTTTGGGACTAGTACAAAACTTTTTATTGTTGGTAAAAAAACAGTAAAAAGCTAGTACAAAACTCTGGTATAAATTATTTTTTGTAAATGGCGATGTGGAACTCCATTTTGACCGAACTGAAACTAATAGTGGTTATAGACATTCAATCGTCCATTAATGGTTAATGAAGAAGTACAACATTTTTGTTAATAGTACTATATAGAACAAAACTTTGACAAAATTCGTTATGGTGGGGGAACAAGTTAACGCTAAGCCCAGACATTAAATCGTCCACTACTGGCTAATGGATGTGGTACAAAACAAAAAAAAAAGTACAAAACTGTGACGCTATTTCCAGGAAAATTTGTTATGGTGGGGGAACAAGTTAAAGCTGGGCCTAGACCTTAAATCGTCCATTACTTGCTAATGGACGTAGTACAAAACTTTTTACTGGTGGTACAAAACGGTAGAAAACTAGTACAAAATTTTGACACTATTCTCGGAAAAATTCGTTATGGTGGGGGAACAGGTGTTAACTTTCCCCCCACTTTGAATCGCCCATTACTGGTTAATGGACGTGGTACAAAACTTTTTATTGGTGGTACAAAACGGTAGAAAACTAGTAAAAAACTTTGAGATTATTTTCGAGAAAAATCGTTATGGTGGGGCAACAAGTTAACGCTGGGCCCAGACATTAAATCGTCCATTACTGGCTAATGGATGTGATACAAAACTTATTATTGGTGGTACAAAACGGTACATAACTAGTACAAAACTTTGACACTATTTTCGGGAAAATTCGTTATGGTGGGGAACAGGCGTTAACTTGTTCCCTCACATTGAATCGTCCATTACTGGTTAATGGACGTGGAACAAAACTTTTTATTAGTGGTACAAAACGGTACAGTACTAGTACAAAACTTTGACACTATTTCCGGCAAAATTTGTTATTTTGAGGAACAAGTTAACGCTTTGTCCACACTTTAAATCGTCTATTACTGGCTAATGGACGTGGTACAAAACTATTTATTGGTTGTACAAAACGGTACAAAACTAGTACAAAACTTTGACACTATTTTCACTAAAATTCGTTATGGTGGGGGAACAAGTTAACGCTAGGTCCACACTTTAAATCGTTCATTACTGGCTAATGGACGCGGTACAAAACTTTTTATTGGTGGTACAAAACGGTAAAAAACTAGTACAAAACTAAGAGATTATTTTCGAGAAAATTCGTTATGGTAGGGGAACAAGTTAACGCTGGGCCCAGACTTTAAATCGTCCATTACTGGCTAATGGAGGTGGTACAAAACATTTTATTGGTGGTACAAAACGGTACAAAACTAGTACAAATCTTTGACACTATTTTCGGGAAAATTCGTTATGGTGGGGAACAAGTTAACGCTATGTCCAGACTTTAAATCGTCCATTACTGGCTAATGGAGGTGGTACGAAACTTTTTATTGGTGGTACAAAACGGTACAAAACTAGTACAAAACTTTGACACTATTTTCACTAAAATTCGTTATGGTGGGGGAACAAGTTAACGCTAGGTCCAGATATTAAATCGTCCATTACTGGCTAATGGAGGTGGTACAAAACTTTTTATTGGGGGTACAAAACGGTACAAAACTAGTACAATACTTTGACACTGTTTTCAGGAAAATTCGTCATGGTGGGGAACAAGTTAACGTTGAGCCCAGACATTAAATCGTCCATTACTGGCTAATGGAGGTGGTACAAAACTTTTTATTGGTGGTACAAAACGGTACAAAACTAGTACAAAATTTTGACACTATTTTCGGGAAAATTCGTTATGGTGGGGGAACAAGTTAACGCTGAGCCCAGACATTAAATCGTCCATTACTGGCTAATGGAGGTGGTACAAAACTTTTTATTGGTGGTACAAAACGGTGCAAAACTAGTACAAAACTTTGACACTATTTTCACTAAAATTCGTTATGGTGGGGGAACAAGTTACCGCTAGGTCCAGACTTTAAATCGTCCATTCCTAGCTAATGGAGGTGGTACAAAACTTTTTAATGGTTGTACAAAACGGTACAAAACTAGTACAAAACTTTGACACTATTTTCAGGAAAAATCGTTATGGTGGGGGAACAAGTTAACGCTGAGCCCAGACATTAAATCGTTCATTACTGGCTAATGTAGGTGGTACAAAACTTTTTATTCGTGGTAAAAACGGTACAAAACTAGTACAAAACTTTGACACTATTTTCAGGAAAAATCGTTATGGTGGGGGAACATGTTAACGCTGAGCCCAGACATTAAATCGTCCATTACTGGCTAATGTAGGTGGTACAAAACTTTTTATTCGTGGTAAAAACGGTACAAAACTAGTACAAAACTTTGACACTATTTTCAGGAAAAATTGTTATGGTGGGGGAACAAGTTAATGCTGAGCCCAGACATTAAATCGTCCATTAATGGCTAATGGAGGTGATACAAAACTTTTTATTGGCGGTACAAAACGGAACAAAACTAGTACAAAACTTTGACACTATTTTCGGGAAAATTCCTTATGGTGGGGGAACAAGCGTTAACTTGTTCCCCCACTTTGAATCGTCCATTACTGGTTAATGGACGTGGTACAAAACCTTTTATTGGTGATACAAAACGGTACAAAACTAGTACAAAACTTTGGCATTCTTTTCTGAGTAAATTTTAAAAGTGGGGGAACAAGTTAACGGAGGTATTGAAACGCTAGTGTTTGTATGTGCTGCACTGAAAAAAAAAGTGCTTTTTAAAATGCCAACTAAATAATGGACAGAGCTGGCCAGTATTATCTATTGTCTCATTTTGAGAAAGAGATTGAGGAGATTAGTGCTTTGTGTCAAGGGCGCCGATCCTGGGGGCCCAAGGGGGCCCGGGCTCCCCCAAAGCCCATGTGCGCCCCCGCATTTTATTTATGAATATACAATATTTGGCATAATTTGGATTCAATGTGTCTTAAAATCCTCATGCATGCCTTCTGCATCTGAATGCTCCCCCCCCCCCAAATTTACAGAGAAATCGGCGCCCTTGCTTTGTGTTGGCGCGATAGCTTCTTATAAGAGGATTCCAACTTGCAATTATTTACAGCAATGTACCACATGTCTTACCCGTGTGGCATTAAACAGATTTGTAAAAGCTCTTATTATAGCATTGTTGAGTTGATCTCTGTTGCGTTCAGAAATCTTGGCGGTCGGTGCTTGTTCAGCTAATATGTCGAAAAAATTTAGCGATTTCTTCTGAGGCTCGGTGTCTTTCTCGTGTTCAAAGAAGCGCGATTTTCAATCCGTTGATGTTAGTGATAATCCTTCTTGTTCAATGGGGAAAAAGACAAAAAATACAAATACACGCGTCAACCAGGATTCGCAATTTGAAGTGTTCGATTTCGAGGAAAGTGAAAATGAACTAGATGTTGGAGAGAGCGAAGACGACAGCATTGCTTCTGAAGTTACTCAATTATATTTTTTGTCTCTTGCTTTCTTGTAATAAATACTTCAAAGATAAAAATGTTTGCAGCAGCCTATTTTATCCTGGTTTTACTTTACCTACTTATTGTGTATTTTATGTTATTAACGAAAAGTAGAGTATTATCTGTTAGTCTGCGTTATTTGAACCTTCTTTTATGCATTCATGCATTCATGTGCATTCTTGGAGGGAGAGGAGGTAAAGCAGTCTTGAACTTCTTCGACTACACAGAACACACCGTTATTATTGTTTAAAAAGCTGAAAGTAGAGGTAGTTTGTGTGCCACGCGGAATTCGGTAGGTCGAGCATATTGCCACGAACTCCGGCAGCCCATCCTAAGTCCTGCATTTCTTCAGTTTTACCAGGTGAATGCTGGAATGGCACCTTCTATAAGGCCAACACAGCTGTTTTCCACATCCTTGTTTCTCCCCTATTTCGGTCTGTGCCTTAGCTAACTAAAGAGTTTAAAAATTAAAATTTAACTATTGTCAAAAAATGTCTACATTGCCCAGTTCTCATTTTCGTTGTCCGCCCACCCAGCAACTAGGTCCGCCTCTTTTCGCCCACCCCATCAAGCGTTCCTGGCGCCGTCCCTGGTGCAAGGCCATAGACCGAACAAACACGGTGGCCTGGGAGCAAAGCCCCCAAGTATTTCAACTGAAATTCAGTATACTTGCAGGTATGTGAGGTGCGAGGCCGTAAGCCTAGCAAACACTGATGATTGCAGGTTTGAGATGCAAAGCGTTAGACCGAACAAATTTGCGAGTCTGAGGGCAAAGTCTTCATCAAGACGAAGGCTCGTATTGAATAAACTCTGATGAAGACACTAAGGAGGCTCACACAATATTTTCTTAATTAATAATGAAATAGGAAGTGATAGTAGATTTATACCACTCCCGGTGTTAGTAGAGGGATTGGATTGGTGACACAATTATATTCTTGGGGTGCTTAATTGATTGCAGACAACTGCGTCTTGCTACCTACTTCCGTATAGAGGTTGATATCTACCAGTTACAGTTTTAGTAGAGGGTAAAGGATGAAGATGAAGTGTATTCTTAGTCGATTGTAGAAAACCGGGTTACGGTTTCTGCTCTACAGTGATCAACGTTAAAACCGGAAAGGGTTGATGTCTACCACCTCCGGTTTTAGTATAGGGTTAAGGATGGAGATGAGAACGGATGGTTAATTGATTATGAAAAACAGCGTTTTGTTATCTATTACAGTTTTTCTTCCATAGCAATCAACGTTAAAAACAGGAAATAGTTAATCGCTACCACTTCCTGTTTTACTTGTAGGTTAAGAACAGAGATAATATGCATTCTTAGGACGCTTAATCGATTTTCAGAAAGAGCTTCTTGTTTTCTACTAACGTCTTTTGCTCTACAGTGATCAATCTTAAACCAGAAGTCGTTGATTTCTGCCACTTCCAGTTCAAGAATCACCTCCATTAATTTTAAAACATTTTTTCCTACATATTTATGTAACACTTGATTTAATTCCAACTAAACTTGATATGTCTTACTATCTGGAAAGAAATACGAGGGAGGGTAAGGAACCCCTAGCATCCCAAGGAGTGGGGATGGGAGAGCTGACATTTTAAAATAATTGTAATGATCGATATTCGTGTTGAATCCATAGTTTTCGGGTGAGTCGCTGATATGGATAATGACTGTTTCCATGCCGTTCAAGTTCATCTATGAAGAATCGGGAAGAGGGACATTTTAAAAGTAATCGAAAATGACGGATATTAAAGGCGAATCCATAGTTCTCATTAGTGCTAAGACGAATAGTGGTACTTTTCATACAATTTAAAAAGAAGTTAGAATGCAACTTTTGAATTTAATTAATGTAAACTTATGCATTAAGAAAAACTAGACTATTTGCCATCCAATGTTGTAGGTGCGACTGTAGAGTTTTTTATTATTATTATTATGTTTAAAGTATACTTTTAAATAGCACCACGACATGGGAGGGAAAGAGAGTGAGAAATTTCTGGCCTTTTCAACATATTCTTAAACGTTTATAAAGATTTTATTAAGATTTTCTTATAATTTTAATTTATATTTGTTTCTTATAATGCAAGTACATACAACTTGTAAGATGTCAATACAACCTAATTTTGAAGAGACTAAAAAATGGTGACGCCATTTCCGGTGTTCTAGTAGCTAGTACGCGCGCCTTTCGTGCATGTAGTTGCACGTTCGATTCCCAGTGGGAGTCTCTTACAAAATTTGGACGATTACTGTGTTTGAGTTTCATCATAATCTTTGAGTGTACGTCTCATATAATCTCGATGCAGAAATGGAATTCTAAACTGAAATAATTAACTAACTCGAAACCGATGAGAGTTCAAAACTCAAGGTTTCGGCAGAAAACTAGCACAAAACTTTGGAATAGAAAAAGTATCAAGTATCCAGTTGGAGGGGGAGGGAAAGGATGGGAACACGGACATAAGACCATAAAACACATTATTGAAATGGCAGTCAGTGATGATTACAGAGGTGGCTCTTGGGCCTAGAGCTTAGAAATTCCCTCTAGGGCATTTCCCGAGCTTTCCTCAATCTGAGTTACCAGAATTTTCACAATACTGTATTCACCCATCGTTTATTCAATCCCCCCGCACTGGAAAATCTGAAATGAACATTGTCTCCTATCGTGCTCAGTATGAATTACATGTATTTTTGCAGTACTGCTTTTCACCTACAGTGTAATTAAATTCTTCCACGAGAAAATCTGTAATCAACACTCAGGCACGTAGCCAGGGGGGTCCGGACTCCCCTTCGAGACCAGAAATGAAAAAAATAAGGAAGGAAAAAAGAAAATGAAATGACAAAAAGAAGGATTAGCGTTAAAAATTAAAAAGGAAACTACAGGAAGCTTTTGCTTACTCTTTCTTATGAGGAGATTTGTATTACTTGCAATATGGTGGCGAGGTAAGTGAGGTATTCTGGAAGAGTCAGAGAATTTGAAAAATCAAGAAAAGTTATGGAATTCTCAGAATTCCTGCTACTAGTCAGGGAGATTTCAAGCTTTCGAAAACGAATGTGTAACAGCGTGGACATTTTTAATCATAACTTTTCGTCATCGCATCCTTGCAGTATCAAATATGTCATTTCAAGGACAATTTTCTGTTGCTCCTTTAACCTGTCATTTGGAACCGACAGTAGTTGAGGAATAATAAAAACAAAAGTTCTGTTGAAAGAAAGTTCTGTTAGCATTTGATTCAACAGAGAAAGAAACTCATATATTGTAAAACTAGTTGAATATACACATGCTTCGCACAGGGGCTGTATATGGAAGTCAACGCCTGTGGGAGTATCACCATTGATCTCAGCGACCGCGAAAACAATGGATTTGATACTAATATCGGTCATTTTGGGATATTTTTTACATGCTTCGGTATCCACCCCCCGCTGACTCCCGGCCCGCATCGTCATCGTTAATAGAAGTGTCACCATTGATTTCAGCGACCGCGAAAAGTATGGATTTGACACAAATATCGGTCATTTTGGATTACTTTTGTATGTCTTGGTATCTCACCCCCTCCCGTGACCCCCGGCCCGGAGCCGAATAGCGTGAATTTGGAAGTTAATGCGACTGGAGTTTCACCATTGATTTCAGCGACCGCGAAAATAAGTATTCGACATTAATAGCTCAAGTGGTAGAGCGTTGGCTTCGCATTCGGGAGGTCGTGGCTTCGAATCCCGCTGCCTACCATCCTGACTGAAGTTTTCCAGGGTTTCCCTCAGTCCTACCAGGCAAATGCAGGGATGGCACCTACTAAACTGACCCTGGGCGATACCTTCACAAATCCTTTCCATTGTTAATGTTGTTGGATATTCAATGCAAAATGGCCTCTGAGCTGTATCTGGTGATTGTTAAATAAATAAATAGTAAAATATCGGTCATTTTCTACTACTTTTACATGTCCCGGTAAACGCCCCCTTGAGACCCCCTGGCTCGAATTTCGACAGAACCGTTTACTCTGGTCTGGAGCCTTGACCAAGGTATTCGTGACTAAAATTTGGTAACGCTCGGTCAATTTGTCTGGTTCCCAAGCCGGTTGCGGTAAAAGACCCCCTGAGACCCCACTGCTTCGAAATTTGAAAAAATCGCTGCGTCTTGATCTGGGTCCTGGGCCCTGACCAAAATTTGGTAACTCTCGGTCCACTCGTCTGGTCCCCAGGCCGCACACAGACAGACAGAGAAAAACACATAAACAAACTCTTTATTTTATTTATATTAGAAGATAGTTTACAAGAGAGTATTCAGTATGTACTTTTTATAATAATTGAGGTCATAACGAAAGGAAAATTGTTATATTTGAATAAACAGGAGAAGAACGTAAATATTGCAAAATCTTTTTCAATACTTTTTCTATTATTTTGCTCGAAATTTCTTCATAGTTTGTTATTAAAATACTTGCCAACATATTCTCATTTTATTGTCCTAACAAACCAATATATGTTGATAGTAAAATAGTTTAGATTGATCGAGGTACTGGGTCTTCAGAATTTCATGTCACTCCCCCTCACCGTTACGAAATGTTGGCTAAACGAACCAATATATGTTCCAGTAAAATAGTTTAGAGTGATCGAGCCCCTCTTATGATGACCACAGTATTTTATGTCACGGACCCCCCCCCCTCACGAAATCCTGGCTACGTGCCTGCAACATTGTCATTAGCTACGTCCTCTACTAATATACATTTACCAGTACAGCTTTATTTTCGTATTTTTTTCAACAGTTAACGAATTTAAAACCGTATTATAATTCAAAGTAAAATACTTATCATATTTTTATCGCCAAACAAGAATATGTAATTAACTTCTTAAATACTTCGCTCCGCAGGAACTCGTTCAGCGCGTGCAACAAGCAAAAACAACATGCTTGGCGTCTCACAAATGACAAAGGACAAAAAAGAAAAGAAAAGCAGCACGGCAGTGCCTTATCGCAGTCAGAGCTGACAACATAGTTTCGGTCGTCACTTACGCCAATAGACCTACAAGCGGTGTACAAGAGTTATACAGTTACATATACGTTGTGCCACAGTAGCGCTACAGGCGGAATGTGCACGAACTACAAATGAATATGTTTCTTACAAGTATCAATCACTGTTGAACCCTCTTTACATTCTACAGATCAATTTTTCTCCCACTTTTTGACCTTGACAAGCAGAAGTACCAGGCTTTCCGAGTTCACAACCATAACCTGTTTGTGTACAGAGTACGTTTTCAGTTCTTCGAATGACTCTGCGCGCGAAGAACAGGGGTGATGATCGGGCTACCGAATACGGCAGTCAGAAACACCCGGTTGCAACTTTAAATGTAAAATACAAATATAGAGCCTTGACAATGCCGTAAGGATGAATATATATATATATAATTTTTTCTTGCGATTTATCGCCAAGATTAAAGTTGCAGCTTCTGCTGGCTCTAGCATGGCTGCCAGTCTGGTATAATGACCTTTTGAGCAGCTCACAGTATTCGATGCCTTCACACTACAGGTTCACATGAGCGGCTCACGTGAGAGCCTCGAAAGATGCTAGTGTGAAGGAAGCTTTTTGCTTCTTTCACAGTTTAGCTTTGATGCACACCTGGGATTCTATGCATCAAAGGTTCACACACTAGGCAATAGACGAGCAGGGGAGACTGTTAAATTTGCATCCGTTATATTTCATATGTTATCACATTCCATTTCTGACAGGATTTTTTCTTCTCATAGTAAAAGAAAATAATCTAACATGGGATAGTTATTAATTTGTATGATTAATATTAATGAAGTTGAATTTTATGACGGTGGTCGTATTTATAAAACTAGAACGGGACGTAAATTATTGGAATACGAATGGAAAACATCTGATTTCTTCCTATGTCTCTATTGTATGGTAGTTTTTGATTGACATACTGAACATTTTGAAAAAAGATTAACACTAAGAAGATTAAGAAGCCTCATCACAGAAAATAAAATAGGTCAATAACTGAACATGAGACGAAGACATGACAGTACTAATATTTAGCATTTCTTTTTACCACAGAAGAGGGTAAGCAGATCCATGCAAGTTTACAGAATTATACATTCATGTCTTGGAGAGCATTTATCAAATTTTATTTTATTTTATTATTTTTTTGATAATCCCACAATCTAAAGAGTAGTCCTATGTACTCCCTCCCAAATTTTGAAAGGTATCATCAATGTACTCACATCTTATGAAACGCTTATCCATATAACAACATAACTTAATAAACCATCTCAAAAAAGATAAAATAGATCATAAACTTCCACATTTTGAATTTTTGTCAATTTTGTAGTAATAAAGGGAATAAGATGGACCACTCAAATTTACAGTGCTATATATTTGACTCCAAGAGAGCATTTATCAATTTCTGTTGCCTTTTACAATTTCCAAATTTAAACGAAGGTCCTACATGCCCGTCCCAAAATTTAAGATAAAAGCATCAATATGTCTTATAAAAGTGAATGGGCCAATACACTTACCCATATAACCATATAAGGTAATAAAGCATCATCAATGAGAGAAAAATTGGTCAAAAGCTCAAAATTTACATGTTCGGCAATTGTTTAAACAAAATTGAACGAGCTGGACAACTTAACTAACAAAGGTACATAATAGAGTGGGTAGAAAAAATTCTTTTCTGCTTTTCGAAATGCTCTAGTACAGAAAAGTTGCTTATTGCAATAAGAAAAAAATTGGCATAAAGAAAATTAAAAATCGGTTAACATCTTCCGTTCGCATATTGTACTTAAAGTTCCTAAAATATTAAAAAAAATGCTCCTTTTTGTAAATTTTTAAAATTACTTTGAACTTTTAACATAAAGACGCTCTACGTTTTCCATCCTTTCCTAAGGTTTCAAGAACTTAAATAAGTTAAATTCTGATCAATAATGTTATATTTTCCCTTCGCGCAAGGTCACAAAAAGCTGAAATTTTACAAATTTCAGGAATTTTCACTGTGCAACTATTCACTCGTTTTTCTAAAACAAAACGACCCAGAACTCACCACGTGAAGGTGGTTGCACGTCGAGTTCCACCCACACCCACCCAGCCAACCATCCAATTGTGTGATGTGCTATTTACAATATATTTACAACTATTTACATTTTACAATATACTATGTTAAAATATTTTTGATACAGTAGAACTTTTGACTTACTGTATATTTACTCTTTCTTTTTTTTATATCTACACACATTTAAAGTCTGATTTGTTGGATAAATGCGGCATGACTAAACTAGATTTAAGTGCTGCTTTGATATAGCCGTCTCTAGCTTCATGTCCACATACTTTATTTGAGGCCTGTGTCACATCTTTGACAACTCTCCACAGCCTGGATGTGACAGGGAAACTTTTGTATTTCTCTGAAGGTTGTAGTGTCAGATTTGATGAATGATTTTGTATTATCTTCACTTAGGGTGCGCATAATTGGAGGACGATACAACACACAAGAATTCCAATTAATAATTTCAAAGTAATCGGTAGCCTGAAAGTTTATCTTTGGTTGTACAAAATTTCGAACAGTCTTCTTTTGGGGGCAGCTTATTTTGCTTTTAAGATCCTTCTATAACCAAGCTTCCATATATGTTCTATGTCACCAACTAGCATTGCCAACAGAAGATTCTCTGCGTGTGCGCAAGTCGTTCTATTACTGGGTCGATAACTTGAAGTAATTCGTCAGACAAACATTGTGTTGTTTGGATTACTGCAAAGACATGCTTTGGTCCATCACTAAAGTATGGGTTCCTTTTATGACAAACCAGAGAGTCATGTATGGTTTCAAAATGAACCTAACTATTTCTTTTAAGTTTTCATATGGATTTGAAGATCTTACATACAATCTAAGGACTCGGAATGCTGCAGTACCTGGAATGGGACAAAGGACCAGGATTCCGTTTGTCAAGTCTTCTGGACAATATCCCGAAGTAGTTGCTTTGAAATGTCCAACAGATACTGTTTGGCTTTGCTCAACAAATTCCTGTCTATATTAGGAATCAAACAAACTATGGGTTCATAAGCAACCACAGGGAGTTTTTCACAGCAAGAGAGGTGATGCTCTATTGGCCTAGCAAAAGATTTATGCCCTGCAGTTGACTATCAATTTGTAGAAAAATGTGGCGAAAAGAAAGCTCAATAATATGCAGGCGGCATATGCTCCACTGTAGCAGACGTCCTACATAATTTTGTAATCAGTGGATGACAGCGTTCTTTCATTCAGTGTTAGTTACAGTGTCATCACACCCTACTATTTCTAGTTTTTCAATTGATATTACTAGTACAAACAAGCAAGAAATTATGCTTTGAGTTATATCATTTGACGAACTCGAGAAAGGAGATACATGTCTAATAAAAAATTATCCAGGTTCCTGGATAAGAGAATAGTGTTCTTTCACAATTTTATGAAATTGATTGGCATTTAATTTTTCTATTTCCAAAGTATCATCTTTTCGTTCAACAAAGAAGAGACCCCAACTTTCCTAGGGAGTTCTGAATACACTTTTCAAATTATTTCTAACACGACTTTGTTCTCTTCTTATTTTACACTTGTCAACCACATGGGAAGAATCTGTATCAGTTATCATCCCAACATTTTGTAGGACACTTGATGCTATGACAGCTCTTGCCCGGTCAGAGACTCCGAACCGATAACTGTTTAGCGCTGTTGCACTAACTTGAACTATCTTCTGCTATTGGGGCTTTCCAGTTAATGTCCTTGGTTTGTGTTCACCTTCCTCATACTCCGAGACCTTAAAGGTAGAACTATATCTGTATTCATAAATATCTGAGGACCTCCACAACTTAAGAACATCTTCTCCACTCAGTGTTCGCTGAAGATTGCGAGCTTTCCGCTGGGCATTCAAATTTCTCTTCTTTCTAACTGTTTTGTGAATAGTCAGTCCAATATGATTCAATCTGCGCATGCTTAAATCCAGTTCAACCAATGCCAAGTAGTTCTGCTTCTTTTTTTCCTAGCGAAACGAAAGAAGAATTTCACAATGAAAATTGAGAAATATTGATAAATTTTTTTTTCTTCTCAGACCTTGCGCAAGCGGAAAATGTAACATTATTGATCAAAATTTAACTTATTTAGATTTTTCAAACCTTAAAAAAGGTTAAAAAGGTAGAGCGTCTTTATGTTAAAAGTTCAAAGTAATTTTAAAAATTTACAAAGAAAAGCGCATTTTTTGAAATTTTCAAAAAAATATAAGTGCGATGCGCGAACAGAAGACCGATTTTAATTTTCTTTATGTCGATTTCCTTGTTATTACAAGAGACAACTTTTCTGCACTAAAGCATTTCGAGAAAATGAAAATGATTTTTTCGACCCAACCTAATACATCAACAGGTCCTATACTACCATATGGAACTATTTTAAATTTGACAATTTCCGAAATTTAAGGGAACAGTTCAATGTACACTTTCTTAAATTTAGGGATTGGGCCACTGTACCTTTGCCAAAATTTAGAGAGGTGGTTCTATACACTTTTGGGCCACGAACTATGACTCCTGAGTCAGGGTCCCAGGGGCACAAAAGTTAGCTTAAATCATAATTTTACTACTCTATATGTTCTTGAGGTCAACTAGGATATGTTGGGATGTACTTTTAAATATTTTACTCATTACTGCTTCATCTTTATATTTTATTGCTCTTGATTGTTAATGATTTTATGTAAAACTTGTCTTACACAGTATATTTGAAAGGTTGTTAAATAACTCTAGTTAACAAGGTTTTAGTAACATAAGAGGAAACACCTTATCTTGAAAGAACTATGTGCGTTGAACTCAAATATGCATTCCGTTTTTCTCCATCACGTACAGTTTCCCCGTGACAGAGGGATTTTAGGGGAAATTACCTAAAAAATTCCCTTTTTCGCGTATTTCATAATACAGTGAAACCTCTGAATAACGGACACCAACGGGACATGAATTTTTGTCCGCTATTGAGAGGTGTCCGTTACAGAGAGGTTACAGAAATTTAATTTCTCACAATGGTAATTGTATGCAGTAATATATAGTAAATGCATTATGTATGAGCGTAGATATGGAAAATTCAATATGAAAATACTCTATTTAGTACATATTTGAATTACTAGGAGGGATGAAGGAGAAATTAATTTCTGTTAAATATTATTATTACTGGAGAATGTGTTAATATATTCGTTCTTTGGCAGAATGGATGAAAAGGCAAGTTATTGGAAGTGCATATGTTTATTGATCCAGTCCCAATCACAAAGAATATCCTCTTAGTAAAAGTGAAAAGGAAGCCGAGAAAACCCCAAACCCAGACTTGTTCCAGTATTATACGTAAAAGAAAAATGTTCTTTTCCAAAAAAGTAAGAGAGGAAACATTGCTCGTTGAAAATATTATTGTAAATCAAACAATATTTTGTTATTTAAGAAATTGTCGAGAAAGATGCAAGGCCCAGATGAAAAAGGACTAAGTTTATTAGGGAAGGGAAGATCTTTTGCATGGAATTCTTGGCCTTACGACTGACCCTGCATGAGTGTTATTACTTATTGAAGTTTTTCTAGGATTTCCATCAGAAAACAGTTTATTGCGGGCATAAACAAAGAAGAATTTCAAGTTCAGCTTGAAGCTGTTCTGTTTGATGGTTCACCATGTGGGGAGAAGACTTTTCTGTCTCCTGTAATATATCGCAGAACCGAGAAAAATTCCTGTCTGATATGAAGAGGTTATTGAAACGTTTGGAGGGAAAAGGACTGTCCGCGTCCGTATCTGAGAGTGTCCGTTAAAGAAGGGTTTTTGTTCCGTAAGAGAACATATAATTTTGCCAAGACAAAAAACTCTGTCCGTATTATAGAGGTCCCATTATTAAGAGGTGTCCGTTAAGGGAGGTTTCACTGTAGTAGCTCTTGTCCCTTTACGAATAATAACTCAAGAATATACTAAAGAAACCTTGATTGATACTAAATAAACTCTCCAAGTCTCAGAACAATCGCGTTATTATGTCTAGAGAAATAAATATATTTATACAGTATGTCTATGCTTTCACATCTCTTGCTTTGGTAAAAAAAAAAAAAAAAAGTATTTCTTTATTACCATGAAAGCACATACACAAAATAGAATTCAATACAACTTACATGTATCACAATTAACAATAAACAATAATACAAATATGCAAAAGTGTCATGATAAAGCCATTAAAACTACCAGAATGTATGAAACTTAATTGAGTTACACGAATTTACACTACTTCCTTTGCATTCTCTAACAAGACCCCAACAATAATTCCTCATCATTGGAGGGTCCTATCGTTCCTGGTACGTTTTCACCATTTCCATTATATTTTGGTGGAATCTTTCCAATTGTTCGTAGCTTACAGCACCTAGAGTAGCAGGAAAAAAGCAAAGTTGAGAGTGTAAAAAGTAGATTTTTAAAGACATCCTACAACCCAATTCTTTGTGTTTCCGTATCATGTTCTGTACGATTTCACGGTAATTCTCTGCTTTCTTATTGTCAAGTTGAGCACAACACACTTAAATATTGTTCAGGCCGCTAGTTCGGCACTGATTAACTTGCTGTCAAAGCTATCATCAAGCATAAGTTTCCTAATCTGGGGACCAACAAACACTCCTACTGAAATCTTAGCATCACTCAAGTTAGGAAGATTATGTCGCAAATGCTTGAAATCTTCACCAGTTGTGTCCATGGCTTTGACAAAGTTCTTCATAAGTCCTAACTTTATATGAAGTGGTGGCAGAAGAATCTTATTAGGATCTACCAATGGAGGATATTTGAAGTTGCATTCTCTAGGAAAGTAATTCACTCGAGGTTTCCTGTCCTTCACTTCATAATACTTGTCATTAGCTCGGCTATCCCATAAACATAAAAAGCATTGGTACTTTGTGTAAACGCACTACAGTCCTAATAAAATACCAACTATCTTGAAATCATAACATATTTGCCAACAACAAGGTTATTGAAATTATGAAATTTAGGAAAGTTGACATGGTGTCACAAGATTCCTTAATCTTCACTGAGTGCAGTGGTATATAAGGTACAGAAGGTTTTTGGCAAGTAGTATAGAAGGTTTTTGATTTGCATTATGTAAAGGACAACTTTTGGTAATGAACTAAATCATTTTTACCCAAATCAAGAGATCTAAAGTATGGTGCAATGAATACATCACAATATACATATAAATATCTTTATTTCTCCAGAAATAATAACGCAATTGCTCTGAAACTTGAATGATTTATTGACTATCAGTTAAGATTTTCTTAGGTTTAATTCTTGTGTTATTATTTGTAACCAGAAGAAACTAGGGTTATGAAATATTCGAAAAAGGAAAATTTTTGATTGAATTTTGCAAAACTTCCTCTGCCGCTGGAAAAATGTACGTGGTGGAGTAAAATATTCGAATTCAGCATATTCGAATGATGCATATTCGAATTCAGTGCTAGAAGTTCCTTTACGATTAGGTGTTTTCTCTCATGTTGCACCAAAAAAGTGATTTTTTTAACTAATGTAACAAATTGAATTATACTATGTATACTTGTCCTACTCATATTTGAAGAGTGGAATTAATAGACGCTGTAGGTAACTACAACTATAATTTTAGAGAAAAAACTCTTCTTTGCCTTTGTCATACAGGTACGTAGCCTGATCAATAAAGACTGATCATCAGTGTTTATGAGGTGAATACAACAGCAAAGCACAGAAAACGAGACACGTCTCTGTAGTGGGAGAAGTAACGAATAGATCGAGCAAGTTTGAAAGCCAAGACGTCAGGAATGTGACCTTGGCAGTCGTTCAAGCACACGTAGTTTCAGTTTCGCATAAGGCAACATGGAAGTGACACGCGACGAACAGTACAGAAATTCTGTTGATTATCTTGCAAAGATCAACGTTCCGCGTGTACCTCATCCTCCATATAGCCCTGATTAACCCCTTGTGATTTCTTTCTATTTAACTATTTTGAAGAAACAACTCCGGGGACGGCGTTTCGCATCTACAGGAACGGTGGTGAAAGCTGGGAATGCGATTTTGAAGGATCTGTTGTAACCATATGGTCCAACTCATCGAACATTAATGAAGAAAATTTTAATTTTTTAAGTAAACCTCGTACAAAAGCGTTCTCAAGAAATTTTTCTCTCAGCAAACAGACAAATATGCATATGTGTGTGTGTGCGTCGCGTCTGCGACAGAAATCTTGGGGATCCTCTCGTCTCCCCAAATAAGGTGCTAAATTCAGAGCAGGAAGCAAACTTCGTCTCTAAAAATTCCTGCCTATGGGTTGTCATAGCTATTTTTAACTTTGACATCACCAGACTGCATTGTAAGCCTGTCCACCGCATAGAAACGCGAGGAGACGGGGAGAAAAATTAAGTTAGTCTGATAATTGTTCCTGGTGTGACAACAGCTCGTTACCAAGGAGGCTGTTCTGGACGAGTAAACACACAACACTGCGTGTATTATTATATATTATTTTACGTTGTTAAGTGCAATGCTATAATACATAAAAAGTGCGTTAATAACAATAAATATGTTTTTCAAAGTAAAGATTGAAACCTTAAAATGTTCGTTCGTAATAGCTTCTTCTAAAAGCGTCTTAACGATGAGGAGCAGCAGCGCAGCGTAAAGTTTCTAGTCTACTAAAACAGGACGGAATAGATGAAGAGGGAATGCAACCCGCACCCTTCAGGACTTCCCCCCTGGAACCACAAAAAATGTCATTTCTTCGGCATCAAAACTCGTGAACAGTGACAGTGCGTGATTATAGATAATAACGATGTAGTGAAATACAACCAGTAACGCGAGACTACCGCGTCTTCCGCGATTGCAATACGAATAAGTGGGCCTAACATAAATTTCGTCATCATATTAAATCATTCAAATTAAAGTGCTAAATGTAAATTAATATGTGTTTGTGCAGTTTCAGTGTTGCTAATTAAAGTGAAAAGTGAAATCTTGCGTATTCTTTACCAAAATAATTATCATGATATAAATCTATATTTGCTAGTTGTAAGAAACAACCTTATTTACTTTTCTTTCCAGCATAAATAACCAGTGCCTATGCAACATAATAATTCTTGCATTATTAAATTACATCGGCATTGGGAATACAGTTAGAATCTGCTTTTGTGTCGATTTGCCAGAACGTTCTGACCCGAACTCTGAACCTGTTGTCCAGTGGCTATATGGTCGGCTTTGGTGAACGATCCAAACTGTTATTATAGTCTGAAGGAGAAACACCAAACATTGAGGATCGAATTCCGGACTGTCGTAAATGCCCAAGCCCTTCTAGGGAACTGTAGGACACGAACCACATACAGCAATACTGTCTAATAATGGTTTCCAGCATGTCTTTGATGACTGGTTAAAACGTTGGGACAAATGCATTGCAAGACCATCAACATTTGGAGGATTAGTACAGGTAATTATGTTTTATTCAATTATGATTATTGAACAGTCCTCGTATTTATCGCTTGAATTTATTTGCGGAAATTTCCCGTTGCGTGAGTTCGTATTAGTTGTCTTCTCGTGGAGTTAAGTAAGCTACAGAAATTGCGTTTTAATTGCAATTCAAAGCAGTTAATATTGCGATTACGTATTTCTTTAAATTTCGTACCATGTGCTTGTATTATTTACTGTCTTTCATTTTCTAACAAGATACATTCGCGAAGTGTAACCTCGGGATTCGTGTAAAATTGATTCAAATGCAAAGTTCTCCTCGTTACAATGTGTATTGTACTAATTTTAGCGGCCCATACCGGTAATTTCCAAATTTAAGTACCTTCATATATATATATATATATATATATATATATATATATATATATATATATATATATCTCCGGAATTCAATCATACACTAGTACAACGCTCAAACACAAAATTACTTCTAGTTTCTTTAGATGTAACTGGGAACATGCAAACAAATTTGATCAAGTATTGCTTCTCTGACACATGTTACCCACCCTGACTGCCATCTTGCATCCGCCATATTGGATTCGACTTTCAGTTTTTCAAACGGGAATAGGTGCAAATGACACATCAAATTCATTTACAATTTTGTCGGAAACTCACTGATGTATATTATTTTAGTGTAGCTTGTACCGTTTGCAAGGTATTGCATGTTAAATCCTTCCAGACACTTGGCGAATAGACATTGCAGAGTAGTACTAGTTACGCATATATTTTTGATGTTGACAAATCAAAACAATTTCTAACTGGAAAAATATTGTAGGTATAAACAAACTCTTTACAACATTTGTGTCATAATCTTATTACACTTCTGTGACTGATTGTATTATTTCTATGATATACTACAACAAAAAAAAGTATTGTATAACGGTCAAAATGTTTAGTGTAAATCCAGATACGAACATATTTAGGTAAAGACCATTTCCGTAAATATGTCTATATTATGCACGTTCAGAGAATGTTTCGTCAACGATAAATCACGTAAAAGATTACATATACACAGCGGGCCCTGCACAACTTTCTATTTGATTCAATATTCGTGAAGTGCTTGACATTTAACATGCAATAGCTACGGTAAAATTAGTGAATTTCCGAGAAAATTGTACATGAATTTGATGTATCACTTGCACCTATTCCCATTTGAAAAACCGAAAGTAGAATCCAATATGGCAAATGCAAAATGGCAGCTTGGTTTGGTAACATGTGTCAGAGAAGCAGTACTTGATCAAATTTGTTTTGCACATGCCCATATTTATGTCCAGTTACATCTAAAGAAACTAAAAGCAATTTTTGTGTCCTAGCGTTATACTAGTGTATGATTGAATTCCGGATATATGAAGGTACATAAATATGGAAATTATCAGTATGTGCCGCTAAAATTAGTACAATACGCATTTGACGAGGAGGATTTTTCATTTGAATCAATTTTACACGAATCCCGAGAGGACACTTCGCGAATGTACCTTGTAAGAGTAATAATATATGTTTAATGCCATGTGTGAAATTATAAATTAAGTTGTTCGTTTATCTCCAGTTTGAATATAACTTTTACAAAACACCCCTCATTATTCATTACTATAATTAATATTATCCTTGCTATTTACTTGTTTTGCAAATTGTTTATTATGTAATTTGATCACAATTTTCCAGACAGAAATTTAAGATGTTCATGAGCAAGGAATAAAATCTCTTCTTACGCCTTCGTTGTTTAAGGGTACAAAGGATTAGTACCTACTTCCGTTGCTCTTGCCAATTTACTTAAGTTACATATGAAATACGATATACGGTCTTTTAACCGAAAAAAGTTAGTATCCTATTAGTTATACAACCTTTCGTCAAACAAAGTGTTAGAAACAACCAAGAAAACTAAGATTAATATAGAAATATTCAGATCATGCCTTGCCCCCACTTTTAACGTCCAGTCACCGTCACTGGCGTTTACAATCTTTTAAAATTCCATTCTTCATTTGTGAAAACTTTCACTGATAGTGTGTAGACAAACAAACAAGTAAATAAAAAAAAATCGTGCTTAGTGGAGAAAACAGAATAAACAGCAGAGAAAATCTTCGACTACAAGCAGTCGGTTGAAGATAAATTTTCGCTTATTGAGCTGTAAAAAGTAGTCTTAAAAAAATTGTTATCATTAAAGAAATAAAGTATTGCTTTGCAGAATTCAAACATCCCAAAATTCGAAAAATCTGGATTTCGAACGAAATGTTCAAATAAATTTTGGCTCAGAATTCGGCAGCCTAGAGAACAGAGATAAGAATGCGTACATCAGAAACATGAGAAGTGCAGTTATCTGATGTTATCATAGAAGATTACTGATACTCCAAGCAATAATCTCTCGTCTTCTTCTCCATCTTCCACATGCATCATCTTTATTATCTTTTAAAATGAATAAAGTCTTTTCTATTTTTATATTTTTAAATTTGCATTTTATTTAAGTATTAACTGAAATACCCATTCTTCGCATGGGTCAGATAAAATATATATGTAAACAAACTGAACAACAGAAGAAAAAAATATCGGTCATCTAATACTTTTACATATCCTGGTAAACGTCCCCTGAGACCCCATGATTTGGAAATCAACGCTTGTGGGAGTATCACTATTCATCTTAGCGACCGAGAAAACTATGGACTTGACACTAATATCGATTATTTTGCATTATTTTTACATGTTTCGGTATCCTCTTGATGATCCCCTGGCCCGCAGGAGAATGGAGTGAATTTGGAAGTTAATGCGATCGGAGTTTCACCATTGATCTCAGCGACCACAAAAACTATCAATTCAACATTAATATCGGTCATTTTCTAATAATTTTAAATGTCCCCTTAATCACGCCTCCTGAGACCCCTAGTTCGAAATTTGAAAACAAAAACCCTTCGTCTTGGTCTTGGGCCTGGACGAAGGTACCCGTGATCAAAAATTTGGTAACTCTCGGTCCACTCGTCTGGTTCAGGCCACACACAGACACAGAGACAGACAGACAGACACACAAACAAGCTCTTTATTTTATTTATTTATATTAGATTATTATTTCTTAATATGTTGCCTTAAAATCCAAAACACTTACTGTTAAAATCGTTTTAAAAATTCCAGTTCGTGGGATTCAGGAGTGAAATAATCCATTTTATATTATTTTGTAGACGAAAATTCGTCTTGGAATTCGAACAGGGTTCTTCAATAAGTCCAAAGTATCATTGTATACGAGTAACACATTAAACACTCTCTTATATGAATGCTGTTGTCCTAATCATTTGTCTTATTTTTAACATGTAAGTATAAATCTACTTCCTTTTAGGTTTTATCAGCCTACTTTCCTATTTACTCATACCTTTAAATTTTACACATTTACATATTTACTGGAACATGTTTGAAATTTCGTACAGATACATAAAAGCCGACGACAACATGTTCGTATAATTTTCGCTACAGCTTATCGTTTTAACGTGAAACTATTTTAAATTATTACATACGTATTTAAATTGCTTGGATGCGTAAGGGACAAATCAGTTAATTAAGGATTCCCCATGCCGTAAACGTCGCCAATATCTAGTGGCCCACTTGCCGGACGTACGGTTGCTGGTTCGAACTCGTTATGTGGCACTTTTCTTTTAGTGCTATTTAGACTCACTTTAATGTAAACAAATCACACATATAGGTGATCTAACATATTTTGTGGGAATAATGTTGTGGTTCATTGTCGTTTTGTCGCGTCTCTGCTGATGGTGGTATAATCTTCAAAACGGAAGTGAGGCTACCGTGGATCGTCGCTGAGAGTCCGCCAATTTATGGAGAGATGTCGTTATTTGCCCATCGGTGGTAAACCGACGTTTATGGCATGGAGTCACTCCAATAGAAGGCAAAGTAGCTCGGTGCTAATTAAAAACCTTTATTTCCTGAAACTAATTTATCCTCCTTAGGGTGAATTTTAAGGAAATAGCTTATTTTCGGGTATTTTCCGTTTTCTTTTTTCACTTTGAAGTTTCTGGTGCATCGTATATCAAGACAAATGGAATAGTTTCTTGACTGTTCATGTTTCTGCTTCTGGTTGTACCAGTTTTAAAACAAAGGAACTTACAAACCAGCAAGTTACAAAGTTACAAATAAAGAAAGTTAAAGAAGATAGCAAGAAAAAGTTAATAGAATACCTGAAACATCACAGTTACGAAGCAACTGAGAATGAAAATCCATCGAAGTACTATTCCCTTGTTTCTTTTTATTCTGGCTGTAAGATAAATTTGGGTTCTTCGCTTGATAAATGCTCGTTGACGTAGGAGTAAGTCATGTGTCTTTAGTTGAAATGAACGATTTTGGACATCATAATTAATTACGCTTATTTTATTAAGCATAGGTTGCTTGGTAATAACAAACCTTATCGGGTCTCTTATCATTTTACCGCTGCTGTTAAAATCTTGAGTCGAAAATGCTACAAATCAAGAAGGTTACTGATGATATAAATAATATTCTTAATAGAACTATATTTGCTGTATTCTTTGCTCAAGATATTTGTAAATATTAATTTTCATGTGTCAAATAATTAAATGCCATCCATATTCTCTTAACCGTAATAATATCAGGAAATAATTTTACTTTTTTCATGAAAGTAAGGAAAAGTAATCTATTAAATGTGGTAAAACTTTCAAATTATTGATGAGAATTTGGTTCTTTTGGTTAATTCAGTTCAGAAATCTATTAAATATGAATAATAAATTTGATACACTTCATAAATTAATCTAATAACTTAATTTCCAAAATGAAACTTTCAATTCTTTATGAAAATAACAATTCATCTTTTATACAAAACTGAAGATATGTCTTTCTAAAGTTGAATTACAATCAAGTTCAACTTGACTCTGAGACAACCTTGAGAGACCCAAATAGTATTTACTCATTTACTTAAGAACATTTGTCACTTTACGTTGTCTTACTGTGTACATACACCAGAATGATCTAACGTGTTTCCCCCAACCCGTGAAGGACAAAAATCGTTAACAACGAGTGGAAGGTTGTTATCCGGGTAAAAGTGAGAGGGAACGCGGCGGGACGTCATGCTCTCACTTCTAGAAAATATCTGTGGCGTCCCCTCACTTTCTAAAAGAATTAAAATGAGCAAAGATAGCCACAGGGAATGGTGTGACGTTATGCGTCCCCCTATCTTTTCAGTTCCACTTTTACTCCTTGTTATAAGTAAAAACAAACAATAATGGATATGTAAAAAAAAAAAGTCTAAAATTATTGTGTTAGGAAGTAGACAGCTCGAAAAGTGTGCAAACACGAAATTAAACGGAAATAATGACAAATAATAACAATACGACAGAGATGCCGTAGCAGGCGACCCACAAAGAAACATAACATGAGCTATCAACACAAGAAAGATGAAAGTCAATGAATCCAACCCGCTACACCGCGTAAGAGCGGATATCCTTAAGACTTTCCTTTGGATACACCCTGAGTGATATGTAGAGTTGCTTAACGGTACGAAAGAGATGAAATAAGGAAGATGTCAGAAAAGACGATGAAATTGTTCCCACTTGTCCTATGACAAAGGTGTCATCAATGAACCTTATGTTCCCTGATACAGTCAAACAAGTATGATATTAGTAAAATCATCACGCTAGGTGCAATGCCGTGAGAAAGGGAGTCTTGGCTGTTACGGTGGTGGTTTCATATTCGATACGTTTCACTTCACAGCACAGGTTGAAATCTAATTTTATTATGTTGCTCAATGAGGCATAGGCCTACTCTGGTCAATCCAACCCTCTGCAAATATTTGATTGAGGAAGATTTTAACATTAATATCAAAATGTACAAGTGTGCCATCCTGTTGGAAGCACTGTCGCTGGCTGATTGCTATATATTAGCACATTCTCTAAAGGTTCCAGTAGAGCATTACAACAAAAGGTAAAATCTACAGATATCAGCCCGTTCACGAAGGGGCTCATTCCATACAGCTGATCTTTGCGTGGTTGGATAGTCCTTGTTATGTATCTTTGCACACCACCTTCAGAATTACTCCGGCAATATTATTATTTTGTCACTATTCGCTTTTAAAGCTCATAATCCTACGCTCTCTAAACTGTTTTATCCTCTAACACAGCCATTATCTGCTTTTGCTACATAGATGTTTTGGATTCCTTTCATGTGTAGCCTCTTCGTGTGTCGCCAATGATCAGGGTAAGAATTCGATCTATTTTGTTACATACAATTCAAATTTTAAAACTCCAGGACGATTGACCGTGTCAATTCCTTTTTATGGGAGCTTGAGCGAATTTGTAAAGGTAGAAGAATAAACTTCATAAATAATATAACTCATATAGGTTTTGTCACTTTCTTAGCTGATTTTAATATCCACTCATGAGAAGCGTACATAACAAGATGTCTATCTCTACACACACTTATTTATTATGTATCCATAGCAACTACTCTTTTTTTCTAATTTACGATTACAAAAGAATAATCTCTTGATATCTCTATGAATCTTTCTCTTCTTTTCACATAATACTGTTCCACTAATTCGCCTCTGATCACCTTTTTATAAGCTGGCACAGATTGCCAATACTATATACATCAACATAACAACGTTATCGTTGTAGAATGTCGTCCGAACGGGACTTCTGTAATAGTTTCACTATGAAGGAAAGAACCCTGGGTTAAAGTTCATGAAACACCTATCTTCTGAATAGCCCTCGTATATACTCAATATTATTTTTAATACAAATATTTTACTCTTCAAATATATAATATATTATAACATTACATTTTTTTATTAATATGTCGCTTTACAATTATCATCAATGGGTCTATTCAAAATTTAAATCTAACTAATTGTTTCCTTCATGTTCTAATAACATTAATCACAAATAAAGATCTTTAAAATATTAAATATTAGTAGGATCAGAAAGCATTAGAACATATAAACATATGAAAAATTAAGAGATTCGATATTCATTATTCATATTCTTTCCATAAGTTGCATCTGTTTTATATATATCTGTCATTACCTTGATGAGTTTACATTAAAATTATTATCTTTTATTTTTATATATTTATAATATTCATATAAGTAATTATGAGATTTCAATATATGAGGCACCAATTTTAGGTGGAACACAAATTTTGATTCGATGTTCAAATTTAAAATCCTTAATTACCAAAACATAGTTTCATTACTTAACATACATTTTAATAATAAATCGAATAAAGAACATAATAACCATAGACGTAAGCAAAGGTCGATTTAATACAAATCCATCGGACGCCTTTTCGATAGTTCAGGTTATACGTTCAAAGGGTTCAATTAAGCTACATTGTATAGCACAATCTTGTGTACGTTCTTGTCTTTCATAGGATGTTACCATATTTTGATTCCTATTTACTGAATTCCTGCCATCTACTAATTGATTTTGAGAAAATCGGCGATAATTATTATTCCTATTGAAATTTCTGTTGCTGTTTCTAAAATTCCTAACACCATTTCTGTGATTGGGTTGTGTTTGATTACCGGTACGATTATAAGTAATCATTCTATTATTAAAACTAGGCAGATTGGAATTATTTTCAGGTTGTACATTTACATTACGAACAGAAGCATATTGTGGCTGATTACGTCCAGAATTACCCTGACCTCTATCTTGTATTCTATTATTCTGTATTGCTGACTGACTTTCATAACTTTGAATAAGCATAATTAAATGGTTAAAGTTGATGCATTGTGCCGACATTAACAGTTGTTGTAATTGGAATGGCAATAAGATTCTAATGGAAGCTATAATACGAGATTCCGGATGATTTGGATTTAGTGATCTCATCTCATTATATGTAGATACTACAAATTCCGTAATACTCCTATGCGATTTTGGATTAAAATGTTTTATTCTCAAGATGGCATCTCTATTCGCTGTCATGAAATCATTTTCGTAATTAGATAATAGAGCATTCTTAAAATCAGAATATGTATGAAGACTACCCCTGATAGCCTTGAACCATGTTAAACAGGGTGGTAACAATATATGCGGCAATAATTTTAAATACTGCGACTCATCTACACCTATAAGCTCGCACTCATCCTCAAATTTTTCAAGAAACTCCCTAGCGGGTACATCTTCCGGTATGCCACTGAATTTGGTAAGTGATTTAACTTCACTAAATCGTATGGGTTTACCTGTTATAGTGTTCATATACCTGTTGGATCTTCGCCGAGATGACTGTCTCACTCTTCTTTCCCTATCGATACTTTCCTCTCCACAACTTGAAGGTTCATTAGCTTCCAACATCGTCCTAGGATGGCGACTAGGTTCACGAGTATTAAATGCAGGACCCACCATGTTCCTATATCCACTGTCTTGCACTCTCGGAAACACAATTTTCTTTTATAAGATTAACCTCCTCCTGTAATAGCTTGATGTGGGTATCATGGGCGTTTAATGTTGCCTCTATGAAATCTACAGAGTTTTGAAATTCCGTGACTCTCTGTGATACTCTCTCCATCTTTTCGTCATATTGCTCAAATTTGACTACAATATGCTGGTTCATCTGTGAAAGTTGACGTTGAATAGCTTCCCACTTGTTTTCGTTGCATTATTCTAACTGTTCTAGCTTTTCTTCAAAGTCCTTCGTTTGTTGGCTTATTTTCCGGTCTAGTTTTTCTTCAACATTCCTAATTTGTTGTGCTATTTCTTCATTTTTTTCGAGCTTCTTTTTCGTCAAGATTCCTAATTTGCTGTGCGATCTCTTCACTTTTTCGAGCTTCTCTTTCGTCAAGATTCCTAATTTGTTGTGCTATTTCTTCACTTTTTTGAGCTTCTCTTTCGTCAAGATTCCTAATTTGTTGAGCTATATCTTTTAAGATGTCAGTAAGATTTTCGTTGGGATTAATCTCTAGATGAGTACTCCGCTCTCCAGTTGTATTTCTATCCGTGACACTCATGATAATATTTCGGCGTATCACTTTTCCGCTTCTTAGAGTGGTCACACTAAGGTCACTTATAATGTTGGCCGTTTTTACTGTACTTCGAAACGACAAATTTATTTTCCGGGTTTAAGGCACCAATTTTAGAAGAATAAATTTCATAAATAATATAACTCATATACGTTTTGTCACTTTCTTAGCTGATTTTAATATCCACTCATGAGAAGCGTACATAACAAGATGTCTATCTCTACACACACTTATTTATTATGTATCCATAGCAACTACTCTTTTTTCTAATTTACGATTACAAAAGAATAATCTCTTGATATCTCTATGTATCTTTCTTTTCTTTTCACATAATACTGTTCCACTAATTCGCCTCTGATCGCCTTTTTATAAGCTGGCACAGATTGCCAATACTATATACATCAACATAACAACATTATCGTTGTAAAGGGAGGATACAAGTAACACAGATATACAAAAAGAAGTTCTGTTTAGCGGACCCTAGGGTCAGAATTCGATGTATTTTGTTACACACAATTCAAATTTTAAAACCCCAGGATGATTGACTGTTGCAATTCATTTTTATGGGAGCTTGAGCGAATTTGGATAGGGAGGATACAAGTAACACAGATATCCAAAAAGAAGTTCTGTTTAGCGGACCCTAGGGTCAGAATTCGATGTATTTTGTTACACATAATTCAAATTTTAAAACCCCAGGACGAATGACCGTACCAAATCCTTTTTATGGGAACTTGAGCGAATTTGGATAGAGAGGATACAAGTAATACAACTATACAAAAAAAGTTCTGTTCAGCACACCCCAGGGTAAGGATCCGATGTATTTTGTCACACACAATTTAAATTTTAAAACCCCAGGACGAATAACCGTGCCAATTCCTTTTTATGGGAACTTGGGCGAATTTGGATAGAGAGGATACAAGTAATACAGTCATACAAAAAAGTTCCGTTCAGCGGACCCCAGGGTAAGGATTTGATGTATTTTGTTACACAGGTTCCCCTGGAAGATTGACTGTGACAATTTTTTGTTATGGGCGAAAAACTTGAGGAATTTTGGATAGGGAGGATCCAGTGATACAATCACCCAAAAAATCAAAAATTCTGTGCAGCAGTTCCCAGGATATGGGTTCGATGTATTTTGTTACACAGAATTCAAATTTTAAAACCCCAGGACGATTGACCGTGTCACTTTCGGGTGAAAAATTTGAGCAATATTGGATAGAGAGATATACTTAACATAGCTACACAAAAAACAAAAGTTCTGTTCAGCCTGATGTATTTTGTTATACAGAATTCAAATTTTAAGACCCCAGGACGATTGACCGTGTTAGTTTCTTTTTATGGGTGAAAAATTTGAGTAATTTTGAATAGAGAGATACACTTAACATAACTACACAAAAAGCAAAAGTTCTGTTCAATCCGATGTATTTTGTTACACAGAATTCAAATTTTAAAACCCCAGGACGATTGACCGTGTTTATCTACTTTCTTTCTATGGGTGAAAAATGTGAGCAATTTTGGATAGAGAGATACACTTAACATAGCTACACAAAAAACAAAAGTTCTGTTCAGCCCGATGTATTTTGTTACACAGAATTCAAATTTTAAAACCCCAGGACGATTGACCGTGTCAATTTCTTTTTATAGGTGAAAAATTTGAGTAATTTTGGATAGAGAGATACACTTAACATAACTACACAAAAAACAAAACTTCTGTTCAGCCCGATGTATTTTGTTACACAGAATTCAAATTTTAAAACCTCAGGACGATTGATCGTGTCAGTTTCTTTTTATGGGTGAAAAATTTGAGCAATTTTGGACAGAGAGACACACTTAACATAACTACACAAAAAAAAAAACAAAAGTTCTATTCAGCCCGATGTATTTTGTTACACAGAATTCAAATTTTAAAACCCCAGGACGATTGACCGTGTCACTTTCTTTTTATGGGTGAAAAATTTGAGCAATTTTGGATAGAGAGATACACTTAACATAACTAAACAAAAAACAAAAGTTCTGTTCAGTCCGATGTATTTCGTTACACAGAATTCAAATTTTGAAACCCCAGGACAATTGACCGTGTCAGTTTCTTTTTATGGGTGAAAAATTTGAGCAATTTTGGATAGAGAAATACACTTAACATAACCACACAAAAAAACAAAGTTCTGTTCAGCCGACCCCAAGCTATGGATTCGATATATTTTGTTACGTAAAGTCCAAATTTCGGAACCCCAGAACGATTGACTGTGTCATTTTTTTTTTTTTTTTTTTGTTACGTGCGGGAAATTTGAACGATGTTAAACAGTGAGGGCACACGTTTTCGTTCAAAAAACAAAATTGATACAGTAAATCGTCTTAGGGTTTCAAAATTTGGATTCTGTCAACGAATCTATACTCTGGTATTCAGTGCACAGAACTTTTTTTTTTACTGTGTGGCTGTGTAATCATGTTTTTTGACTTTTATTAGCCAGTTGTCTCCTTCAGTCCACATAATTTATTTTTTGTATTTTGAATATTTCATTTATTTTAATTTCGTTGGCTACACTACGCTCATGCAAAAACATGCAAAAAAAATCTTCGCCATCTTAATTCTGTTTGTGACATCTACACCCTCCTAAGGAATAATTGTTACTTGTTGCTGGGACGTCGTTCTATGTGTTATCAATGAGACCAACTTTACGTAACATAATATCCGATAATGCTTCACTTCGTATTGAAATTTTTTCTGCGTCGCGATTAAATGATTTTGAATCATGCATTTTTGGATATAGGTTATTATAATTCTATGACAATAACACGCAGATTTGCTATAGAAGCTTTGGAAATATTACTCAACACCAAAGTTCATTTTACAATGCTTTCTGCTTATGTATATATACGTATGTGTGTGTGTAGTTGTTGAACTTGATTATATCGGTATCCCAAATCAGAATTCTATTCTCTTTTCCTGGAATCAGTGGTGGATACGCTTTGCTGTTGATACATGCTCAACCAATAAGGACATGAAAAATCGGTGCTGAAATAATATTTTATCTTATTTATGCAATTATTGACTTCTCAAGAATATATGATATATGAGCTATTACCAGGGCCATACTTGTGAGGCAGAGGCCCCCCTCCCTCAGGGAAGCTCTCCGCCGTTCGAGGGGGACCCATTTTAAGACAAAATTTTCTTACTCCATATAAGATACGAACATGAAATTGTAAATTAAGCATCAAACAGGTTCACTACATTACATAAACAAAACAGCACACCAAGGGTAAATAAAACGAAAATGCGTAGTGGGCCCATTTCAGTAAAAAAAAATGTCTACTATTAAGGGCCCTAGAAATAATATTTATTCGTATGGCTTTAAGATTTGTCAATACTGTCCCCGTAATTAATTTGTAATGTATAGAACGAGCCCAAAGGCGTAACTAATGGCCCCGTGGGGGAGGGTACACAGCGAGTAAGAGAAAAATGGAAAAAAGGGGTCCAAAATGAGAAAAATCAACTTTTCTAGGGGACCCGAGTATGCGTATTAATGATTGTCCCCCCCCCCACACACACACACAGAAAAATCTAAGTTACGGCGCTGGCTATTACCATTACAAAACCAGAAGTACATGTTTGATAATAGTGGAATGGGATAAATAATAAATATGGCCAAATATTACGACAGTAGTCACTGAGGGTCACAGCAAACCTAATATTTATCGCTGGTGACCATTTTACTTCAAATTTAACGTTGATTATTTTTGTTATCATGAAAGAAAAACATCATTATTAGCTGATCTTATTTTTTCATTAATTTCAGATGTTACGAAATATATTCATTACCTTATCCATTCGTACCAGATTCAGGACCCAAGTGCAGAGCGAAAGTGTTTCTGATCTATTGTTCACAAGTTATGTGGGATGTTACATTCTGCGATCCTGTCTAGAAGTTCATCTAAAAATTACTATAGCTTTCATATTGATGGTTGAATGTTCAAAGTTTTCTATACCAGAGTCGAATAGATCGTTTACTGCAACAGGAATATTAAATAGGTTCTACTTCAAAATTACCGATCGGTCCAGTTTGATCTTGTATGTAAAGTCAGATTCAGTTGTAGTGTTTCAATATATGAAAGTGATTCAGTGAAGGTTCTTTTCTCAAGAAGAGCTTATCAGGTCGAACGACTATTATTGCTTAACGCTCACATATTTAAGAATTAAACACAACAACACACCGAGCGAGACTATGTGATAATAATATAAAACACACAATCACGTAACAGTTTCGACACTTTAATTGTGTCTTCATCAGAATTCTACTCCTCTTCCACTTCAAAGAAAGGGTGGAAGTCTGATGAAGACACAGTTTATTGTGTTGAAACTGTTACTTGATTGTGTGTTTTATATTATTATCGCATAGTCTTGTTCAGTGTGTTGTTGTGTTTAATTTGACAATATGGAAACAAGGCCTGATAGAATAGTTATATTTAACAATTACGTAAACTAACAAATGTTTTCAAATACGAATACTTTCTGCTGTAAGTGGACATAAGGAAAGCATCTTGAAAGCGGAGACTTCACAATTAACAAGATAATAACACACTAGTTATTGATTATATATTGAGGGAATCTTTTCTAGAGTTACTAAAACCGTAGATAGATCCTATTAAATATTTTAACTTCTTGCCCTATTTTATAAGCTTTTTAAAGGTATACCGATTTTAGAAGTCGATTCAATCAATGACTATGAAAACTTATAACAAGTTTGATCTCGTGAAGCAGAAGTATTATTCGTTTGATATTTGAAATCCGAACCCTTGATATGTACTCTAGATAAATTAGTAAGAGCTATTCCTAGATACAAGTATTCATCAGAAAAAAAAACTTCTTGTTCACCTCAACCATAGGTAGGTGGGCAACATAGAAATTTTGAAACTTTTCTCTAGCTTGGGAGAATTGTTTTATACTTTGATAAGGTCTCTTCTTCGTAATTGCATCTAGATATTCTATCCTTGGTCTTCCTCTTCCTGGTTTTTTTCTGCATTTCCCTCTAGCAGCACAGTGATCCAATCGGAGTGCCGAATAAGGTGACCAAGCATGCTGTTTCTTCTTTTTCCTATTATCTTCATGATCTGTCGTCCTTCATTAGCTTCCTTTAGTACGTCTTCATTCTTTTTCCTTTCTGTCTTTAATATGCGCAGCATTCTGCGCAAACACAACATTTCAAATGCTTCCAGCTTGGTTATTTCAGCTTTACTCAATGTCTACGTCTCTGATCCGTAAAGCGCCACGCTCCACACCAGGGTCTTAATGAATTGTTTACGAACATCCAGCGACACGTTTCTTGATGTTAGTAGCCCTGTTTCCCTATTGAATGCTTGTTTAGCCTGTGCTATTCTGGAACTTACGTCTTTTATACTTCTTCCGTCCGAGGACATTAGACTTCCTAAATAGGGGAACGTCTTAACGTCTTCGATTTTCTCTCCATCTAGCCATACGTTTGCCCCTTCCTGTCCTGCTCCTGTGCACTTTATCACTTTCGTTTCCTTATTATTTATCTTCATTTTGCATTGTTTTTCCAGTTTGTCGTACAAGTTTGAAAGTGCTTCCTGCATGTCCTCATCGTTCTACGCTATCAATGCTATATCAACAGCAAACCGTATTGTGCTGAAAACCTGACCATTTACTTTTACATCTTTCTCGTTTTTATCCAAGAATTCTTTCATAGCCTCTTCTATATAGACGTTGAACAGGAGAGATGAAAGTCCACTCCTTGTCTCACTCCTTTAATTATTCTTGCTTCCTTCTGATCTCTTCCTATAACAGCTGTCTGGTTCATATAAAGTTGGTATATTATTCTTCTGTCTCTGTAATCTACTCTCAGCTTCTTCAACGCTCTGAACATGATATTCCAATCTACGTTGTCAAAAGCTTTCTCTATATCTACAAATGCTATCACAATTGATTTATTCTGAAGTGCTGTTCCATGATCAACCGTAGACTCAGTATTTCTTCCCTTGTTCCTCTTTTTCTCCTGAATCCAAACTGGTCCTCCGATAACCGTTCTTCGATCTTTCCCTCTATTCGTTGTGCGATAATTTTGCACAGTATTTTTAATGCATGGAAAAACAAACTTAGCGTTCTGTGTTCTTCGCATTTCCGTGCGCCTTTCCTCTTCGGGATAGTTACTAATATGCTTTTCTCGAAGTCTCTTGGTATTTTTCTCGAGATGTACATATGTACATTTCATTAATAAGATTAAATAGTTTCTTCTTTGTTGTTATTCCGAGATTTTCACTCCTGTTCACATAAACTTGGAAACTCGTTCAGAGACAGTCCAAAAAAGTGAGCCTAAATCCATCACAATTCCCGCAGATCTATACAGAGTTAATAGCATTTTCCCTGCGTTCTTTATTCAGATACTAGCTGAAAAACAGACACCTTTATACATTTTCTACTTTAGCTCATAATATATATACAGTCTTCAACATTTCTACACGTTAAAAGCTCCATAAACTTTAAAATATCTCCGGTCACAGAGAAGGTGTTGTCTTCCACGGCCGGCTCATCCTCGGACGGGAATGAAACTCTTGTTAAAAGAAAAAAGTATTATACATATGCGGACGGTAACCCAGCGAGTTGAAGCGCTTAGTTTTCGTAAAGAACTTCTAAAACTTGGGAAGATCGAGGGTTCGAAACTCGCTCTCAGGTGTCTTATTTATTTATTAGCATGAAGACCTGATGAAATAACTAAAAGTGTAATACTTTCTACATATGTAAATTGCAAGAATATAAACTGATCATCCGACATTCACTGAGTAATTATTGACTGCAACGACAACCGCTACCAGAGAAAAGAATCTCAGGTCTTTCACGTTGAGATTCTGAACTTTCACTCACACTTTCTTGAAGAGAGGTAATGGAAATTGAAGAACTCAAGAAAATTAACTGATTCATATATATTATTAGACCATTCTAGTAAGCAATCTGATGGAATCAAAATGATACTTCACTGAGGTGGTTATGTGTTAAGGAACGGAACAATAAAATACACTTTTTCGTTAAGTTGTAAATATTGTAACAGTGTTGGGTAAGTTACTTGTAAAAATGTAACGAGTTACAAGTTACTTTACTTTCCCTTAAAATGTAACGCGTTACTTGACCTAGAAAAGTAACTGTTACCCTACTTCGAAAGTAAAGCAAGTAACGATTACTTTTAGCTTCGAAAAATTGAATATGTACAAAAATCTTATACCAATTTTCCCTACTACCACTATTATTATTATTATTATTATTATTATTATTAGTAGTAGTAGTAGTAGTAGGAGGAGGAGGAGGAGGAGGAGGAGTATCTCACATTTTGAAGTTACCCAATCATCGTAAATGTTTAGAACTGTAGGTTGATAATAGTAGCTTTGCTATATCTATTCATGCGGACAGTTACTTTCTAGTAATAAAGTAGGCCTGCTCATCAGTCACAGTTTATTTATATTAGCCCCCTCCGTATATCGTTAATTATGACACCTACCAAACTTATCCATAGAAAGAAATAAATATAGCAACTATAAACAATGCGCTATTATTAAAATGCTATACTGCACTGTAAAAGATTGATCACTTTTTTGTACGGTTAAACTGCAACGACTTTTGATAATTTCTTTTACATGTATACGTATATGCAGTAGGAGGAGTACGAACTATATACAAAACGTGTGAGAAATGTGCACGACATGCACTCTTGGAAGTTTCTGCACATTTCTTACCCATTTTGCACACAATTTGTACTCCTGTTACACGCATATATACATGTAAAAGATGTGATCAAAGTCGTTGCAATTTACGCGTATATAGAGTGTAGGATTTTCTACAGTGTGTGTTGCACTATTTGTAATTGCTGTAGCATAATGTAAACATTGTATTACTTGGGTCATGTCACACCTAAGTCAGGCACTGGCAAGGATATTGTCGACTCTATATTGCAGATTTTAGAGAAGAACCAGTACGACGTGTCAAGTCTTGAAGCAGTCGGCAGCGATGGTGAAGCCACGAACACAGGGAAGATAATGGCGTGATAAGTCAGATAAAAGGATCCCTAGAAAAGGAACTGCAGTATCTCATTTGCCTTCTTCATACAACGAGTTGCCATTTCGACACCTGGTTACCGAATTGGATGGTGGGACGACCGCACCCAACGCTTTTTCCGGCCCCATCGGAAAGAAATTAAAGGATTGTGAATATTCACCGATCGTCTCCTTTACACCCATTCCCGTTGAATGGGTGTCTGAAATGGAAAAACCATATGGTTTAAGCAGCGACCAGAATTATCTCTTTGAAATTTGTAAGATTGTTGCTACAGGAATGTGTATTACCGATCTAGCAAACAGAAACCAGGACCATTATCACATTCACGATGGCTTACATTGGCCTGTAGGATGCTTCACCACTACATCAGTACTGATAAACCTAGTTCAAGTTTGTGTCTACTTTGCCAGTACATTGTTAAAGTATAAGCTTCCGTCTAGTTTTCACTACTGCGAAATCCTTCGTGCGAAATGGGCGCCATGCATCTGTTTAACATAGTTAAGCTATCGCGTTTTCTGCCAGAAAATCTACAACACATAGTTCATTCTGTTCTACAAACAAACGGATACTACGCTTATCATGAAAAAATGCTGATGACAGCAGATGAAAATCCGCATATTCGAACGTTAGGCTGGAGAAGGATAAAAAAGTGCCGCAGCCAGAACACTCCGAGATCAAGCCGCCCACGTGACTTCATTGTTCCGAAATTAAACTTTACAGCTGAAAATTACTACAACATGATTAATTGGCCTAAATGTCCAATAGAGCCGCCAATCACACGAAATATAACGGATCAGCAGCTTGAAGAAAACATTCGAACTTCAGCTACTCTAACAACAACATTCTCTTGCCATAGTCAAGCTGTGAAACGCACAGTGAAGCTGGTGTTGAAGGCTGAACTCGATGTGCAACCAGCTCCCCGTGGTGAGTTGTGGTTTATTTTGCGTACAGAACAAAATAAGCGAAGAGTTGCACAAAAATAATCGTGTTATTTCAAGGGCTATGCCTATAGTCATCGTTAACGTGACATTCCAAACAAAATCTGGATATTAATTCCAACAACTGAGCTAATATGGCTGTACTTTGACTCATGAACATTTTAAAATTATTTACTGGCATTGCTTCAAGTTTCTTTAATAAAATAATTGTATTATAGCCATCATGTAATTCTAAAAACGACCACAAGTAGCTTTTCTGCCATTTGTGTTGTGCGTGTTGACTAACCAAACACTTAAAAAACTTTAAGTCCGTTGAGGCAGGGTAAGGGGTTGTCCAAAAAAAATAAAAAAATTGAGTAAGGTCGGTGCCACAAATGAGACCTTTCCCGGATTAGGCGTGATCGAATTTCCAACAAAAGTGCAAATGCTCCACCCTAATCAGTACACGTGATTTCCCTGAGGTTATACTCATCTTCCAAAAACAGCAAGTGTCACTAAGATCTTATCTGTTTCTCTGTGTGTCGATGACTGACATTCGGTTACTGACATAGTTCATGCTAAATTCTAAGAAATTTACAAACAGGAAAGAAACATTTGTTTCGCATGAAGACTTCCTTCTGGTGCAGTGCTGGTTTCTGCTATTTTGGAATCGATTCCTGGAACGTTAACTAATGATGACGGCCCGTGGAGTTTCGTACTGGACGCATTTCTCATCACATGTCAACACTCTGTCCAGAAATGCCTCCTTCGTCAGACAAGACAGCAAATAAACACAGTTGTCTGCTCGCATTCCCCTCTGACCAAGAGACAAATCACGTGGGACCCATTGACCCAACTCGTATTGCTTTCCAAGTAGATGGAGGTGCTGCCGAATAGTTTCTTCATTCATACTGAATTGTAGTCCCAGTTCCTCACATATTTGGCCACTATTCGCCTCAATATCTGGTGAAAATCTTCATTTTGTACATGTGTTGGTCTTCCAGCACGTGGTGCGTCTTCGAGACGGAAAGCGAGAAAATCTCGTCATCTTCAAGAAAGAACATCCAACATGATGGCATAAAAAGAAACTTTTTTTTTTTAATTTCCAATAGTCTGGAAAAATTGCCCTTTCATATGGACATGCCAAAACTAAAATTTGATCGGAACATATTTTGATCGGAGCCTATTTTGAAGTGCTCGCAAGTATGACAAACTTTCATATATTTGACACTTATTTTATTTCATCCTTTTTATTCTTCGTTTGTTTCCACTATAAAAACTTTGACTGTACTTGTTACATCTTTTCATTAATAAAATAACTTGTTTTGGTGGAAGGGGTTCAAACTTATTATGAGGTTTAAAAAAATCTAAATAATAAGCAACAAATGTGCAAAAGAAATATTTAAAACAAAAGAAAAAAAATTATGTGGACCACCTTCAAAAGAAGGTTTTATTAAAATAAAAATTACATCTGAGAAGATTACCTCAATATTTAACACACAGAACAAACAGTGCGATGTACCAAAGCACTGATGAACAAATACTTTCAAATGGTAATATCTATTGAATTTGTAAAAGATTTAAATGGTTTAATTTTGTTTTCTATTACGTATAGAATTTTCTGCATCATATGTGTAGACACATACAAACAATGCTATTCATTTTAACTATATTTTAGGTTTGTTTCTAAAACTAGTGTTAAACATATCACATTAAATTGGCAAAAAAAAAAAAAAAAAAAAAAAAATAGGAAAATCAGCAGAATTTGTCTGCGTAAAACTTTTTTTACAGTGTATATTTGGTTTAAAATGTTTTTGTAATCTCAAAAAAATTCCTTAGTATTAATTGCATTATTTCACACCAAATGCGTCAACAAAAGCTTCAAGAACAAGCATAAGTTTTTTTAAAAAAATACTTATTTTTTAAACTTGTCAAATGTTTAATCTCTTTGCAACACCTCAAAATATTGTAGTACATCAGCAAAATATTTACTTGCTATTTTATCTGCACGTAAACGACAACTTTTGATCACTATTAGAATTCTCAATTCGAGAAAAGTACTTTACTCAGTTTTCGTTCTTCCCTAACGGCCAAACTTATATTTTAACTTATACGTCAAGAGTTCTGCTACAAAGGCGATGACGCTAAGAAATAAACCAAAGATAAGTAACAAAAACGCACCCAAGAAGTCAGAAACGTTGACGATTCGAAATCTGTAGTTAGAAGTTTTCTTTGCTACATTAGCCGCAACCGAATGTATAACATCCTGGTGCCATATGTGAACAAGACCAGCAGAATCACAAGCTTCAATAATATCTTCAAACACATCAACAAATGGAGAACCTCTTCGCATTAAATAGAAACCAGGATAAGAAGCAACTGGTTCTGAAACTATATGCATCATGGACTTTCCGGTAGAGTCAGTAAATGATTCCATTTGGATCATGTATTCTGAAACAGCTTTCAGCCAAAAGAAACCGTAGTTCTTTGTTTGAACAACTTTTCTATAGCCTTCCATCATAGAATCAACTCCTACATAGTTATCATATATTGCCTTGAGAGTTGGGTTTGAAGAATGTTCAAAGTAGTGACGGTTTTCGTGAATTCCACCAACCATCATGCCAGACCTCACCATTGCCTGCAAAGTGTCAATAGGAGGATACTTCTTAGGAAATGTCAAAAATCCAAACAAAGCGGCCTGATAACTATTGAACAGAACAAAAGCTGGGTAAGACCAAGCTAAAAATACGAATCTTATTATCCCGATGTTTTCAGGATCTTTAGTTGAGATTCCTAACAAAACACACATATTTCGTAAGAAAGTCAGCGTAAGAGAATCCTTTTTACGTAAAGCAACTACTTTTGTGATGTGCATAACAACAGAACACACTACATAAGCAACCACAGTTACCATCCAAATAACAGGTTGAAACGGAAAATAAATGTTCAACCATCGAGGATAGAATTCAGAGGCAGCTACAACAAAGGATACGTAAATAAAATCCCTTGCATATATTTGTTCAAACAGTTCCCGAAAAGTATAAGCTGTAGATAAGAAACTTATATCACCTTCAAAACGTCCTACGATTACACCATCTAACGTGCCAGTCCTGTTAAATGTTCCTATTTGTTCTATCATGCTACCTGCTATCATCAAACGTACAGAGAAATTCAGTTTTTCAGAAAACGTCTCAATGAGCTTCCCACTTCTGCCTCTTAAGTCAAATTTTCCGTTGGAGTCTGTTCCAAGGATTTGATAAGGTGGCATGTTCATGCTAGTAAGCATCAAGGGACATCCATGCAGATTTTTTACTTTTAGGGGAAACAGGTTGAGGTTAGTTTTACTTTTATGAAGATTTAATACACGCATAAACGTACTTTTTATTTCACGACCACAACTTTGAAAGGGGAAATAAGTATATATGGAGAATATGTATTCATCTGGTTCTGGCTTAGAAACGATGAGAATAATATTTAGGATGCTTATCTCATAAGATAGTTTGAAAATTTCGTTTATGTCTTTTTCGTTATAATTCACTGTCATTAGAACAACAATGAATTGTGATCGAGCACTCAATAATTTCAGTACTTCAATATATCTAAGCAAGAGTCGGAAAGAAAGTGCGTCTTTTAGTAGAATTAGATATTTCGTAGAATGTCTTTCACTTTCCAAATTACGAAATAAATTTATATTTGGTCCTTCTACTTTATTTATTTTAACACTTATTACAGGTTCTTCATACTGTCTTATAAAGAAGTCACTGATTCTCATGTTGTCGTCTGTTGACAACATTAATATTCTGATATTACGAAAATAGTCTCTTAAAATTTGTGTAACGCACTCACTGAGAAAATGCATTGTCTGTAATTGTTGATATTCTAAGTCTATATTCTTCTTTAGCCCATTAGCAGAGACCACAACTATAAGAAGAAATTGTAGAAAAAGTGAAATCCTCATGGTTATCAATAAGGGCGTTCTGCAAAGAAAAATACATTCGCAAACAGTAAATAGACTTGTTGGTAATAATTGGTGCTGTGTATAAAAAAAAGTTTTTTTAACATATTTATTGCTCAGCACACAATATTTTTCATACTATTGACATAAATTAATATGGTTAATACTGCACAAAGCATCCAGAAAGTAGCTTTCCCACGTGTCCCATAGCTAGGAAACCGTATGTTGCGCGAAGGGACTGCGTACACGAAAGAGAGTAAGGTCCCAGCTTGGAGCGTTCGCCAGCGGAACTTCCCTACTGCTCTCAGTAGTGTCATGGCAGTTGTTGAAGATGGACGTTCCTATTGCAGCTCCGGCCGCGTGTGAAGTGCGAGCAATGATAAAGTTTTTGAATACACGGAGCATAGCGCCAATTGAAATCCATCGTCAGAACAAGCCATGCTTAGTGCTGGTGTTGTCCTACTGCATGATAATACTTGCCCGAACACAGCTCGCCAGACAACAGATTTCCTGCAGCAGTTCGGCTGGGACATTTTGAATCATCCATCGTATAGCCCGGACCTCACTCTGAGCGATTCCCTCAGAGATATGCTCTTATACCTCAAGAGATTCATGTCAGGTGAGTATCAGCATTTTCAGAATGACGGAGAGGCGGAGGAGGTTGTCAAACAGTGATTCCAATCTCAGATGGTCAAGTTCTATGACACATTTATAGACAAGTTGATCCTACGGTATGACAAATGTCTGAATGCTGGTGGTGAACATGTTGAAAAATTGCTAAATACTAGGGATGCGCACAAGATGAGTCGAGACAGGATTTTCGTGACAAAATTCGAGTCGAGACACGGCTCTTCCAATAGAGAAATATACATTTTTCGAGTTAAGACATCACTTTTTCAGCACAATTTCGAGCCGAGGCAGCCACAAATCTTGTCTCGTGCGCATCCCTACTAAACACATCCTGTACCTGGTACAATAAATGCTTGCATTCAATTGTGATTTTTTTTTTTCTATTCAAGTCTTTGAAAAAGCTGCTTTCCGGATACACCTCGTATCTGTGTCTGGATGTTGTTCCCAAAACAAGTTCTTACTCACGTAACGTAGCTCTAGTCACGAATACAAATCTTACATAAATATTTATTTGTAAAAGTTTATTATTAAGTCATGTGCTGGTGATATGAGGTATTGTGACTTCAAGCAACAAGAAATCAGTTAATTGGTAAACGTTGACGCTAATACTATTCTAAATATTGAGCTATAAAACCGTGAACCAACTTACAAACATAAAAATAATATTATTTTGTAGTGTTTGTTAGTCGTTAAACTGTAGTACAGTAATATAAAAATTTGAAATTATAATAGCAATTTATCTAATTTGAAAAGTTGAAATTGAAAGTAAATTTCTCACTATAAAGTATTACTCATATCGCCTGTTTATTTCAAGAGGGGTATAACTAAAAAATTCTTAACTTGTCAGAAGAAGCATTTGAAAGTTTTAAAACGCGGTGAAAACGACTTAGAGCAAGAACGACACAAGTGCTCTGTAACGTTCGGTTTCGGAAGCACTGCGATTTTTTTCTTTTTTTTTCTTTTTTTACTGGTGATAGACATGAAGATTACCTCTCATTTTCTGCTCATAAGTCAATAAGGGTAATTTTTGAGTTATATCACTCTTGAAATAAACAGGCGATATATTCCCTTTATATTTTCCTGGTTAATTTTAAACTGATTTTGTATTTCCCTTCTCATACGTATCTGATGCTAGAATAAAGTCAAAGTTGGATGATTTTGATAACACTCGAAAAGTTACTATTCTAAGTATCTGCACTGTGAGTTATTTCCTTTAACTCTTTCCGGCACGGAGAAATGTTTTCTTCATACCCCTATGTTGCACGCGAAAAATAATTCTTTAGTAAATATAAACCATATGTATTTTTGAATATATTAGACCCAATAAAATACAGCAATAATATATTTTATCATAGTTTATAATTATTGGCGCCAAAATTTGGTGATGCATTTATTGCATCACTGTGCAACAACACTAATGCCTTTCCATAAATATGATGCTCTTGATCTAAAACTAAATTATATATTATGTAGTATGAAATTATGTATTATGTAATATTATGTATTATGCAATAAATAGAACGCATATGACGTCACGCCGTTCCCCCTGGGCTAACTTTGTTCATTATAATTTCTTTTTGGCAGTGAAAGCACGCCAAAGTTAATTTTATGAAGTGGGAGGACGGCATTTCTCCACGATACCCCTCATTTTATCGTTCTACTTATGTATGAAATACATGTAAAAATATTTTCTCTGAAAAGTCAAGACTTTTGTTAAAAACTAAATTTTCTGAGGTAGGACTGCGCCCTCGGAGCTCCCCCAGGATTACATTATTGGTGTTATTGTATTCTATATTTTTTTTAAAAATACCATCAATGAATATATTACACGTACCTTCCGAGGTATGAGAAACACACGTTCAGATAACCAATATTGTTTCTATCGGCTTCTTGCACAGTGATGCAACTTTTGCATCACAACAAATAACATAAAAATCACGAATTTAATTCGGGTGACTTCTACATCACCTGCGCTATATCCCAAGAATCTAAAATACAAGAACTCATAGACAAAATACATAAATTAGTATGATTTCAAATAACATTACCAATTTAATTATCACCGCATTCACTACGTGCAAATAGAACCACAAAACGAGAGAATATGACAATTGACTTTAAATAAGATGACGGGCAACCTAGTAACAAAGATCCTAACTACGTCGAATAAGTGATTCAAAATCTGCAGCACTGTGCAAGTATCGGCTGAGCGTTCACTAAAGTGATGCAATAAGTGCATCACTATGCAACATCGTTTAATAAATCGGTGATGCAAAAAATGCATCACTATGCCGCAAAGAGTTAATAATTTATAAGAACTTTATAATTAGTATTTTGAATTCCAGCTTTCGATTTCTCGAAACAACCTTATCATACAATCTCTCTTTAGAAAAAAAAACACTCCATTCTAATTAGTGCAGAAAAGAGCTATTTTGTTTCGTTCTTTACATTAATATTCTACACCTTAAAATTCCATAGATATAAAGGACAACGTTATGCTGAAAGGATGACTGTCCTCTAATGAAAATATAACTAAACTACCCTAGCGAAGTGATAACTTTACCCTTAAATTTTAGAGTTGCGGTTCAGAAAAGAATTAATGAGATAATTGTTACCTTTTGTTCTTTTAAGAATTAGATTAGATTCAATTGTAATATATTGATATATTTATATACGAGGGATACTCAAAGAATTCCCGAAATGTCGTTGTAGTTCGCATTTTTGATGCAATCACAACGAATCTTGGTCAATACAGTCCCCTAGGTTGCTTAATTCTGAATTTAACAAGGAACAGAGGAATATGTGGTGATCACTTAGCGCAATTTCACATATCGAGCAACGTGAAAAAAACATTAAGTCATGTGTAAATTGGGGAAAATTTGATTCAGAGAGTCTGACAGCCTTAAAACAGTTTAACACCATCGGATGGTTGGCTCTTCCCAAAGCTAAAAATCGGTTTTTCTCGTTTGGCCTATATAAAGGAGATCAAAACTAATGTCACAGCTGAACTTTGGAAGATACTAAAAGATGCCCTTCATCAGTGTTTCCCCCAATCACAGGAGAAATCGATAAGCGTGTGTGTGTGTTCCGAAGGTGTCGATTTTGAAGTCGATTAAGTAAATGTGACTTATATACTGGTAATAAAGAACTGCAACAGAATTCTGAGAGCTTTCTGACTGCCCTTCGTATAAATAAAAGAGCTCTGAGACATTATTATGAGGTTTTTGTTGCTGAGGAATAGAATACGAAGATAAAAGGTGTAATAGATACTAATAAGAGTTCCTCATATATTTAAGTGGATATAAATATTTGTATTGGATTTTAATGAAGGAAGCATGAATGTTTAATGAAGGAAGCATTAATGAGAATTGGAGATTTCAACATTGGAAGGCAGATCATTAACAAAATCAGGTATCCAGATCTTACGGTTATTATAGCTAAAACTGTAGGAGGACTACAGGAGGAGATTGACAAAATAGTTGACATTGGTAAAGTATATAGAATGGAAATTAACATCAAAAAGTCGAAAGTCATGAGACTACCCCGTGGAAACACTCTTTTACGGATCAAAGTAGAACAAAGAGAACTTGAAGAGGTCGACGATTTCAAGTATCTGGAAAGTATTTGGACGAGAGACGCGTACTGCACCAAAGAAATCAGGTCAAGAATTGCCATAACCAAAGAAGCATTCAACAAGAAAAGATCTCTCTTAACTAGCAGGCTTAATATTGGACTTAAGAAGAAGTTGGTTAAGTGTTTTATATAGAGCATATTGGACTGTATGGTTCGGAGACTTGGACATTACGGAAGTTACAGAAGAAATATTAGGAAAGTTTCGAAATGTGGTTTTGGAGGAGGAAAATGAAGAAGATAAAATGGAGAGAGAACAACAAACGAAGATTTTAAAATGGATAGGAGAGAAGAGGACACTTCTAGCCAACATCCTTGATAGGAAAGCCAATTGGATTGGACACATCTGGCGAAGAAATTGTCTTCTTCATTCCACCATAGTAGGAAAGATGGAAGGAAAGCGAGGAATAGGAAAAAGAACACAAGTGATCGATGATTTGAAAAATAGAAGAAAATATTGGGAGTTAAAAGAGGAAGCTTAAAATCGAGAAACATGGAAGAAACATTTCCAGACCCAAACTGAAAATTAAGAAGAAGAAAAGAAAAAAACTCATTTGTCCCAGGACCTGCCAAAAGGCAGAATACTTAATAATAATAATAATAATAATAATAATAATAATAATAATAATAATAATAATAATAATAATAATAATAATAATAATAATAATAATAATAATAATAATAATAATAATAATAATAATAATTATAATAATAATAAACAGGATTTTAAGGGTAGCTATTATATACTAAGCCTAACAGAATCATTGTATCTTGACATTTTGGCTCTTCGAGATAATTGTTTCGGTCGTAAAGAAGAACGAAGAGTAGTCACTTCAGAACTAAAAGTTGAACACGTGATGAATTTGAGATTTCAACTTTGTAAAATTAAAGTGTCTGCAGCGTTTAGAGAATATCTTCGACTACACGAAGTTGTACGTGAAACTTTTCTTAAACTGAAGTATATTCTCAACACTATGCCCATATCTTCCAGTGAATGTGATTTGAGGTTTCTCACAAAATGAACCTGATCTCGACACCAGAGAAAGCATCACTGAAAGTTAACATTATTACAAATCTACCTTTTCATCAGGAATATACAACCACCGCTATTTCTGTTTTATCCATCTAAATATGTAAAGTCATGTTTGCTACTAGATCATTATTCAATTGTGGATACCGGGATCTTCATTTTGTACATGTGTTGGTCTTTCAGCACGTGGTGCGTCTTCGAGACAGAAAATGAGAAAATCTCGTCATCTTCAAGAAAGAACATCCAACATGATGGCATAAAAAAAGATATTATTTTTTTAATTTCCAATAGTCTGGAAAAATTGCCCTTTCATATGGACGTGCCAAAACTAAAATTTGATCGGAGCATATTTTGATCGGAGCCTATTTTGAAGTGCTGGCAAGTATGACAAACTTTCATATATTAGACACTTATTTTATTTCAGCCTTTTTACTCTTCGTTTATTTCCACTATAAAAACTTTGACTGTACTTGGTATATCTTTTCATTAATAAAATAACTTGTTTTGGTGGAAAGGTTCAAACTTATTATGAAGTTTAAAAAAACTAAATAATAAGCAACAAATGTGCAAAAGAAGTATTTAAAACAAAAGAAAAAAAATTGTGGATCATTTTCAAAAGAAGGTTTTATTAAAATAAAAATTACATCTGAGAAGATTACCTCAACATTTAACACACAAAACAAACAGTTCGTTGTACCAAAGCACTCAAGAACAAATATTTTCAATTGGTAATATCTATTTAATTTCTAAAAGATTTAAATGGTTTAATTCTGTTTTCTATTACGTATAGAATTATGTGCATCATATGTGTAGACACATACAAACAATGCTATTCATTTTAACTATATTTTAAGTTTGTTTCTAAAACTAGTGTTAAACATATCACATTAAATTGGCAAAAAATTGCAAAATCAGCAGAATTTGTCTAGATAAAACGTTTTTAAAGTGTATATTTTGTTTAAAGTGTTTTCGTAATCTCATAAAATTTCCTTAGTATTAATTGCATTATTTCACACAAAATGCGTCAACAAAAGATTCAAGAACAAGCATAACTTTTTTTAAAAAAATACTTATTTTTTAAACTTGTCAAATGTTTAATCTCTTTGCAACACCTCAAAATATTGTAGTACATCAGCAAAATATTTACTTGCTATTCTATCTGCACATAAACGGAAACTTTTGATCACTATTAGAATTCTTAATTCGAAAAAAGTACTTTACTCAGTTTTCGTTCTTCCCTAACGGCCAAACATATATTTTAACTTATTCGTCAAGAGTTCTGCTACAAAGGCGATGACGCTAAGAAATAAACCAAAGATAAGTAACAAAAACGCACCCAAGAAGTCAGAAACGTTGACGATTCGAAATCTGTAGTTAGAAGTTTTCTTTGCTACATTAGCCGCAACCGAATGTATAACATCCTGGTGCCATATGTGAATAAGACCAGCAGAATCACAAGCTTCAATAATATCTTCAAACACATCAACAAATGGAGAACCTCTTCGCATTAAATAGAAACCAGGATAAGAAGCAACTTGTTCTGAAACTATATGCATCATGGATTTTCCGGTAGAGTCAGTAAATGATTCCATTCGGATCATGTATTCTGAAACAGCTTTCAGCCAAAAGAAACCGTAGTTCTTTGTTTGAACAACTTTTCTATAGCCTTCCATCATAGAATCAACTCCTACATAGTTATCATATATTGCCTTGAGAGTTGGGTTTGAAGAATGTTCAAAGTAGTGACGGTTTCCGTGAATTCCACCAACCATCATGCCAGACCTCACCATTGCCTGCAAAGTGTCAATAGGAGGATACTTCTTAGGAAATGTCAAAAATCCAAACAAAGCGGCCTGATAACTATTGAACAGAACAAAAGCTGGGTAAGACCAAGCTAAAAATACGAATCTTATTATCCCGATGTTTCCAGGATCTTTAGTTGAGATTCCTAACAAAACACACATATTTTGTAAGAAAGTCAGCGTAAGAGAATTCTTTTTACGTAAAGCAACTACTTTTGTGGTGTGCATAACAACAGAACACACTACATAAGCAACCACAGTTACCATCCAAATAACAGGTTGAAACGGAAAATAAATGTTCAACCATCGAGGATAGAATTCAGAGGCAGCTACAACAAAGGATACGTAAATAAAATCCCTTGCATATATTTGTTCAAACAGTTCCCGAAAAGTATAAGCTGTAGATAAGAAACTTATATCACCTTCAAAACGTCCTACGATTACACCATCTAACGTGCCAGTCCTGTTAAATGTTCCTATTCGTTCTATCATGCTACCTGCTATCATCAAACGTACAGAGAAATTCAGTTTTTCAGAAAACGTCTCAATGAGCTTCCCACTTCTGCCTCTTAAGTCAAATTTTCCGTTGGAGTCTGTTCCAAGGATTTGATAAGGTGGCATGTTCATGCTAGTAAGCATCAAGGGACATCCATGCAGATTTTTTACTTTTAGGGAAAACAGTTTGAGGTTAGTATTACTTTTATGAAGATTTAATACACGCATAAACGTACTTTTTATTTCACGACCACAACTTTGAAAGGGGAAATAAGTATATATGGAGAAAATGTATTCATCTGGTTCTGGCTTAGAAACGATGAGAATAATATTTAGGATGCTTATCTTATAAGATAGTTTGAAAATTTCGTTTATGTCTTTTTCGTTATAATTCACTGTCATTAGAACAACAATGAATTGTGAACGAGCACTCAATAATTTCAGTACTTCAATATATCTAAGCAAGAGTCGGAAAGAAAGTGCGTCTTTTAGTAGAATTAGATATTTCGTAGAATGTCTTTCACTTTCCAAATTACGAAATAAATTTATATTTGGTCCTTCTACTTTATTTATTTTAACACTTATTACAGGTTCTTCATACTGTCTTATAAAGAAGTCACTGATTCTCATGTTGTCGTCTGTTGACAACATTAATATTCTGATATTACGAAAATAGTCTCTTAAAATTTGTGTAACGCACTCACTGAGAACATGCATTGTCTGTAATTGTTGATATTCTAAGTCTATATTCTTCTTTAGCCCATTAGCAGAGACCACAACTATAAGAAGAAATTGTAGAAAAAGTGAAATCCTCATGGTTGTCAATAAGGGCGTTCTGCAAAGAAAAATACATTCGCAAACATTAAATAGACTTGTTGGTAATAATTGGTATTGTGTATAAAAAAAAGTTTTTTTAACATATTAATTGCTCAGCACACAATATTTTTCATACTATTGACATAAATTAATATGGTTAATACTGCACAAAGCATCCAGAAAGTAGCTTTCCCACGTGTCCCATAGCTAGGAAACCGTATGTTGCGCGAAGGGACTGCGTACACGAAAGAGAGTAAGGTCCCAGCTTGGAGCGTTCGCCAGCGGAACTTCCCTACTGCTCTCAGTAGTGTCATGGCAGTTGTTGAAGATGGACGTTCCTATTGCAGCTCCGGCCGCGTGTGAAGTGCGAGCAATGATAAAGTTTTTTAATACACGGAGAATAGCGTCAATTGAAATCCATCGTCAGAACAAGCCATGCTTAGTGCTGGTGTTGTCCTACTGCATGATAATACTCGCCCGAACACAGCTCGCCAGACAACAGATTTCCTGCAGCAGTTCGGCTGGGACATTTTGAATCATCCATCGTATAGCACGGACCTCACTCTGAGCGATTCCCTCAGAGATATGCTCTTATACCTCAAGAGATTCATGTCAGGTGAGCATCAGCATTTTCAGAATGACGGAGAGGCGGAGGAGGTTGTCAAACAGTGATTCCAATCTCAGATGGTCAAGTTCTATGACACATTTATAGACAAGTTGATCCTACGGTATGACAAATGTCTGAATGCTGGTGGTGAACATGTTGAAAAATTGCTAAATACTAGGGATGCGCACAAGATGAGTCGAGACAGGATTTTCGTGACAAAATTCGAGTCGAGACACGGCTCTTCCAATAGAGAAATATACATTTTTCGAGTTAAGACATCACTTTTGCAGCACAATTTCGAGCCGAGGCAGCCACAAATCTTGTCTCGTGCGCATTCCTACTAAACACATCCTGTACCTGGTACAATAAATGCTTGCATTCAATTGTGATTTTTTTTTCTATTCAAGTCTTTGAGAAAGCTGCTTTCCGGATACACCTCGTATCTGTGTCTGGATGTTGTTCCCAAAACAAGTTCTTACTCACGTAACGTAGCTCTAGTCATGAATACAAATCTTACATAAATATTCATTTGTAAAAGTTTATTATTAAGTCATGTGCTGGTGATATGAGGTATTGTGACTTCAAGCAACAAGAAATCAGTTAATTGGTCAACGTTGATGCTAATACTATTCTAAATATTGCGCTATAAAACCGTGAACCAACTTACAAACATAAAAATAATATTATTTTGTAGTGTTTGTTAGTCGTTAAACTGTAGTACAGTAATATAAAAATTTGAAATTATAATAGCAATTTATCTAATTTGAAAAGTTGAAATTGAAAGTAAATTTCTCACTATAAAGTATTACTCATATCGCCTGTTTATTTCAAGAGGGGTATAACTCAAAAATTCTTAACTTTTCAGAAGAAGCATTTGAAAGTTTTAAAACGCGGTGAAAACGACTTAGAGCAAGAACGACACAAGTGCTCTGTAACGTTCGGTTTCGGAAGCACTGCGATTTTTTTTTTTTTTTTTTTTTTTTTTACTGGTGATAGACATGAAGGTTACCTCTCATTTTCTGCTCATAAGTCAATAAGGGTGATTTTTGAGTTATATCACTCTTGAAATAAACAGGCGATATATTCCCTTTATATTTTCCTGGTTAATTTTAAACTGATTTTGTATTTCCCTTCTCATACGTATCTGATGCTAGAATAAAGTCAAAGTTGGATGATTTTGATAACACTCGAAAAGTTACTATTCTAAGTATCTGCACTGTGAGTTATTTCCTTTAACTCTTTCCGGCACGGAGAAATGTTTTCTTCATACCCCTATGTTGCACGCGAAAAATAATTCTTTAGTAAATATAAACCATATGTATTTTTGAATATATTAGACCCAATAAAATACAGCAATAATATATTTTATCATAGTTTATAATTATTGGCGCCAAAATTTGGTGATGCATTTATTGCATCACTGTGCAACAACACTAATGCCTTTCCATAAATATGATGCTCTTGATCTAAAACTAAATTATATATTATGTAGTATGAAATTATGTATTATGTAATATTATGTATTATGAAATAAATAGAACGCATATGACGTCACGCCGTTCCCCCTGGGCTAACTTTGTTCATTATAATTTCTTTTTGGCAGTGAAAGCACGCCAAAGTTAATTTTACGAAGTGGGAGGACGGCATTTCTCCACGATACCCCTCATTTTATCGTTCTACTTATGTATGAAATACATGTAAAAATATTTTCTCTGAAAAGTTAAGACTTTTGTTAAAAACTAAATTTTCTGAGGTAGGACTGCGCCCTCGGAGCTCCCACAGGATTACATTATTGGTGTTATTGTATTCTATATTTTTTAAAAAATACCATCAATAAATATATTACACGTACCTTCCGAGGTATGAGAAACACACGTTCAGATAACCAATATCGTTTTCTATCGGCTTCTTGCACAGTGATGCAACTTTTGCATCACAACAAATAACATAAAAATCACGAATTTAATTCGGGTGACTTCTACATCACCTGCGCTATATCCCAAGAATCTAAAATACAAGAACTCATAGACAAAATACATAAATTAGTATGATTTCAAATAACATTACCAATTTAATTATCACCGCATTCACTACGTGCAAATAGAACCACAAAACGAGAGAATATGACAATTGACTTTAAATAAGATGACGGGCAACCTAGTAACAAAGATCCTAACTACATCGAATAAGTGATTCAAAATCTGCAGCACTGTGCAAGTATCGGCTGAGCGTTCACTAAAGTGATGCAATAAGTGCATCACTATGCAACATCGTTTAATAAATCGGTGATGCAAAAAATGCATCACTATGCCGCAAAGAGTTAATAATTTATAAGAACTTTATAATTAGTATTTTGAATTCCAGCTTTCGAATTCTCGAAACAACCTTATCATACAATCTCTCTTTAGAAAAAAAAACACTCCATTCTAATTAGTGCAGAAAAGAGCTATTTTGTTTCGTTCTTTACATTAATATTCTACACCTTAAAATTCCATAGATATAAAGGACAACGTTATGCTGAAAGGATGACTGTCCTCTAATGAAAATATAACTAAACTACCCTAGCGAAGTGATAACTTTACCCTTAAATTTTAGAGTTGCGGTTCAGAAAAGAATTAATGAGATAATTGTTACCTTTTGTTCTTTTAAGAATTAGATTAGATTCAATTGTAATATATTGATATATTTATATACGAGGGATACTCAAAGAATTCCCGAAATGTCGTTGTAGTTCGCATTTTTGATGCAATCACAACGAATCTTGGTCAATACAGTCCCCTAGGTTGCTTAATTCTGAATTTAACAAGGAACAGAGGAATATGTGGTGATCACTTAGCGCAATTTCACATATCGAGCAACGTGAAAAAAACATTAAGTCATGTGTAAATTGGGGAAAATTTGATTCAGAGAGTCTGACAGCCTTAAAACAGTTTAACACCATCGGATGGTTGGCTCTTCCCAAAGCTAAAAATCGGTTTTTCTCGTTTGGCCTATATAAAGGAGATCAAAACTAATGTCACAGCTGAACTTTGGAAGATACTAAAAGATGCCCTTCATCAGTGTTTCCCCCAATCACAGGAGAAATCGATAAGCGTGTGTGTGTGTTCCGAAGGTGTCGATTTTGAAGTCGATTAAGTAAATGTGACTTATATACTGGTAATAAAGAACTGCAACAGAATTCTGAGAGCTTTCTGACTGCCCTTCGTATAAATAAAAGAGCTCTGAGACATTATTATGAGGTTTTTGTTGCTGAGGAATAGAATACGAAGATAAAAGGTGTAATAGATACTAATAAGAGTTCCTCATATATTTAAGTGGATATAAATATTTGTATTGGATTTTAATGAAGGAAGCATGAATGTTTAATGAAGGAAGCATTAATGAGAATTGGAGATTTCAACATTGGAAGGCAGATCATTAACAAAATCAGGTATCCAGATCTTACGGTTATTATAGCTAAAACTGTAGGAGGACTACAGGAGGAGATTGACAAAATAGTTGACATTGGTAAAGTATATAGAATGGAAATTAACATCAAAAAGTCGAAAGTCATGAGACTACCCCGTGGAAACACTCTTTTACGGATCAAAGTAGAACAAAGAGAACTTGAAGAGGTCGACGATTTCAAGTATCTGGAAAGTATTTGGACGAGAGACGCGTACTGCACCAAAGAAATCAGGTCAAGAATTGCCATAACCAAAGAAGCATTCAACAAGAAAAGATCTCTCTTAACTAGCAGGCTTAATATTGGACTTAAGAAGAAGTTGGTTAAGTGTTTTATATAGAGCATATTGGACTGTATGGTTCGGAGACTTGGACATTACGGAAGTTACAGAAGAAATATTAGGAAAGTTTCGAAATGTGGTTTTGGAGGAGGAAAATGAAGAAGATAAAATGGAGAGAGAACAACAAACGAAGATTTTAAAATGGATAGGAGAGAAGAGGACACTTCTAGCCAACATCCTTGATAGGAAAGCCAATTGGATTGGACACATCTGGCGAAGAAATTGTCTTCTTCATTCCACCATAGTAGGAAAGATGGAAGGAAAGCGAGGAATAGGAAAAAGAACACAAGTGATCGATGATTTGAAAAATAGAAGAAAATATTGGGAGTTAAAAGAGGAAGCTTAAAATCGAGAAACATGGAAGAAACATTTCCAGACCCAAACTGAAAATTAAGAAGAAGAAAAGAAAAAAACTCATTTGTCCCAGGACCTGCCAAAAGGCAGAATACTTAATAATAATAATAATAATAATAATAATAATAATAATAATAATAATAATAATAATAATAATAATAATAATAATAATAATAATAATAATAATAATAATAATAATAATAATAATAATTATAATAATAATAAACAGGATTTTAAGGGTAGCTATTATATACTAAGCCTAACAGAATCATTGTATCTTGACATTTTGGCTCTTCGAGATAATTGTTTCGGTCGTAAAGAAGAACGAAGAGTAGTCACTTCAGAACTAAAAGTTGAACACGTGATGAATTTGAGATTTCAACTTTGTAAAATTAAAGTGTCTGCAGCGTTTAGAGAATATCTTCGACTACACGAAGTTGTACGTGAAACTTTTCTTAAACTGAAGTATATTCTCAACACTATGCCCATATCTTCCAGTGAATGTGATTTGAGGTTTCTCACAAAATGAACCTGATCTCGACACCAGAGAAAGCATCACTGAAAGTTAACATTATTACAAATCTACCTTTTCATCAGGAATATACAACCACCGCTATTTCTGTTTTATCCATCTAAATATGTAAAGTCATGTTTGCTACTAAATCATTATTCAATTGTGGATACCGGGATCTTCATTTTGTACATGTGTTGGTCTTCCAGCACGTGGTGCGTCTTCGAGACAGAAAGCGAGAAAATCTCGTCGTCTTCAAGAAAGAACATCCAACATGATGGCATAAAAAGATTTTTTTTTTTTTTTAATTTCCAATAGTCTGGAAAAATTGCCCTTTCATATGGACGTGCCAAAACTAAAATTTGATCGGAGCATATTTTGATCGGAGCCTATTTTGAAGTGCTGGCAAGTATGACAAACTTTCATATATTTGACACTTATTTTATTTGAGCCTTTTTACTCTTCGTTTATTTCCACTATAAAAACTTTGACTGTACTTGTTACATCTTTTCATTAATAAACTAACTTGTCTTAGTGGAAGGGATTCAAACTTATTATGAGGTTTAAAAAAATCTAAATAATAAGCAACAAATGTGCAAAAGAAATATTTAAAACAAAAGAAAAAATTATGTGGACCATCTTCAAAAAAAGGTTTTATTAAAATAAAAATTACATCTGAAAAGATTACCACAACATTTAACACACAAAACAAACAGTTCGTTGTACCAAAGCACTGAAGAACAAATATTTTCAAATGGTAATATCTATTCAATTTGTAAAAGATTTAAATGGTTTAATTTTGTTTTCTATTACGTATAGAATTTTCTGCATCATATGTGTAGACACATACAAACAATGCAATTCATTTTAACTATATTTTAAGTTTGTTTCTAAAACTAGTGTTAAACATATCACATTAAATTGGCAAAAAATAGGAAAATCAGCAGAATTTGTCTGGATAAAACTTTTTTTACAGTGTATATTTGGTTTAAAATATTTTCGTAATCTCATAAAATTTCCTTAGTATTAATTGCATTATTTCACACCAAATGCGTCAACAAAAGCTTCAATAACAAGCATAACTTTTTTGAAAAAAAAACTTATTTTTTAAACTTGTCAAATGTTTAATCTCTTCGCAACACCTCAAAATATTGTAGTACATCAGCAAAATATTACTTGCTACTTTATCTGCACGTAAACGGCCACTTTTGGTCACTATCAGAAATCTTAATTCGAAAAAAGCACTTTACTCAGTTTTCGTTCCTCCCCAAACGTCCAAATTTATGTTTTAACTTATTCGTCAAGAGTTCTGTTACAAAGGCGATGACGCTAAGAAATAAACCAAAGATAAGTAACAAAAACGCACCAAAGAAGTCAGAAATGTTGAAGACTCGAAATCTGTAGTTTGAAGTTTTCTTTGCTGCATTAGCCGCAACCGAATGTAAAACGTCCTGGTGCCATATTTGAATAAGACCAGCAGAATCACAAGCTTCAATAATATCTTCAAACACATCAACAAGTGGAGAACCTCTTCGCATTAAATAGAAACCAGGATAATAGGCAACTGGTTCTGAAACTATATGCATCATGGACTTCCCGGTAGAGTCAGTAAATGATTCCATTTGCATCATGTATTCTGAAACAGCTTTCATCCAAAAGAAACCGTAGTTCTTTGTTTGAACAACTTTTCTATAGCCTTCCATCACAGAATCAACTCCTACATAGTTATCATATATTGCCTTGATAGCTGGGTTTGAAGAATCTTCAAAGTAGTGACGGTTTCCGTGAATTCCACCAACCATCATGCCAGACGTCACCATTTCCTGCAAAGTGTCAATAGGAGGATACTTCTTAGGAAAAGTCAAAAATCCAAACAAAGCGGCCTGATAACTATTGAACAGAACAAAAGCTGGGTAAGACCAAGCTAAAAATACGAATCTTATTATCCCGATGTTTCCAGGATCTTTAGTTGAGATTCCTAACAAAACACACATATTTTGTAAGAACGTCAGCGTAAGAGAATCCTTTTTACGTAAAGCAACTACTTTTGTGGTGTGCATAACAAGAGAACACACTACATAAGCAACCATAGTTACCATCCAAATAACAGGTTGAAACGGAAAATAAATGTTCAACCATCGAGGATAGAATTCAGAGGCAGGTACAATAAAGGATCCGTAAATAAAATCCCTAGCATATATTGGTTCAAACAGATCCCGAAAAGTATAAACTGTAGATAAGAAACTTATATCACCTTCAAAAAGTCCTACCATTACACCAACTAACTTGCCACGTAGAGTACCGTTAGGAAATGTTTCCATTCGTTCTATCTCGCTATTTGCGCGTATCAAAATTAGAGAGAAATTAAGTTTTCTAGAAAACGTCTCAATGAGCTTCCCACTTCTGCCTTTTAAGTCAAGCTTTCCGTTGGAGTCTGTTTCAAGGATTTGATATGGTGGCATGTTCATGCTAGTAAGTATCAAGGGACATCCATGCAGATTTTTTACTTTTAGGGGAAACAGGTTGAGATTAGTTTTACTTTTATGAAGATTTAATACACACATAAACGTGTTTTTTATTTCAAGACCACAACTTTGAACATAGGGGAAATAAGTATATATGGAGAAAATGTATTCATCTGGTTCTGGCTTAGAAACGATGAGAATAATATTTAAGATGCTTTTCTCAAAAGATAGTTTGAAAATTTCGTTTATGTCTTTTTCGTTATAATTCACTGTCATTAGAACAACAATGAATTGTGATCGAGTATTCCATAATTTCAGTACTTTTATATATATAAGCAAGTATCGGAAAGAAACTACGTCTTTTAGTAGAATTACATATTTCGTAGAATGTCTTTCACTTTCCAAATTACGAAATAAATTTATATTTGGTACTTCTAGTTTATTTATGTTAATACTTATTACAGGTTCTTCATACTGTCTTATAAAGAAGTCACTGATTTTCATGTTGTCGTCAGTTGACAACATTAATATTCTGATATTACGAAAATAGTCTCTTAAAATTTGTGTAACGCACTCACTGAGAACATGCATTGTCTGTAATTGTTGATATTCTAAGTCTATATTCTTCTTTAGCCCATTAGCAGAGACCACAACTATAAGAAGAAATTTTACAAAAAGTGAAATCCTCATGGTTATCAATAAGGGCGTTCTGCAAAGAAAAATACATTCGCAAACACTAAATAGACTTGTTGGTAAAAAAAAGTTTTTTAACATATTTATTGCTCAGCACACAATATTTTTCATACTATTGACATAAATTAATATGGTTAATACTGCAAGAATCATCCAGAAAGTAGCTTTCCCACGCGTCCCATAGCTAAGAACCCGTATGTTGCGCGAAGGGACTGCGTACACGAAAGAGAGTGAGGTACCAGCTGGGAGCGTTCGCCAACGGAACTTCCCTACTGATCTCAGTAATGTCATGGCAGTGGTTGAAGATAGACGTTCCTATTCCAGCTCCAGCTGCGTGTTAACTGCGAGTAATGATAAAGTTTTTGAATACACGGAGCATAGCGCCAATTGAAATCCATCGTCAAAACAAGCGGCATGGGATGCTTGGTGCTGGTGTTGTCCTGCTGCGTGATAATACTCGCCCGAACACAGCTCGCCAGACAACAGATTTCCTGCAGCAGTTCGGCTGGGACATTTTGGACCATCCACCGTAGAGCCCGGACCTCACTCTGAGCGATGACCATTTGTTCTTATACCTCAAGAGATTCATGTCAGATGAGCATCGGCATTTTCAGAATGACGGAAAGGCGGAGGAGGTTGTCAAACAGCGATTCCAATCTTAGGTGGTCGAGTTCTATGGCACAGATATAGACAGTTGATCCTACGGTATGACAAATGTCTGAATGCTGGTGGTGAATATGTTGGAAAATACCTAAACACATCCTGTACCTGATAGAATAAATGTTTGCATTCAATTGTGTTTTGTTTCTGTTCAAGGTCTTTGAGAAAGCTGCTTTCCGGATACGCCTCGTATCTGTGTCTGGATGTTGTTCCCAAAACAAAGTTCTTACTTACGTAATGTAGCTGTAGTCACGAATACAAATCTTACATAAATATTCATTTGTAAAAGTTTATTATTAAGTCATGTGCTGGTGATATGAGGCATTGTGACTTTAAGTAACAAGAAATCAGTTAATTGGTCAACGTTGATGCTAATACTATTCTAAATATTGAGCTATAAAACCGTGAACCAACTTACAAACATAAAAATAATATTATCTTGTGGTGTTTGTTAGTCGTTAAACTGTAGTAATATAAAATTATACTGAAATTATAATAGCAACTTATCTAATTTGAAATGTTGAAATTGAAGGTAAATTTCTCACTATGAAGTATTACTCATATTGCCTGTTTATTTCAAGAGTGGCATAACTCAAAATTCCTGACTTTTCAGGAGAAGCATTTGAAAGTTTTAAAACGCGGTGAAAACGACTTAGAGCAAGAACGACACAAGTGCTCTTTAACATTCGGTTTTGGAAGCACTCTGTGATTTTTTTTTTTTAACCGGAGATAGACATCAAGATTACCTGTCATTTTCTGTCCATAAGTCAATAAGGGCGATTTTTGAGTTATGTCACTCTTGAAATAAACAGGCGATATATTCCGTTTATATTTTCCTGGTTAATTTTAAACTGATTTTGTCTTTCCCTTCTCATATGTATCTTATGTTAAAATAAAGTCGAAGTTAGATAATATTGATAAAGCTCGAAAAGTTGTTATTCTAAGTATCTGCACTTTGAGTTATTTCCTTTAATAATTTGTAACAACTTTATAATTAGTATTTTGATTTCCAGTTTTGATTTCTCAAAACAATCTTATCATACAATCTGTCTTTAGAAAAAAAACACTCCATTCTAATTAGTGCAGAAAAGAGCTATTTCGTTTCGTTCTTTACATTAATATTCTACACCTTAAAATTCCATAGATATAAAGGACAACGTTATATTGAAAGGATGACTGTCCTCTAATGAAAATATAACTAAACTACCCCAGCGAAGTGATAACTTGACCCTTAAACCTTAGAATTGCGGTTGAGAAAAGAATTAATGAGATAATTGTTACCTTTTGTTCTTTTAAGAATAAGATTAGATTCAATTGTAATATATTGATATATTTATATACGAGGGATAAACAAAGAATTCCTGAAATGATGTTGTAGTTCGCATTTGTGATGCAACCACAATGAATCTTCGTCAATACAGTCCCTAGATTGCCTAATTCTGAATTTAACAAGGAACAGAGGAATGTGTGGTGATCACTTAGCGCAATTTCATATATCGAGCAACGTCAAAAAAAAAAAAAAAAAAAAAAAACTTCATGTGTAAATTGGGGAAAATCTGATTCAGAGAGTCTGACAGCCTTAAAACAGTTTAACACCATCGGATGGTTGGCTCTTCCCAAAGCTAAAAATCGTTTTTTTCTCGTTTGGCCTACATAAAGGAGATCAAAATTAAAGTCACAGCTGAACTTTGGAAGATACTAAAAGATGCCCTTCATCAGTGTTTCCCCAGTCGCAGGAGGGATCGATTAGTGTGTGTTCCGAAGGTGTCGATTTTGACGTCGATTAAGTAAATGTGACTTATATTCTGGTAATAAAGAGCTGCAACAAAATTCTGAGAGCTTTCTGACAGCCCCTCGTATAAATAAAAGAGCTCTGAGACATTATTGTGAGGTTTTTGTTGCTGATGCATAGAATACGAAGGTAAAAGATGTAATAGATACTAATAAGAATTCCTCATATATTTAAGTGGATATAAATGTTTGTATTGGATTTTAATGAAGGCAGCATGAATGTTTAATGAAGGAAGCATTAATGGGAATTGAAGATTTCAAGATTGGAAGGCAGATCACTAACAAAATCTGGTATGCATATCTTACGGTTATTATAGCTAAAACTGAAGGAGGGCTACAGGAGAAAATTGACAAAATAGTTGACACTGGTAAAGTATATGGAATGGAAATCAACATCAAAAGTCGAAAGTGATGGGAATATCCCGTGCAAACGCTCTTTTACGGATCAGAGTACCACAAAGGGAACTCGAAGAGGTCGACGATTTCAAGTATCTGGAAAGTATTTGGACGAAAGACGCGTATTGCACCAAAGAGATCAGGTCAAGAATTGCAGTAGCGAAAGAAGCATTCAACAAGAAAAGATCACTCTTAACTAGCAGGCCTAATATTGTACTTAAGAAGAAATTGGTTAAATATTATATATGGAGCATATTGGACTGTATGGTTCAGAGACTTGGGCATTACGGAAGTTACAAAAGAAATATTAGGAAAGTTTCGAAATGTGGTGTTGGAGGAAAATGAAGAAGATAAAATGGAGAGAGAATAACAAACGAAGATTTTAAAATGGATAGGAGAGAAGAGGACACTTCTAGCCAACATCGTTAGTAGGAAAGCCAATTTGATTGGACATATCTTGCGAGGAAATTGTCTTCTTTATTCCACCATAGTAGGAAAGATGGAAGGAAAGCGAGGAGTAGGAAGAACACAACTGAGCAATGATTTGAAAAGTAAAAGAACGTATTGGGAGTTAAAAGAGGAAACTAAAAATCAAGAAACATGGAAGAAACATTTCCAGGCCCAAACTGAAACTGAAAATTAAGAAGAAAAGAGAAAACTAATTAGTCCCAGGATGTGCCAAAAGGCAGAATACTGAATAATAATAAGAATAATAATAATAATAATAATAATAATAATAATAATAATAATAATAATAATAATAATAATAATAATAATAATAATAATAATAATAATAATAATAATAATAATAATAATAATAATAATAATAATAATAATAATAATAATAATAATAATAATAATAATAATAATAATAATAATAATTATAATAATAATAAACAGGATTTTAAGGGTAGCTATTATATACTAAGCCTAACAGAATCATTGTATTTTGACATTTTGGCTCTTCGAGATAATTGTTTCGGTCGCAAAGAAGAACGAAGAGTAGTCATTTCAAAACTAAAAGTTGAACACGTGATGAATTTAAGATTTCAACTTCGTAAAATTGAAGTGTCTGCAGCGTTTAGGGAATATCTTCGATTACACGAAGTTGTACGTGAAACTTTTCTTAAACTGAAGTATATTCTCAACACTATGCCCATATCTTCCAGTGAATGTGATTTGAGGTTTCTAACAAATGATCTCGATACCAGAGAAAGCATAACTGAAAGTTAACATTATTACAAAACTACTTTTTCATCAGGAATATACAACCACCGCTACATCTGTTTTATCCATCTAAATATGTAAATTTATGATTGCTACTAGATCGCTATTCAATTCTGGATACCCGAATCAAAGTTTCAAAATACAGATGAAGAACTGGGAGATTTAGTAAAACTTTGAAGGCCTTATGCAGAGTCTTTTTGACTTATGCTCGTAATTAACGTCATACTAAAGGCCTGACTACTGCAGGAAACATGTTAGTCTAAATCTTTAGTATGGAACGAGTTTGCCTAAGGCCTTGGAGGTTTTGATAGGAGTTTGGTTTTTGCTCTTTGGATATTAATACGGAAACGGGTAATGAAGATAACTCTTTACTAAGAACTTAATATTTCAGTACTAGTATTAGCTTTCACACTAAAATCCACTAGTCCTGAACACTTTGCAGGAGTGTTTATAGGAACTTGTTCTATGTCTGTTCCTGCTGATTACACAACGACAAGTTTTCCTGAAGCAACAATAAATTTATGGGGAATACTGAGTTCTTGTACCTTTTCTTCTAGAAATAAAATCAATGATCCAAATGGAAGCAGTACTTACCAGTGAATGTGAGGGAGAACTTTTTTCATATTTCAGCAGCAACTTACTACATTCCCATATTGCTCATTTCGTCTATGCTTAAATTCAAGTTTTGATACAAACGGGAATAAACCTTGAACAGTGATTGAATTATTATGTTTCCTATTTCAGCGAGTATTAATTTTTGATGTTCATCTAGAGAATAAACTTATCAACATTTCAGATCTGGGGTAAATCAGTACTTCTGAAACTATAATTCTGTTTTCAGAGCAGTGTAAGGTAAAATATAATGTAATTTCAGATACTTCCTATTTTCTTTAAAAAAATATCAGAGTTAAAAATTTATAATGATAATTATTAATTTGTCAATATAGAGTGCTATGACCTTTAAATATATTTTTAATGCTTGCAATTGCAATATAAAAAAACCTAAATGTTAAAAATTACAACTTACATCACAGCCTGCTATCGAGATTTTATATTAAAACATATGTTTCAACAATCCCAGTATGTATATCATAAAATCCTGGCGTTAGATAGTTGTAATCCTGGTATTAGATGTTGTGTAGATGGTTGTAGACGTGTAAAGAAAATTGTCAGAAGGAATTTATGTCCTGTGATTGTTGCTATTAATGCGTGTTTCCAAGAAGTCTATTTTGATTTTATTGAGGTATTTATTGTCTCGTTCATACGTATATATCTCCGAGGGTTATAATAACCTCAAAACTCGCATTGAATGTTTTTTTTATCTGAACTTTTGATCAATAACGCGATGTTTTTTTCGCTCAAGTAATTCTGAAAATGAGTAAATGTACTTGCCAGTTTATGTGTTTTCCACTTTATGTATATAGAGAACATAATAACACCAACTTTAAAATGTCGTGTTATTAAAGAAAATGAAATAGAACCAATACAAACGATGTCTTACGTATTCAAAATCGATTCTTCAAAATGTTTTTTTTCTTAATGAAGGTCAAAGACTATTTTCTTTCTTTGCAATAACCTTTATGTAGTTTACTTGATTTAACACATTTATACGTGACGATCAAACTATTAGGGTTCATCTTTCATTACATCTACTACGCATGTAAATTTCTTCTCATAAATTTAAGTTGCGAAGTTCCTTTATATAAATTTAAGTTGTGAGGTTCCTCTCTCTCTCTCTCTCTCTCTCTCTATATATATATATATATATATATACATAAGTTCGGAAGTTCCTCCATAAAATTGTACGAACATTGCGGGTAATTATCACGAAAGTTTTTGACTCCAAGCACGTCTTAAGTTCACTTATATTAAGCCGAATTTGAATGTGCCTCTTAGCTAGGAAATGCCGAGTTTCCATCAACGGTTGTATTTGATTTGCAGACCACTTCTACTGATTACTGCCTGGCACTGGAGCTTCCATTGCAGGAGACTGTGTTGCAGTTAGATCAAGATATTGCATCCCACTACTCTTTACGGGCTTTTCATAGGTTGGTGATGGTGTTAACTCGACAATGGGACAAGCGCCGTTTGAGAAGACCGAAAGCACAATCATCCAATGGGCTGGCGTCTGGACCCTTGCAAGGGATTTTAGAGAAGGAAAGTGCCGCAATTCGAGTTTCCTGTTCCATACAGCGATAGACTTTCATCGATAGTTTCGCCGTGTGGCTGTATGCCTTGTATTGGTGCAGATGAACCGTGTTTACGTCTTGTCTGTATAATGCTGGGATTTCATGCTGGTACACTTCAGTCAGAAGATGAGTCTGGCAGCACGTAGCATTGATGTTGATGTCCCGCTTTACCTTTCAGAGACGCAGTTTGCCCCTGTGCCAGAAACCGACCACAACCATGAACCCTTTTGGGAAACGGTTATAGCTGCTCGCGTTGGTGTGGCGGGCCCTGGACTCTAAGCTGCATATTTCAGTATAATACGATCCACAGTAGCATTACCTGCTCGAAAATTACGTATTTGATACATTTCTACGACATTTGTCGGCGGGAAGGGCCACAATGAAATCTTCGCAGAATCTGCTCAGTTTTGGGGACATCAGGGTACACTCGATCGCACTACTGTACTATGTGACTAACCAGATCTTATCACTTACCTCGTGGCAATATTATGGCCAGTGGCGTATTTAGAGGGCTTCCGGACTTAAGCCCTCCCGAAATTTTATTTACTATATTAAGACAACATAATAGAGCACATACGGATCCATTCGACAACTAACCATAAGTTCATTACTAAACAATTCTTATAAGAAAATAGTAGACCAAGGTGTAATGGGCCATATATAGTAGTATACGGCGTACATCCATCTAATATATTTATATTCTAGCGTACACTCACCTTAAATTTACGAAAGAACGTATGTTTATGGGGCTGGGTATGTGCCATATTTCTAAAAGTGATCTAGCGTATACGTACCAAAATATTAGGTAAATTTTACAATGCATGCTCCAGTCGTGCATCGATAAGTAGGACCTCTTTAAAAGGGTATAGTAGAGTAGGGTGGGGTAGAATAGAGTAAGGTAAGAATAACTAGAGTAGAGTAGTAAGGTTGGGTTAGCTTAAATTTAGGAAAGTTTGAACCCATTTTGTTAAAATTAATAGAGTGTAATTTCTTGTCTCTGGGTGAACATAGCAACTGGACCGGGCATTGTAAAGTTATCCCCAAATATTTTAGTATTACATCACTATTGGTAAGGTATAAGCGTATACGAACTTGCCAGACATATAGTAGATGAATGCAAGTGCGATCTGAACTAAAGTGATCATTTGTGATTTTAGAATATAATTAATAACAACTATCTGTAAATTATATACTCTTGTATATGTTGGTTACTTACTAAATTATATTATGCTTGACATATAATAAATACTTCTGAATTTTTTGCATGTATCTAGGTAATTACAACCTTATTTCCATTTATTAGTGAGTGTTACTGGTAATACGCTTCATGTGGATTGACGGTAAAGCTGGCAAAATATTGCACTGCTCTAGCGAACATAGCGGAGTGGCTATTGTTACCTAGCTCTATTAGGACTTAACATTACCGACAGTAACTAAGTAACATTAAGTACCGCTATTATATTATGATTATTTTATTATTCCTGAGCAAAGAATGGACACTGTTACCAGTTTAGAAATATAACTATATATATATATATATATATATATATATATATATATATATATATATATATATATACAGAGGTTGTTCAGTCTACATTTGGCCAATTTCAACTTACCTAAAAATTTAGAAGAATCCATGGCGCCAGGTCCGTAAGTGCTCGATGTGTTTCCCTTGGCTCCTAACAATAGCCCGACAGCATAATTTCCACTGTAATAGGCTTCTCTGATGAACTGGGAGGGAAATCTTGCCCCATTCCGTTTGCACAGCTTTCCAAAGTCCTTCCACAGTTGTCACACGCCGTTTTCCCAAAGCCCGCTTCAGCAATCCAAATCCACAATAGTCCATAGGACTTTCATCTGGGAGTTTAACAGGTACCTCATTGAAAGGCATCACCTGTATACCACTTACCTCCTCCATCTCCCTGTAGAATGCGAGGGACGATCGTGAGGTACGTGATGAGGCCTTGTCCATGTGAATGCGCACCAGATTGGCGTCATTTCCGTACATTGTTGGAATCTCATGCTCGTAGATTGGCCGCATGATATGCTCCTGAAAGTACTGCGAATTTATTTTGCAGCTCTTCGCCACCCTACGAATCTTCAATTTACCTCGGTAACAGCAGCCAGTAACTACCATGATCCCTTTTGGGAAGGATTCTTTACAGACACGAACCCACCTTCTAAAGTTCTTGGCGCCTATCTCTCGGTACATGATGACTCTCGGTTTGCCGCAGTCGGAAAAGTGAATCCATGCTTCATCGAGCGTTACGACGTACATCCACCTTTGTTTTGCCAGGTGCCGTTCGTACAGCTTCCGGGCGTTACACTTTCGTCCCTTTTCGTGTCTTTTGGTTCATAGTTTTGTGTCAGTTTATGCACCTTGGGGATCCACTCTTCAATTGCTTTCAGATCGACATCTTTTGACTCACCACAAACTTCTCTCCACACAATATTATGCCTAGACTTAAAACTGTCCAACCACCCCGACGATGCTTTAAAATCGACTTTCCACAAAGACTTGGCAATCGAAAGAGCTTGAGCTTGTAAGATAGGATCTGAAATTGGCAAGTTTTTCGATCTGGCACTTACAAACCACTCTCATACCAGTTCCTTTATTTTCTCGTTGACCGTTACTTTTCCTACCCGCTTCGCGTTGCCATTCCCTTCCATCCAGCACTTCAGAATTTTGTCCTTGTTTTCAAGTGTATCATAAATTTGTGTTTTTTCGCACTTAAAACGATACATGATTTCTTTCACCGAAATTTTTCCTTTTCCTTGGATTCAATGATTTGTACTTTATCCTCCAAAGTGAGAGTCACGTGTCTTTTAGCCATTGTGTGTACGGCTAAAATAAAAACACTATAAAAACAGCTTGTTTTAACCACAGAAGAAAAAACACGATGCTGAACACAAACTCAGAACGCTGTAGAAATGTACTTGTACTCGCTCCACTCCCCCTCTAGTTCTGTTTTTGATGACAACTTTCTATCATTATGCTCGAAATGCATTTGCTTGGGGCAAATTTAGTGAACCGTGAACAATACCGTCCATATATACAGAGGTTGTTCAGTCTACATTTGGCCAATTTCAACTTACCTAAAAATTTAGAAGAATCCATGGCGCCAGGTCCGTAAGTGCTCGATGTGTTTCCCTTGGCTCCTAACAATAGCCCGACAGCATAATTTCCACTGTAATAGACTTCTCTGATGAACTGGGAGGGAAATCTTGCCCCATTCCGTTTGCACAGCTTTCCAAAGTCCTTCCACAGTTGTCACACGCCGTTTTCCCAAAGCCCGCTTCAGCAATCCAAATCCACAATAGTCCATAGGACTTTCATCTGGGAGTTTAACAGGTACCTCATTGAAAGGCATCACCTGTATACCACTTACCTCCTCCATCTCCCTGTAGAATGCGAGGGACGATCGTGAGGTACGTGATGAGGCCTTGTCCATGTGAATGCGCACCAGATTGGCGTCATTTCCGTACATTGTTGGAATCTCATGCTCGTAGATTGGCCGCATGATATGCTCCTGAAAGTACTGCGAATTTATTTTGCAGCTCTTCGCCACCCTACGAATCTTCAATTTACCTCGGTAACAGCAGCCAGTAACTACCATGATCCCTTTTGGGAAGGATTCTTTACAGACACGAACCCACCTTCTAAAGTTCTTGGCGCCTATCTCTCGGTACATGATGACTCTCGGTTTGCCGCAGTCGGAAAAGTGAATCCATGCTTCATCGAGCGTTACGACGTACATCCACCTTTGTTTTGCCAGGTGCCGTTCGTACAGCTTCCGGGCGTTACACTTTCGTCCCTTTTCGTGTCTTTTGGTTCATAGTTTTGTGTCAGTTTATGCACCTTGGGGATCCACTCTTCAATTGCTTTCAGATCGACATCTTTTGACTCACCACAAACTTCTCTCCACACAATATTATGCCTAGACTTAAAACTGTCCAACCACCCCGACGATGCTTTAAAATCGACTTTCCACAAAGACTTGGCAATCGAAAGAGCTTGAGCTTGTAAGATAGGATCTGAAATTGGCAAGTTTTTCGATCTGGCACTTACAAACCACTCTCATACCAGTTCCTTTATTTTCTCGTTGACCGTTACTTTTCCTACCCGCTTCGCGTTGCCATTCCCTTCCATCCAGCACTTCAGAATTTTGTCCTTGTTTTCAAGTGTATCATAAATTTGTGTTTTTTCGCACTTAAAACGATACATGATTTCTTTCACCGAAATTTTTCCTTTTCCTTGGATTCAATGATTTGTACTTTATCCTCCAAAGTGAGAGTCACGTGTCTTTTAGCCATTGTGTGTACGGCTAAAATAAAAACACTATAAAAACAGCTTGTTTTAACCACAGAAGAAAAAACACGATGCTGAACACAAACTCAGAACGCTGTAGAAATGTACTTGTACTCGCTCCACTCCCCCTCTAGTTCTGTTTTTGATGACAACTTTCTATCATTATGCTCGAAATGCATTTGCTTGGGGCAAATTTAGTGAACCGTGAACAAGCACCACCTGTAAATGAAGATTCTCAGATTTTGGAGAGCCGCCAACACAAAGACTTGTGGACTCCAGCATTATTTTAAGACCAGGTGAAGTTCACAGGTGGAGGATTGAAAGCAAATGGAGATAGAAAAAATGGTACATGAACAATAACCTGTCAATCATTTGCTTCAGTGCTTTCGAACAGTAAAAAATCGTCATAGGAAAACGAGGTTCAAATAAGACAAGCACAAGAGAGATGAAAGGTAACCTATTGCAGCCTTCCACTGCGAAAAAGAGATTCCGTTTTATGCAAGCTTCAAAGGTTCCCTGGGACTATTTTTGCTTTCTGTTTCCGTTTACGGAAGATTCCGTTTTACATAAACTATTTGTAAAGGAATTCCCATAAGAGCTGCCGGGACTTCGAAAAATGTCCGCTATAGACAGATTTCCGTCTTACTCAAGTTCCGGTTTAAGCAAGTTTCACTATATATATATATATATATATATATATATATATATATATATATATATATACTGTATTAATGTATTCTTCATGTAGTTGCTACTTTGAAATAGTTTGAATTAGTACATGCACTGTAAAAGTAAATTCGTAACGTTCATTCACTTTTTGGATTAAACGTTTAGCTCATCTGCAGGACGAAGGTTCAACTGATTAGTTGAACGTTTAACTCTACAGCACGATGAAGGTTTATCTGCTTGGTTGAACGTTATATGATTGATTGAACGTTTCATTCTACTACAGGATGAGGATTTTTCTAACAGATTAAATGTTATGCTCATGAAATTTCCGGAAATCAGTTAGCTGTACTGCAGCTGATACTGAATTATACAGGAAGGATGAAGGTTCAACTCGCTTATAGGCAGTGGTACCAAATGGGTTATAATATTTGACCATGTATCATGACCCAGCTGAGTAAAACTTTTGTTGCACCAAATGTTTTCATCGTTGAGTCTGCTTGATCTAGCTCATGAACTCAAATCGTGTTTGAGCTGCCAATGACGGAGGACTGGGGACACATCCCCTGATAACAAATTAAAAATCGTCTGACAAGGCGACATTATGAAAATGATGCGTATGAGGCTTTTCTTTACAATTATTTTCTGAAAGGATCTTTGTGTCTCAGAGTAGGTCCAGCATGTTAAGTGTTGGATTGGCTTAGGTTAGGTTAGGCTGAGTTAGTTTAATTTAGTTTCGGTTAGGTTTCATATTCCTGTAGGCCTACTTACTCTGCGGCACTTAACCCACGGAAATTATTAAAGTTTTCGGTAAGGATTTAAGAACTACATATTTGTGATTAATCAAAATTCTCGGTTTACAAATTGTAACCTGCTATTATTTTCTTCTGATCAACTTTAACTAAGTATGTATTGTTAATTGATACCGAGATGAGTGAAGTACAATCAAGGCCAAATAGTTGACAAATCAAAAGTAACATTTTACAATACATTAATTTATTTGAAGAATGATTTTAACAACATGACAGAACGCAACATGAACTGAAATAAACTGAGTACAGATACTCCGAGTAGAAATCCAAGAGATCCACCAACATCTGCAAGCAACTGAGATACGTCATACGTCCAATAGTCTTCAATATGTTCTATCAAATTAGAGGTGATCCGAATGTTTATGTCACTGTTATTTTTCTCACTGGTTGGATTAGTATTAATGCTTTCAACAGGGTATATTTTTATATGACAAGGACGATAACAGGAGCAGTTTTCATAAAACAAAGAATCAGGGTCCAAGTAACCCGAGTTGATAACAGGTATATAGGCTGGATCACATTCGGGAACAGTTGGTATATATATCCACGGCACATGACAGCGAAAATCGTTGACAAACATCATCTTCACACATTGTTCCATGCACTGAAAAAGCCATGATATAAATCAGTTTTTAACTCAAATAATTAATTCATTAATTATAATTTATTCAAAAATAGAAAATTTAAAAAGCAACTACGAGGCGCGTTCGGAAAACAGCCTCCGATTGGTCACTGTGCGTGACGTAGTGGGGGCAGCGCTACAATCTTTGCATAGGCGAGCCCAGTAGATCAGTCTGCATCCAGCCGTGATAGAGTGAAGGTTATCTGATCACTAGTTCCACTTTTGTAGCGTTTCAAAATGAGTGCTGCAATAGAAAGCTCCACCAAGTACGAGATGCAAGCTGTTAAATACCTTTTCTTCGGTAAAACAATATTCGGCAACTTTGTGCTATTCATCGGAAACTTTGTGCCATGTATGGACCAAATGTAATGAGTGAAGGAGTTGTTCGTGAATCGATTTGTTCATTTAAAAGTGGTCGAACAAACATTCATGACGAAGAGAGGAGTGGCAGACCATTAGTGGTCACTGATGAACTTGTTCAGAAAATTGATGGAAAAGTTTGTGAAAATCAATGTTTCACAATCTCTGAAGAAATGGCTTGGAACTCATCGCTTTGGTGATGAGGAGGAGCTGAAAGATGCGATCACAGGCTGGCTCAAGGCACAGGCGGGAGATAATTATTCTGATGGAATTTCTAAGCTAGTGCAGAGATATGATAAGTGCTTGAATGTTTATGGAAACTACTGTATGTTGAAAAATAGACCAAACAAGTAGTTTTCAAATGTATATAATAAAGTCTTCTTATTTACTTTGGTCTTTGCTTTTAACCAATCGAAGGTTATTTTCCAACGGCCCTCGTATAGTTGAAACATCAACTAACTAAGAACTCTATCATGAAAGCTGTGCTAGAAGGTATTGTAGCAGAAAAAAGAGGGAGAATCGAAAGAGTCCATAATTGATGAACGGTATTAAAATATAAAGTTGCTATGTCAAGGCGAAAATGTCAACTAAGAATCACGGAGTACGGAAGCTTTAAAATTTCTAGCAGTGACCCGCCAATAATGGTAAAATATCCATGATAAGGCTCGATAAATTCTGGATACCGGTTCGTTATGATTACTCGAAAAGCAGTCTAGCACTCAACTTTTTAAACATAGTATTCCCAATTTTTACCTGTCAATAGTCTTGATGTGTTTGGGTAGATTAACTCTCTGCGTTCTTATTCTGGTTGTAGAACTGTTCACGTAGCGACAAATATCTCAAAAACAAGACGAGAAATTTCTCGAGCCTCTTGGACAACTCTAGTTCACCCAAATATTAGTTCTTAAACATTAATTGAGTGTTATATGATTCATAGTATAGGAACTATAAATTGATAAATTGATTCCATAAACACAAAATAAGACCATTTATCAACATTTAAAGATACGCAATTCATTACAGAACATACTCCAATATAGATAGATAGATAGATAGATAGATAGATAGATAGATAGATAGATAGATAGATAGATAGATAGATAGATAGATAGATAGATAGATAGATAGATAGATAGATAGATAGATAGATAGATAGATAGATAGATAGATAGATAGATAGAAATGAAACTAACTATGTGACTTCGTACCGCTTGAACGACCCAACTGATCTGTCAAATTTTGAACATAGACGGGTTGCAGGCCTGGGATGGGTTTTGTCATTTCACTTTGAAGGTGCAACTTAGGAAAGAGGGAGATATCCTAAAATGATCGAAAATGACCGATATTAGTGCCGAATCCATTGTTTTCGGGGTCGCTGCGATGAACTGTGACACTTCCGATGCTGTTTAAATCCAAATCCCCCCCTTATGTCCAAAATGAAACGTATTCTACCCCTGCGAAAAACGGTTCTTCTGCTAGTGATAAATAAAGTTTAAGGGCCTTATGCAGGGTCGTTCTGACGCGTGATTAGTTCCATACTAAAGAGTTCGACAACATATGTTTCCTGCAGTAGTCCGCCCTTCAGTATGACTCTAGTCATACCTCAAAATAACTGTGCATAAGGTGGTAAATGTTGATACATCATACCCTTCATGGATCTCTTGTGACGCGGAAAAACTCTGATAACTCCTTGATGAAGTTAAGATCAATACATAAATTCTGTTTATAAATCACAAAAGTAGAAGAAAAATTCGAGGCGAGACGAAACGAGGAAATTGTATCGAGAACCGAGACAAGAAAAAAAATTCCTCGCGGATCGAGACAATCCTATACTTATCTGATGTTGCAGACAGAATCATTCAGATTGAATCAGATTGAATTCATCCGGTATTCAATCCCTGCACACGATATTCGCAGTACAATTCCAACGTACACGCCTATGCTGTGAGGTCAAACGGAGGCCCCAGCAATCAAAGCCTTGTAATCAGTCGATCTTGAGGGTACTAGACTCTACGCAATAACCCCATTAGTGTTCCAGATATGGCCGAAAGCTACACAATAAACACAAGACGTTTGTCTTTTCGACGCGATCGCTGGTAACCAGCACGATGTAACATACCATCGCGTCACAAGTGCGTATTTGCATCGCCGTGGTTTTATTCTGTCCAATTTTTAACACCAATCTTGCAGAAGGATAATCCGGAGTCACAACGTGCCACAATTTTTCAAGCGATTAAAAGTAACAACCTTTTGGAATTATGGCCACGTTCAATGACGAGGCATTATTGGACCATTCAAAGGCACTAACGTTACACCAACATTTAACATTCACTGAACTATTTGTGACTCTCCGGCCTACTACCAGTTTATTGTTTCCAAGAAAAGTGATCTGTACCATTTTTCACCGCATACTAATTATTTTCTTGCCATTCCATTCTCTACACAATCAATCTGAAAACACCTTCTTGATGTTGAGTTAGAAATAGTATGTTCTAATTTTAGCAGTATATAAGCCACTGGTATGTCACAAATAGGATATATGGTCCGATAGTTATTAGTAGATTTTTCTACACAGATATTTAAATAATATATTCCAACAAAAATAATATTTTTCTGTTGTTGGAAACGAACGACATACCTTCAGGCACCTTAAAAGTTCGTTTTTATTCAATTTCGCCAATTTCCAATTTTACACATGAGAATTCACCCTTACAACATTTTGTGCTTTATTGGCTGATAATTATTTTAGTTCATTTAGTCTTATTTTAATTAACTAAAAATTTAAGTTTAAGAGTTAGTCATATTTTTGAGATACATCTTATTAACAATATTGTGTACTATTAACATCTTGCAAGTCCAATGAAGATCAATGGGCTTAAAATTAGAAAAACCAAGACAGTACTTTACTTCTATATATATTTAGCTTTATTTAATAGTGTTATTCTTATATATACTAGGGTAAAAGTGAGGGGAAATGCATGGGGACCCGTTAACCCACTTCCAGAAAAAGCCTATGATGTTCCCCCACTTGCTAATAAAATGACAATGAACAAAGATAGGCACGGGGACGGTGTGAGTCCCCCTATCTTTTAAAATATAATTTTACCCCTGTAGCCTATATATAGTGTTATTTATGTTATATTTAATGATATTTCTATACACTTTTATATTGTTAGATTTAGAATCACTGTGTTTAGTATATTGTTGTTACATTCAAGGTTATATCTAACATGCATCAAGGGAGGACAAAGGAAAAGTGTTTAGGTTATTATCGAGACAGATGGAGACACATGTAAACAGCGGGTACAAAGAAAAAGATGAACACAGGTGGAGTATGTGGCCGATTGAACAAGTGTAGATCCGGAAAAGGAAGACACAGGTTGCTTCCCAAACGAACAACGAGCGTTAGGTCTTTCTCTTTTTGCTGGTAGTATATATATTTCTATTATCTTGAGATATTTCATGTGTCTGATTAAGATAACGTTAAGTTCTCCAAACCGTAACACTGAATTTTAGTTTTAATAAATGAGTGTATAAAACTCTGCTCAGAAAAGTGTTAGTTATCCATTCAGCATTTATAGAAAACACAAAAGTACGACTGGACGCAAAACAGCTAGAAATTATTAAGAAATTCAAGTATATAATTGGGATCAATGCTACAGGGAAATGGAGGAATAGAAGATGTAAACCGCAGAATTAGCAGCGGTTGGAAAAAATGGAGAGAAGCGACAGGAAAGGTCTTCACTACAGCAAAATTAAACTACCGCTAATTTTAGAGTTTTTCTGTAAGTTCTTCAAAACAAATAAAAAAAAATATTCGAAAAGCAGAAACGTAGTGAACTAGACAATACGATTTTGCATGTGATACGTTATCACAACTTATCTATCTGCTTTCGATTTGCAACTGTAGATAGATTTAACATTTTTTGCGGGTTCTGTAAATAGCGGCATAACCAAAAGCAGATAGGTGAATTGTAGTAAACGTCCCACATGCAAAATCGTATTGTCTAGTTCACTACGTTTCTGTTTTTCGAATATATTTTTTTTTATTTGTTTTGAAGATACAGAAAAACTCTAAAATTAGCGATAGTTTAATTTCGCTGTAGTGAAGACACTTAAAGGAAAATTTTACAGAACAGTAGTAAGACTTTCTATGGTATACGGCGCGGAATGTTGGACGACGAAGAAGAGAGAGAGAGGAACAGTTGTTAAATGTTGCGGAGACGAAAATGCTGCGGTGGAAGGACAAAATCAAGAATGATGTGACCTGGAGAACAGTAAAGGTGAGGCCAGTAGTAAAAAAAACTGCAAAGTAAACTGAGATGGTTTGGGCATGTAAGAAGACCTTTGGAATACGTAGCTCACTGATTGATAGCTATAAAATTGAATGAGAAACGAGCCCGAGGCCGAGACCGAACAAAGAAAAAGCAAAGAGATCCTGTGCAGAACGATATAGTGCAGTGTGATATCACAGCGGATATCGCACAAAGTAGAAACAGGTAGAAGACGGCGATAAGAAAAGCCGACCCCACCTAACTGGAAAAAAGGTTTAGAACAAGCAAAAGATCTTACCAGTGTCACATTAAAGAGCTTTGTGCAGGTAAATTCAGTATCAATCTCATATTAATATGGGGGATGTTTCTCTTTCAGCGTAAACTTTTAGGTTTGAAAAGTATTTCGTTTTTTTCTCTATTCTCTCAAAAAATACGCATGATCATTGACACTGACGCATATCATTTTGTTCTTACTGAGACCTATTGATAAGTATGTCTCATTTTTTCGTTAAATGCTAATAATATTATATTTTAATGTCCACCAGTGTACTAGCATATTCATCATTGACCTACCTTTGATACACTGTATTGCGGGTCCTCCACACACGGGTTGTTAGGGTAGTTAATAGAATGGATCTGGCGCACTCGAAGAGCAATATCAATAACTTTACCCATCGGGATTGTTACAAAGATTTTCTCCATTCCATGAACGAACAACTCTGCAATACATTACCATTCGGGAACTTAAGTTATAAGACTTCATATTTTATCTTTGTTTTACGAGGGTGATTCAGAAAGTAATGGCTCCAAGCCCACTACTTAGCCAATATTACCAAATTTTCTGACCTGTTTATCACTAACGCCCTGATATTTAAACTATAAAACGTTTCATCTTCCTATCTCTTCTCGTTTCAGAGTAATGAAGCAATCCATGGTACCCAGTGGTGACCTCCGGTTGAAACTGCGGGTTGTCACTGAATTTCTGACTGCGGAAGGTTGTGCGCCCATGAACGTTCATCGCCAGTGACGAGTCATGGACACACCATTAAGACAAGAAAATGAAGCGTCAGTCGTCTCTTCCGCCAAAAAATTCAAAGTTGTACTATCAGCTGGCAAAGTGTTATTGACATTCTGCCTCATCCCGGCTATAGTCCGGATCTTGCACCCTGCGACTTTTGGTTCTTCCCAAAACTTAATGATCATCTTAAGAGTCAATGCTACAATTGTGACACGGATGTGAAAATAGCAGTTCAGCAATGGTGTCGCCAGCAGTCACCACAATTCTTCGCCAACGGCATGAAAAACCTTGTTTCGCATTGACACAAATGTAACGGAGACTATGTTGAAAATGATGCCACCATTTGTAGCTGACATTGTAAGCTTTCCACTGATATCTGTATCGGTGCTATGTGTCAAACACAAATAAAGGCATCACCTTGGAGGCACTGCTTTCTGAATCACCCTTTTATTAAAGGCAGTAAGTTTGGTTCGTAATTGTTTTCGTACCTTTATTTACTCTTGCACAAAATAAATAGAAAAGACTATATTATTAAATGAGGTAAATAAATTTTTAAAAAATGCATAATGTGCTACAAAATTCTATAGTATGAAAATTTGTACTTAGTTTTTATATTTAATTTTATTTTTATTGATTAAATAAAATCAAAATAATCATAACTCAACACTAAAACTAAACCAAATTAAAACATCTTGAATAGAAGTGAGGTAAATGTAAATGCATGCTTTAACTCATGTGTGCAAGTGACTGATTACCTGCGTGATTAATCCAATATTGGATAGTACTTAGACACGTTGATATCCTTAATTCTGAATCAGTTCCTTTACTTCAGCTCTTTCTACTTTGCCATAACATTTCTGAAACGCACAGGACAAGAACTGGCTACTTTACACCTGTTGTACTGGCTTAGTGGCCTCGCCTAGACACGTTATACAAGTGGGTTAAAACTTGCCTTTAGGCAAAATACTCAAGCATGATACATAACTTAGGAGAAGGGTCCAAGCTAATCAATTCGAAAATCTATGTAATCGAGAAAATCAAGGCTTACGTGAAGAGCATAGTGAAAGTAAATGTAAAAGTGGTGTAGACAGAGAGAGACTGTCGTGCAGTACATTAAGATGTATTGAATCTAGCATTACATAGCTGAACCAGGAGCTTCATCCAGCAGTGGATTGACAACAATGGACTACAACAATGAACAATGGACAACAATGATATACTATAACGAGATGCCTAAAGTGTTGTTGTGGAATCTCAATCCATCGTTCCATGGCGTCCTATATGTGTTCGATGGGATTGAGGTTCGGTGACCATAATTGCCAAGGAAGCTCTGCCAGATCAGAGGAGTACTCACCAAACCAGTCCGGTGCTTTGCTAGAGCGGCGGCTTAGCACATTGTCCTACTGAAAGACGAGGTCACCATCCGGATGTTGCAGCCGAACAAATGATAGGACATAGTCATCCAGAAGATCGCGGTAGCGTTCACCTGTGAGGGACCGTGTCACACGTGTTAGGAGGCCCATTTCAGTCTACGTAAACATGTTCCAGATGAGAATACCAGCAACACCACCCTGCACAGTTCCTTGCTGGCACAATAGATCCATTGCCTCGTGCGCTTGGCAACGCACCCGTACCCATCCATCGGCGTGTATCAATGTAAAACGTGACTCGTCTGTCCAGGGAACCTTTTCCCGCATTTTCAAAGTCCAGTGGCGGTGTTCCTTTGCTCATTCTGGATTGTTTTCTGTGTTGTGCGGTTAAAAAGCGTACTCGCGTGGGTCGTTGGCTTCCGCACTCCATGGCGAGTACGTGGTTGTGGATTGTGTGGCTACTAACACAGCGTTATTATCTTGCATTGAACCTCTCCACGATTTGACGCACTATGTCCCGACTAACGGCAGCTACCAGTCGGTGCCTACCCCAAGTCGACACGCCCCTGACCATGAAAGTTTGCCCGTGCGGGTGATGGTTTACCGAAAGACAGACACTCACGATACACCCTTGACACAGTTGACTTTGAAAATCCGAGTGCGGCAGCCATTTCGGATATGGAGCCACCCAGTATTCTGACCCCTACGATTTGACCACGGTTAAATGCATTCAGGTCCTTCGTCTTGCCCATCACACACTACAGAGCAGTGTTGCCACAGTCCTAACTCTGGAGTGGGCTGAAACATAGTACCAAATTGAAACAAAAAGGGCTGAATTCATTGTTTTATACCATCGGAGGTAAAAGTGTCGGGGAACGCAGTAGGACGCCGTCTCCCCACTTTCAGAATATATCTGTGGCGTCCCCCAATTCTAAAAATTACAATGGGCAAAGGTAGGCACGGGGGACGGCGTGACGTCATGCATCCCCCTACTTTTTCAGATTCCAGATCCAGATAATTTTTAAAAACATCCAAATAGGACGACTAAAATTTCTACCACACTGCTTCTTTCTCGTCTGCTTCATGCACGGCGCGGATGCGCTCATCTAGCGTCATTTGTTTCCCCGTATAATTAGAATTACGAATTTTCTACACAAAGTTCGTATCGTTATGCGGTGCAATGTCACAGAAATGAGTGTTCAACAGCATTTTTTACGAGTCCAACACACAGTATGAGTAACGTGAGATATAGGAAAAGTCTTACTCGTACTTTTGAAAATGTGACACGTATTTGTTAAATGGTGCTGAATTGGGTAGAATTGTCTTCACAAAAGGGGCTGAAAATGCCTGCGTGGTACCAACGGGCCGATGAATGACAAAAAGGGCTGAATTTGGTACAATTGTACCAAATATGGCAATACTGCTGCAGTGACACGGATACCAAGAAAGGAAGCACATTACAGCAGCACACGCGTGATACGTTTCATTCATATACACTGGTGGAGCCTCTGCAGGGCGATTTCTGTAACTATCCTGCTGTCTCTACTTCAACTGGTGATCACTACCAGCCTGGGAAAGTCAGAAATATGCGTTGGAAGTTGAAGAATTGAGCATGCAGAATCACTGAAATGTGCGCCGTATTGCCGGCCATATTCATATTCTTTTCAGTTTTCTTTAGTTACACGATATTTAAATACCGATGAAATAGCTAAACAGATAGAAGAAAGTACAAAACTAAATTTATTTTCGCTACAGCTCATAAAGAACTATGGGCGGCCAGATGATAATCGGAGCTCCCAGGTGCTATTAGTGCTTATTTACTGTAACTGAAATCCTCTCTCAATCCATATCTCTCAATTCTGGTACCTTCAGTTGCTTCGTGATGCCGGGTAAACATCGGAAAAGCATACAATTTTACGTATGTATAGTATTTAGTATTCTTTTATTTTTCTCTAGCATTTTAGAGCACTTTTTATTTCCTTTAGTTTAGTGCTCTCACGGGAAAAAGAACCAGGAGTTATACACACTGAAGTCGCGCGCTGAAGTGCAGTAATTCTTAAAAAAGAAAAAAAAAAGTCCACTTGATATTTCCATGCTTTCTATTGGGATCCATAGATGGTAAAATTTGATGCATTCGATCGCTAGAAGAGCAAGATAAAACTTCTGAAAAGTAAGATTTTTTAAAAATATGGCTAACAATAAGTATAATTTCTCCCTAACAAACTACGAAAATCGTCGTAATACTGGGGATCATAAGTGAAACATAATACATCAAGAATAATCATTTTATGATATTGTACTACGGGGGGGTTGAGCAGGGTCAGCCTCCCTTCCCCAAGGGATACGTTATTGATACTGATTATGCCGGTATAGTATATGTGTTTGGACGAAATTTAAATATTTCCTCTTCCAAGAAGAACAAATGCATTTTAATTATTGGACTTAGTATATCATAGTTGCAGTTAATTACTATAATTCTACATTTTATGTGATTTCAAAATTGATGTGAAATATTAGAAGGATATGTGCAATTACCTGTCCATGGATCATTACGATCGTGAGTATACATTAAATATTCAGTTTTGCCTTCGCTGTCATCCGTTGTTTTCAAACTAATGTCGTACCCATAATCTTTCCGAACCATGAAATCTGTAGTAATCGTAGTACACCTTCCATAATTAAAGAAGAAACGACTTTCTGTTGTCACATCTGCAATTATAGGTGACAGTAATTATTACATAAATAAGCGGGCAGTAATACTAAACGCGGTACGAAAAGAAAAAAAAAGCAAGAAAGTAAAATGCATTTGGAAGTGAACCGTGTATTCACAGACACTATGCAAGATTGGTTGATTTTTCCTTTCGACAACGAGGCTATACATAAGATAATTTCTAATTTCTAATAATTTCTTCATATGAGACGTGGACCCACAGTTTAACGTGGAATTCAAAACACATAAGCTGCTGCCGGGAATTGACTCAGGGTTTCCCACGTCAAAGGCGCGTAAACTAACTCCTTAGCACTACACGAAATTGACACATGTTCCATTTTATGCTAGTTTTTATACCGTTAGAGAAATGTGAGTGAAATGCAGTGAAATAAAATTTTTCAGTTTAACATCTCATAATTATGCTCTTTAGGCTAAGGAAGACGATTTATGCCATTAGAAATTATCTTTTTTTCATCATATTACATACAGTGGAACCTGGATAATTCGAACCTTGAGGGACCAGTAGAAAAATTCGAACTATACAAAAATTGGAATTAAAAAAGTTTTTGTAAATGGTTGAAATGAACAATCAAACTTCAGGTTTTAACATAAGAACATTCTTGGAGCTAATAATAAGTGTTTTAAGTACCATACACTCAAAGGAGTGGAGTGGAGGGGTGGGTGCGATGATCTTCAAGCTGAGTAGTCTGCGGGCGGGGCGGAAAGCCTGCTACAGTACGTATCTTCATCCGTTTCTTGGAAAATCCGACCCGATGACTTGACCTTTTTTTAGATTTACACGGCAAAAACTTCGAATTATCCAGATTATAATTCGAATTAACCATGATTTTTTTTTAGCATTGTTTGTATATAAAATTCTAGGGACCAAGAGAAAAGTTCGAAATAAAGAAGTTTTCGAATTACAGAAGTTCGAATTATCCAGGTTCCACTGTATAGTTTTTTCTTGTGTGAAAATCTGGAGTTTTTATATACAACAAAAATTAAATGAATCTTTAATAGATCGTACGTAAGTTTAAATATTTAAAATATAGTGCAGATTAAATATACAGGGTTATTATTATTAATATTATTTATTTATGCAATAATTACCGGTAACAAGTGTTATATCATGAAGGAAGAATTATTTTGGTTGGAGCTTAGCGTCCACTTTCAGCGCGGGTCACAAAATTTCTTACTCGCTCAATCGGATCCCCGTACACAACACAGTTCCATTAAATGGGTTTCCTATGGAATTCATTTTAGTTCTCTTACCCCAACATGCCTACAGAACAAAATCCAAACATTACACTTCATTAAAAAAAAAAAAAAAAAGAAGAGAGAGAGAGAGAGAGAGAGAGAAATGTATCCGAAACTTCTTACCGGAAACATAGTCATCCATTTTATAAAAAACCTGATGTATCGTCTCTTCTTTCGTGTAAGTCTCCCTTTCCCATACTTCCATTAAGGTTTCGGAATGTTTTCTCTTTTCTTGCAGATACTTATCTAGCTCATTGTTGTATCGTCCTGTATACGCCTGAGAAAAACAACTATAATGAGAGTACACTTCTTTACACAACGTAAATATAACAAATACTTATGCTCATTTAATACAATACGCGTACCTGTAATTAAAGTGATCGGTATAGAAAATACGAGCACACTCTACAGTTACGTCTTAGACTTGCGGTTATTTTATAAATGAATAAAAGTAAGTTTCCTTGAAAATCACTCAGTAAACCTCTATACAATAAGGAGAGCTTGGTTAGTCTAGAGGCAATACGATACATCGAGCTCATTCGTGGCTAAGTTGGCGTGGAAGATCTGGGTTCGATTCCCAGACTTCACTTTGTAATATTTTGCATGGCTGTGCTTACAATAACGGACGTGTCATTTTGTTTACAAACATGCCACTGGTCTCCCCTCCTTTAGCTTGCTTCGGAGCTCTGGGAGATATCTATCCCAAAGTCTCTAATTTGCTTGGAACTCTAATCTTAATCCCTTCCCACTCAGCTTGTTCGGAGCTTTGTTGGGACTCGTAACCTCAGTCACCTAGCTTGCTTTGGAGCTCTGTGGAAATCCTTCTCGGCTTTAATCCTGTGAACTACGTTTTAAATAACAGTATTATTTATTTTAATAATGTCTGTTAAAAATATTTTGTTTATTACAAACTAAATACAACTATTATTTAAAAAGTAGTTCACAGGATTTCAACATAGCATAATACCTAATCAGATGAGTTCGTTCCTCTAGTCGTTGCCTTAAATTAGATTTCGGGAGGAGTTGTTATCCTGGCAACACTGTAATTTCTATGGACGGCAACACTGAAAATTCTTCAGATTCATATTTTCTGTTGTAGAATAACTTCTATGTTTGTGGTAAGTTGCATTTTATTATCTCCCTTCGCTTACGAAAAACAACCAAAAAAATGGTAAATTTTGAATTATTTTTACACATCCGATTTGACATAACACGTTCCTGTTTCAAGGCTACTATAGTATTCGCGACGACTCGTGAAGCTTGACCTAGATCTAGTGATTTCACTACCCAATAGAACGGGAGGGTGTGTACTATTCGTCAACCCCCACCCATCAAATTTTGTCAGTATCTTCTCTCGCGCTACACGGAAAACATCTCCCGAGAGTACAGTGTTGTCGGATTGGGGCTAAGTTCCGTTTTGTTAATTGTTTTTTTTATTGCGTTATACTTTCGTTGTTACTATTCGTGTTATTACCATTTTAGAACAATTGTTACACTGGTTAGTGTTGTGGTGTGTTTATTATTGGTAATATTTAAATGCCTTTTTAAATATTCAATTACTATGTCTTCAAAGTTTGGCAACATAGTTGGTGAATTTCAGCTGTTCGACGTTTCCCCAAGTGTGCGCTCGGGAAGCGGATCCATGAATGCATCGGGGCTCAAGCAAAATATTTCTATGATTGGTTTAGAGCCCAAGCTTCACGACTGGGCGCGAGTACTATAGTACAAGCCGAGTGCCCATTTCTTTAAAAAATTTCTGTAATAATATTGCTATACTGGGACTTTTTAACCTTGTAGCTTACTTTTGAATACAGGGGAAACAGGTACAAATTTACCCCAAATATATTAATTAATAGTACTAGTTTAGTTGTTTTGGAAAATATGGCACTGTTTTTTATCTACAAAATTTATTCTCATATTCGTGAGCTTACCTCTTGCAGTTTCTTCTTGTATGGTGGTTGGCGACATATTGTTAATGCTGGAGGTATCACAGTTTTATTAAGAACCAAAGTGGTACGTTTTCCAACCTCGGGATTTCGGTACTTAGTGAAGCACTCGTTCAGCTCCAAAAAAAAAACAAAATAATAATGTAAAACATTTTAATAAATTATAAATTGTACATTTTCCTTAGCACCAGTAAAACCTTGGGAAGATTACCGAAAAGAATATGTTATACTGATAATAATAAAAATATCATCTAAACCTTACATTATCGTAATTCTAAATAGTTTGCATAGAATACACTTGTATGTGTCTACCATGTGATAACAAAATTAATTTATTGGTGTTCATTATTTTCATCAAATTCTGCAATAAATTTCACTAGTTTATCGTAAGAATTTATTCAAAATTTTCCTAAATTAAAAAAAACACTCCTTAAGAGATTAATAATTTCACACTTTCAATTATATTGAGCACACATGCCGTTATTTTAATATTTTGTGGGTAACAATTTTGTTTCTAAAAGTTAAGTAGTCTGGTAAGAAATTATTCTCTTTCTACAATTCTCTTGGCAAATGTGAAAACTGGAAATTAGTTTAAGAAATTAATTGAATGCGAGGGTGATTCAGAAAGTAATGGCTCCAAGGCGATACCTTTATTTGTGTTTGGCACCTCGCACCGATACAGGTATAAGTGGGAAGCTTGCAATGTCAGCTACAAATTGTGGCATCACTTTTCAACATAGTCCCCATTACGGGCAACACATTTGCCCCAATGCGAGAAAAGGTTTTTCATATCGTGGGCGAAAAAGTGTGGTGGCTCCTGGCGACACCATTGCCGATCTGCTATTTCCATCTCCACGTCACAACTGTATTGCTGGTTTTTAAGATTATTCTTAAGTTTTCAGAAGAGCCAAAATTTTCAGGGTGCAGGATCCGAACTATAAGCAGGATGAGGCAGAATGTCGACAACATTTTGTCAGCAGATGAGACAACTTTGAACTTATTTGGTGGACTCCATCGACAGACGCTTCGTTTTGTGTCGTAATGGTGTATCCATGACTCGTCGCAGGCGATGAATGTTCCTGTGTGCACAATCTTCCGTAATCTGAAATTCAATAACAGCATGCTGTTCCAACCGGACGTCACCACTGAATACCATGGATTGCTCTATTACTCTGGGACGAGAAGAGACAGGAAGGTAAAACTAGTAACATTCTATAGCTTAAACTTCAATGCATTAATAATAAACGCCCTTCAGAATATTTGCAGTACTATTGGCCAAGTACGGGGCTTGGAGGAATCACTTTCTGAATCACCCTCGTATATTTTATAAACAGAGTAATTGCAGTAGCATCAATTCAAGTTTTGCTTGGGCCAAAGATGTTCTACATCTTTCACTGGTTTACTGTACTATGGATTAAAATAAGTACATAGGCCTAATATCAAAAATAAGGGGGACGGAAGTAAATTGCACACTTTGCAGCGCCAAATGAAGCCGCTAACTAATTGTTATTTTAATGACAGGTTAAAGTGCGTAAATTTCATAATATAATAATAAGCAACTTTCTCAGATAACGCACACATAGAAGTAAACTCTACATCTCATTCTCTTCATATTCAGTGTTACATGTTTTATGAAATTCTACATAAGGATAACAATTTCTCGAACGTGTAAGTAGATAATTGATGTTAATTTTCAAAAATTGTTAAGGACCGTGGCGGGGGGTTGATTTTCCTTCGTTATATCTAAACTTTTCAATATCGTAATACTTCATGGTTGATACGTATTAATCATTATCAGGCTAAGCTATGCAATTTTAACTTAACGTGATATTTTTCTTCATATTTCAGGCAGCGAAACAGAAAAGAAACGAATTTTACATTACACGGTAAGTATAAGCAAGGTCTGACAGGATTCAATTGTTTTTTTTTTTTTTTTTTTTTTACGCATTTAACAGTGCTGCATTTCCCATAGGCCACCTAAGCCAGTGCCTAGTGCGCAAAATTTTTGAAGGCCGGAAAATTTTAAAATTAAATAATCTTTAAAATTTTTTCGTGTGAAAAAGGTTAAAAAATCAAGAGCAAATATACTATTTATTTCATGAACAATTCTCTTTTACTACTCTAATAAGTTTAATGATAGTGTAAGAAATCTAAAAGTAATTCAGAACATATTTCCCATTTGTTACTTTTTGTTATGTAGTTGTAGCTGTAGCGCCTAGTGAGTGGATTTAACTGTAATAAATTGTTAATTCAGCAACAAACATAATTTAGTTATAAAAGTTTTATTTTTAAGTTAAGGGTGAAGGGATGGTGAAGCATGTACAGATGGTGATCAGAAAAATGGAAACACCTGAACGAAATTGCAACTTACCAGATTAATATGGTGTCGGGACACCTTTCGCCTTCAGAACAGCCTTGATGCGACTTGGGATGGAGGCATAGAGGTCGTGAATGGTAGCAAGTGGAATTTTACACTATTCCTCGTGCAGGGCATCGGCCAGTTCTGTCAGAGAGGATGGAGGTGGAAATCGTCGCCTGAGTCGTGTTTCCAAGACGGACCACAGATGTTCAATTATGTTGAGATCTCGGGATTGGGCGTGCCAGAGGAGGTGTTGAACTTCATCCCGATGTTCCTCAAACCACGCTGCAACAACGCCAGCTGTGTGAATGGGTGCATTATCATCCTGGAAGATGGCGTCATGTCCGGAAACAACATCCGGACCATAGGATGCAAGTGGTCTCCTAAAATTGCGACATAATCGTTGGCAGTGATTCGTCCGCTAAGTGTGACCACAGGACCCAATGAAAACCTTGATATGGTGGCCCACAGCATCACCGAGCCGCTGCCATATTTCACAGTTGGGCGGAGACACTGCAGATCATAAGCTTCTTTGGGCGTTCTCCACACATAAACACGCCCCGTGGTTGGGAATAGGGTGAAGGATGACTCATCCGACCATATCACACGTTTCCAGTCCTCAACGGTCCAAGTTGCATGGTCGCGGCACCATTTGCGGCGTGCGAAAGCGTTATGGTCCCTGATGAGCGGTTTGGCTCGTGCAACACGACCCCGTAAGTTCATGTCATGTAATTCGCGGCGGACTGTGATTGTCGAAACAGGGTAAGGGAGGCGCTGATTGAGTTCCTCCGTCACTTGCTCCGCAATGGCACGACGGTTCTGCGTGACAATGCGCTTTAATACCCGGCGTGACCTGTCACTCATGATTTTCTTCCGCCACTGTTCCGCTTCCCCGATGTGGTTTTCCCGTGTGTTGTGTAGGCCATCATCACCTTCGACACTGTCCCACGCGACACACCTAACACAGTAGCCACTGCTGTCACACTCACTCCACATAACCGCGCACCAACAATTTGCCCTCTTTGAAAATCTGAGAGGTCTCCCATTTTACACTACCTCCGTCTGCTGCAGCCACTGGACACTGCTGTTCCACTGCGCCTGACGTAGTATGGAGACCGACCTAACATTCCACCACCAGCGGTCCGGCGCTGCGGGCGCCACGACACCACTGCCAACCCATACATCTGACGTGTTGCCAACTACAGGTGTTTCCATTTTTCTGATCACCATCTGTAATTATTGGGGGACGCCGACAGCAATAATGCCTAGGGGCACGAAGCTCCTAAATGAGACTTTGGTGTTTAAATTACACGTAATTTAATTGTGTTCTATGTGTTTTTCGTCACGTAAACCAGTTATCATATTAAAATGCAATTATTACATTAAAATACCCGTATCTCGAAACCCCTGAAGGTTAGAAACATGAAATTCGGTATTTGGACTTCACATTTGAAGATACAAGATCTTTATAATGTTCTTTTATTTTTATTAGTATTATTATTACGAAGTCTGTTATATTTTGTTATTACATTAACCATCACAATTTTGTATAGGTTATGATTGATTATTAGACTATTACCAATGAACAATTTTAACCATATTTATATACTAATTGAATGTTGTCTATTGCTTGTAAAGGTTAACAGTAATAATGTATTATATTCTATTATACCTGGAATATTACTGCAATAAAACAACCAATCAGAACAATCCACTTCAGATAAAACTTTGTTGACTTTTTGCTGATTTTTTCTCCAATAATACTTGTTACTCGAACTTTCTCATTAAATGCAATCTTATGATGAACTGTTTGTGGTAGTTGGTACATTGTATTGCAACCCAAACAATGATGCTTTCCTTCAATAGAAAATACTTTAGACATTGTATATTCTGATTTAATTCAATAGCTCTAGTTTTTATTTAAAAGAATGTGATAGACCGCAGTGCTCTTAGAGAAAATAGTATAAGAGTAGTATGACCTGAAAATGCTGCTTCCAATTGAGAGATGTTACTGCAGAGCAGAAAGTCAAACATAACACAATTAAGTAATGGTTTGAGAATAATCTAAATAAAAGAAATTATAAACAAGACAATAACAAATGGACATTTAACATTTTCTTGTAAGTTTCTTCTTTGAGGGTTGAAAGATGAGTGAATGAATAAACTTCATTAATAGTTTCAGCATTGCATGACATGTAATGTTAATTTGTTTCATTGATTTCAATTTGAGAAAAGGCTTCATTAAAAAAAAAAAATATTCTCAGGACTCTACTTCAACAGGAAAGAAATAAAAAAAATTATTTTTTTAAATCAATAGAAAACCATGTTACACACTTTATAAGTTCTTTTGTGTAGAACTTCGGACAAGCTGTCCAATTTATTTAATTATCTTTTGACATGGAGAGAACGTATTTATCTACAGAGTACTGACAATTGCATGGTTGATGGCCGAGTCATTCGGAAGTAACACATAGCGAAAAGCGAGTATCTGTAATTAATAAAAATGAAATCTTTAAGTTTTACGTCCCACGTTATGCTGGCTATGTTGAAAGAGATGGTGATGAGAAATGAATGAAATGGTGGAATGAAGAAAGTGGGAGGAAACGCGAAAACCCCGAGAAAACCCACGAACACGATGTATGTTCACCACAACGTTCACTTGGCGTGAGCTGGGATCGAACCAGGGGCCCCACGCATCAGAGGTGAACGCTTTACCACTGAGCAACCGTACCCCCAATCAATCAGCGTATGCATCCGAAGAATATATATCCCATTTCCACTCTAATATCCCTACTAAAATCGGAAATGGTATAAATCCACTGCCACTTCTAGTTGTAATAATAATTGAAAAAATATCACGCCATTCAAACCAAATTCCTACCCGTGGTGTACACAGAATACTGCTACTTATTATTATTTAAGCCAGTTTGGTTTATCAGAACTCCTCTATAAAACTATGTCCGGTTGAAAATATACCAATAAGAAATTTGAATAACTCGAGAACCAATAGTGGTACAGTCGTTTAGTTTTGTTTTACGGGAAGAGCAACAAATAGAATGTTATATTTAGCACAAGACCACTCAACTCATCTCAATACACATCCACGTTTGCCCCTTTTGTTTCTCGGCAAACATCAAGGCGGTACTCAACCTCCCTTTAGATATTGGGTAACATTTGAGATATCACCGATCCACAAACATCGATTTTTTTTTGTCTTAGATTATCCAAATCTTGAACTCGGGTCTAGTACACAAAATCTTTCACATACCCCCAAAGAAAAATGTCCAAGGGTCAAATCGGGCGATCTCAGGACAATCGAATTGGACCTGCCCTTCTAATCTAATTATTCTGGAAATGGTTATCCAGAAATTCTTGCACGCAACGGGCATAATAGGGAGTGGTCCCGTCTTATTGGAACACACTATCCCTGTTGTATGCGAGGTACCGCATATTTTTCAACATTGTCGGTACGTTGCTTAAGTAATTGTAGCCTCTTCAAAGAAAAATGGGACTATGACAGAATTTTCAGGTAACCCCACCAAACGTTTAATGCTCATGCTCCATAAACTGATGTGGATTTTCCTCCACCCGATATCCTGCTGTTATGATCATGCACCTTACCTGACGGTGGTTTCGTCAGAAAAAATACCCTTTTTCAAAAAATCATTGTCTTCACCAATGTGCGATAGCATGTCAACAGTGAATGCATATCTGCAAGGCTAGTTATTAAACTGAAGTTTTTAAACAGGCTTTAACTTGTAGACTCGGAGACGTAACCTTTCATGCACGATATCATGCACAGTCTAACGCTGGGAATCGCAGTTGTGTACTCACATTAGGGTGGAGCGTTTTGCACTTTTGTTGGAAATTCGATGACGGCTAGTGCGGAAAAGGTGTCACTATTTGCACCGACCTTACAGATTTTGTTTTATGGACAAGCCCTTACCCTTCCCCAACGGACTTAAAGTTTTTAAGTGCTTGGTTAGGCAACACGCACAACACCAATGACAGGAAAGCTAGTTGTGGTCGTTTTTAGAGTTACCTGATGGCTATAATACAATTATTTTATTAAAAGAAACTTGTAGCAATGTCAGTAAATAATTTTAAAATGTTTATGAGTCAAAGTACAGTCATATTAGCTCAGTTGTTGGAATTAATGTCCATATATTGTTTGGAATGCCACGTTAACGATGATTATAGGCATAGTTCTTGATATAACACGATTTGTTTTGGCAACTCTTTGCTTGTTATGTACAGCGACAGCAAATGCAATCTAGCACAGACTACACAACTTCGTGGTTGCTTACTTTGGCCACACTCTTCGAGCGTCGTCACAACGTCCGGCTCCATCCAAAAAGATTCGCGCACCTCCCACTCGCCTCGTTGGCTCCAGAACCTACGTCGACGTTACTAGAATATTCTCGCTCGAAGTTCACGCTGGTATAAATATTGCGTACTTTGGCCAACCAATCCAACAAACCAGTTTATTGCAGCTTAAGCTTTAACGGTTTTAGTTCGCTACTGTTTCTGTTAAGACAGAGAGTTTGTGCATTGTACCTAAACTTACAGTCTTCTTAGTGCGATACGATTCAGAGACATATTGTATACTTTGGTTTCCAAGTTCAGAAGCAATGTAAAGCAAGATGAAGAAAAAGCCTCATAGCAGACCAACGCGGGAAAGTGTGAAGCGAGGCTTATTTGGCACTCCAAGTGAAATGAGTGAAGTGCAGTTACCCACGTACGCTGACGTATGCGACATTATCATTGGTTTCGAAGTGGTTTAAGTGGTGACGAAAGTATAACTAAATTACCAGTGACTGACATTTGTAAACTAGTTGGACAAAGAGTAAAGAGTTGTACAAATTTGGGGTAAAGCAAGCATTCCTGTGGTTTCAGAAAAGAGAGTTTTTGACATGCTGAAAACATTTTATAATAAGTGTCGCACCAAGGAAAAACATTTCAGTCCACAAGGGCAAGAAGCAATACTTCGTGCAGTTTTTGTTGCACACGCTGAAAAGTCTCTTTTTGATATTGCGTCGTGCAAAATAAAACCGCTGAAGATTGCAACTGTTAGAGGACACCCAAGATTCCGAAACGAAAATTCAAGTTTCTTTTGGACCAGAGAACATCACGGAAAATGAGCATTGGTAACATTGATGTCCGAACAAGCTGTCAAAGATGTTTTCCCGTAAGGTGAGCAGATTTAAGGAGCAGACAACCAAGAAAGACTCTGGAAGTGTTGAAGCAAGTCCTTCATGTTGAATCGGGAAGCACGTCGGGATCTGACTTCGAGGAACGACCAAGAAGAATACATAGCCTAAAGCACACCTGTCTTCAAAATACAGCGGAGGCAGCGTTTAGAACTGGAGTTTCAGACAGACAGGTTGCTTTGATCGCTTCTGCTGTACTACACGACGCGAGACTCATAACGCCAGAGGACAAAAATCTTGTTGTTGACAGATCTAAGGTATGAAGAGGAAACGATAAACTGGGCGGGAAGATCCAGAAAGAAAAGGCTCAATAGGCCGGGCGATTACAAGTATCTATTTCGACGGAAAAAATGATGCAACTCTTCTGCAAGAAAAAATTAACGGCAAACAGTTACAGAAAAACATATCACAGTTCTATCGAAGCCCGGTTCAGAATACTTGGGTCATGCCACACCTAAGTCAGGCACTGGCAAGGATATTGCCGACTCTATATTGGAGCTTTTAGATAAGAACCAGTAAGACGTGTCAAGTCTTGAGGCAGTCGGCAGCGATGGTGAAGCCACGAACACAGGATGGGATAACGGAGTGATAAGTCAGATACATAGATCCCTAGGAAAGGAACTGCAGCATATAATTTGCCTTCTTCATACCAACGAGTTGCCATTTCGACATCTGGTTACCGAATTGGATGGTGGGACGACCGGACTCAATGCTTTTTCCTGCCCCATCGGAAAGAAATTAAAGGATTGTGAACATCCACCGATCGTCTCCTTTACACCCATTCCCGTTGAATGGGTGTCTGAAATGGAAAAACCATATGGTTTAAGCAGAGAACAAAATTACCTCTTTGAAATTTGTACGGCTGATGCTACAGGAATGTGTACTACTGATCTAGAAAACAGAAAACCAGGACCATTATCACATTCACGATGGTTTACATTGGCCTGTAGGATGCTTCGCCACTATATCAGTACTGATAAACCTAGTTCAAGTTTGTGCCTACTTTGCCAGTGCATTGTTAAAGTATACGTTCCTGTCTGGTTTTCAATACGGCGAAATCCTTCGTGCGAAATGGGCGCCACGGATCTGTTTAGCATAGTTAAGCTATCACGTTTTCTGCCAGAAAATCTACAACACATAGTTCATTCTGTTCTACAAACAAACGGATACTACGCTTATCATGAAAACCTGCTGATGACAGCAGATGAAAATCCGCATATTCGGACGTTAGGCTGGAGAAGGATAAAAAAGTGCCGCAGCCAAAAGACTCCGAGATCAAGCCGCCCTCGTGACTTCATTGTTCCGAAATTAAACTTTACAGCTGAAAATTACTACGACATGATTAATTGGCCTAAATGTCTAACAGAGCCGCCAATCACACGAAACATAAGGATCAGCAGCTTGAAGAAAACATCCGAACTTCAGCTACTCTAACAACAACATTCCCTTGCCATAGTCAAGCTGTGGAACGCACTGTGATGCTGGTGTCAGAGGCAGAGTAGTAATCGCGGCACTCTGCCGAACTTTTGATTATCCTCAATGAGGGGCCCCAAGGCCCGGGGTCAATGCCTAGGGGTACATAGGACCACCCCCTCTAAATTTTGGCAGGGGTACCATGGCCCACCCCCTAAATTTTGGCAGGGGTACATAGGACCACCCCCCTTAAATTTTGGAAATTGCCAAATCTAAAAATTTGGTATGGTAGCCTAGGACCACAGTATGTACCTCTATCCGTATTGGGGGTCTATGTCGTTCCCTTTCATGGGTAAAAAATTGCCAAAAAGTCAAATTTCGGGGGTTTTTGACCTAATTTATCCCCTTGGATGAGGTGTTATTACCCTATATAGTTATATGGGCGTATACAGGGGTCCATTAGCTTTCATAACATATGGGTATATTAATGCACCCCTTGAAAAATTTGGGAGGGGTACCTTGGCCCACACCTTAAATTTTGGAAATTGCCCAATTTAAACATTCGGTATTATAGTACAGGACCCTAATATGTATTATGATAAATTTGGGTGGTCCACCTCATTTCCTTCTAGGGGTACCAAATTGCCAAAAATATAAACGTAAGCAATACGTTGTACCACGTGTTTGGTTTTCGACCTAATTTATCCCCTTGGATGAGGTCCTATTACCTTATATGTTTATATGAGCGTATACAGGAGTCTATTACCTTTCATAAGACATGGGTATATTGGTGCACCCCTTTAAATTCTGGGAGGGGTACCTTGGCCCACCCCTTCAATTTTAGAAATTGCCCAATTTAAACATTTGGTATAATAGTATAGAACCCTAGTATGTATCACTATAAATTTGGGTGGTCCACCTCGTTCCCTTTTAGGGGTACAAAATTGCCAAATGTTAGTACAACCACGTGTTTGGTCTTTTGACCTAATTTATCGCCTTTGATGAGGCGTTATTATCCTATATGGTTATATGGGCGTATACAGGGTTCATTACCTTTCATAAAACATGGGTATATTGGTGCACCCCGGGAGGGGTACCTTGGCCCACCCCTTAAATTTTGGAAAATGCCCAATTTAAACATTTCGTATTATAGTACAGGACCTCAATATGTATCATGATAAATTTGGATGGTCCACCTCGGTCCCTTTTAGGGGTACAAAATTGCCAAAATATAAACGTAAGAAATATGTTGTACCACGTGTTTGGTTTTTGGTCCATTTTATCCCCTTTGATGAGATTCTATTACCTTATATGATTACAGGGGTTAATTTCCTATCATAAGACATGGGTATATTGTTGCACCCTTCTTAAATTTTGGCAATGGGGGTCCACTGAAATTGTCCAATTTAAGCATAGTACAGGACCTCAATATGTTTCGGTGGTCCTATTGTCAAATTTTTAAGTACAACCACGTGTTCGGTTACTGACTCAATGTATCCTATTTGATAAGGTTATAAGGTATGGACGGGTATCCCCTTTCAATTTGGTAGGACCCTTCGGGTGTAGTACGGTCACGTGATCGATGATTTGGTTTTGATGCGCGACGAGGTCCCTGGTCAATGTTCTCTCTTTCAAACTAAAAAATCAAACGAAAGTTTTTAAAACAAAAATGGAAACGAAAACATTTAAACAAAAATCTTGAAATTAAAAAATTTTCAAACAAAAAATTTTGAAACAAAAAAATTCAAACAAAAATTTTGAAACGAAAAAATTTTCAACCAAAAAATTTGAAATGAAAAATTTTCAAACAAAAAATTTTGAAAAAATAAATTTACAAACAAAAATTTCAAACAAAAAATAATTGTAACCAAAATTTTGAAAAAAAAATTTCAAACAAAAAATAATTGTAACCAAAATTTTGAAAAAAAAATTTTCAAACAAAATTTTTGAAACAAAAATTTCAAAACAAATTTCAAAAGAAAATTTTTTTCAAATAGAATTTAAATCAGTGATCAGCTTTTACGGTTAACCGTTAAACTTTATCCGGTTTTTAACTATTCGAATAACAAATAAACGGTTTTCAACTATTCGATTAACAAATAAACGGTTTTCAATTATTCGATAAAGAGATGAACGGTTTTTTCCTTTTCACACCAGTGAGTGCAAGAATTTTTGTACTCGCTTTAAATACGCATCATTTTTGAAACAAGGTGTTAGTGTTCATCATGGATACACAGTGGAAACATCCATTTACCTGTATTCTCGCAGGGCCTAGTGGGTGTGGAAAAACGTATTTTGTGAAGCGATTACTGTCACATCTCCCAACCATGATCAATGCAAAATTTCGTAAGATATACTGGTATTATGCAGAATGGCAAGACGTGTATGCAACAATGCCGGTTCCAGTAGAGTTTCACGAAGGACTTCCACGAATGAAAGATTTTCAGCCTCAAGATGGACCACATTTGATTATTATTGATGACCATATGCGAGAAGTGAATAGTGATATTGTTGATATGTTCACAAAAGGATCACATCATCGAAATATTAGTGTGATTTTTATAACACAAAATGTATTTCATCAAAGTAAAGCAAATAGAAATATGAGTTTAAATTGTTGGTATTTGGTGTTGTTTAAAAATCCACGTGACAAGTCACAAATCAAGCATATGAGTTATCAAATCATGCCTGAGCATCCACTGTTTCTACAAGAAAGTTATGCAGACGCAACAAGAAATCCACATGGTTATTTACTGATGGATCTTAAACAAGATACACCCGATGAAATGCGATTTCGTACAAATATTTTTCCCGACGATTTGCATCATTATGTTTACGTACCAACAAAACATGTTTAAATTATTGTGCATGTGAAAAGAATGACTTAGTCTGTCACGATGTCTCCTACAGTGAAACACGCTGATCTGCTACGTGCTCTGCACAAAGCTAAACCAAGATTGCGTAAAGCTATTATTGCCAATGCAGACGCTTCATTAATTCATAGTATTTGTGAATGTTGTTATAATGTCTTAAAAGGCAATGTTCCACTGACAAGTGCGCAGAAGTCAAGATTAAAGCGTTACAAGAACACGCTCCGCTATCTCGTAGACAATACAAAATCATTGGATAAAAAGAAGAAACATTTAGCCGTACAACAAGGAGGATTCTTACCTGCATTACTTGCACCTATTGTAGGAAGTGTGTTATCCAGTATTTTGTTTAAACAATAAACATCATGGAACATAGCAAGAAGATGGTTTTAGTGCCACCAGAAATGCTTCAACGAATGCATGCATCATCATCCCGTGTGAGTGAAAATCGAGAATCTAATCTCGATCGTGAAATGCAATCTATATTGAATACATCGTATCCAAGTGATGAAGAAAAATGGAATCAGTACAATAGAATATTACAGAAATATCTTTATGTGATACGTAAACAAGAAGAACCAATACCACTTACAATTACATCAATGAAACCTGATGGTGACGTCCCGAATGTTGACGATAGCACGAAACAAGAAATTTCAGCCGCAATACCACAAATGTATCGTAAGAAAGCCGAACTACTATTCCGTCGTTTAAAACAAGATGACGCAATTACGTGGGATCATAAAGGAACAGTGTACATCAACGATAATAAACTACATGGATCCAATATTGTAGATTTAATGTGTGATGTGACTCGACCGAGGAAACATTCTAATCCTCAAGGCTGGGAATTGTTTTGCAACTACCTTGCATCGTCAAACACACCTCAAGAATTGATTGGTAATCCACGAAGATTAAACTATATTGTCAAGCATAATAGTACAACCGCATCTGAAGGATCTGCACCACCAAAACCGGCACCTGAATTATTTTCTTCCGGAGAAGAAGAAGAAGATGATGATGACGATGATGATGTTTTAGAAGTCCGACCAAAAAGAAAACGTATCATTCCACAATGGTCAACGTACAAACCATGAACAAAAAGTTGAAATCCATTTATTACAATCCAGCACATCCTGCATCGTTTTCTACTGCAAAGAAATTATGGCAAGCCACAGGAAAATCTATACCTCTAGCCAAAATAAAACTTTGGTTAAACAAACAACCTACCTACACGTTACATCGTCCTGTACGTCGTCGTTTCCGTAGAGATTTTTACCTTGTCAACAATATTGATGATCAATGGGAATGTGATTTAAATGATTTACAATCACTTCAAAACTATAATGACAATTACAGCTATATTGTTACAGTGATTGATGTGTTTAGTCGGTACGGGTGGGCTGTACCACTAAAATCAAAAAGTGCCGAGGATATAGTGAATGCATTTGAAATGATTTTCCAGGACAGGAAACCAATTGTGCTACGTAGTGATCAAGGAACTGAATTTACCAACAAGACAGTACAAAAGTTTTTCAGGAAACACAACGTGCAACATGTTACAACAAAGGATCCAGATATTAAAGCCAGCATCGCAGAAAGATTTAATCAGACATTGAAACATCGTATGTGGAAATACTTTACCAAATATCAAACATACAATTACATCAAAGTATTGCCTTTACTTGTAAAAGCATACAATGAAAGTCGGCATTCCAGTATTAAAATGGCACCTGCAAACGTTTCTCAGGACAATTTACTGGAGGTGTGGCATAACTTATACGACAAAAAGCTACAACGTTCAAAACAAGATACGGATTTATCTGTTGGTGATACTGTTCGTATAAGTAAAACAAAACGTATCTTTGACAAGGGTTACCTCGAGAACTGGACTTGGGAAATATTCAGAGTAAAAGCCATTGTACCAAGAAACCCACCAGTGTATCGACCAGAGGATTTAAATCATCAACTCATCGATGGTGTTTTCTACAGAGAAGAATTACAACCAGTACCGCTCCCTTCGACGTTCCTCATCGATAAAATATTACGTACAAGAACAAAAGGTCGCAGAAAGGAGTATCTCGTCCAGTGGAAAGGATATCCTTCCTCATTCAATTCGTGGATCCCTGCAACTTCATTGAAGAAGAAGAATGGAACCTGATCAAGATTTTTACGTTACACTTCCCAGTAATAGTTCCATGGATTATTTTCCAGAAAATACATTGACTTCATATATTACGAAATTACAACGACGTGTAGAGTTTCGCCAGAAATGGGATGTGGCAATTGTAGAGATTCATTATCCACATTCTTTGCTGAACATTAACAGTAAAAACAATAAAATATATTACAAATCATCAAGTAGTAATGATCAAGAACCGTGGAATGTTGTAACGATCCCTGTACGCTATTATAACAATATACGGGATCTTATTCATGCAATTAATATTCATCATAAAGAAACCAATTTATTTATATCTCATGACGCTACTAATAATATATGCCTCATAAGACATCCCAAAAAGGAAATCCATACTTCTGTACAAATCTCACCAAATGTTAGTTTAATGCTTGGATTTGAACCGAAAAGTGACTTAAAAGATATGGAAAAGGGACAATATACACCGGATGTACGATTAGGCTTACCATCACAAATGTACGTCTATTGTGACATTATTGAATCTGTCATTGTTGGAGATACAATGGTACCCTTGTTACGAATTGTCAACATGGATCCTGTGAATCATACTTTTGGAAGTCATGCAGTACAAATCTTTAATCCTGCACATTATGTTCCGGTGGAAAAAATGAATTTTGAGCAAATACAAATCGATATAAGGGACAGCACAGGTCATCGTATGCCATTCACCTTTGGAACGGTGTGTACAAAACTACATTTCCGTCGTCGTCGTCATGACTGATCCGTATTTGCAATACTACCAAAAACAAGCGTTGTCCGGTATCGGCAACGTCTATGTGGGAAGTCCCTATCAAGCAGGACATGGCATTGGAAGTTTCCTTGGTGGCTTATTTCGTTCAGTGTTACCACTTGTGAAGCAAGGCGCTAAAACTGTGGGAAAAGAATTATTAAAATCAGGTGCCAATATGATTAATGATGTGGTGATCTCGAATCAACCGCTGGAAGAATCGTTTCATCAACGTATGCAAGAGGCAAAATCAAATTTACAAGAAAAAGCTAAAAATAAGTTGAAAACTATGCTGGGAAGTGGATATCATAAACGAAAATGGGATGACTGCTCTCAGTTTGAGGTTGACCTTCCAACGATCAACAACATCATCAATCCTACGAAGAGACGTAAATTATCACATAAGAAGAAGAAGAAATCATTAGCATCGTCACCAGATATTTTTGATTAATTCAACGATGGCTTTCTTACATCATCAATCCTGTGAATATGTAAAAAGTGAATTGGACATTTTCTCAACGTTACCTACGCAAACCAGTGTTCTGGACAATCGTATTATAGGCTACAAACCAATTAGTTCAATAGCTGAAAATTCACCAATAGAATTTGTAGTGAGTGGTAGCAGTGATGAATACATTGATTTGCCACAAACCTTATTATACATCCAAGCACAAATTGTGAAACCAGATGGTTCCTCCTTCACCAATACGGATAAATCAATTGCACCTGTCAATGATTTTCTAAATGCTATGTTTAGTGAAGTACAAATCTACTTGAACAATAAACTGATTTCATTTCCGTCACATAATCATCCATATCGTTCGTACATGGAAAAACTGATCAATTATAGTGATGGAGCTAAAAATACACATTTACAAACAGCAATGTGGTTTCAAGATACGGCTGGTCATATGAACGCAACCACAAGTGAGAACAAAGAATTTCAACAACGCTATGAACTGACAAAACAAAGTATGAAATTCGATATGATTGGACATCTTCATTGTGACATTTTTAATCAAGATAAATTTTTAATTCATGGAGTGGAATTACGTGTGAAACTTATTCCTGCAAAACCAAACTTTTGTCTCATGGCCGGTGAAAGTGGTGTCAATGCAAAAATCAATATTCTAGATGCATCGTTGCAGGTGAAAAAAGTCAGCATCAGCCCTAGTGTCAAATTGGCACACAATAAAATTTTACAATCTACACCGGCAAAGTATCCTCTGACAAGGGTTCAAATGAAATCATTTACCATCCCGGAGGATATACAATCCAAAACTATTGATAACCTGTTTATGGGAACATTGCCAAATCGTATTATTGTAGGATTTACATCGAATGAAGCATCCAGTGGAACTATTACCAGCAATCCATTTGAATTTCAACATCTAAACATTAATTTCTTTACATTGTACGTGGATGGAAAAGCTGTACCTTCAAAATCATTGCAACCCAACTTTGAAGAAAATCTCTACATTTCATCGTACCACACATTGTTCTCAGGCTCTGGCATACATTTTACCAATACTGGAAATACAATTTCAAGAGCCGACTACAAGAATGGATATACACTGTTTGTATTTGACCTAACTCCCGATTCTTCTGCTGGAGATTGTCACTATTGGAATTTACAACGACATGGAGCTATCCGATTGCAAGTTCATTTCCAAGAGAAATTAGCAGCACCTGCAAACTGTATTGTGTATGGGGAGTTTTCCTCACTCCTAGAGATAGACCACCAGCGCAACATTATCCTGGACTTTTAAATTACAAGGTACGTATACGTTATGTATAATTTCCATTCACGATGTTGAATACATTACAATTAGCTAGTGCTTTAAACGGTAGTCCATTGTTCAGAAATCATTTTACTGGGGTATTTGCAAGCGATGAGTTGCCCTCACGGATTTCTCTTCCTCTGGCAATGATTGTAAATTCAGATCCATCTACAAAACTAGGAAGCCATTGGATTGCAATTTATATTGATAATCGCGGTGTTGGAGAATATTTTGACAGCTATGGCCTTCCTCCTTATGTACCACAACATGTTGCATTCTTAAAACTTCATTGTATGTACTATAAATATAATAATAGCCAAATGCAAAGTCTTGGTTCATCCGTATGTGGTTATTATGCTTATTTTTATTTGTGCTGTAAAGCCCAAGGAAAATCTCTGCGTGAAATTCAATATTTGTTCACAACAGTACCCACGGTTAATGATCGTAGACTTGCTGCAATATACCTTCCAGGTAATTTTATCATATTTATCATTGTAAGTGTATTTGTTTTATCATCATCTATTTCTATACTAATCATCTTTTTCCTCGTTCTTTTTTACAGAATTCACAATACGAAGCTTTGCAAACGGGTGCTATGCTGCAAACCATGGAAACAAATCATTACAATCAAGAAGAGGAGGCGGTCTAATGAAGAAACCCAGCTCAATATACAAACATTGTCAATAAGAAAGAAAAAGAAGAAACCAGAAAATTGAATAAAATACAATTTATGCTTATTTATGTGTTTTTATTGTCCATTCCACATACAACGTTATCAGATTCTCCTAAAGAACTGTGCGATATAAGACGAGAACCCTGGGCAAAGTTTCCACCTAATTCCTAGAGAACATTGACCAGGGACCTCGTCGCGCATCAAAACCAAATCATCGATCACGTGACCGTACTACACCCGAAGGGTCCTACCAAATTGAAAGGGGATACCCGTCCATACCTTATAACCTTATCAAATAGGATACATTGAGTCAGTAACCGAACACGTGGTTGTACTTAAAAATTTGACAATAGGACCACCGAAACATATTGAGGTCCTGTACTATGCTTAAATTGGACAATTTCAGTGGACCCCCATTGCCAAAATTTAAGAAGGGTGCAACAATATACCCATGTCTTATGATAGGAAATTAACCCCTGTAATCATATAAGGTAATAGAATCTCATCAAAGGGGATAAAATGGACCAAAAACCAAACACGTGGTACAACATATTTCTTACGTTTATATTTTGGCAATTTTGTACCCCTAAAAGGGATCGAGGTGGACCATCCAAATTTATCATGATACATATTGAGGTCCTGTACTATAATACGAAATGTTTAAATTGGGCATTTTCCAAAATTTAAGGGGTGGGCCAAGGTACCCCTCCCGGGGTGCACCAATATACCCATGTTTTATGAAAGGTAATGAACCCTGTATACGCCCATATAACCATATAGGATAATAACGCCTCATCAAAGGCGATAAATTAGGTCAAAAGACCAAACACGTGGTTGTACTAACATTTGGCAATTTTGTACCCCTAAAAGGGAACGAGGTGGACCACCCAAATTTATAGTGATACATACTAGGGTTCTATACTATTATACCAAATGTTTAAATTGGGCAATTTCTAAAATTGAAGGGGTGGGCCAAGGTACCCCTCCCAGAATTTAAAGGGGTGCACCAATATACCCATGTCTTATGAAAGGTAATAGACTCCTGTATACGCTCATATAAACATATAAGGTAATAGGACCTCATCCAAGGGGATAAATTAGGTCGAAAACCCCCGAAATTTGACTTTTTGGCAATTTTTTACCCATGAAAGGGAACGACATAGACCCCCAATACGGATAGAGGTACATACTGTGGTCCTAGGCTACCATACCAAATTTTTAGATTTGGCAATTTCCAAAATTTAAGGGGGGTGGTCCTATGTACCCCTGCCAAAATTTAGGGGGGTGGGCCATGGTACCCCTGCCAAAATTTAGAGGGGGTGGTCCTATGTACCCCTAGGTCATTGACCCCGGGCCTTGGGCCCCCTCATTGAGGATAATCAAAAGTTCGGCAGAGTGCCGCGATTATTACTGGCAGCGTCTAAAAAGTGCGGCCAGAACGCAAGAGATATCTACGTTAGAGCCAAACTGAAGTATAGAACAAGAATGCCCTGCTTCATGCTCAAGAAGAATTACGTGACCTAAGGTCAAATGTCAACGTATGCGTACTGGGTGGGTGGGTGGATGGAACTCGATGTACAACCACCTCCCCGTGGTGAGTTCTGGGTTATTTTGCGTACACAGCAAAATAAGCGAAGAGTTGCACAAAGAAAATCGTGTTATATCAAGGGCTATGCCTATAATCATCGTTGACGTGGCATTCCAAACAAAATCTGGACATTAATTCCAACAACTGAACTAATATGGCTGTACTTTGACTCATAAACATTTTAAAATTATTTACTTTTATTGCTACAAGTTTGTTTTAATAAAATAATTGTATTATAGCCATCCGGTAACTCTAAAAACGACCACAAGTAGCTTTTCTGTCATTAGTGTTGTGCGTGTTGTCTAACCAAACACTTAAAAAACTTGGGGCAGGGTAAGGGGTTGTCCAAAAAATTTTTTTAAAAAATCAGTAAGGTCGGTGCAAATAGTGACACCTTTTCCGCACTAGCCGTCATCGAATTTCCAACAAAAGTGCGAAACGCTCCACCCTAATGTTCAGCATCATCAAGACCATTGGAGAAATCCCGAACATAGGTAAATTTTTAAAATATCTCATTGATTTGTTGAAAAATGTTACTTTTGACTTTCTTCTGCATTATAGTAGGGCTACACAGGAAAACCTCCAAGCTTACTATACACCAGAAATTTTAATTTTATCTCTAAAAACAAAAAAGTTATTTATAATCGAAGCTTAAGTGCTCGTAAATACCTCGATCTCCCCGATTATTTTAAAAAGTTTAAATTATTATTTGTCATCTTTCTCACTTTTATAACTATAACTGAAATTTGTGTCAACATACGAGCTTGAAAATAAAATAAAATCTTTAAGTTTAACGTCCCACGCTTATGCCGGTTAGGCTAAAGGAGACGGTGATGATGAGATATGAGTGAAATGATAGAATGAAGAATGTGGGTGGAAACGGAAGAATCCCGAGAAAATCCACGAGCACGGTGTTTGTCCACCACAAAGTCCACACGGCGCGAGCTGGGATCGAACCAGGGACCCCAAGCACCGGAGGTTAACGCTCTACCACCGAGCCACCAGGCCCCCTACAAAGTGAGAAGTATTAAAGGTACAGTACAAAAGAGATTTTCTCGTTCAATCGAAACACAAACCGATAAATTATAGAATGTTTGTTTTTGTTTTATTTACATATATTAAATATTTGATATACCGGTAGATATTTACTAAAACTTAGATTCTGAAACTGATTCTTTTGTTGGAGCTCATTTCGAAAATAAAATACTGTGTTATACTGAAAACAAAATTTTCAAGATTTTTCTTTGTAAGAAACACAAAAGACATACACTTTGTTATATTCATCTATTAGGACCTATTGGGATATGTCGTACGGATTTTAAAGCAAAGAAACCTAATATTAGTGTTGTAAAAGAAAACAAAAAAAAAAAAAAAAAACAAATACACAACAATTCAAACAAGCTATTTAGAAACATTTTTCTTTAAATACGGACTCGTAGGAGATTCTTCTTCATTTCCTTACTTTATGGTTCCTCCTGTGTGTAAGGGGCCGCGGTGACTCGGAGGTAGAGCGTTCATCTCTGGTGCTTGGGGCCCTGTGTTTGATCCCAGCCCCTGCCAAGTGAACTTTGTGGTGGACAAACACCGTGTTTCCTCGGGGTTCTCCCGTTTCCTCCCACTTTCTTCATTCCACCATTTCATTCATTACTTATCATCACCGTTTCCTTTAACCTAACCGGCATAATCGTGGGACGTTAAACTGAAAGATTTCATTTTCCCGCATATATATATATATATATATATATATATATATATATATATATATATATATATATATATATATATATATATATATATATATATATATCGGCTTTTCAATTGTATGCTTGGCTTCACTCTATGTGCGGGCATTCCACTTATATGTAAATAATTGTATAGGGAAGAGTCTTGTACCTAGAGCATAACGTACCTACGAACATTTGTAATTTCTGGTAGGTGTTGCAGCTTGTCAGCGTTCTGCGATACTATGTAGAGAGGAATATACCAGCTGTGGCTGCAGTCCGTTTGTTTGTGCCATTGAACAAGACGAACAAGATTTGCGGTCGTGAGAGGTGATACAAATTTTAAGATGTGCTTTATAAATATTTTCGTAGTGACATTATTGTGATGTAGTATAAACCGTTGATGAATTTACAATCAACAACATAGTCATCGTTTTCGTCGTTTCTCGGTAAGAACAGTGCACTACTGTCTCTTTTCTGTAGTTGTAACTTATAACTTTGAAAGCAAAATTTCTGAAACATGGCGTCCTGTTGTACCAAGGAACACAAGTACATGACAAACCTTGGAACATGTTCCTAGGTACATCAATACATTTATTTTTTGTTATTTTATTGAAGATCACAATGTACGAGTAAATCTGGTGAAAAGAGGGTGTCTGTCGTCCCGGAAGCTATTGAAGCTGTTACAGCTGAACCTGGTACGATCTCAATTAGGGAAGTCTGCAAAGTATACAACTCAAAGCTCGCTATGCTTTCTAGGAGTTTGTTCAAGTTCAAGAAATCTGGCGTACAGACTTACAAATATGCTACAAATTTTCATATGAAGCGGGTGTTTAGTCTTCGAGAAGAAAATATATAGGTGTAATACATAAATAAGTTTCAAAAATGAGCTATGGTTTGTCAAAAACCGTGTAAGACTATTGTCATATAAATATGCAGTCGTAAATGGTAAGAAAATTCCTGATACATGGAATGTGGATAAAAAGACTGCGAAACAATGGATGTGTGGTTTCATGCGAAGACAGGACAATGAATTGACTATACAAAAAAAAGCCGGAACGTACGAGTTTGGCTCGTTCAACAAGCTTCAACAAAGCAAATGTTGACTGCTTTTTCAAAAACTTTGAGGATGTACATAATCGTTTCGGACCTATTCCTCAGATGAGAGGTCTTTTACTTTGTTTTCCGATTATAACGAAGATAGTGAGGACAAAAAGTGCATATACTGCAGACAACCTTATAGGGAAGATAAAGGCGGAGAACCATGGATTCGTTGTATGAACTGTCTCCGATGAACTCACGAACTTTGTTCCGATTCTGACAAGAAGACTTGGAAGACATATCTGTGACTTTTGTAGGGCTACTCACCCTAAAACTGATTTCGCTTCTGAAAGAGAAAAACTATTAGTTCTTAAGTTGAAATATTTCCTGTATGCTACAATTTATTATTTGTAGGCCATAGTTAAACCAGTGGTGCCCACCCCCCTTATGTCTATGACGCACCCCTCCAATTGTCTATCCGTAGGTGTTCTTCCATGAAAAAAATCTTCTTTTCGATTAATTTTACCCCCCTCATCAAACATATTTATATAGATTTTAACCCCCCCCCAAATATTTCAATGACGCAGTTTGCGTCATAGCCCCCCTTGTGGGCACCCCTGGTTAAACTAAGCTCATCTAAAAAGCCGTTCTGAAGAAACTTACTATAATTCGCAGTGTTGTCATTTCTTTTATTCATTTTAATAATTGTTGTCTAGATCGTAAATACAAGTATTTCTGTTCATATTGTGTTTCTAATTTTTACACAAATGCTGTGTTCCGAGGTACAAAGGGTATTGTACCATGGTATGTCAACATGTTATACCATGGAACATTAATAACCATGTAACTATTTTTCATTTATTTCTACAGGACAGTGGTATTACAATCTATAATTATGAAATTAATTAGGGTAAATGTGGCACTTTTTAATGGTGACATTTATTACTTTCTTCAATTCAAATAAATTATATTTAAGAGCAGTTATAAAAAGTGTTCCATGGTACAACACCCTCCCCTATATTTATTTTTCCCATGTGATATTGACTTTTCTCATGTATATATTGGTGTTTCCTATCATATGCATATTGGCTTCACTCTGTGTGTGGGCCTTCCACCTGTGTGTAGATAATTCTTCTAGTAATAAATGCTTCAATTTAGATTCTTACACGCTTCACATCCATTCAAAAGTAGCAATAAATATAGAGAACAAGTACTTTTATTTATAGTACCTATTAATAATGATGATTCTATATGATTCCCTTCTCGTTTTGTAAAGTGTAATCACAAAAATACTTTTCTGGCTTTCATTTCTGCAAAGTCATCAATAATTTTATTCATAAAAAAATGACTGAGCGACCATGTTCTCTATAGCTAATGTTGCCAAATCTGAGTGCTTTTCCTGTCCCATGGTTGAACGTATGTATGTTTAAATAACTTTTAGTTTCCTGAAACTTCTTTCACAAGATGTCACACTGCATAGAATATTAAGGAAAAAACTTAGATCCACTCTGACGTTAGGATAGGCACTTCGGTCATTTTCGGTGATCATGTCGAATGTGTTCCTTGGGGTGGATTTCTTGAGGTTGGGCAGGAATACAACAACACAGGCCCGCAACCAGAGGGGGCTAGGGAGGCCTGCCCCCCCTAAACTTTCTCTGGCCAATCTAGATCTTAACACAAAATGCTATTATTAATACAAAAAACACAATTTAGCTATTTGTAAGAGAATTTTTAATGACTTGGCCCCCCTAACATATTCATAGCCCTCTCAAACCTCTGTGGCTGGTTGCGGGCCTGCAACAATATAGTCTTTAAGGCCCTCAATTTCTACACATAATTCAACAACATTCAAATCGTCTTGGTATTTCAAAGTGATATTCACACAAGATTTTTTTGAGGTCCTCCGAAGACACTTCACATAATGAGCTTCCTCTGAGGAAGTTGAATTCCTTGCTTGCTTCTTGGAGCCTGTCCATTTTACTGAAGAGTTCTTCCCGTAAGAGGTCAAGAATTCTGAAGAAAGATTGTCTAAAGCGATCCTCTTCAGTAAAACGTCTCGTTCCATTTCTCCTGACATTCTCTTCTTCGAGATACGCTTTTATCTGAGTTGATGTTTGCTTGTCAGAATCTGGTCGCCTTCTAAAGAGGTTTCCAGCTTCTGGTTCTGATACCGATGCATGTACTCTTACAAGATTCAAGGAATGTCCTATGCATGGCACAAACAGCGCAATGTTGTTTAACGATTGGATCCTTGCATGAACTCAACGATATTTTACACCCATATTGGCAGCATTGTAGTAAGTCTGTCCTCTATTTTCTGCTAATTTGAGGCCATTTTTCTCTGTCTTTTGTGCAATATCGTCCAAAAAAATCTTCGTCAGTTTTTTTTTTTTTTTTTTACACACTTCAATTAAATCAAAGAAGCTTTCTTTTATTTCACACTTCTCCACTTTTTTGAAATGTGACATAGCATAGAACCTGTCATTTGCTCATTATGAGATACATCTTGAGTATAGTAAAACATTATTGATAGTTCAGCCTTCCGCACGTCATTAAGAATTTTTCCATAGTCTATTAGCTATGAAGCAGATGAATTCATTTTGAATGTCATGTGAAATATACGAAATCTGGTCTTTTTTTTTTTTTAACATATTTGACCCTTTCTCCTAAGGTGGAATTATGCTTTGAGAAAAGAAGAATAAGGTTAAGATAGTTCCCATTCTCTAGATCATAACAGTCAATGCAACGTAGTTCTGTGTTCTCTTCCTTACGATCGATTGATTTGACAAGATTTAATCATTATGTATAAAAAAAAGTAATACAACCAATTAAGAAAGGAAAAAAGTCTTTTGGGCGCTTTTCGTAAGACCAACGGATTTATTTTTGACCTGACAAAGTATAAATTCATTGAACTAATTCCAGTGATCAAAATTAATAAATGTTGGAAACGGGCCTATATTCCTCTTACTTGACTCGTGTCAGGCCGGTAGCCAGCCCAAAAATGTAGAGGGGGCACGGCTGAAGTTAGGGGGGGCCGATCCAACCATATTATAGTCCATCACCATATTATAGTTCACTTGCAAGCCTACCGTGAACATTTTAGAGGGGGCCAGCAAAAATTTAGGGGGGGCGGCCCCCCTAGACCCCCCTTGGATACGAGCCTGACTCGTGTGTGTGGGTTTTCTCGCGGTTCTCCTGTTTTCTTCATTCATTCATTCTTTTATTCATCCACTTCGTACATTATTGGTCAGAGACCAGCACATTAGAGACCTGCACGGGCCGAATTTTTCGGCCCGAGCCCAATCCAGCCCGAACGTACCAATCCAGCCCTGCCCAGCCCGGGCCCGAAAAATTTTGGAGATTTTCGACCCGAGCCTGGCCCGGCCCGATAAGTTTTTTAAAATTCTTGGCCCAAGCCCGGCCCGGGCCCGATAAATTTTAAAAGTTTTTGGCCCGACCCCGGCCCGATAATTTAAAAAAAAATAGCTCGAGCCCCAATCTTTCTCAAAATTTATTACTAAATTTGACCTGAGAAACATTTTCTAATCTCTGGTTCAAACCTGACGCTTGCCTCCCGAATGGTACCATTGCCTCCTAGAACTTTGCCTGTCATCGAGAGAATAAAAACTCCATTCCCTGTAACAAAAATCTAACTTAATTGATTTTTAGCATAAGGTGAAGATGGCAATATTGTTTAGCAACAGGCATAACATTCCCACCCCTTCTTGTTATATTTTGAGTTCAGTGAAGGTCAAGATCAGAGTTCAATTTACCGCATAATGCCTGCAATCCTCTATAGTGAAAGTGGAGCCGCTAAGCAACACAAACTGTAAATAGCTATTGCATTCTTTGTAGCATTTTTCACGGACACACTTCTTTAACGTTTGGCTTTATTCCAATTATCGTTTAACGAAAGTCAATAATTATGAAAGAATTGCAATTGATCGCCCCAGCCCAGCCCGACCTGATATTTCAATATAATTGATTTTACATTAATTTACAAAGTATCACCCACGTATTCATTTATGTCATAATACACTTTGTTACACAAAAAATTGAATAGTTCATTTTTGAACTTCTGTATGCTTTTGATATTCTTCAAGCAAGTCGGGAGCTTATTAAACAACTTAGTGGACATAGGAAGGACACTTCTTTTGGTGCACGCATAATTTTCATTCTACCAATCCCATTGTCGTCCATACGGCTTGATCCGAACTTGCCAGCATTATTCTTACATCGAAACGGCGCCCCTCTACATACTTTCAACCCGCTGCGCCCCGGGGCAAATGCTCCGAATTGCAACCTTTAGATCCGCTCCTGTATTTCGTCCCTATTCTAATATCTCTATTGACACTAAAAGTGGTAGAAATCTATTACCACTTCCGCTTTCAATAATAATTGAGAAACTCTCACGGCATATAAACCTAATTCCTTCGAGTTGTGTACACATGACCTTGTTATTATTAGGCCTATATCTTTGATATATATTTAATTTAACCACATAGTAGGCTATGGCATGAAGGAAAGATTCATTTTTATTTAATCATTAAAAACGAGAGCGCGTGAAGCAGGCCCGCAACCAGCCAAAGAGGTTTGGGGGCCATGAATATATTAGGGGGAAAGTCATGAAAAATTCTCTTACAAAAAGCTAAATTGTGTTTTTTGTATTAATAATAGCATTTTGTGTTGTCTGAAGGAGCCGCGAAAAGTTTGGGGGACAGGCTCCCCTAGCCCCCCTCTGGTTGCGGGCCTGGCATGGAGTATAATTTGTGCATATCGAACACCTTTCATCTTTTTCCCGGCGGGAGCTCATGTGGTTCGGATTCCACGTTAATCAGTAGATCCACGTCTCATATAGCCTCACTGCTGAACGGGACGTAAAACTCAAAGTCAACTTAACCTTTCATCTTTTATTTTTAAAATGTGACAGTGACATGGGGCAATGAATAATTTCATTGTAGGGTCTAAATGAATAAAATGGTGACCTGGCAACTCTTACACAAGGTCATGAATCGCATGATACAGATGTAAACAATGTAAGTGCAAAGGTGGAATATGTAGCATTGTATAATCAGTGATAAGATAAAATATTTGAAGTGTTAATTTTGTAGAAGTTATGATAACTACTTTCACGGTGTACTGATATACATAAACATAATTAATTTTAATTTTGGCTTTCTAGTGCAAGGACATTTTGTATTGAATATCTATCAAGTGGGCTGAACCAAACACTGAACAGGCAAGTTGTAATAGTTACTACGATTGTCAATAAAGAGATAATAAGCAGGTTGTGATCGTGTTAGGATGTTATAGAGGAGATATGCTAAATATAGTACTAAGTGTTATTAAACGAATTAGTCGTGCAGATTAAGAATCAGAGTGCCACCGCGCCCTGATAGCAATTACAACCACATTTCTTTGTCCTAATTGTCTGCAAATGGGTTCAGAACTATTGTTTCTACGGTTTTTTTTTTTTTAGTACACTGGTAGAATTGTTAAGTCATAAAGGAACTTGTGTAGGTGGAGATTATATGTAATTTGGGCCTTCGTGCTGTGCTGCAGAGTAGGTCCAGTATTTTCAGACCTAAGGAGGTGAAAATTTTGTCATTTGTCAGGAAATTTATTATCACTGTGTTTCTTAAGAATTCTTCGGTGTATATTTACTTTAAGAGGATTTTACCGTTTTCCATCAGGAAGTATGCCAAAAGAACACAAACCAACCTGTACTAGGTGGTCACTGAAAAGCACGAATGTTGCGTAACGAATTCAGAGTAGAAACGCAACAGAGGCGCCCGAGCTCTAGTGAGAGTATATGTCCGCAGAGAACAGGCGCGTCAGCGATGGTGGATATGTATAAACGAGGATCGCCAGAAACACTAGGTTACGTTAAGTTAGTTGCTTTCTAACACTTTCATTGCAATTACTTATCTACGTAGGATGTAGTGCTAGACCTAGAATAAGAACTGTAATAAATTACATTCCATGTGCTCACTTTTTTTTCTTACATTATCAACACAATATTCGCATTGCTTTTATAATGCATTAATTACAACTACATTCTAACCATCAACACGGTATTCATGTTTAAATATGTATGTGTTTCCCCATTTCTTTATATTTATGGTCGTCCTACATTTATCACACTTTAAACAATTCGTGCCTCTTCATGAAACGTAACTTCTTCTCTTTACTAACACATTGTTATAGAACTGAAAATTGAAATGTCACATTCTTCATATGGAACTTCTATCTTTCAACTAATTGCCTCAATACACTCTAATGTCTGATGTCAGCATGTCTCCATTGAAATAATTAGTACCAAGATGCAGCTTTTAACACATTAAACTTGTTTCGTTTGTATTAATTTGACAAAAACTGACATACTCTATTTCCATCCTGTAAATTATAGCAATGTATTTTTCATATTTCTGGACTTGCTCTCCGGCACTTAACTCGTAATTTGAGAACATAAAAATAGCGTTATAAAAGTCTATTCTTTACTTGCAATTGTAATGGAAAGCTAGCTTGCGATGACCACCTAGCACAGGTGGATAATCGCTTTTGTCACATGTGTGTCTTTTAATGACACATAAGTATGCAGGCATATTATATATATGTATGCAGTTGATGGTCATACGCCAAAAGGGTCTGCAGGGTATTAGAAGTTACTGAAGGAATTATGATTTTTTAATTATCTCTGGAGGTAAATTTGCACGTGCTAAGTGGGCTATCGGCAAGTATCAACAAACTAAGACCCGTGAAGAATTCTTTAGGATACAATTTCCACGAAGAAATGTCAGTTTGAATGTCATATAAATTTCACCCCGTTCTCTTAATTTAACTTAATACCTAGTCAGCAATTGTAAGAAACGTTGCATTATTTGGTGCAAGTGTACTTCAGGAGGACATAAGTATTTTGGCTATAAATTCAGCATTATCTGGGTAAAATTAGAAACAAACCGTCTTAGAAACTGTTATTCAACGTTTACTAGCGTGCTTGCATTACGGGATATGTTCGTGAGCCCGAGGATATAGTGGGCAGAGACAGGCATGTATCTCTAAGAGGAAAAACGCAAGTGTCGGGTGCTATTCATATCACCGTGTGGGGAAAATATCTAAACATCACTCACTTTGGATCTGCAGGTGTTACGTTTTGTTTAGAAATTTATTCCATATTTAGATCCATCCTAAGACCATGGTCATGAACCGTCACCAAGCTAGAAGTAAATATTTTTGTTGTTTATTATGTTATAGGATTCAAGGTGGTGATTTATTATTACTATTATTATCGAGTATGTACCCAAGAACGTCAACTTGTATTATAAATCAGAACCTTAAAACCAATTATAATAATAATAATAATAATAATAATAATAATAACGATAGCAAGTCGAGTTTTGAGTGTGCATTCGAGAAGCGAGTATTATACTACTCAATTATCGCCCTTCCTTTGTTGCTATAGAAAATATACTACTAATGGAACGAAGTAACTTCATTAGTAGTATGAAGTAACTTAGATAGCATATATAATAAACATCTGGAAATTAATCCCATGCTTGAATGATGTATTGTTTAAAATTAACGTGATATCTTTATCGAGGATTATATTAAGGCAAAAGCAAATACCAGTATAATACAATATTCTAACATCTGCTGTGTAATTTGCTACGCACATAGTTACTATCTCGCATATCAATAATATGTAAGGCACAATTGCCGGTGCGGTAAATATGAAAAATTCTGTTTCATTTCATTTTGTAAAGCCAAAAATCTTAATATATTTTGTTCAAAATTTCAGATTTTGTAATGGCAACAGCATGTAATTCCTTGAAAATGTTACCACATAACGTAAAGAGGTGTCTGCCTACTGGAATCTGTTTGGTGAAGAGATATTTTCACAGAGGAGTGTGCTTAAGATCATTGCCCGAGTTGACATCTGTCCGATATCCAGTCAAGAGAGGAGATTATGCTGTGCTTAAGGATAGCCATGTGTCGTTTTTTGAAAAGGTTTTAGGAGCAGGTCGTGTGTTAACATCGTCATCCGATGTGGAAAGTTACAATGTTGATTTCCTTAAAATGGTTAGAGGTAAGTTCTGCTGAATCTTATTCTAATTCTAACTAAATAGGCTGCCAAAACCCAAATTTTGAATGAAACAAGTTTCCCCGGCAATGGCTTTGAAAAGTAGTTCTAAGAGGAGTGTTTTTTTTTCAGTGATTATTCCTCGATTTTATTTTCTCAACAAAGCTACCTGTCATCTGCAAAATTCAAAATGAAAGGCACTTTCCAAAGAACATGGAGCTAGGATTGCCCAAGAAACAAGACATCACTTTCGCGACACCTTTTCAAGACGAGCAGTAACGTAGCTAGGATTACTTTTAGGGTGGGGAATACTTGCTTTTGCGCCTCTACTCGTTTCACTTCCTATATTTTATTTCACATGATTTTCAACAGCAGCGTGCTAAAGGATCAACTCTTACGTGTACTCCTTATCATGTATACAACAATAAAATTTTACTTGTTTTTTTTTTTTTTTTCGTACTGGTTGATTGATTCACACTTTGCGGGGGACAGTGGCTCAGTGGTGGAGCGCTTACCTCTGGTGCGTGGAGTCCCTAGTTCGATCTCCCGCCAAGTAAGTTTGTGGTGGACAACATCGTGTCCGTGGGTTTTCTCGGGGGTATTCCCATTTCCTCTCACATTTCGTTCCACCAATTCTTCCATCATCATTCGGTTGCCTTAATCGTGATCTCCCTTAGCCTAAAAGGCATAATCGAGGGACGTTAAACTGAAAATTTTCATTTCATTTCAGATTCACACTGCGTATAAATTTTTTTAAGATAACAATTCGAAATAGAATAACAGCACATTCATCGTTGGAAGCATAGAACGTATTCGATATGGAACGTAGTGGGCATAATTTTGTCCTCTGAAATTCTTTATTACCTTACAGTTACATTTATCTATAAATTACGTATTTCAGCAATAATCTTTCCTTCTTTTATAACAGTTCCCTTGTAATTTTTTACGCATTGGGCTATCTATTCTTAATCGTTACCCGTAAATTCGATTCTTGATTTTAACAGATTGCACTCATAAATTTTCAAAATATTGACATCCAGATTCTAAAATTGTACCTTGCATTTAACTTGGCATATTATTTTTTTTTTTTTTTTTTGCGAGATTAGAAATGCGAATTATTATTATTATTTTAAATAATTCTCTGCAGTGATCCAGGGGCCAGCGTTGTCAAAATAGGCTGGTCAGCTTTTATATTTGATTATTTTGAATTTAATTACCTAAAAGCCAACAACAAGAATAGAAATATTGATCTTCTTATTGTTTGCAAGTAGCAATCTCTCCTGCCCCTTTGTTGTCGACTTGAACAAAGTCTCTTCTCGTTATGTAGCTCACGAAAATGTCGTTAGCGATAGTTAGAGAATTCGAAACAATCGCTTTCCAGTAATCTACGTCACTTCTTGATAACCCGCTCTTGCAACGACTGATGCAGAATAAGCAACCTGGATACAGAAGATGTGTGCCTGCTATTTATTTAAAACATTAGTGAGGCCACTTCCAGTTTTGCTTTTGTTTCAGAAAATTAAACTTTCGTTTGTTTATTTAATTCTAAAGTTTAAGATCTAATTTTACAGGAACAAAGATAAGCATCACTTTCGGTGTTTGATTTCCCATTTTTGATTTCAGGAAACAGTAAAATCGTCCTGAAGCCGAAAACAACAGAAGAAGTTTCTGCTATTTTGAAATTTTGTAATGACGAGAACTTAGCAGTTTGTCCACAAGGTGGAAACACTGGTTTAGTCGGAGGAAGTGTTCCAGTATTTGATGAAGTTGTTATATCGACTGGTTTGATGAATCAAATTATTAGTTTAGATGAATTTTCAGGTAAGGAAAAAAAGTGTAGCTTGAGTACGTCTAAACGTTTTGATTTTCTGCTTGCTGTAAGTTTAGTTTGTTATAAATGTTCATCGTATTATTTGTACCTTTAACCCTAAACTGCTTCTTGAAACTTGCTTTCTCCTTTTAGCCCTAAAGATGGCAACTGCTTTCAGTAGTTTTTAAAATTGTTGGGATAATTTTTGCTGCTGTAATAGGTGTAGTAGTTCCATGGATAGTACGTACGTTCCCAATACTTTACCTGTCTTCTCCCTACATTATTAATATGACTTTAAAATAACTGAGAACCTCTCTACCACACTATGACTGAAAGGATTCGGTTGATACCTCGAGCGTGATCCCAGCTTAGGAGCTCCTCAGGCTACGGATTGCGAGTGTTTCAATCTGGCGTGGAGATTTCCACTTTACATTAGTGCACGCTAACGGCTGACATTTTTGGGCTTGTCTTGCTAAACACACAATCCATCGGTTTTAGATGACCCAAGATCATCCTCTTCTGCGCTCTCCGTTGTGAAACTGACTGAGTTGCGTCTTTTCCTTACTTCCAGAGGTATCACCTGCCCTCCCGGTCTCTTTATCTGGTTGGAGGCCTAGAGTTCTGACGTCGAGGCTGTTACCTGTCGTGAGGCTTAGCCCATTGAAGAAAAAGAAGCTAGGATCAATTATAGCTTGCATAGTTCGGGTTGTGATTGCTCCCCCTAATACCCTGAATTCTGACAATATATTTTGTCTATAAATTAGACTACCGAAAACAATAAAACAATTCTGCGACCAAGGAATAGGATAACACAGTTATAAGCTGATTTGTTCGCTGTATCTAAATAGAGCTCTCACTCCTCTTTTCATTCTACGGTACATTTTTCTTCTACACAATGCTTTTATAATGTTATTTTTCTATTGTGTGTGTGTGTGTGTGTGTTTTTTTTTTCTTTCTTTTAAAGTCAAGTTAAATTTCATGTACTTTTAACTAAAGCTCTGAGATTTTGTACAGATACGTAAAACCGATGTCAGTTAAATATTTTCACATAATTTTCGGTTTTGCTTATCGTTTTACAGTAAAATTTATTACGTTATTTCAGACGTATTTAGATATGAATAGGCAATGTCAGTTAATGAAGCATTACTTAAATAGATAACAGAGTAGTTCAGTGCTATTTCGAGACCGTATATGTAACGCTTTTAGCGGAGAAGTTAGGAACGACTACCTTGCAAGTATCTTGCAAGTACTATTACCTTGCAGGTACTGTTATCTTGCAGGAATTATTACCTTGTAGGAGCTATTACTTTACAAGAACTATTACCTTGTAAAAGTGTTCTTTCACACCCTTAAAGCTTTCTTTTTTTCATACATATTTGAAAAAAAAAAAACTTGTAAAATGTTCTTACAAATGAAATACATAATGTCACATATAGAAATCATGTAATATTTTCAAGTTAAGGAAACTAGGAATAAATAATTGATTGCAGGATGTCGAAAAAAGACTAAAAACTAAAACCTTACTTTAAGAACCAATGCTTTTATAAAATCCACTATAAAGGAGAATATAATATTTTGGTGTGACAATTCAGTGTTAGTTCTTATTAACAAAAGTTTAGAAGAAGTGCACGAACAAAAAAGAGACCGATATATATCTTTTTTGGTGGAGTAAAATAACGAAATCGGACTAAAGCTAAAATAATTGGGGGAAAGCGAATCACTTCTTTAATATCCATGAAAACTTCAACCCTCAACCATAGCAAGAGATCCGAATACTTTTATCCCTAGTCTCATTTGTTAATTTTATTTAGTTTCAAGCTTAGGAAGAGTGACCAGTATTTAGTCTTAGTCCCATTTCTTCATTTTATTTAGCCAATAATCTTAGGAAGCTCTTTTTTTTTTTTTTTTTTTTTTTTTTTTTTTTTTTTGTCTAAGTTTTTGCTAATAAGGCAATAACACTAAATTACCCCACAAAAAATATCCATTTTAGTGCATCTTATATAAGGATTCTTTTGAAGTTTTTGACGTTTATTATTTTTTAAATGCCATTTGAACATTGTTTTCATTGTCTGTTTGGTAGTCACATACGAATTTAAAACCGATATGCCATATAAATATTTTCCCTTTTGATCACTTCTTGTGACTTCTGAACACTATAAAAAATAAATTAAATTTACAGCTTAGGGGAAAACGTTTTAACATTTTTGCTGCTTGGATTAACTTCTTTTTTCCTTTCACATTTAGATTTCTTCTTTGGTATATTTTCCAGGTGTTTTAATATGCCAAGCTGGATGCATTTTGGAAAATTTAGATTCATACGTTTCTGAGCATGGGATGATGATGCCTTTAGACTTGGGAGCCAAAGGAAGTTGTCATATCGGTGGAAATGTATCAACGAATGCTGGTGGTATACGATTATTACGTTACGGAAATCTTCACGGTAGTGTGCTTGGTGTAGAAGCGGTATGTCCCATAGATTTCTTGTATATTCAGGAGTGGCGTGTCTTGGTCAAATTCAGTTTAGTACATTTGATTGTGTCTACAGTTTTAATTTACCATGTTTACTCGCGTAATAGTCACACTTTTTTGTATCAATTTTTTAATGCAAAGTTCCAACTGCGACTATTACGCGAGGAAAGCTGCCCTTCAATTATCGCTACGATCAAAACAATTTCGAATTTTGATACATACGGCATTGTGTCAACATAAAAAATAAAATATAGCCTACATACGATAAAATATTAAAACTTATAAAACTTAAGTCATAACTTATCGATTCGTGGGAGACAAATATATATATATATATATATATATATATATATATATATATATATATATATATATATATATATATATATATATATATATATATATATATATATATATATATATATATACTTGGCAGCAGCGTTGCCAGACTCACAGCTCGGAATTATTCCAAAATCTGATCGAAATTATGCTAGATTCGGTCAAATTATGCTAGATCCTCATAATTACTAATTCAGGAGTTTTAAAAGAAAGAAAAAACGAAGTTGAGATACGATAACGTAACTTAAAATACGCAGAGCGCAAGAATGCGTGGATGGAACTCAATACTTCACTCACCAAAGCTTTAACTCAATAAACTAGTGCAGTCGTTGCCAGATTCAATGGCGTACCGTATATATCGTATAAATGAATGCAAAGTGTTTGTTTACATATTTTGAAAGAAAATGACCTCGTAGCATAAGCGGAGTTGGGAATTGTCTGCTGGGGGGCAGATTTTTGGTCGGTCTCGGACCTTTCATTTCAGGAATAAAGATGGTCATGAAGTCAAAAATAAAAATGGTGAAGTTGTCAAAAAGTTGGGAGGAGAATGGCTCCCATAGCTCAGCCCATGTCTCGCAGTTAAAGGATTAGAAAACCATGGGTGGAGCCAAAAATAAAAAAAAAAGAAAGAAAATCCAAAGCCGTTTCTAACTTACTTCGGAAAATAATACTGTCTGTATGGTTTACCGACTGTATGAATGAATGGGAGAGGATACATTTCTGCCGTTCTTTTTCTTCCCACGACCAATTAATTTCTCATCTCCAGGTTTTGCGGCTTTTTGATAAACTTGCTGAAATTATGCTAGATTTGGGCAGGATGCTAAAAGCAAGATGCTAGATGCTAAAGACATGCAAATTATGCTAGATCTAGCATCATCATGCTAGATCCGGCAACACTGCTTGGCAGTGGCACAAAAGGACGAAATATTTACATAATCAGGAAAGACATGAATAAGAAGTACACAACACCACAAAGAAAACCCACGCACAAGAACTATCAGAGCTGCCCATACATGCGAAAGTAGTTTTGTCGCTTTGGCGCCAGAGGCTGTCTGCCAGCCAAGAAGTGATTTTTGGAATCACAATCAGATGTTTGAAACCCTCAAGGTAATACGATGGATTGCCAGAGCAGATGAGGTGATTGTAAACAGGTGCCATACTAGAATATGAGTCATACTTGGAGGGGGTCGAGAGCGGAAGTAGGTTGCCTGACCTCTGTTGACAGATAGGTCACGATGTCATGTGTCAGTAAACATGAAAAGTTCTTTTACTCGGACTCGCCCAAGATAAGCAATTTTAAAGAAAGTCTCATTCATAATGACAAAGGTCCCGTAGACTGAGATTTTAATTCGAGAATTTTTTTTTCGAATGTTTTTACTTCAAACTTAAGGTGCGACTATTACCCGAGTAAATACGGTAATATACAGGACATAAAACTTGTGTTATTTTCTTACTCAAATTATTTATTTTAGTTTGATATTCCATAAATCATAAGGAAGATGATAAATTTCCATATAGAATTAAACAACCAGTAGGTGACAGTAGTGTACACAGAATTTCATCACGAGGGGGAGGGTTGAAGCAGCCAAACTCGTATTTTTTTGAGCACGCCCATTTTGTATAAACATTTTAATGTAGCAGATGTTCGTTTTTACGTATGTTATTGATGAACTGGGGGCTAAAAACCATCCCCAAAATTTCCCTTGTTTATGCCACTAGTAGATAAAAGAGTAGAGGTAAATAAGAATGAGGAACTGATGCAAATTTTTATCATTTTCAAACGATGCGTCACGATGGAAGAAAGCTAGAACAGTGTAAGAACTATTTTTTCGGAATTTGATAGCCAGTCAGTTGCAGTTGCTTGGTAATGTTTCTTTATGACCAAAAATACAAAGTAATGCGGCATTAACTGTGAAAACTTAAATTTTTTAGGGGGATGTTGTACAATTTTAAATTACACAGTGTACCAAAAACAGGCAAAAGAAGAGGAAAAAATGATGGTTTATCATATAGCACATAATATAGTAATGCTGAAAGTAAAATAAAGAACAAGTTTACTTTACCCATGGTAAGATTCTAGTAATTAATAAGAATGCATATTCTTTGTACACTTACATACTAAACCAATGAATTTGTATTCCCAGCGACTTCGGAATGTCCTGCTGTGTGCTGAGCAGCTAGTGTGCTTGGCCCCGGGTTCAATTCCTCTAGGAGAGAGGGAGGGCGAATTTCGTTGTTCGCTTTAAAAACCGTGAGACAATAAAGGAAAAAAAAATACGTTTTGAAACTGCAAGTGTATAAAGTTATGACTTTCTTATTACCCTGTATTCTGTAACATTCTATTCCTGACTTAAGTTTACCTTCAATAGTGAAATGTTAGAGAGTAAAGTGTAATATGAGAGTGATTGATTTTGACCACATATCACTTACCTAAAAGCCACATACGTAGCCATAGCCTTTCCTAAGCGCTATATCGCTAGGGAACTTGGTTTCAGTAACTTCACAATGGATGAGTGATCTCGGTACAATTTTTTCAGTAGCCTGTTGAGAATATGATTGTATCTAAGATAAAAATTCTGTAAGATAATTGACTAATGTATAGAGAAGTTGTTGAGAAAGGAATACCGTACGATAGAATCCAGTTTTGAAACTTATTGTTCTTTTGACTGAGCCTTCGTTGTTAGCTTATGTATCAAAACTTGCAGCATTCTCGTATGGATTAAATGCTTTTATTTATTTTTCTGTCTCTTCCTCGTGGTGAGCCACACGTTCTGTATTGTTTTCTGTCTTCGAACTTCCATTTCTCAGGAACGTTTCTAATTTCGACTAAAATTCGCAAGAAAGCTCCCTCGTGGCTAAGCGGTTAGCGTACGCGCCTTTGGCGTGGTAGACCCGGGTTCGATTCCCGGCGGTAGCTCATGTGGTTCGGATTCCACGTTAATCAGTAGGTCCACGTCTCATATAGCCTCGCTGCTGAACGGGACGCTAAACTAAAATCAACTCAACTCAAAATTCGCAAGAGTTAATTGATTACTTACTTAGCCCGGTAAATTGTTTTTGAGATCGATCAAACAGTTGCCCAGAATTGACAAATGTCTCAAAAATAGCTTCAAAAATGGAGACAATAATTAACGTGGTGTAGAAATATATTTGTTCTCTTGCGATAAACTGTACTGGGAGGCAAATATTCTTAAGGAGAAAAGCAGTGGCGGCTTTAGCGGGTAGGCCAGGTAGGCACGGGCCTACCCAAAAATTTTGAAGAATATATAAACGCTAAAAGATACAATAAAGAGTAAATAGATTTTCCTTTGTTTATATTAATGGTAGATAATTATTTAACTAATAATGAACCACTACTGTAAAAGTAATTTCCTACTGTCATTAATCAATCAAATTTCTGTATGTATCCATAAGCGAGGGAGCAACCCTACCCAAAATTAAAATCCTTAAGCCGCCCCTGGAGAAAAGGTACAACTCATAAGAAAATTTGTATACCGAGGTATTGCGTGTCCTCCAAGAAATTATATCTCCCGGTACAATCTTTCGGGCATTGTAATTATCCAATTACACCAGCATACTAATTATGGTGTGTTTTTTAAAAGAAATATTTAAATTACACGTAAGGTACGGAAAGGAATGGGCAGTAATGACATCAGAAGAAAGGTGATCAAAGGTCACCCATTGTGATACTATGTTCGAAAGGAACTAAAAAAAAATAAATAAATAAATAAATAAAAAAAAAACAAAAAAAAACACTGATCTCAGATTTACTTCCTTTAATGACTGTACAGCATAAAATCAAAACTTCCCCCGTAGTTAGAAAAGGAGCTCATCTTGTATCCGGTGCCTTTTTTTTTTTTTTTTTTTTTATTCATATTAAAACTTAGGATTCGATACTTCAGCCTCGCACTAGGGCCATGATCGCGAACACTCGTACGCAAACTGCAAGAAAGCACTGAGATATTATGAAGTTTTTAATCCTGTACTAACAAAACACTCGAAGTGTCCACAAAAGCATAAAAAAGTATTTAGAACTTAACAGTTGGAACTATAGTGCTTTATGAACACTTGGAGTGTTTTGTTAGTACAAGATTAAAAACTAAGATTGATTTCTTCCAGTTTGCAACCATGGCCCCAGCGCAGGCTGAAATATCGAATATTAATTGTTAATTAGGGATTTAGAAAAAAAAAAGAAAGAAAGAAAGAAAAAGAAAGAAAAGAAAAGCACAGGATGCAAGGTGAATTCATTTTCTATGTTAAATATGCATCCTAGAGTTCTTCAAGGTATTTTTCGCGGTAGTTGTAGAGCTTTGCTAGTGATTCGTGTTTTGTAGGATATCATTTAATAATTGTACTGTGAATTGTATAGTTAACATCTCTTGAAATATTTGCGCATAAAATCAAATAATACATTTAAGTGTAAGTACTCAGATATAGTATGTACTAGTGATATATAGTACTAGTGATAGTATGTACAGCTTATGATTGAAAAAAAAGTTTAATCAAGTGTATGTCGTAACTTCTCATTCTCATTATTTTTCTTTCTTTTCTTCTTTAACTTTCCCCTTATATCTGGCAAATGTAAAAATGACGTCTCAGATTATTCTGATCATGTTAATTTTGTATTTAAGTGAAGCTTTTCAGGAGAGTGTGCCGAATTTATAGCAATCGGCAGAGAAGAGCAACTTTTCTTTTCGGAAATTTGAAAACACTTTTCTTCTTCTTGTCAACAGGTACTAGCAAACGGAGAAGTTATAGATTGTCTAAGTAGTCTGAAAAAAGATAACACTGGATATCACTTAAAGCATCTTTTTATTGGTTCTGAAGGGACACTGGGTTTTGTAACTAAAGTGGCAATTCAATGTCCAACGAGTCCGAGAGCTGTAAATGTGGCGTTTTTAGGTGAGTATTTTTTTTAACAAATTATAATACAGTACGTAGTTACTTTATTTGTCATACAAAAGAAAGAAAAAAAAAAGCCCGTGAAGAAGTATGACCAGCCACATGGCGCAGATTCAGCTGATAATGCATGTATAAGCTGTCAATGCTGTATGTTTGGTCTTCTAAACCGGGATTGCCTGCGCCTTAATTCAAGTAATCCTTCTCTTGCATTCTAATATTTCTTTATCACTGAAAATTGTACCCGGAATGGGTATCGAACTAACCATTGATCTACCGGGGAGTACAGTAATATTACCTTGACCAGATCTTGAAGCTGAAATCCGGGTCACCTTGTATGATCTGCTCAGATTTCCATTTTAGCATGTTATTTTTATTTGTTATATCCCCCTAACATTGCTATAATAATAGTGACACTTAGAAAATAGGCTATTTTAAATATAACATCTAGGAATACATGGTTTTAGTCAGTGTAACATGCAAATGAGTTAAGTACAACAATTAACGCTATTTAATGTAACATGAAAATGAATTAGGTACAACATTTAACGCTATATTGTCAAGTTAATGCAAATATAGAGTACAAACGAAGGATATTTACCTTGCAATTTACATGCATTTGTCAGAACAATGAATTTCCTGTCTTATTTTACATGAAGTAATCATAAATTTCTGAGTAGAAGTAATGAAAGTATGCTTTTACTATGAGCACTGCTTTAATGTTTCCACATTAAGGCGACTTTCTTTTTTCTTTTTCTTCTTTCTTTCTTTCTTCTTACAATACATGTTCATTAGGCTTAAGATGTGCTCAACATAAGCATTTGTTTCAGAAACATCCACAAACAAACTCCGCCATTTTGCCAATGTTCTCAGTAATCATGCGGAAGTCTTTGCACGTTTGTAATATTTAAGTGTTTCGCAGAAACCGGAACATTTATATATCCCAGAGAAAATGTTCTCGGTACAGCTAGCGGAAAACCAGAAATGTCTCGTAAATCCGGGAAATCTGCTCAGCGTAAATAATGTGTATATTTTGTATATATATTGTACTTACATAAAATAGTTCCTTTATAGGTCTAACATCTTTTGAAGATGTGTTAAAGATTTTCAAAGGAGCAAAGAGGAATCTAGGAGAGATCCTTTCCTCGTGTGAGATGATAGACGAAGATTCGTTGGAATGTGTTACCACTAATTTGAAACTCCAGTCTCCCATTGAAAAGTATCCATTTTACGTTTTGATAGAAACTTCAGGATCTAATAGTGCCCATGATGAGGAAAAATTGACATCGTTTTTAGAGCAAGTCATGGAATCAGGAATTGTGAAAAACGGAACAACAGTAACAGAACCTTCTCACATAAACGTAAGCTTATTATTTAAAATACAATTTATTTATTTGGAGTTTGTTTTCAGTACCGAGTTATACAGAGTATATCAAAAAAGATTTTACAACTTTGAAAACTCGTAGTGATTTATTCATTTATCTTATAGACATAGTTTTGGTGTCATTTTGTAGCAAAATACACCAACTTTTGATTCATGTAGTACACTAATTCAGAAACAAGCCACCGCAAGGCAGTTGGAGCAAAGATGGTTGCCTTTACTGGTCCCGAGCATGCTATCTGTGTGTTTTGGTTTGAAGAATCCAAGTCTGCGACAACTATGCAACGTAATTTTCGTACAAAGTATGGTAAAAAATCCTTCGTCCCCGTACGACTGAAGACGTTGTAGAACAAGTCAGACAAAGCTTTCTGAACAGTCCTACAAAATCAACCCGGCGTGTCTCTTGACAACTGGGCGTCCCACACATGACAGTTTGGCGCAGGGGACTCTCGGGATAGCTTTTCTGCTCTCATTTTTCCCAGGATACTTTGTGGTCGATGACGTCACGGGGAGGTATAGCGGTATTTTTCAAAATAAGTGAAATTCTGCATAAACAATAACACTACTGTTTCAAGATGGGGAAAAGTTATCTTACTTGTGCAGTAGCTCATTCTAATAACATAGGAACATTGAGATAATATATAGACCCTATATATTATCTCAATGCATAGGAAGCAATACAAACGAAACAATGTTCCATCGATTCCCTAAAAATGATGAACTTCAAAGAACATTGATTTCCCGCTGTAAGCGAAAGAACACTTTTAATGTGGATAATGCACGAATATGTTCTGCTCACTTTTCACCAGAGGATTATCAAAGAGTTTGAAAAAACGAGCTTCTAAGTTTCCTGCAAAAGTAATGTTTAAGATCTGACGCTGTTTCTTCATTATTGATACCAAATTGGCATGGGGAAAAATAAACTAGACACTAGTTAAGTTGAAAAACAGGTGTGTAACAACAATATTAATTTTACTTTTATGACATTTGTTTCCCGTGTAACGTGGGTTCCTGTCACCACTGCATGGCGCGTCCTCAGGTTGCGGATCGAGGAGAAGGCCTCTAGATATAGAGGTTAGCTGCGAATATACTGAATAAGCAGTCGCGGACAGACGACTAGGAGTGGTCCTCCAGCTTGGGGGTTTGGGTAAGGCTAACACCCTCATCCTGTAAAAAAAGGTACTTGTTCAGAAACATTCACAAAAGCCTCGGACAAGGACTGATAACTTGGCACGACATCAGCAAAAGAAAATGGACATGAGATTTGGAACATGGAATATTAGAAGTCTTTATAGGGCAGGCGCGTTAAAATCTGTAACGAGTGAGTTAGAGAAATACAGGATGGACTTAGTAGGAGTTCAGGAAGTTAGGTGGGAAGGAAATGGATCTGAGAATTCCGGAAATTTTACGTTCTTTTACGGGGAAGGAAATAAAAATCACCAGTTAGGAACAGGGTTTTTCGTTCACAAACGAATATTACCAGCAATTAAACGGGTTGAATTTGTTACTGACAGACTTTCTTTTATTACTCTTAAGGGACGGTGGTGTGATATTATTGTTTTAAATGTACATGCTCCAACTGAAGATAAGGGTGACGATATAAAAGATAGTTTTTACGAAGAAGTGGAACGGATATTTGACCAACTCCCGCGATATCATATGAAGATTCTATTAGGGGATTTCAATGCGAAGGTAGGACGAGAGGATATTTTCAAACCGATTATAGGGAACGAAAGTTTGCATAAGGAAAGTAATGACAACGGTGTTAGACTCGTGAACTTTGCAACATCCAAAAACCTAATCGTGAAGAGTACAAAATTCCCACATCGCGACATTCATAAATACACTTGGACATCACCAGACGGAAAAACACATAATCAAATTGATCACGTTTTAGTAGATAGAAGAAGACAATCTAGCATAATTGACGTCCGGTCGTTTAGAGGGGCTGATTGTGACACTGATCACTACCTGGTAGCAGCGATAATACGGGAGAGATTATCGTTGAATAAAGGTAATACTCAATGTCCGAAAACGGAGAGATTTAATTTAAAGAAATTAGAAGAGAGCCAGGTAAGAGAGGAATACCAGATTGAAGTTTCGAATAGATTCTCGGTTTTAGAAGACTCGGAGTGCACTAGTGTTGAGGATACTTGGATTGAAATTAGAGATAGCATTAAAAGTTCAGCAATAGAAAAACTGGGACACGCGGAAATACGTAGGAACAAACCATGGTTCGACCAAGAATGCATTAAACTAGTAGAGAAGAGAAAACAGGCAAAATTACGGTGGCTACAAAATCCGAATGAAATAACTACACAAAATTTCGCAGATATCAGGCGGGAAACTTCCAAAACTTTTAGAACAAAGAAACGGGATTTTTTGAAAGCTAAAATTAAGGAACTTGAAGATAATAGTAAAAATAAAAATATTCGGGACTTGTATAAGGGGATCAGCGAATTTAAGAAAGGCTATCAACCTCGTGCTTATATATTAAAGAAATCTGACGGAACAGTTCTCACTGATACGGATAGCCTCTTAAATAGATGGAAAGATTTCTTTGACGATTTGCTGAACACGCAGCCAAAAACTAATGCGCGTGGAGAAAAGGAGATACACACCGCAGAACCGTATATTCCAGAACCCAATCGAATAGAAGTGGAAGCCGCTATAAAGAAATTAAAGAAACACAAATCTCCGGGTGTAGATGAAATTCCGGCTGAGTTAATTTTAGCTGGAGGCGAAAAATTGTGGAACAAGATACACAAACTCATTCTCCTTATCTGGAACAAGGAAGAATTGCCACAAGAGTGGAAAGAGTCAATCATTGTTCCAATTCACAAGAAAGGCGACAAAACTGACTGTAATAATTATCGAGGCATTTCTCTTCTGTCAACATCCTATAAAATCCTTTCAAATATTCTGTTAACAAGATTGACCCCATACGCAGATGAAATTATTGGAGATTATCAGTGCGGATTTAGACGAAATCGATCAACTATCGACCAAATATTTACCATTCGCCAAATACTCGAAAAGAAGTGGGAATACAATACCCCGGTACATCAACTATTTATTGATTTTAGAAAGGCTTACGACTCGGTTAGGAGAGAAACATTATACAACGTTCTTACAGAGCTTGGAATACCGAGAAAGCTAATTAGATTAATTAAGATATGTTTAAGTGAATCCCAAAGTAAAGTCCGGGTGGGAAAATTTTTGTCCACGAGCTTCCACGTCGAAAATGGCCTGAAACAAGGAGATGCGTTGTCGCCATTATTATTTAACTTTGTGCTGGAATACGCCATAAGGAAAATCAAAGATAGCAACCAGGGCCTAGAGTTGAACGGCATTCACCAGGTTATGGCATATGCTGATGATGTAAATTTAATAGGGGATGATAGGAGAACAGTAGAAATAAATGCAGAGATATTATTAAACGCTTGCAGGGACATGGGTTTAGAAGTAAATGCAGAGAAAACTAAATACATGGAAGTGCGTCGGGACCGTAATACGGCAAATTGTGGAGGCGTTAAAATATTAAACAATACTTTTGATAAAGTGGATACTTTCAAATATTTAGGATCAATATTAACAGACGAAAATCATATTCACGAAGAAATTAAATGTCGACTAAAAGCAGGGAATTCGTGTTACTATTCGGTTCAAAATCTCTTGTCGTCGCGAATTCTGTCGAGGAATTTGAAGTTTAAAATATATAAAACGATAATCATGCCTGTTGTTCTGTATGGTTGCGAAACATGGTCGCTTACTCTGAGGGAAGAACATAGACTGAAAGTATTTGAGAACAGGATCCTGAGAAGAATATTCGGACCCAAGAGGAACGAGAATGGGGAATGGCGGAAGCTTCATAACGAGGAACTACATAGTTTATACGGTTTACCCAACATTGTTAGGGTCGTCAAGTCTAGGAGGCTTAGGTGGGCAGGTCATGTAGCTAGAATGGAAGAAAGTAGAAACGCTTTCAAAGTCTTGACTGGTAGACCCATAGGAAAACGACCATTAGGAAGGCCTAGGCGCAGATGGGAGGATAATATTAAGATGGATCTCGCAGAGATAGGAATACAAAGTAGAAACTGGATCCAATTAGCTAAGGATAGAAGTCAGTGGAGAGCTTTTGTGAACGCGGCACTGAACCTCCGGGTTCCATAGGCCATAGAGTTAGTTAGTTAGTTTTTAGTTAGACATTTGTTTCTGAGGGCCTGAAGCTTAAGGAGTTTATGTACGTAAAGTGAAGTGGAAGGGGGTATCAACGAGAATATAAATGTATACCCTCATATATTCTTTAGTTTAAATGATATTCGTAAGTTTTGTTAAGTATCTGAAACATTATTCTAGCAAAGAGTTCAAAGTGCATTTGAGCAGAACATTCATAGGAACCTATTACGAACCGAACCTTACCTAACTTTACCTAATCTAATCTTGTTCAACCGAACCGTACCTGTTACGTACAAATCACATTCATTTTATTCCTTCTTGAATGCCACATCGTGTGACAAAATCATTTGTTCTGATCAAAGTGCACTCGTACTATATTCTTATAATTGAAGGGCTGGCCGAGAAAGGGGGCTAAGCCACAAAAACTAAATTCCGATAAATCGAAGGGCAAAGTGTAAGACAAGTAACTGCAAATTTTCCCCTGTGAAGGTGGTTCTTTTATGTATATATACCACTCTATAGATATCTGTGCAACTTATAACCTGTAATACATACTGTAAAATGTTTTATATTGAGTAATAAACAAATATTAGTAATGTAAAGGAAATATTTTGCTGTCACGATTTCTGACAATTTGGTTAATACACACTAAATACACCGGGTTAGGTTAGATTTATAATCTGACCTAACTTAACATAACCTAATGAAATTAGGTTAGGATAGATTCGGTTATATTAGGTTAGGGTAGATTAGATTTCTAACATAACCTAACCTACCCTAACACAACCTAACCTAATTTGTTATTGCATATTACCCGGAATCTCTGAAATTTTGAATAGTGTTTGCTTTATGTATTTTACTACCTGAAATGCTCTTATTGAGAGGATTGGTTTATGGAAAGTATTTGAACTCTTTCCACCCTTAGAATTTACGTTGCAATGAAAGTGCAATGACAAAAATCCATAATGCCACCCCTTCCCCACGCCCAAAGAGGATGAATTTGGTTTTAAACGGCATCGGGTTGGTCACTATTCATTTCAGTGATCCTGAAAATCATGGACTGGACACCAATTTCGGCTAAGTTAGTTACTCCTGGCTGCATTAAAGTACCAAAAATCGTTAAAGTTGGTTGAGGAGAAGTTAGCAATCAAACATTGTTACAATGAATAGAAAATGCCCCCTCTTTCCTTAAAACGGAAATTTTCAAAAACAATGGGACATGTTTTTCTTTAAGCTTAATGAGGAGTTTATATACCGAGTTTCATCTTCCTAACTTGATAGGTTCGTGAGATACTGTATTTTAGGTACAAATTTTGAACCCCTTCTACCTCTTAGGATTCGCCCTTTAATCAAAGTAATAAGGGCCAGGTCAACTCATGTACGGTACTAAAAATTATAAAAATCGATCCAAAGCTCTAGAATGAATTAGCGAGTAAACATATTCATTTTTATTTGTATAGATAATTAACCATTATTGACGATATTTATATATTTATTACATTATTGTCTCATCTGTGAGTAGAAATAACTCATTATTTGTATTTGGAAAGACAAGGAATATCATAGTTATGTATTGAATCCAGTTTTGCGAATAAAGCGCGAAGTGTAACAAGCAGGCAAGCGAAAACAATTTTCACAGATACCTCCACATGATGTCACGGACAGGGAGCCAATCAGAACGCTAATCGCGAACTGGGGCTACCTGTTATTTTATATACCTTGGTTTGGCGTGTGTTGAGAAAACGGTTGCATCTCAAACCATAGAAATTGCAAATGCTGCAAGAATTAAAAGACACTGATATAACTGCTCGTAAGGAATTTTTGGCAAGAAATCGACTTCAAATTGAGTGTGTGCCGCATCACTAATTAAAGCCACATTGAATTTCTTTAGGTACAAGGTAGAAAACTCGATGTATTTTGCTACAAAAATGACACCAAAACTATGTCCGTAAGCTAAATAAATAAATATGTGTTTTCAAAGTTGTAATGTTCTTTTTGGTACACCCTATATTGATATGTGAATCTAGTTTAAGATGGATCCAAAATATATGAAGTCCCAGCGCGGATTGAGTCCGGATCTTCTATTTCAAGAGGTAAAGATGCAACTCTTTCGTGACTTTACGGTTAGCATCCCGAATTCTATTTGTGTGTTATGGATCCCACGTTAAGCTGTAAGTCCACGTCTCATATAGCGTTGGTTCTGAAACTGACGTTAAACTTCAAACAAACTAATCAATTTAGTTAATGAGGCAGCTTTTTAAGTGTTAATGTTCCTTCTTATAATGAAACCTGTATAAGTTACAAGGTAACAGATGTAACGATGCATTAGTTTATTTTACTTTTTGGATCAAAAGATCAAATATATTTCAATCAAAAATTTTCTTGTAGGCCTTATATCTGAAGAACTACATATAGTGTAGCCAAACCCAAACTATCACTTAACTAGTGTGATAAGCTTATTCCGTAGAAAATACGAAAACTTGATTTAGGGGTCCGTTCAAAAATTTTGTAGCCTCTGATTCAAAAACTAATTATTGGCCAAGATCGAAATCTTTTTATTTATTTATTTATTTATTACTTTTTTTTAACATTCCTAAGATTCTTGGCCAAGATCGCAATCTTTTGGTCAATGTTTTGGATTATTCCTAAAATTCTTGTTTAAAAAATAAAATAATGTATAAGGATATACGAAGTAAGTAGATTTACTAGGCTCAATCTTCCTGAATTTTCACTCGTGAGGGTTGTCACTTTCTTTCGAGCTTTTTAGCTAGAAATAAATTAAAGGTTTGGTAAGTAATTAGAAGGACAAGTTCTAATATTTACCATAAATACTTCAAACTGTTAATTAATAGTCATCTTAAGTTTATTGTATTTCACAGCTTTTCTTCTTTTCCCATCTTAATAGAAATGTACTGCTGCTGCCTTTTACAGTATTAAAACAAAACTTAATACTTCAATATCTACAAAATTACAATTTCAATATGACAATAGTAAATATTAATCACTAACTGAACAACTAGTTGTGGTAGAATTATTGACACATTTATGATTTTAACTGAAATTTTTGCGAGCTTTCAACAATATCATTTTATCCACTAATTAGGTAACCTCTTAATGGTATTTGAAGACAAATTAGTAGTGCGTTTGCAGTATGGTTTCGTAAATATTCCTTTCAATCCGTGTTGAGAGTGAAGATATGAGGGTGATAAATGCCGTAGTTGTGGGCAGAAAGTATCCGGTGTTTAGATGCTAACAGGGAGTTAGCATGGAATTGTTTTATTTATCGATAATCGGGCTTTTCAAATATAATGGATGTTGTATATTGAGAATTATTGTATTCTTTTGATATTAATGTAATAGAAAATGTTAATAGCCTTAGAGTGGTTTGATTTTTATATAATATGCTGTAGGAGTAATCAGGTGAGAACTGCACAAGTACAAACGTTAAAATAGACAGGCAAAAATCTGTGTTGGAGGAATCATTGCGATGTATGCTGAGCCATCATTGGTATTGATCTTATCTATAGTTCCTTTTCAATTGTGATCTAATATCTCATATATGCAGCCAAGAGAAAACATAAGCTATAGTTAAGAAAGGTTAAGATTGACTACCCTGATCTTTTTCTAACACATTATGATTTGAACTTGTGAAAGATTTGTTGTTTTCAGATAAAAAATCAAATCTGACCGAAGCGAACACTTACATTCTTAGGCCTGTGTTACAATTCAACAACATGTCATACCCTTCGTTAAAATGAGTCTGATAAAGGCAATAATTGAATGCCAAACTGTGACACAAATTATTAAAATATAGGTGACGCAGATTATTAAACCGAACTGTGACACAAGTTATTAAAGTATAGGTGACACAGGTTATTAAACCGAAGTAAGTGACAAGGTTATTAAATCAAAGTGTGACATAAGTTATTAAAATATATAAGACACAGGTTATCAAACCGAATTGTGACAAAAGTCATAAAAATGTAGGTGACATAGGTTATTAAACCGAACTGTGACAGATTATTAAAGTATAGGTGACTCAGGTTATTAAACCGAAGTGTGACACAAGTTATTAAATTATAGATAACATAAGTTATTAAATCGAAGTAAGTGACAAGCTTATTAAATCGAACTATGACAAAAGTTATTAAAATATAGGTGTTGGCTTTGATCAATTTCCATTTTTATGTAAGTAATACGTAATTCTGAAGAAGCAAGAATGAACAGTATTCCGTATAATTTTGTGTTAAGGTTTGTCGTAAATGTTATTTATAGAAATTTTCTAAATATGATTTTTAATCATTGTCCTTATATTCCTTTCTAACATCCCAATGAATCTGCTTTCGCCTTGACACGTAATCTAATATACTCCATAACACACTATTTTATATAAACACGTTCTGAATAAATGTAGGAAATCAGGTAATAACTTTCCTGGAATTATTGGTTGTTCTGTTGAAGGTGAAGATTAATAAATTCATCGAATACAAGTTCACATAAACAAAAATTAGTTGTAGTAACTAATTATTCAGTTAGTGATTTTTTGGTTAATATTAGGAAATACTAAGACACCACTAGTGCAGTTTGATGTCTTGGAGAAATAGGAAAGAGACTGAATGCTCTTAAACGCTTGCTGATAACATGTTGAAGGCGGCAAGCATCAATATACTGGTTTTAAAAAATCGCAAAAGATTGAAGCTTCAATAAATGATTGCAACAGGAACATTACTGTATTTGAAGTTGTTATAGCCATCATGGTATGTTTTTTTTTATAGAACGGAAGCTTAACCATATGGAAAACGATTTTTCATTATACTGTGCAGAATCCATGAGATCTGATAGAAACAACAGTGTATGTTTATTCAAATAAATAAGCCATTGGCGAAGGTGGGGGTGCCTATTCAAACTTTCGACATTAATAAATATTTAGACATTCCTGAGTCACAATTTGATAAAATAATTAATTAATAATTAACATTTTGTTAAAAATATTCATTGTACAGTTTAGAACTTGACCTTCTCACTACTTAGCTAAAACTTAACAAACTTGTAAATCATTCCCAGCGAAATGACTCGAAAGAAAGGGCAGTCTCAACAACTGAAATTTCAGCAATTGCATACAAAAAATTAGGACATGGGAGCAATTGTTTACTAATTTTAATTCGTAAGCAGCTGACAGTAAATTCTGACTCAAATTAATTTAGCAAAATCATAACGTGTGGGTACATGGAGGAGACTTTACGCTACCATATGCTTTGCGAATAGGAAATATTTTCTAATATATGGAAATAAGTTATGTATGTTTGATAACCATCAGCCAAACAGCATTATTGTTAGAGTAAGTCTTTTGTATATAGAGTTAGAAAAATCTTATTTATATTGAATCTTCCTATTCCCTAAGGCGTGCAATTCTTGGTTGGAAGTTCGTTTAGTCTTTGAGGATTTTCAAGAGGAGAATCCAAACAGTTTTAGGTGCAAGGATTTGTGTGCAGAAAGTTTATCGCTCACCCCTGTTTTATCAAGCGAAGATAGTATTCCAGATGTTAATGTTTTATTAAATGTGTGTAAATTTTGCTCAATAAGAAATGAACAATATTGAAAATAAAATATTTGACTTATACCTTTGTTATAATTAGTTTTAAGATTAAAAAAAAAAAAGTATTATTATGAGATTACTTTTCCCTTTTAGCACATTTGGCAATTGAGAGAGAGAATAACAGAAGGTTTACTAGGAGATGGCTATGTGTATAAATATGACATATCGACGCCGATACCAAAGTTCTATGAAATTGTTCCTGTGTTAAGAGAACATCTTTCAGATGTTGATGTGATACGATGTTGTGGGTATGGACACATCGGTAAGTTAGTTGCATAAGTTTTTTTTTTTTTTTTTTTTTTCAACAAAGAAATAATTTCGAAAATCACTTATTAAAAAAAGTAAATATCTGCTTATGATAATACGTTGAATAATCCAGGTTGTCAGTGTTTTGAAAGAACTTCCAAATTGCTAAATCATACTGGAAATTCATTCTTGAAATTACAGAGAATACAATTTGGTGATTTAATTAGTTAAAAAGGGAAATTTTTGGCAAATCCATTGAGCAGCTCGTGTATTACCGTTTCAAACGACTGGTTGAATGAACACTCGCTTTGATTTGTTATGAATATACACGAGAGCGTTCAGGTCAATCCAGGGCTTTTTGTAAAAAATAAATAAAGAATCATAATAATCTAGGAGTAGAAACTACACTTGCTTTTCCATATAACCTCCTGTTACAGTTACATGTTCATTCTAGCGTTTAACTAATACCTGGGAGGTTTCGGTATAGAAAAAAAATTACGTATGTCTGACCATTTGAAGGAAGCCTGGTTCATTTTATCATGATTGTGGAAATATTGATCTCCGAGGAATTCTTTTAGGGGTCCAAACAGATGGAAATAATGACCTTTCTTGTCATAGCGGCCCTTTAATTCAGTGTAGACTTTAATACTTCTGTGTCCGTCAAATGCGGCAAATTGTTTTGAAACCCAGAGTTTTCTCACTTTTCGGAAGAATAAATGGTCCCGAATTATTGTGTTTACTGTTCCTAATGAAGGATTACATGCTTTTGCATTTTCACGACAGGTAATGTGACGATTATCAATGATAAAATACAGACAGAAATTTATAGCACATTTTAGTATAGAGAAAAGACAAGTTTATTTAAAAGTAACTTAGTGTTAATATGTCTTCCACTTTGAATTTCATAATCAGTGCTAGTTCAGAGTTCTTCTTTTAGTACACTTGTCAGTACCAATTCCCATTTGAACAGATTTACCGAAAATGACGCTACAGCTGTATTATTAACTACTGATACATCTTTTTAAATGATTTTATGTAAAAACACGAATAATAATAATAAATAAGTAATAATAATAAAACACGAATAATAATAAATAAGTAATAATAATAATAATAGAAGAAGAAGAATAAACTGTTTTGTATTCTTTTCCGAGGGTTATTATAAGTTGGAACCACTAACGCAAGCTCCAAATAGGTTCTTTTTAAAATGCACAACGAACTGATTTTCGTTATAACGCATCCTCTTGACTCGCAAATTCAATTACAAATCAGAGGAGAAAAGTTCGGAACTGAGACGGGACTCAAACCTGATTCTCCGATATACCGCGTCCTTGCGCTACCTGTTACTTCCCTGCACATCCACACATCTTTCATTCTTGATATCAGTGCTCATTTTCTCATAATACCGAGTTTAACCACCATTATGTGTTTATTAATATAGGTACTGAGTTGTCCAAGCACGAGAGCAGTTTGTGTAGTCCATGTATTTTTGGTCTAGGAATTAATTCGTGCGGGTGGACAAGAGATGGCGCAACGAACGGAGCGTCCCACAGTTCCCTGTATCCACACATGTGTTGCAAACCCCTGTCATCGCGTATCGTTCGTAGTATAGGGCAGTGGATTAAAGCGTCAACAACACCAGTTTGTAGTTAAGTGAACATGGCGCAATTTGTGCCTGATAAAGTGTTTTTGCGGGGTGTCCTGCTGCATTACTTTAACATGCAGAAAAGTGCGACTGAAAGTCATCGTATTTTGGTGGAAGTGTATGGTGACCATGCTCTAGCTGAGCGAACGTGTCAGAAGTGGTTTGCACGGTTTAAAAGTGGTGATTTCGGCTTGGCAGACCAAAAGCGAGCTGGACAGCCAAAAAAATTTCAAGACGAAGAATTGACAGCATTGCTCGAGCAGGATTCGTGTCAAACGCAGGAACAACTTGCAGCAGCATTAGGCGTTGATCAAACAACAGTCTCCAAACGCTTGAAAGCCATGGGAATGATTCAAAAGATGTCACATTGGGTTCCACATGAATTGAAAGACAGAGACGTTGAAAGACGAAAAACCATTTGCGAATTGCTGCTTCAACGACAGAGCAGAAAGGGGTTTCTGCATCGAATTATTACGGGTGATGAGAAGTGGATCCATTACGAGAACCCTAAACGAAAAAAGGCCTGGGTGAAACCAGGTGAACCAGGTCCATCACAACCAAAACGAGATATTCACTGTGCAAAGGTTATGCTGTGCATATGGTGGGATATGAAAGGTGTGGTGTACTATGAGCTGCTGCAACCGGGTGAAACTATGAATGGAGAACGTTATCGACGACAATTAATGCGTTTGAAGCAAGCTCTGGCCAGAACACGACCAGAATGGGAGAACAGACATGATAAACTTATTGTTCAACATGATAACGCTCGCCCACATGTCGCAAAACCGGTCAAAACCTATTTAGAAAATGTCGGATGGGAAGTTTTACCCCACCCGCCGTATTCACCAGACGTTGCTCCTTCGGACTACTACTTGTTCGATTGCATGAACAACGATTTGATTGGACAGCGGTTTACTTCTTCAGAAGATATCGAAACGTGGGTCTCTGACTGGATCACTTCCAAGGATGAGGACTTCTTTCGCCACGGAATCCGTACATTGCCTGACAGATGGGCGAAAGTGGTGGCTAGCGATGGACAATATTTTTCTTAAGGTATTTATGTATTTTGTGTTTGTACTACAGCTTCAATGTGTGCGTACCAACCGCACGAATTAATTCCTAGACCAAATAGTTGAAAGTATGAGCACCAATTAGGGTTACCAATCGTCCGAGTTTGACCCGGACATTCCGGGGATTCATTAATTCGGCCGGAGTCCGGAACAACACCTACTACTCCGGACGCCAAATGTCCGGGAATATGAAAATTTATAAATCTACATTTCATATCTGTATCATAATACGTAAGCCATAGTGGTTCAAAGAAGCATTACCGAGTAGTTTCATAAGTCTTGTCCATTAATTTTCTGCTTCAGAAATTTTAAATACCGTTAGCCTTTAAAAAAAAATAATAATAAATAAGTAATAATAATAATAATAGAAGAAGAATAATAAACTGTTTTGTATTCTTTTCCGAGGGTTATTATAAGTTGGAACCACTAACGCAAGCTCCAAATAGGTTCTTTTTCTTTCCATTTTGTGCCACAACAAAAACCACTTTCCATTATTGATTGTAATTGACAGAAACAATGAAGCGGCAATTTTTGTCATTATTTTTCTAAATACGGAATCCTTTTGAAGCGAAATGACGTCTGTATTAAGCTATTAAAATTAATCTAATTGTAAGTAAATATAGTTACTCATGTAACATTTCAAGTGACTTACATAGTAGTGAGGGTGATCGACTGAGATGGATAGTTTGTTCCTGAGCTTGTGTAAAGTACGTAACAAACAAAGGTTGGAAGACTAGTTTTCAACTGTTCTTTGTTTTAAGTATGTGTCCTGATAGTAAAATTGCTTCAGTGAAAGTATTGTTGAAATTTGGCCTTCTAATTAGATATACGACTTTCAGTAAACAGCAATAAGCCTACTAGTTGTTCATCCTGTTGATGTTTATGTAATGTAAGCCTGCACACATTCTCGAGTTTTTATTGTGCTTAGTTCAGACTGTGTTGTGTAAAATGTCAAAAGCGAATTTTTGAGAATGATAATGACGATAGTGAAAGTGACAGTCCTTGTACTTTATCTTGGAAAAGAAAAAGAATATGTTCGTATAAAAAAGATTGGAGGAAATCATATACTTGGTTGTGTATTGGAGACAAACGTGAAAACGCAAAGTGCAAGGTATGTTTAAGTACATTCCTAATCAAATGGAATGGTCTGAAAGCCATGAAAGCGCATGAATTTTTCGAGAAACATAAAATAAAGGCACGAAGTGCGACAGAAAGTAAAGTGTTAACTAATTTCTTTGTACAGAAGAACACTACTGAAGAAAATAAGGTGACTCCAGCTAAAGTTGCACAAAGTAATTCATCATACTCAGCACTGTTATTCTTATCTCTCAATGGACTGTAACTTTAAACTTGCTCCGAAATGCTTCCCAGATTCAAAAATAGCTAGTGAATTGTCCTGTGCCGAACAAAATGCGAGAGTATAGTTTCTATGTTTTAGCTCTTCATTCGTACTAATACACAATAACACACTGAGCAAGGCTATGTGATAATATGTAAAAAACAGTATCACGTAACAGTTTCAACCTAAACTCAAATGAAGAATAGAGGAAAACCGATTTAAAGAAGTTCTGGACACAGCTAAGGGGAAATGGATACAACGAAGAGGATAAGATCACAAGAGACATAGCAAGAGAGGGAAAGAAAGAGGAAGAAAACAAGAACAAAAAATGGTTTGGAATAGAAAGCCTAGGCAAGGAAACAGAGAAGATAAAGGGAATACTTCGGAAAGCAGGAATTAGGACGTACAGGAAAGGAGGAAGCAGAATAATTGAATTAGTAAGAAGAACCAAGAGAAAAGCAGTAGCGGACAAAGATCAAAGGGGAGTAATATATAGAGTAGGATGCGCGGAGTGTAACAAAATTTACATAGGAGAAACAAAAAAGAAAATGCAAGAAAGGATTAAACAACACCAGGATGATGTAAGATTGAAAAGGGACAACAATGCGATATACAAGCATCACAAAGAGACAAACCACAGGATAGGATCGGAAGGAGGAGAGGTCATAGAAGCAGAGGACAGAACTTTGGTGAGAAAATGGAAGGAAGCTAGGGAGATTATGAGGGCAGGAGACAAGGTGATGAATTGGAAAGCAAGATTCTCGATAAATAAAGAGTGGGAGAAGATTCTGCTTAAAGAAGAAGAAATGAAAAGGAAGAAAGAAAGAGGAAAAATTAATAAGGAAAATAAGGATAATTAGAGGACAGAATGTATCCAACCAAAAAAGTAAACTTTTAATTGGACACGTGTGCAGCTAAAAAGTGAAAGTGAAAGCCACACAAGTGTTATTTTTAATGAAGGGGCGGAGCCTAATTAAAAGTTGATCTCCGGAGACAATATAAGTGATGACCAACTCCCAAGCAGCCAGAAGGAGTGGAAGTCTGATGAAGACACAGTTATTGTGTTGAAACTGTTACGTGATACTGTTTTTTACATATTATCACATAGCCTTGCTCAGTGTGTTATTGTGTATTAGTACAAAATGGAAACAAGGCCTGATAGAATAGTTATAGGACTCTTCATTCGGTGGAAATCATTAATGAAAAATTGGGCAACTCCTATTTTTCAATTTCAAGTGATGCATCTAACAGAAAGAATCAAAACCTTTTCCCTCTTTATATACAATTTTATTCTAAAGATGGAATTTCTACCCGAGTTCTAGATTTTTACGAAGACAGCAATGAAATTTCCAACGCAATTGCAGATCGCATAAGAACTATTTTAAAAAGCAACAATTTGGATATCAGAAATGTAACGGCATACACAGCAAACAATGCAGCTGTTATTTATGGGATACACCGATCGGTTTACCAAAACTTAAAGAAAGACAATTCTAACTTGATCGCTGCAAACTACAACTGTCATGTTATTCTCAATGTAGCTAAACAAGCCGGCAAAGCTTTTGGTGCCATGGATGTTGAAACATTATAACATATATAATGAATTCTCAATTTCAGCAAAAATTGGTGCTAAGTTAAAGGAATTCTATGAGCTTGTTGAGTTACAATGGCAAAATATTTTACGTCACGTACCAACGAGGTAGCTTTCTCGTTATCCTGCTCTGACTCGTCTGTTGCAAAAATGGCTCGCCATTAAATCTTATTTTTTTAGTTTGGGGAAGACTGTGATCCGCTAATTTGGAAATCTGTTTCCAGTGGCTTCGAAGTGATAATTCAGTAACTCCAGAAGAAGCATACCTGTATTTGTACTACAATATTTTGGGCATTTTCCATAGCAGAATCCTGTTGCTTGAAGAAAGCAACTGTTCTTCCCCTGAGTTGTTTGAAATCATGAAAGGTTTGTTAAATGAACTTCAGAAAGGTTGCATGATGAATTTTATTGCTTTAAGGTTAATTTGTGTTTCAGGGAGCTTCTACGTAAAAGAAAGAACAACTTGAAGAGTAAATTTAATGGATTCTATCAACGCGCTATCGACTACTTACAGCAGTCTTTTGATTTCAGTGATGTAAATCTTTGAGTTTAAGTTTTGTGTTCCACGGTTGTGAGTGATGTAAATCCTGTCTTATTGATTTAGCAGATTTAAGTTAAGAACTATGCTGGAGTGGTCACATCTTGAGGAAGCAGTGACTAAATTAAATTTAACGGAACAAATAAATGTGGATGCGCTGTACTCTGAATTTGTTCCGATTAAAAAGGTCTCGCTGATATTATCTGCAAAAAAAGACAGTCCATGTGAAACGAAGTGGAATCTCTTGTTTCAGAAATATGGAAATGAAATTATGCCAAACTTGTACAAGTGGGTTCAATTTGTATTATGTATGGTAAGTAATGGTTTTACCGAACGTGTCTTTTCTGTTATGGGAAATATTTGCTCCGATAGTCGCAATCGCCTAGATGTTAAGAGTTGCGAAAGCAGAGATACAATGTAAACTTAATTTTCTCAGAACTTCTTAGAATTTTATGACTATTTAATGAGAAAACCCTTGCTTTTTTTTTCAATGCAACTCCAGGATTGCTCTCTCTAAAAGTACACTTTCTCACTTATTCTCTTTTACCTTGTTACGCTAATAAAAAAATAAAAACATACTTTTAATATTGAGAGTCGATCCTTGCTTGATGGCGTAGTGGTTAGCGCACCAATAGTAAGCTGGAGGCCCGAGTTTGCTTTCCCGCTTATTCCTGCACATTTTCACTTGGAATATTCATGTAATAGAAAGGTTAGGTCATAACGCACAGAAGTTAGTAAAAGGTTAGGCTATATATAAAAAGACACGAAGTGCGGAGAGATGGATTCTACCCAATGAGCAAATTAGATTTAGTATTAACGTCGACTAATCTTGCACACGTCTGTTGTTTAATAACTGCCAAAATTTTCAATGACTCTCATCTTCCTCAGAGGTGTTTTCTTGCCCAACCACGGACTGCAAAGCAACTCATATCTTATGAAATCAATTTTATAGAAGTATCAAACAAAATATATTTCTTCTAGAAATACAACTTATATGCACAATCACCTTATTCTGAACTCTTTATGAAATCAAAGCTTTCAAGGTTGGTACAGATGTATTATATACTTACAACACTAAAACAATGAAAAGTACTAATCTACTTGTGAATAACTCCTCCCACTCAATAGATTTTCTACTGCTTTGGCTTATCATACGTATCAATAAAGTAATACTGCCTTATCACATTTTGATTGAGGAATCTCAATCGATTGATTCATAATTGATTACCACACTTTTTTTTCTGTTGCAGGTGATGGCAATCTTCACTTAAATGTCACTTCGAAAGAGTACGACAAGAAAGTACTAAACAAGCTAGAACCCTATGTATATGAATGGACATCAAAAGTGAAGGGAAGTGTCAGTGCAGAACATGGGCTTGGTTTCAAAAAGAAGCAATTTATTCACTATTCAAAATCTCCAAGTGCCATCAACGTTATGAGAAACCTCAAGAAATTATTGGATCCCAAAGGAATACTCAATCCATATAAAATGTTACCATAAAGAATACGTTAATAGTTCGAATACAACTCTTGGGATGGGACATGACTGAGTTTAAGTAAACACGCTATTAATAAGAAAACTACTTTCATGATTTAAGGACTAATATTCGGTGCTAAACTTGAAGGTTATGGATTTTTTTTTTTTTTTTTTTTTTTTTTTTTTTTTACTATTGTTTTCTTCCTCACTGACAAAATAACTATATTTGTAACTTCTACATCTAGACGTACCTTTACAAGCTACTAAAATAGAAAATATTTTTTCCTGGCTTGCAGGATATTATCGGAGAAAAGACTTCAAACATGTGGAGGTAAGAAGTAAAGCAAAAATATCTGGATATATAATTCTTAGGAAAGAACATTGGATTCATAAAAGCTTTCGCATTACATTTTTTTTTTCTGCAAAACTCTTAAAGCCTTATGCAGAATCGTTTTGACGTACGATTAGCGTCGTACTAAAGGCCTGACTACTGTAGAAAACATGATAGTCGAACTCTTTAGTATAGCACTAATCACGTGTCAGAATGATTCTGCATAAGGCCCTTAAATATGAGTCTGATTTGTATGTCTTCAATGGCTCCCGTGTGTAATGACATTGTTTAACATGATTTTAGTAAACTCTCTTGATTATTTTCCTTACAATAATAAAAATAGCTAACTTCTGTGATATGCAATTCATTTGGGAAAGTTCATGCGTGAATCGAATTCTGTAATGTACAACATTTACTTTTATATGTCTTCTTTAAATTTATCAAGATGAACTTTCACTGTCGCTACAAATGCAGTTATACGTGATGTATGTTTTGTTATTAGTATTTTTATTAGTATTGCATGACAGAAATAATTAAATCACTAATTATTTATTATTACAAGTATGTTTGCAGAAATGTATCAAAACATTTATAAGACTCTTGACTTAAGAAACAAATTAGAACTTTTGCATATATATACATATATACATATATACATATATATATATATATATATATATATATATATATATATATATATATATATATATATATATATATATATATATATATATATATATATATAGGGTGTCCCAGGAGCTTATGTTACCATTTTATGAGCTCATGTGTACCCTATGATCCAGATGTTGTTTCTGGGTAATGACATTAAATTCCAGGATGATAATACGCTTATTTCCGCATCTGGGGCTGTTGCGGCTTGGTTTGAGGAACATCAAGATGAAGCTGAACACCTCCCCGGACCTGAACATCTGTGGTCCATTCTAGAGATACGAATTCGGCACACATTTTGGCCTCAATTCTCTCTCATGGAACAGATGCACTACACGCAGAATGGCGTAATATTTCACTTGGTATCATTCGTAATCTCTATGACTCATTTCACGTTCCATCAGAACTGTTCTGAGGGCAAAAGATGGTCCAACGCCACATTAATGTGGTGAATTGCATTTTTCAGGTGTTTCTATTATTTTGATAATGGTGTTTTTATTATTTAATATCTTGCTAAGAATTTACTGTTGAAATCAGATATTATAACCGATCAAAATGGAGTCATTTAGTTCATTTAACAACTCTTTAAAGTTTATATTATTAAACATAAAATTCAGACGGAGAAAGAAAAAAATGTGATTGAGCCCGAGTATTATAGTATTCTAATTTTGTTGTGTGGGAGCCTTTCAACAACAAATTGAGCCAGATCTTTACGAATCTAAGTTAATATTTGTAGTCTTGAAATTAAGACTTCGTAATTTTTCGTGTAGAATTCTTAGCATATTTGATTTTGTCCTAGTCATGTAAACAAAAAATTAATGTTCCCAGTTGTATAGAAATTAGTTTCTAATAATTGTTGATATTGGAGATAATTAATTTGAAGAATATTTGAATAGTAGTCACAATTGTAGATACCATAGAAATATGCAATGCTGCATGACTGTTAAAAAATATTCTGTTTTGACCTAAGTGTACAAAAATACAATATCTTGTAATACTAAGACTGAAAAATAATGTATATTTTTGTATAAAATTATATAATAATGGTAATGCTAATAAATATGTATACTTTTCAATGCAGATTTATTTTCTTGGGCTTTCCTTCGAGTAGCCTACAGTAGACGTAACGTGCTTTGCCATATAATTAATTTTATTTTACTGCTTTTATATTTAAATGGTAAAGGAACTCATTTCATTAGTTCTTTCAGAAGTGAATTTTTAAACAAGCGTTACATTTCTTGCCCTCTCTCCTATATCTTTTTATGTGACACATATCTATTTACCACTTACTCCTAAGACTTAGATAAAACTATATATATATATGTTTGTGTGTGTGTGTGTGTGTGTGTATTCAACATTTTTATTAAAGCGGTATCGCATCGCAATTTGCGATGCAAAAACATGGAAATGCGATACAAATTGAAAAATGTATCGCAAACTGGGATGCATCTTTATATTTTTAATTATACCAAGGAAGCTGAAAAAATATTATATTATTTCTTGAACTTTTCTTTGAAGGGTCGGTTGCTGCAAGAAACAAGAATTTTAGGAAAACCAAAAATGGATCAAGATATTGCGATCTTCGCAAATAATTAGTTCTTGGATCAGGAGCCACAACATTTTTGAGCGGCCCCTAAATCGAGCTTTCGTATTTTCTGCGAAATGAGCACATCATGCTGAATTAACTGATAGTTTGGGTTTAACTGGTAGTATAGTTCTCAAGATATAAGTCGTACAAGAAAAATTTTGATTGAAATATATTATATCTTTTGATCCAAAAATGTCTCGACTTTGGGTTACGGAAGTTTTCCGATGTGTCTTTCCTTCCCTTTGTCGGTTTGTTACTAGTGGATCATCCTCCAGATCTTCTCTGGTTTCGGGACATAATATCCTTGTTTCTGAGTGTGTAATTTAAAAAAATGACCCTTGAACAAAAGGTGCATTGGCAGCATAGAAAATAAGTTCAAATTATATTGGACCTAACCGATATATGATGTAGCATGAATAAGGTTTGGATATGGTTAGTAAAATGCAGAAGTGCATAGTAGATCACTGAAGCAGTAACGGCATTTTTCAGCACAGAAAATATAAAAAAATACACCCGCCTTTCTCTCTTTTTTTCTTTTCGCTTTTCATTTGAAGTACTTATACACCGGATGCTCAATTACACCCCTTGTAAAAACCAACATAGAGTATTTTCAAGATTTTTCCGCGCGAGACGCCACGAACCTAACTCAAAAAACATCTCGACCAAAGGGAGGGACTCTATATATATAATTATTCTATAATTACTCATTATAGTACATGAAATGCGATACAAAATTTACAAATTGCGATACAAATTGAAACTTGTATTGCAACTGCTGCACAAAATGCAAATTGTAGAAAAAAAAACTGATATATAGGGTGATTCTTATGAAACGGGTTGTTTTTAAAATTTTCTCATTTGTTTGATAGAGACTACCAAGATGCAAGTGCGTTTTAAATTTGAAATTAGCTCTTGAAGTTTTAGTTTTCACCACATTAGATGTTGAAAATTTCCTCGTCCTTGTAGGTGTGAACATCCGTATTCGAGACTGCATATTGTGCGCAGCCTGCTGGAACTTATCGTGAATAGTATTAACATATGTCAACTCAATTTGGGTGCGTGCTCCTGACTGAGAACTAGATTGAGAGACATTTATTTGGTTAACATTTTCACCACGTCTATTATTTGTTTGGGAAGGAGATGGAGAGGTTGCCATGTCTGATCTTAGCTTCACTCTGCGTCTGCCCATAGGTTTTATAACAATAAATATTTAATTCTTTGAACGTGATTAATGTACTGAACTAACGTCGTGTTTCAAGATAACCTTCACACACGCTTACTGTCTACATAAGCACTTCCTGTTACAATGCACTGCAATAAGATCTCCTAAGAATGCCTGACATGTGAAAAGCAACTCAATAATAAACGCAAAACACATCTATATGTATATGCAATATTTCTATGTTGTAAGTTGCTATAGAATTTTCTATAGGAAATGGTATGCATATATTCAAACATATATAACAGCACCATCCTGGATAATAACAAATCTGATATTCCATGTAATTTTACCATCTATTCTCTGCATGATTTGACTGCTTATTTATATATGTGAGGCTTCGGGATTGATATCTATATTTAAACAAAAACTGTACTACCATTTATGTACCAAAGGCGTTAACCTTAAATTTTATTTTGTACTCACTACCATAACATGTTTCTAACAAGAGCGTTAGCCACAAAATCGGCGCTTACTCCACCATAACGTATGCCAACTTGCTGGATCGAAATCCGGACGTCGACATACAAGATTATATCCACACTTAGCTCCTATAATAATAAACATGTTAGCATGAGGACAATTTAAAGTGCAATCTCATAACGAACTTAATTTAGATAGGACAATAATTTGTTAAGATGGTAATGTCTTAATTGGATAAATAAAACTGGAGACATCAGATTTGGTAATTATCCAAAACTGGTGTTGTGGCCTTATGACAAAATTACTAATGACTGTCATATTACATTAGGAGTTAGAACCTTGATATGAGTGAAATTGGTAATGAAGTCGAATAATAGAAGTGTGTTATCGATTCGTAATCAGCATGTACTCACCAAGATTTGATCGGAGAAGAATTAAGAGGTCAAACCTTCTTCTGTAATGGTCACTTCAAAACTCTCTCTCGAGTTCACTACTCTTTTTGTCCACATACCTTTTCTTCCTAGTTTTTTGGTAGTGTTATTTCTTCCGCTTACAATTACAGTTTCAAGAACTTCCTCATGACTCGAAGTAGGAAGTGTTTGTTGTTGAGTTGACACATTGCTGCATAACATAAAGTTATATATTCCTATTAAAAAGAATGCTTTTTATCCAGACATAGTTTTGAGTTGTTACGAGACTTCCTTAATTGCTCTGAACATGTGAACGACCTAACAGCAGCAGAGTGGGAATTGAGTTTTTATTTCCGTTTAAAATGTGAAAATTTACAAAATATTAATATCAAGGTTAATAAAATATCATTTACCCTTTACCAATTAACTTCAGTAATATTACAGTATTATTAGTCTCAGTGATGACACTGCTTTTTAAATCATCGATTGTTCGTGGTTTATTCGATTATACACGATCTTTAAGATACACTTACAAGAAACTGCATCTAGTCACGGCGAGAGACTCAGCTGACGTACAGCACGTTGCTTCATCTTGAATCAGTTCAATATCGTGTGTATGTGTAGTTTTGAAGAGATATACATAAACCAACACAACGAACTTGTTTTTCTGTTCTGTATGCCAGAATAGATTATGATACCAAACAAATAAAAGACGTATGAGAATAGATTATGGGGTCAAATTTTCGCCCATGCCGCTCTCAGCATTCTCATAATTACCAAGGATGAAGTACAGATTAATGAAGATAGATGAAAATAGAGCAATATTCAACAATAGTGTAAATAGTACATAGGGTTTCTCTTGTTTTACAAGTTTCACAAATGTGAACGTTTATTTTGGACAACTTGGCTGGGTAAAATGTACACAGGACACTGAAACATTATTTCTCAACCTACCTTGCAAATTCCGTTCATGGTGTAATGCCCCAAACTTTCAAGCTCTTTGTGAAACTATCGTCGGAACGTATAAGAAAAAAAAACCTTTCAATTACCAACGTCGGCAACAAGTAAATACTCTAAATTTTTATTTTATTACTTGAGTCAGTTCATTTACTTTCGCACTACTTACCTGTTAAATAAAAGATACATTCTACCGCATAAAACTTCTTCGTTCCAACCTTCTAACTGAATCATATTGTGCTGCTAATATTTCTGAATACGAATAATATCAGGCGTTTTCGCAAAACTTCGTTCGCAAAAAAAAAAAAAAAAAAGTCACTTCAAAAGTTAAGCTTCTACTTGTGTGATTTTTTTCTCATCAAAAATAACTTATCCCATATATTAAGGTTACTACTGGAATATTTGTTTATGAAATATCAACTAAATCGCATGAGTCATATTCGAGAATATTGTTTTAACAAAAGAAAAGAAAAGAGTAAACTACCCCTTCTAGATTTTTCAGGACAAGTGAGTTATGCCGTACGTATTGTCAGGTTATTGAAATATTTATTTATGAAATATGAGCAAAATCCCGTGAGTCGTTTTTAAAATCGTCCGAAAAGCCTTATAAGAGCGTAAACTATTCCTTGTGGATTTTTTCAGGATAAATGAGTTATATCATATTGGCAGGTTATTAATGGAATATTTATGGAATATGATCAAAGTCCCGTAAGTAATTTTTGAGAAAATAATCTGAGAAACCTCATTCACAACAGCAAACTACCAATTGTGGAATTTTTCAGGACAAATAGGTTATGCGATAATATCAGATTATTAATAAAATATGAAAAAAGTCTGTTAGAGTCGTTGTTGAGAAAATAGTCCAAAAAAAGTTCACTCCCAAGTATAGATGAAAAAAAAAAAAAAAAAAGTATGTATTTCTTCAAGCATCAGTTTCGTTTCCCCGTAGCAATTAAGGAAGTGCGTTTACAACATCCACTACTTATTAGTCCTATGTTCAGTCTGGTAATGGCTGAATTGATTGTTTTCAAACTGGTATTATTGTTGTTGCCAGCTAGTTTACATTATGCAATCACCATATCCTAATGTCGTTTTGCGTAGCCATCTTATCGAGTACTTGAAAGTTATACATTTTGATATGTGTTTTACTGGTTGCCTAAATTCAATCTGGCAGATAAGAAGAAGTACCATACACCATATACATATAGATATGTATAGATAAAGTCTTTCCTTCTCGTTCTCTATTCGGGAAACATTTTATCCTGATCTTCAGAAAGTTCAGTTTGGGTTAAATCCATATGAAGTGAGCCAATGAGGGTTGCTTGACCATTTTATAATCAAATGATTTTTTGTTTGTGGATTCCTAGGTGATTACAAGAGTCAAAGAATAATTTTAGTATTATTATTATTATTTAATCCTTTTCCGAACTCCAAAGGAGGATATTTTGTTTGACAACACGTGCTGATTCTTTCGTCTATAGGGGTATGTGTTAACTTGTATTACTCAGACTTGGTAAACCCTAAATTGATTAAACAAAAAACATTTTATATAGAAAAGAACAGTCTATCTTACGTTTAATACATATTTAAACAGTGTGTATGCAAAATAATCCAAATTTACCTAACATCGAAATTGATATGTTCGAAGGCATATCGCCCGAAGAAATGTAATATCATGCTTAATTGTTTGGGGAGGGGGTAGCTACCTAAATGTACTATACGAGAAAACAAATCATTGAGAGTCGCTTCCTTTATAAGTTACAATGTTTCAGAAACGGAAAATTTAAAACAAAAGTAATCGAAGCTTGGACACCCTGTATCTTTGTTGAGACAAAATCTGAAATGCTGATAAATCACCCTCTATCACGTATTACCCTGCTGCGTAAATATCATTTTTGCGATTTATCTGCAAGTCAAGTTACAGAACGTTACATATCACACAAAAAACGAGAAAAAATATATTTGCCTTATTAATAATAAACGATAATATAATCTTAACTAATATGTCGTACTACGTTTAAACGTAACTGTGTTATATGAAGTAACTGACAAGAAAATTGTTATTGATCCCTTTAGGTTCAAATTGAAGAAGTTTCACTGTATAAACAACTCAGGCCTGTTTAGTCACTTCTTTATAACACAGTTTGTATGAAGAATACAATTGATAAAAAGTATTTTTTGCTTCAAGCTAATTATTGTATGGTTTACAACTTCACTCTTGGATCCTGTTTGTGGTTTTCTTGTGATTTGCATTTATTAGGAAGTTCTGATATTTCTTCGCTTATTTAGGACTAATGTTGTATGTTCTGCTAGTAGCTGTTTTAAGTTCTAAGCCATTTAGTTTCCTTACAACATTGTTCATGGTCTTTCTTATTTTTCGTAAAAGCAGTCCTTGGCTCTTGGGAATGTTACATGCACATCTTTATATTCATCACTAATGTCATTCACTTCTGTCAGCCACCACTGATCATCATACACATACAATACTATGAAGTGTTGTACTGAACTAAGTTTCATATTCTGTACTTGTGAAGTAATGAAGTACTTAAGGTTCTACTCTGACGCAGGCACAAAACAATGAAAATTCGCTGTGCCAGTCATTGCCACAGTTGCAAATCAGTCAAAGAGTTTGCTGTTGTAATGTTGAATGATTTCTTCATCCTCTTAAATGGTGTTGACAAAATTCAAACACTTCTGCCGGCATCAAAATTTGGTTACAGTAAGGTCGTTGGAGGCTTGTTTTGGTTATTTCTCGTTTTGTGGCACCACCCAATCATCACAGGCGTTCTTACCGTGACACGAGCAAAACGAAAAAGTAACTTAGTTTCCAAATCAAAATCTGTTTGATGTTCACATAAGTTCTTTTTTCCTTCTTTCTTTCCTATATTGACTAGCAAACCCCGTCACAAAATTAAATGAAGCGTTTAATATATGGATGATTTCCTTCTATAGATTTTACTAGATGCTGACGAAATTAATGGACTGTAGCTGTATTGTGTTCCAAAGTATCACTAATGACACAAAAATATTGACTCTTTTACTTTACCATTTATTTTCAAACAAATAGGTGACTGGTGGCTTGTCGATTGACCAGGTAATGAGCCTGGGCCTCATCTTGCACAATCAAAGTATAATTTTCAGAAAAATCAGCCACTATAATAGTTTCTTCTGCAGTCAGACTACATTTTTTTTCTTTTAGAAATCTCCTGTGAGTATTTGAAACACAGGATTTTTAAAGGGTAATAAACTTCTCAGCTAACAGCTATTAATAGCAAATACTATGGCCCCACTTTGATTTATCTGTATTTATAAAAATATTCCACATTATAAAGTTCAATGTTCAAAGGTCAATTAGGCCAATGCAACAGCAACAAGGAAGAAAACGTGAAAGATAAAACAAAGCAAAGGCATTATACTGAAACAGAATGTAAATGAAAACGCATGAATAAGTTGTAATGCGAAAATGTTAAGAAATACCTGTCATTGTAATTTCGTGTATGTTTTCAAAGAACGCTTAGTAGAATCGCGAGTTGTTATAATTTCATCTTACGCACACATATTCAGCAAGCCATGAGGTGACAAACTATTAACAAATGGTGGTCTACGGATTGCGCCACTATTGAGATATAAAAGAAATCACTTATACTGCTGAAACTTGTTTAACGTATTTCTAGTAGGTGTGCCGAAATAGACAAGACATTATTCTATTCACATTGGTCACAACACAAAATACTACCGTTGTTGAAATATTGGACACTAACGTATCTAACAGCAACAAAAGGTCATTCTAAACTTAACCACAACACTTGTTATTTAAATTATGGACCCAGTCCAATTCTGGCACTTGCTTGCCTATCTTCCTCCTTCTGTCCTCAGCTAACAATACGTTTCTTGTGTGTTTTGAGGAGGGCTCGCTGCCTCAATGCTAGAGCGCTCACCTCTTGTACTTGGGGTCTCTGGTTCGATTCCAGCTCGAGCAGTGTAGATTTTGTGGTGGACAAACATCGTGCTCGTGGGTTTCCTCGGGGTTCTCCCGTTTCCTTACACTTTCTTTATTCCACCATTTCATTCATTTCTTATCATCACCGTCTCCTTTAGCCCAACCGGCATAACCGCGGGACGTAAAAGTTAAAGATTTCATTTCATTTCATTTTTGTGTGATTTGAACGTCATGTAACTTGATTTGAAGACAAATCTCAAGCATGGTATTTGCTCAGCAGTATAATACACGATAGAGGTTTATCAATTAACATTTCAGATTTTAAAACTCTGTCCCTATAAAGATACAGAGTAACCAAATATTGATTCTTTTGAAAATTTCCCATTTTAGAAACACTGTAAGTTGTAAAGGAAGTGACTCTCAATGTTCGTTTTATATTTCATATGGTACATTTAGGTACCAATACACTGCCAAATAATTAAGCCTGAAATTCCAGTCTTTCTTTGGATGATATGTGTTTGAAGATTGCTCGATATGTAAACTGTTTAGGTGGGATTTGGACTATTTTGCGTACAAATTTAATTAAATATAGAGTGGCCCAAAAGTAGGTATACAATCCTGTACTGACCGGCTCATGACATTTTATATCATTTACTTGTTATCTATACAGGTATTGACTTAGTTTCTTTTTAATTGTACCTGATGCTTGGAAGAGACCGAAGCAAATAAATTCATTATCCTAATAAATTAAAATGGCATACGTAATCAATAGAGACCGGATGTTAGGCAAAATGCCTATTCTTTAATATTAAAGATATGATCAAAAATAACGTTTTAAAGTTTATATAGGGGGTTATAGTTTCGATTTAAGCCATTTTTATTTTACTTATCTTGCCTATTTCGACCTTTACTGCCTAATGTTGCCTATTCTATGCATTTTCTTCAAAATAAGCCTTCATGGGAAAATATGTAATTTATATAACATAAATAATACATACATATATATGTATATTAGGTATTTGTAAACACAAGCACGTGGTACGTTACAATATATACACAGGGTGAACTTCAAAGATGTGCACATACTTTCGAGGTGATTAATGATATCAAAAGAAGACAAAAAGTTCTCTTGTAGTTTGTCGAATTCCGTGTCCTGTACGAGTGATAATGATGCCAACTTGGAATCGAAAATCGAATCCTGACAATTGGAATGGAACAGATAGATGTGCACATACATTGGGAGGTGATTTGTGGCATGAATAGAAGACAAAAAGTCCTGTTGCATGTGGAATTCCGCGTCGTATACGAGTGACAGGGGTGCCAACTTGGAATCGAAAATCGAATCCTGGCAATTGGAGCGGAACAGATAGATGTGCACATACGTTGGGAGGTGATTCGTGACATGAAAAGAAGACAAAAAGTCCTCTTGAATGTCACGAATCACCTCCCAAAGTATGTGTACACTTTTATGTCTCGCTCCAATTGTCAGGATTCGATTTTCGATTCCAAATTGGCCCCCCTGTCACTCGTATACGACGCGGAATTCCACAACAGGAAAGAGGACATTTTGTATTTTTTTGATGTCACGAATCACCTCCCAAAGTATATGCACATCTTCCAGGTTCACCCGTATATATGGAATGCATAACAAACTTAGTTTTTATATACAATAAAAGAATATATTGACAAAGAAGTATGTTTCTATATTCTTTGAGCATTATTTATGACTTGAATCTATTTTTTAATGGTATTGAGTATTTATCTTCATTATTTCGAGCGACATTTTAGTGCCTATTTTACTGCCTATTTTTAAAATTTTTAGTGCCTATTTTCTAGGTTTTTAGTACCTAAATATCCGGTCTCTAGTGATCAATGTAGGTCTGTATGCCTACTTTTGGGCCATCCTGTATGTACTAGACATAAGACAGGCTGTTCTTTCTTTTCTTTTCTTTTTTGTTTTTGTTTGTTTCATCAGTATTCACCAGGTCTAAGTAATAAAAATTAACTTAAGAACAAACGCGTATTGTCAAACAAAAATGACTGCCATCCGAGCTGGGGAAAAAAAAGGATTTAAAAAATTAAAATTGTTATTTTTGGACTCTGTAATCATGCAGGAATCCACAAACAAAAAAGATCATTTGATTACAAAATGGTCAAGTAACCAATTATTTTTCTCTGGCACACTTGATATAGGTGGTCCCGTTTACAAAATTGAAACTTCGTAAACTGAACATCATTATTCATAGAATTTCCTTCTTTCTTTAATGTTACCAAAGTATTATATCATGTCAAAATTTTTAAAATAAGAAATTTGTGGATGGCGTTTAAAACTCTCTCTCTCCCTCGAATTTTTGTTTTATATATATAGTTAACATGAAGTTTTAGTTTATTCAGAAATTTTAAATGATAATTTTGTACCACTGTAAATTAATATATTTTCAGAGCAGTTCTTATTAGTGAAACATTTTTGTCGGTAAACGTTGATCTAGAAGCTCTCTAAACAATTTGTTGGAGCTAGAGTATGTTCACCAATTTGCACTTTTTCTGTCTTATCGAATAGCCGATTTTCTTGAATTTCTGAGGGTTTTCTTTTCAAAATCCAGTATTTTTTTTCTCGTATTCTAATTGAAAACGAGTTTAAGAAAATCGTTCGGCAAGAACTCACCTTAAAGAGGAAACTAGCATATCTGGACTTCTCCCAGGAGTATATAGAGTTGTTAATGAAATAATGGCGTACGTAGGCTCATCAATAAAGACTGATCATCAGTGTTTATGAGGTGAGTACAACAGCAAAGCACAGAAAACGAGGCATGTCTCTGTAGTGGGAGAAGTGACGAATAGATCGAGCAAGTTTGGAGGCCATGACGTCAGAAATGTGATCTTGGCAGTCGTTCAAGCACACGTAGTTTCAATTTCGCATAAGGCAACATGGAATTGACACGCGACGAACAGTACATAAATTCTGTTGATTATCTTGCAAAGATCAACGTTCCGTGCGTACCCCATCCTCCATATAGCCCTTATTTAGCCTCTTGTGATTTCTTTCTATTTCCAATTTTGAAGAAACACCTCTGGAGACGGCGTTTCGCATCTTCAGGGACAGTGGTGAAAGTTGCGGAGGCGATTTTGAAGGATGTGCCCAAAAATGACTTCCAGCATGTCTTTGATAACTCGCAAAAACGTTGGAACAAGTGTATTGCATGTAATGGGAACTATTTTGAAAAAGACCACCAACATTTGGAGGATTAGTACAAGTAATTATGTTTTATTCATTTATGATTATTCTTTATTGATCAGCTCTCGTGTGAAATATAAACTTAACTGTCAGAGCTGTTTCCGAGAAAATCATATCTTTTTATTTTCTCTGACCCTTAAGTAAATTACTTTTATTTTTGGAGATAGGAAGAAAATTCGAAAAAAAAAAAAAAAAAAAAACTAGGATCTTATGAAAATCTTAGATTTAAAATTTGGTCTTGATACGCTGAACGGTGTGGTTTCTAGGTAAGCTGACATATTAACATCGGGACGAACACACATCCAAAAGTCACTCTTTCGGCATGTAGGGACCATGAAACATGTAAATACGTTGGAATCTCTAATTCGATATTTTTTTTAGGGGCACCATAGTTTCTTCTTTCCTATCGTCGCTCGAAAACAATTAAAAAAAACGCTAATTTATCATTAAATACCATGACAATTGATTGAGCAAAAATTCGAAACTTTTTTGTGCGTTATACGTAACATGAACTTGTAAAGTACGTTTAGAAAATATTAGCTAGTTTAGTCTGCTACTTTTGATATCATGCACTCATTGATACTGGAAATTATTATTATTATAATAATAATGATGATGATGATGATGAACAAGAAGAAAGAACTAATAATCTCAAAAATCACTGAGCAGAAAGACAAAAGATTGTTTAGGACGTCAAGCTTTAATTTTTTATGTACATCTGCAAGGAAAGTTAATAAATTACGGTAAAAAATTTATTTTGCATTCGGAAAAACAAATGTGTCCGTTACACGTCCTGATGTAGTACTCCAAAGATGTTACTGTCCTTAACTGGAACAACTAACCTTTAACATCCTAGCCCATTTGGGTACAGGATCTGCATACCCTCTTTCTTCAGCCTCATACTGTATCGTATACGGATCTTCAAGAATTTTCAACAAAAACTGAACTTCACTAAAATCGTCCTTTTCTGCTTTCTCAATTGCAGCTTGCGCCATCCAATTCCGCAACACGTACCGAGGATTCACTTCACGCATAATGGCTTTTCTTTCATCCTCCGTAATTTTAAGATCAGACAAAATGTTCACGTAATCATGAACAAATTCCAGAAAATTGTCATGTTTCGAGAGTCTATGAAGAGACCAGTATTCTTGTACAATATCACTTCTGGCTAGTTCTTCAACATCTATGTCTCCTAGCTGTCGAAAAGTCATGGTAAAGTCAGCACCTGTCTCTTCCATCATTGCGAGGAGACCATGAACAAGCACTCGGGTGTCGTGATGCAATTCAGTCATGCCTAGTTTCCTCATGAAAATGTACACAAATTTCTCAGCCGCGTAATTTATGTATTGCTTGAAAAGCATTCCCAACTGCTTTTTCTGATTTTCCGTAAAAAGTGACGCCAAAGCTACTGATAACCTCTCTAAATTCCATATAGTATTCTCGATCTGTTTCTGGAAGCTGTATCTGCCTTCAGTATCGGAACTGTTAGGGACATACAACTTATCACATTCGTCCATGAAACCAAAAGGTCCATAGTCTAACGTGAAACTTAATATGCTCATGTTATCCGTGTTAAGAACACCGTGAACGAACCCGAAACTCATCCACATTAAAACCAAATCTATAGTTCTTGTAGCAACGTTGTTGAAAAATTGGAAATATTTTTCCGGATCCGTTGGGTTTATTTCCGTAAAGTACTCTCTTATTATGAAATCGGCCAACAGCTTTAGTGGCTTCTTTTCCATATTTTTGGCTAATATCTCGAGTGAGCCGAAACGGAACCATGACGGTGCAGCACGAAGTACTATAGCGGCTTTTTCTGACTTTACTGTGCCATTGTAAAACTGATCTCTTAAAACGGGATCTCTACTTACAACCAGAGACACTGCTCGCGTCGTGTCTACACCTGAAAAGAGAATGAAAAACACACTAGTATATTAAAATAGGTAAAAACCATACAGACTACTAATTACACAGCCACACGCAAAAAAATCAAAGTTCTGTGCATCGGACCCCAGGATATGGATTCGATGTATTTTGTTACACAGAATCCAAATTTCGAAACCCCAGAACAATCGACCCCAGGATATGGATTCGATGTATTTTGTTACACAGAATCCAAATTTCAAAACCCCAGAACGATGACTGTGTCAATTTTTTGTTATGGGCGAAACACTTTAGCGATTTTGGATAGGGAGGGGATACACATAACACAGTTATACAAAAAAAAAAAAAAAAAAAAAAAGTTCTGTGCAGCGGATACCAAGGTATGGATTTAAATGTATTTTGTTATACAGAATCCAAATTTCGAAACTTCAGGAAGATTATTATTATTATTATTTTATTTTATTTATTTATTTTATTTATTTATTTTTTTTTTTTCAGAGAACAACAACTGCACCGGTAGGAATTAATTTTTAAACAGTTAACACTTGGATCGAACTAGATTCTTATCATTTCACTTCGTCAAATGCGCACATTCTACGGAAAGAAAAGGGTTTTTAACATACCTTTCAAATATTCTCCACGAACTTTTTCCTCAAATATGACACCGTGTTTTTCAGGTAGAAGGGTTACAAAAGTTGTAAAATCTATAATCTATGAAGTGATGATTTAATTGGATAAACTAGAAGTTGTGTTTCGGTTATTTAATTATGATATTTTTAACAGTATGATGGCCAATATATCATAACGTATGTTTTACTTAATGTTATTTATGAACCCATAAATATGCAAATTTAGTATATTCACCGTTTTCGTACTTGGAGAGACTGAGGATAAAGGAAGCATTGATTTTCGATTTTTTTTTTTTTTTACTAAAATAAATATATTAACACTATTAAAAATAGACATATCATTTAGTTACGATAGCAAATAGCTCACTTGCTAAGTATATATTGTTTGTATATGTTTCCTTTCCTATATATATTTAAATATTCCACGTCAACGCCCGGATAGCTTGAGTTAATTAGTTTAAGCACTAAGCCCAGCTTAACACTGTGTCTGAATCTGAACCACTCTATATAATAAAGAAGAAATCCTTACTGACTGATCAACGCTTAAGCTAGAAATTTGACATTTTGACAATACATAGAATTTCTGGCGTAAAGTACCACTGAGGAAGGATTTTTGGAAATTTCTGCAAGGGGATGAGAAGATGGGGTTTACAATTATTATAATATGTCCATATCTCGGAATCCCTTAAGGTTACAGACATGAAATTTGGTATTTGAACTTTTCATTTAAAATAATTAAACAAGTTTTATTCAGTGTTTTTAGATGTCTGATTAGAATGGAAGAAAAGGGGTAGGGAATGTTTACTAAAATGCCATATGAGACGCTCCAATTTCATGCTAAGTTCAGACGAATTCTATATGAATGATGCTGAGGCAGGAACGCAAAAATAGTAACTGCAGTAGCACGTGGGGAATATTTGCTAGTCCCATGTATTCCCACATAACATGAACTTTGATATCAAAGGCGTAACTGCTAAGTATTTAGCTAAGATAGGTCCATAATTACATAGGGTAAAAATAGAAAAACTGTCCCCGTACACCAAAGATGATAATTAACATTCGAAGTCCCACTCTTTTTTTTTTTTTTTTTTTTTTTTTTTTTTTTTTTTTTTTTTTTTTTTTTTTTTTTTAAAGAAGAAAATCAAACACTTTTTTGATTGATGTTTAACTGGATTTCCGGGCAAACGGTTCTAAGACAATGTGGGAGAAAACGGGAGTAGTTCCCCCTCCTCAAAAAAAAAAAAAAAAAACGGACACGATAGTGTCAACCACAAACTTACTTGGCCCGGGATCGAACAAGAGACCCAATGCACCAGAGGTAAGCGCTCTACCACTGAGTCACCGTGCTTTCAACGATAAGAGAGAAACATTTCTTAAATTGATTTAGCGTTCTAAGAATAGGTACCATCTTTCTTAAGCCTCCTATTCAAACCGGAAGCGGCAGGATTAACCACTTCTAGTTTTAACGTTGATTGCTATAGAATGGTAACGGATAGCGGGAAACGATTTTCTGTAATCAATCAAGCGCTCCAAGAATATAGACAATCTTCACTTTAATCTCTCTACTAACGCTTTACTAGCACTTCCAGTTTCAATATTAATTGACAAAAAATATCACCCCATACAAATCAAACCCTTTCATTGTGGTATATATGTGACATTCTATCTGGTCAGAAATGGGGTGACCAACTATACTGAGTACAAGGCAGAACTTTAGTTAGGTTTCAATTTTGGGGATAAGAACAAAAAAATCTACCTTTTCGTGTACGAGGAACGTCAGCCATGTTTCTATTTTATAAGGACTCGTTCTCTTAACCAGTGGTGCCCACCCCCCCTCATGTCCATGACGCACCCCCCCTCAATTGTCTATCCGTAGGTGTTCTTCCATGAAAAAAAAATATTTTCGATTAATTTTTACACCTCCTCAAACATATTTATATAGATTTTTAACCCCCCCCAAATATTTCAATGACGCAGTTTGCGTCATAGCCCCCCATTGTGGGCACCCCTGTCTTAACCCTTTTTCCCTCAAAGCCTTACCCTTCTTTTCCAGGTATTCCATAAGCCAAACAATAAAAATTAGGCAGGAGTATGAGATGATGATTCAAATTCACAAAAATTTGATACTTACCAATACATCCTCCCGTGGAAAAACTAATTATAACAAAAGTATATCCAAAACCCACTGAAGGTACTACCTCCATACACCAACAATCAGTGTATAAAGCACTGTACCTCCATACACCAACCACTGTACAAAGCCAACATTTGGAAGAATTTATTTCGTACTAATTTGTGATTGTCCAAATGAACTTAATGATGAAAAACAGTTTTTATATCAAATAGGACTAAACAGCGGTTATAAGTTGCGTACCTTACAAAAATGGTTTAATTAAACAGTAGATCGGTGCAAGCCCCTAAAACAATTACCCTCAAAGAGGCAAAAATTTCGATAAAATACCTTAGTTTCCACATTATCGACAAAAATAGAACGTATTCTTGCAAAACCATTACATATGTGTTTCCAATATCTCCCAAAAAGTTTAGAAAAGTATTTCACCGGCTTTAAAAGTTTTTTTTGTTGATCCACTAAATACGTGAGGTATTTATCGTGCTCAGTGTGAATGTGACTCCTTTCCATATATGTGTCAAACCAAATGCAATATTAGCATCCGAACCGAATTACAGAACACATTAGACAATCCAAGGAAGTCTCAAGAAAAGGGTATGTCGGGATTGTCACTTTACCTAAAACAACATAACCCCAATATAAAACAGGCTAATGTGATAGGAAAAACAAAAAAAAGAGCGGTACATTAAAGAATCATCCTTTATTCCCAAATATAAACCAGCTTTAAATCTGGATTCCGGCAACTTTGATAAAATCTGGTTACCTATCTTTGATTTATATTTTGGATCTGGCAATAGTGACGTAGCATAGACACCGCCCTTCCTCCAATTCACTTATTCTTTCGCCCATTGTAGTCTGCCGGTTGGTTTTAATATCCATCTTTCACGACACATTTATTTGGGATATATATTTCTGTTTCCATTCATGTATGTATTTCTCTCATCCATTTTTATCCTTATTACCTCACCACTGAACTAGCTTGTGAAGAATCATCATCTCAAGAATATTTGGTTTAACCCACGAGAGGATATATCATGGTAAGTAACTTTTTTTTTTTTTTTTCTAATTTAAGCTAAACAATAACTTTTTATCTATTATATAAAAGAGAACGCACAAATCCTTTGTTAGCTCATCACGCTAATACGGCTGAACCAATTTCTTTCATTTTTGGGGGGATATTAGGATTTGGACCCTAGATGGTTTTTATCATATCACTTTAATTTTTAATTACCAGTGTCTTGAGATAATTGACCATTCAAGTGTCCATACGTACAAATCCTTTGTTATTAGTTCATCATAGGTATAAAAATAAACGTATTTATATGCAACCCGCATGACCGTGTCACTCGGCGGGTTAACATAAATGACAGGCGCTATAATGTTAACATTTACTGCAATTTGAAAGCGAAAAAGTAAAAATTATCTAAGTAACAAAGTTTATTGCGTTCCGGGGTGACCGCAGCGAAGCGGGTCACTCGGCGGGTTAACATAAATGACAGGCGCTATAATGTTAACATTTACTGCAATTTGAAAGCGAAAAAGTAAAAATTATCTAAGTAACAAAGTTTATTGCGTTCCGGGGTGACCGCAGCGAAGCGGGGTGAACGCTGCTAGTCTTATATAACTTCCTTTCGTGTGCGAGAATGTACCTGGAAATTCTGAACTTTGTATGGAATAAAATGCAACCCTTAGCAGTTGACAAACGTTTCGGCAAATATCACCACATAAAAATAAGGACGGAATGTTTCAATAAGTCTAACTGTTTATTTGTGTAAAATAATTTATATGAAAATGACTAACAATACATTCCTGTCGCAACCACAATTCCTCAAAATGATCGATTTTCGAGCAAATTTATCAACTGCCAGTATTGATATCCAATAGTTATTACAATTAAATTATTTCCACTGAAGTATAGCACCAGTGCACGTGATCAACTCGCTGCGTACGATGATCTAAACTGGTCATAATTTTGAAGATGGCCAGTCGATAAATTTGCTTGAAATATCAGTCATCGCCACAGGAATATGTTGAGATTAGTTATGTTGATAGATATGTTTCTTATGTTCCATTAGTACTGTTAAGACTTTTTGTTGTGAATACACTAATTGTTAATACAATTCATTTCTTACCAAGATTATGCATAGCCTCTGACGCCAAGAACTCTCTTATAGATGAACGAAGAACAGCCCTTCCGTCGCCATCACGTGAGTAGGGCGTTCTCCCTGAGCCTTTTAGTTGCAATTCCCATCGCTCGCCAGCGCTGAAACAAACACACTCTTCTTTACATTTTAGTAGTCTTATGATTTCTAAGCGATTTTAAAAATGCTTTCTTAACTTCATTATCATCACAATGAAATATGCAATATGTCATTTTTCGTACTACAGTGGACCCACAGGTCCCGAACCCTTCTCTTCGATAACCATATCAGTTCACGGATAAGTTTTTAGTACGATTTTCTCGCTCAGCTTACAAATACCATTTCGGGATTCGAACGCATATGCATACCTGCACCCACAATTTCACGTGATCAATAGCAGACTTTTCAATGCTAATGAAAAAAAAATATATATATAGAAAATCACCATGAAAAAATATACGAGGTTTCGTGAAGCTGTGAAAAAGGAACATTTCGATAAAAGTAGGAATAAAAATTTTAAAAAATCACATGAAAATTTCTCTGATTGTTATATGAAAATACATTCTACTCTAAATATAACTAAATGGGTAATTATCTCGATGCAAAATTTTATAAGGCTAGTTTTAGACGGAAGCATTTATCGTACCAGATATGCTGCCAAAAATCTTGTATAATATTCTATGGCATCAAAAGTATATTGTGCTTTTACACGATAGCATTTTGATAAGCATTTAGTCGTGACGTAGCAAACAAATCACTGGAGAAGAGCGCAATTATGGCTCCAAAACTAAAAACAGATATTTAAGTCACTATTTCTTCTGAAGCCCTTTTTCGCATATGCTTATTATGATACAAAGGACTTTTAACGGTGCAGTTATACTATACAGATCCATAGATTTTAAAATTTACAGAAGAAATTTCTAATATTTTAATAGAGTAGTGTATACCGGTAAGTAATGGAAATATGGCGTGCACTTATATCTGAGATGCGTATTTACGTGGAAATATAGAAATTAAAGTCGAACCTGAAATGCACGTAATCTTCAATAAGCTGCCATAAAATTTTGGCAAGTCTGTAATTTCCCCCCGTTCCCACTACTGTTACTACTACTACTACTACTACTACTACTATTACTAAGTACTGCTACTGTTACTATTACTAAGTACTCTTACTCTTACTGCTACTTACTCCTCCTACTCCTATTCCTACTACTACTACTTACTTCTACTATTATTACTCTTACTACTACTACTACAACTACTACTACTTCTACTTCTACTACTACTAATACATCTACTACTACTTACTTCTCCTCCTCCTCCTCCTCCTACTACTACTACTTATACTATGGATCCGTATAGTAAAACTACACGTTGCCACCTGTTAAAGTGAACCTGCACCGGAGAATGCAAGAGCACACCTCAGAAATGATTGCTGAAGGTACAATAAATGAATCGAAAAGTTTTTTTAAATGAATTTCTGTGGATCCGTATAGTGAAACTGCACGCTTTTAACTTTGTACAGACAAGGATGTTCTTCATATTTTTTATTCAACATAATAATAGTATCCCTTCTCCGACTCATTTTTCTTTACTACAATTCAATTTCCCATACAAAACAAAGAGCATGGATATTTGAAACAAAATCTTTCGCTTCCTTTTAACACACTATGGCGCTGCAATCGGAGCAGAAATGCTGGGGAAAATGCTACGAAATAGAGCAGGTTCTATCGACAAGAAATGCCATAGGATATGCCATGGCATGGGAAATGCTATAGCATTTGCTACTTTACACGGTAGGATATCGATGATACGATTTTTGCTACGAGAAATGCTACGATAAATGCTTCCGTCTAAAACTAGCCTAAGAGTTTCTTAGTGTTTTCGTACGTAGCTCACCAGTATTAAGCAACGACCATAAGGAAAGTATAAAAACGATCTGAATCAGAAAATCAGTGTAATCAGTGTATATTGTCTAAAGTATATGACGAAACTAGCTTATTTTTTTGTTCCATTTTGTAGGTGTATGAATACTTTTTGCGCTAACTGTATATTGTTTGGTGTAATTATCTTTAGACAATAAGCAAGAAAGGACGAAACACAGAAGAGTCTCCATTCTACCACCCTAATGTGAAGACAAAAGGCCACTCGAACCACCCACACCTTATTTCCTTTTTCACAAATCGAAGTAACAATTCCACAAAAATATAGGAGGTTTCGTTAAAATGTAGGAAATATAGGAGTGTTTATAGGCAGAGACGCAAATATATATAGGAAATACAGGAGCATTGGAAAGCCTGCAATAGCACTTTTGAACTTTTGCTGTAAGCATTATTAGAGTGCTGCATTGAGAAACCCTTACTTTTTTATTATTATTATTATTACAATTTGTCTGCTTTTTACTCTATGGATCGAGACAAAAACGATAGAAGTAACAAGGAAAGTACTTAAAAAAAAAAAAAAAAAACTATGTTCCTACGGGTAGAATAAATTTGCATTGGTTTCAATAAAAATAACAATTTCAGTTCGCAAACAGCATTACGGAAGGATTAAGTTCGTGACCCGAGGATCGACTAAAACTCAATTAATAGTAAAATTACGTCATAATTTTCAGTTATTGTTTACGACGCTGATCAGGAACTCTCATAATATCAATACATTTATATCTACTCCAATACGTGTAGATTAAGAATATTAGCGCCACTTTGGTATTAGAGCAAGCAGTACCAATTAATACCCTAAATAAATACGGTATTAATTGCTTTAAATAATACCCTAATGATCTCTAAATTCTTATTTTCTTGACACATGCTCGAAAAATTGCGTTCAAATTGATAATATGCATACAGCCTAAAAATGCTATAAAACGATGCGAAAAACATACACCATCCAGTGATAGGTTGTTACTTCAAGCAAGAATTAGCTTTAATAGTGTATGTTACGTTCAGTTAATAGTAGAGTAGAACAGGTGGGTCAGTCCATTTCAAATCATCCAGCTAAAATATCAAATGAAACCCATAGTCTCAGAATGGCATGAAAATTTTTCTGTTTACTCTACTTGCCATCCTTATTAATCACACCAAATTTTAATTTGATATCTTATATACTTTTTTAGTTAAGATTTTTTTTTAGTTTGGTAAAATATACGTTTTTGTTGTTGCCGAGGATCAAAGAGATTACGACATTGATATACTAAAAAGATCATAACTTTGTTAATTCTCATCATATCACAATGATTTTTTCACTAAAATAATCACAGTAAGATACAGAATAAGGTAAAAATACATTCAGCTACTTGTACTTGAATTGTTGTAGTACATATTACCTCAAACCTGGATATTACGATTTTTTTAAAGAAAAAACATAAAATTTTAAAATACAGTAAAAACTTAAAGGCACTACATAAACCAAAGTATTTTATATGTATTTATAGGCCTAAAGGCATGAGTTAATGTGTCCTGAAAGAAAAACTGTGGGTTTTTAACTGCAAATATTTTTAAACCATTTATCTTTAGAGTACGGCCAGGTATTTCAAGAAAATCGTAGACCTTCACGTTGGCAGCCCTGGCGTTGTCCCTAATTGTCACAGGGACATGAACCCTATCTCGTTACAAAGCTTATGGAACACAGATTCCAACAAGGTAACTTCTGTGCCCCCTTGTTTCCAACCCACAGAAGAAGAAGAAGAAAAATAGCTTTTTTCAAAAAAAAAATATTTTGTCGGACTCTGGCAACACTGTTCATTGTCATACGCAGAAAAAAATTCTCGCATACACATCAGACATTGGGTGGAATCATATAAAAAATAAAGGGCCTAGGTGCAATAGCTTGCGAGATAAAAATTCGAAATCTCGTATATACTATGGTCAACCTGTATATATTTTACGAAGGAACTGTGGTCTACCCTCAGGTTGGCAACCCTGGCGACTTCCCTAATTGTCACAGAGACGCGAATGATACCTCGTTGCAAAGCTTACGGAATACTGGTTCCAATGAGGTAACTTTTGTGCCCGCCCCCCCCCCCCCCTGGTTCCCAACCCACAAAAGATGAAAATCATCTTTGACTTTTGTGGGACGTTGGCAACACTGTTCTTTGTCATAAAAGAAAAATCACTTTCTCCTACGGATTCGGCATGGGGAGGCACAGTCTAGGTTCATTAGGAGCCGAGCAACAGAGGTTTGAAGTACTGGCGCTAAGGAGCCAGGCATCTTCTAAGGGTTAAACTAGTGCACATTTTACTTTCTGAAAAACTCATTGAATGATTTACTTGTAAGGTGTAATAAAATTATGACATTTTAATCAAGCTGAAGATGTTAAATTATTTAAGCTGCAGTAAATTTATCAATGTTCTAGAACTAATACAACTGCGCATAAGCTTTTACAGTAAACTTGAAAATCAAATAACCAAAATATAATTTTATTATTTTTATTCATAAGCGCTTTCGATAACTGTCTTAGTTTTTAATAAATTAAAAATATATTTAATGTATTTAGAAAGTAAGAATGTTTCACAAAGTATTTCACAACTCAAAACAGTTCGTTGGAATCTTATATCAGTTTAGGTAGCAATTTCGTTCGGTATCTTGAGGAGTGCGAACCCTACAGCCCTCAGGTTCATGAAAAAGAGTTGAGTTGATTTCAGTTTAGCGTCCCTTTCAGCAGCGAGGCTATATGAGACGTGGACCTACTGATTAACGTGGAATTCGAACCACATGAGTTCATGAAAAAGACTTTGGATTAAAAGCTACATGGTGTTTTTTTGCCACCAGCCATTGGATGTCTCCTTGTGACGGTATAGGTGGCACTGTCAAGCGCATCGTGACAAAAGCAAGTCTCCAACGTAGTCCTGGTAATGCTATTGATAATTCCGATATTTTTTTTATTTTTGCAAGGAAAATATAGAAAATATAAAGTTCACAATGATTAGAAAAGAAACCTTGATAGATGCACGAAAAAACTTAGAAGGGCGTTTCACTCAAGCCAGGACAGTACCTGGAACACGTAGTCTTCATCAGTTTGAGCCCAAATCTGAAGACTCCACTGGAACAAAACGAGTAAGTTTAGATGACAACTCTTGCACAATATTCAACTTTTCTGGAGAAAATCATTCGGTGAAAATACCTGTTGTGGGTGTGCACAATTACATTGCATGCCTTTATGATGACCGGTGGTATTTTGGATTAGTTTTGTCAAAACATGAAGATGAAGGAGACGTTAAAATTAAATTTATGCATCCCCATGGGCCTGCTCCATCTTTTCACTGGCCCCAAAAGAAGATGTTTGCTGGATTCCTATGAGTAACATAATTTCATGTGTAACCCCCCCCCCCCCTCCCAGTCACAAAAGCATCCGGAAGAATGTATTATTTTTCCGGAAAGGAAATAGGTTCAATCAATCTTCAGTGCAACAAGATGTTGAAACAAATGCAAGCCCAGAAATAAAATGTTGTTAGTGTTTTATTTAAACATTTTCTGTAAATCCACTTCAGGCCCTCTATGGTGTAAATAGTAAATGAACCACTTCAGGACTTTAAGATGATTTGGTAAATTCTTTTTTCGTTCACTGATTATATTCAATCTGTTGTATGTGATGAATATGTATAATTCATTAAACTCATAGTGAATAGCTATTTTCTTCTTCTTTTGTGGGTTGGGAATTAGGAGGGGGCTGACACAAAAGTTACCTCATTGGAACCAGTATTTCGTAAGCTTTGCAACGAGAAGTGGCGTAGCACAATTTTGCCACACACCCCCTCGCAAAGTATAGACAAGGGGCCCTAGTTGTAAAGCCGACAGAAGTAAGGTTGAAGTTCTACTTCTTTAAATCTTTATTCATCGCCTGCGGGGGTTGCGGGGGCAGCTGCTACGCCACTGGCAACGAGGTATCATTCGCGTCTCTGTGACAATTAGGGAAGTCGCCAGGGTTGCCAACCTGAGGGTAGACCACAGTTCCTTCGTAAAATATATACAGGTTGACCATAGTATATACGAGATTTCGAATTTTTATCTCGCAAGCTATTGCACCTAGGCCCTTTATTTTTTATATGATTCAACCCAATATCTGATGTGTATGCGAAAATTTTTTTTATGCGTATGACAATGAACAGTGTTGTCAGGGTCCGACAAAATATTTTTTTTTGAAAAAAGCAATTTTTCTTCTTCTTCTTCTGTGGGTTGGAAACAAGGGGGCACAGAAGTTACCTTGTTGGAATCTGTGTTCCATAAGCTTTGTAACGAAATAGGGTTCATGTCCCTGTGACAATTAGGGACAACGCCAGGGCTGCCAACGTGAAGGTCTACGATTTTCTTGAAATACCTGGCCGTACTCTAAAGATAAATGGTTTAAAAATATTTGCAGTTAAAAACCCACAGTTTTTCTTTCAGAACACATTAACTCATGCCTTTAGGCCTATAAATACATATAAAATACTTTGGTTTATGTAGTGCCTTTAAGTTTTTACTGTATTTTAAAATTTTATGTTTTTTCTTTAAAAAAATCGTAATATCCAGGTTTGAGGTAATATGTACTACAACAATTCAAGTACAAGTAGCTGAATGTATTTTTACCTTATTCTGTATCTTATTGTGATTATTTTAGTGAAAAAATCATTGTGATATGATGAGAATTAACAAAGTTATGATCTTTTTAGTATACCAATGTCGTAATCTCTTTAACCCTCGGCAACAACAAAAACGTATATTTTACCAAACTAAAAAAAAAATTAACTAAAAAAGTATATAAGATATCAAATTAAAATTTGGTGTGATCAATAAGGATGGCAAGTAGAGTAAACAGAAAAATTTTCATGCCATTCTGAGACTATGGGTTTCATGACCTGGATGAATTGACATGGACTGACCCAGGTGTAAGTTAGATTGTGTTTGTATTTTGCATTTACAAGTACCTTATTGTGTTTTCGCAGTGATCCAATTTATCATAGCACTTGTAGAGATTTCACACTAATAACACTACATTGTAAACATAAAATACGGCTTTCATACATTGTGCAGAAACATTCCACCTGCGGAAAACAGTACCTAATATAGTTCTCTTTTATACGCACTCACTTATTTTAATCGTCATATAGCAGTTATAACGATTTCAGACTAATGAGTTGATTTGGAGTTTAACGTCCCTTTCAAGTGCGACGCTGTATGAGACGTGGGCCTACTGATTAACGTGGAATTCGAACCACATCAACTCCCGCCAGGAATCGAACCCGGGTCTCCAACGCCAAAGGCGCGTACACTAACCGCTTAGCCACGAAGGAGCTAAGGTTTCAGACTAGTAATCCTGCGTAATATGTTAAGATTTTCATTTTGATTTACGCAATTGTAGGGAAATTAAATAGGTAAACGCAATGGTAGTAGCCTTACACTTGAAAACGTAAAATATGTGGCTAACATAAGAGTTTTTCCTTTATAAATTACTAGATTTTACCAAAACGTGGTGCTGATATTCTTAATCTACACCGCCCAGTAGCGCTTTAATAAATATTGTAATATGTATTCTTACTAAGCGACACCACTAATTAGTTCTTGATAAATCAATTCTCTGAAATAACAGTACACTATATTCCTATTAATGATCAACTTAGTAAAATCTTTAATCTAAGTGAAATCTTTAAGTTTACCTTCCACGCTTATGCCAGCTTAGTTAGCGGACACGGTGATCATGAGAAATCAATGAAAAGGTGGAATAAAGAAAGTGGGTGAACCGCGAGAAAACCTATGCACATGTTTGTCCACCAAAAAGCTTACTTGGCGCGAACTGGGATCGAACCAAGGGCCCCGTGCATCAGACGTAAACGCTCTACCACTAAGCCACCGCGGCCCATAACTTTACTTTTAAAATATAATGCATTGCTACCAAGATGGAGAAAATGATTTCGTGTTGTCTTAGTTCAGATTCGCATTCTAAAATTAAAATCCATTGCATTCTTGCTTCTTCGATTAGCAAATTAACCTTTAGTACTTTTCATTGGTATAAACAGAAATATATAGAGGCAGACCATTAAAAACGATTGTGCAAGAAACATGAATCACTTTGAGCTAGTCACTAAAAACAATAATTGTATATAAGCGAATCAAGGCAAGGCAGGAGCGCAGAAGAGGACCGTCCGTGGGGTTTTATCGTAAAGAACAGACGTGTTAGCGACAATGGGTTATGTGCGTAAACTAAAAATTGCGTGAAAACAAACTTACTAGATACGAAGTACAATCGACATATAGTTTTATGAGTTATGTTCTAGAAGTTGGCCCTTAAAATATTAAATTTATGAGAAAATAGATATAATTATACGAAATTTAAGCATGAGACAAACGAGAAAGGTAATAAGGATCATCACTGTATAAGTTTAATCTTGAACTATACGAAGGCGTGTCATGAGGTCATATTAGGTAAACTGGCAATAGAGGATAATGTGTCAATGTTTCAAACCGAGTATTTTAGTAACTATCCTAAATATTGTATGTAATCAAAGAAGTAGAGCCTAGGTGCACCATAAGCAAGGTATGCTTTATGTTATGTATTTTTCTTTTTGGTACCTTCGTTTAAGCATATATCCATCATTGATGGCACACCTGTTCCCTACGGACGCACCTGCTACGCTACTGCCCTGACTCTGTTCGATACCACTTGTACCTTTACTGGCTATTTAGACTGAACTAGGAAAGTGAGCAGGAGTAATTGTGAATAGGGGTTATTTTCAGTAAATACCAAAATAACATATAAAATCGCCCCAAGTCAACCTTGTGGTGGTTAACTTTTGTTCTTCCGATCACGGGGGAAGGGAGCATCAGCGGAACCTTAGCAATTTTTATTGCTTAAACATAGCCCTAATTTTCTAATAGGTAGTTCCTTTTGTAAATTCTGCAAATGTCTACGGTAGCACCAATTGGTAATCAAATATGGTACTTTTCTATTGGTATTAAAATTACGTAAGAGAAACTTACCGATTTATGTATTCACCTAATATATGTGCTCTACCATCGCCTAGTTGTTCCGCCCAAATCCCAAATTGATGTCCACCATACCGATGAGCTAACGGAATTGAAGAAGGTAAGATTTTATTACCTGAAACAAATTCAACAAACTCTTTCGTATCCGCAATTGCGGGATCCATGTCTAAAATATGCATTAGCGCGGACTCCGACACTGCGACTAATTTTGGCTCCGTAAGCAGTGGAGTTGGTAAACATTTGGAAAATATGGCTCCTTTTACATTTGATCGAACATAATTTTCTTCTATCGGGTCAAGCGGTAATTCTATCAAACTGGAATCTGAAAAGGACCAATCTTCCAACTTCTTAAACAAAGGTTGACATTTGTTATTCTGCAATTCCATTGTCATTAGATATGTGTAATTAGTTAATGAAAAGCATAAATTAGACCTTACATATGGAATGTGTAAATTTGCTGTACATAACTTAAATAAGTTGATGTAAATAAAAACTTTTAACAGCATGACGCCTAAACCATGTTTACTTCCGCCTTGTGGCGTCTGCTACCAGTGTTGCTAAGATTAGACGAAAGAATTTACCTTTTGAAAGTGGGAAATGTCTTCCTCTCTCATCTTTCGTAATTAAAGAAAAAGTGTTATTGTTGAGTATGCTGTCAAAAGAGAAAAGTGTTTCATGCAACGATAGTTTGAAAAACGCAAAATTTCAACAACCAAGAACATTATAACATGCAGTTTTACTATACGGATCCATAGTATAAGTAGTAGTATTAGTAATAGGAACTGTTAGAAGCCCCGCAGGTTGTGGTTGGATTCTGTTCCCGACATAAAATGGGCAAATTAAAGACTTGCCTAAATTTTTCTGTACATTTTACAATCTGTGGATCCGTATGGTAAAACTACACCCATTATAATTTTGAAGTAGGCTTGACGAAGAAAAGCAAAAGAGTGGGACTTAAATTAGAAGGACAGAATGACCATAATGATTGAACAAGAAGAAACTAATGAATAAGGGGTTGGATCCATTTCGTTGAAGGGGGTTGCAGTGGCGAGGACCCGTTGTATACTATTACCTCCCTGGCTCAATTCCAGCTCGCCCCAAGTCAACCTTGTGGTGGTTAAACCCCGCCTGCGAGGGTTTTCTTGTTTCCTCCCACTTTTTCATTGTATTATTTTTATTAATTTCTCATCATTACCGCCTCCTTTAGCCCACACGGCATAATCATAGGATATAAAACTCAAAGGGCCTTATGCAGAGTAGTTGTAATGCGTGATTAGTGCTATACTAAAGAGTTCGACTAACATATGTTTCCTGCAATAGTCAGGCTCTATGACCCTAATCAGACGCCAAAACAATTCTGCATAAGGCCCATGATTTCTAAGGACAAGGTTTATTGCTTAATCTCAAATGCTCAGATATCAAAAACGAGAACTGGGATTTCATGAATGCAGTGGTGAGGGTTATTTATATTTGAAACTCATACATACAATTATCAACAATATTGTTGATGCATCGCTGGATTAAGGTCTTCCCAATACTTTTCGACAGCCATCTACCTTGAATACTCGTTCCCAAGATAGTCACAGTGCTACCTAATTTCGTCATACCACCTTATATTAGGATGCTGTGTATGTCTCCACTTGTCACTTGTAGTATCCAGTAGCAAAGATGGCGGCGAGTGTAAAGATACCATCATTTCAGCACTCTCCTGTTCCTGTCCATCAATTTCTTGGGTCGTCCGGACCGTTTAAGGACACTGGTGGCACTGTGACCTTTCCATTTCAAAATTACATCACTTACCGTTGATTTTGGGTGGCGTAATTGGGCACTACTGGCACGATTCGACAAACCGGCAATACAACAGCCGATGATGACTCTCCTATCGAACTCACTGCGCCATTCTCAGTCAAACTGACACCTCGCCTAATGCACAATCACTGATAATGTCTTCTGCACTCAAACAAATGACTGGAGTCCTGTAGGTTGCTCTGGATTCCTTACGGCAATGTCCTAGGAGTCTGACCGGTGACTTTTTGGTAGATAGTATATATATATATATATATATATATATATATATATATATATATATATATATATATATATATAGGGTGTTAATGAACTATACCGATAAACTGTAAGAGGCGATTCCTCACTTCAAAATCAGAGGAAAAGTTCATATGGACCTATGGCGAAAAGTGCAGTTTCAGAACTAGGGCTGTCCAAAATCGCGAAAAAGCCATATTTTAACAGGCCTTATTTCGAATTCCAAAAACTGTGGATGATGGTTTTTATCAGCGTAAAGGAAGCCACGCATAGACAATCCAAAAGTGCATGTTTCATCAATTTTCAATAAGTGTACAAGTTATTTCCTAAAATGTAAAATTCTCAGATATGCTCTCAATAGAATTTTCAGATATAGGCCTACCTTGATTTCAAGGAAAGTCCAAAGTAGGCAGGAGGTAAACCTTGATAATAATGGACATCCAATGCTTCAGAGGTAAGTCAAAAGTGTTAGGAACCGGCAGGTCCATGTTTGTGTGTGTGTGTATGTGTGTGTGTGGGGGGGGGGTGCGTGTGTGTGTTCAGAATAAAGTGTGATGCGATATATTTCGTCACGGTTATTTCACGTTTTCTTCACTTATAAGCGTGAAAGAAAACATCGCAGCATGCGTTTTCCCGAGTACGAGAGACCGTACTCCTGACGATCCTTAACACTTCCGACATCGCGCCAAAGGATTCCATGTTCACTGCTATCAAGACTTATCGTTTGCCTACTTTTCTACCAATCATAAAGTCAGAGCATATCTCAAATTTAGGTTGATGGCATGTCTGGGAATTTCACTCTGCAGGGAATACTTTGTACACCTTATGAACATTAATGACATGTGCAGTTTTGGACATGCATGACTGCCTTTATATATACCTTTCGGGTCCTCGTCTACAGACACGAATTTCACTATGTGGCAACGTCCCAGATAACGAAACATAGATAGTAGATCTACCAATCTATCATATAGTTACATCGCTTCTCTCCAGATAGCAGTTAAAGTGGGTACACGTTGACACTAGCACCACTTATTGGAGTAACTGTTTAATTGATTTATTCATAGAGCAATGCTAGGGTTCTAAGTTAATCTGCAACGTTGCCACATAGTAAAATTTTGATTCCCTATAGCAGCTGAAGGAGGCCCCGGAGAGTATGACACTATATAGGATTGTCACTTTATTTTGATCTGAAGAATAGCGCTGTTATTGGTAGGCGCCATTTTTAGAGCACCCGATATATATACATACATACATACATACATACATACATACATACATACATATATATATATATATATATATATATATATATATATATATATATATATATATATATATATATATATATATATTACCAATTTGTTACTTTATTTCACAATCGAGTCTTTGCGGAAGAACGAAAATCTTGTCAGAAATATCTTTTAGAAATCATATTAAAATTAATGTAAAATACTGTATTTATTCGAACATAAAAACTATTAAAAATCTTTTATACAATGGGGGTAAATTATTACAATCTCAGACTAAGGAAGTAACTTATTTTTCCTTGACACTGATTTTGATAAGAAAAAAAATAATAATAAATATATTTAAAAAATTGATATTTCCTCTCACCGTCTAGCGAACACTGAGATGATACTTCAATGAATGCTTATCTTCACCTCTTTTTTTTTTTTTTTTCTTTAATACTTGCAGATACAGTTAACATGCATATGCAGTACAAACGCAAAGAAATTTACATTAAAACTAAATATGCTAGAACACTGTATTGAATATTCAGTATAAAAACTCTCTTTACATTGATAAAGTCATTTTCAAAAACAAATTTCAGATGTACAAATCCATAATGTCATCATTCCGGGGTTCTGGAACTGGAAAAAAGGAGAATTTTATATTAGTAAAACGTACATACCATTGAATTTATAAATGTTCATAAAAGTTCGTCTTTTTACCGTGATTGCACACCGCCCTCTGTAATGCATTATCAGTAGGTAAGTGAAACAATTACAAACACAAGAGTGGCAAATTGGCTCACCGGTACATCGTTTTATAGTGTTTAACCCTCTTAGGATCAATGGTATATATATATATATATATATATATATATATATATATATATATATATATATATATATATATATATATATATATATATATATATATAGGGTGTTCATTTATTATGTAGCCAAAATCCACTGATGAAATCCTTACACCTAAACAATAAAAATAGTCTATGTGAACATAAGGTGAAAAGCGCGTTGTTTCAAAGTTATGAGATACCGAAATCGAGAAAATTGTAACTCTCAGGCTGCCTAGCTCGAAAATTATCAGAGATATCACAGGCGGTTAAAAACATATTAGAGGAACTGATACACTCTCTGTCTAAATACCTATGTTTCAGAGTTGGGTTGTACCGGCGCACATTATTTTAGAGAGAGAGGTGGAAGAGCGGAACCCATAATGCAACTCTCTGTATAAAATCCGTTGCCCGATACGCCCCAACTCTGAAACATGATTATTTAGATAGACAGTGTATTAGTTCCTCCAATATTTCTCTAACCGTTGTTGATATCACTCATAGTTTTCGAGGTAGGCAACCTTTAAAGTTATAATTTTCTCAATTTCGACATCTCATAATTTTGAAACAATGCGTTTTTTACCCTATGTTCATATGAACATTTTTTTTTATTGTTTAGGTGTGAGGATTTCAGCAGTGGATTTTGGTTACATAATAAATAAACACACTGTGTGTGAATATATATATATATATATATATATATATATATATATATATATATATATATATATATATATATATATATATATATATATATATATATATATATATATATATATATATATATATGTCGGCTATTCTAAAAATGTCGCCCATGGTTCACAGAGCACTATTCTACAGGACAAAATAAAGCGAAAATGTTATATGATGGTACGCCCTCTGAGACTTCCTTCAGCCGCTATGGGGAATCAAAATTTCACAATGTAGCAACGTCGCAGATTAACTTCGAGCCATTACCATTACTCTACAAATAAAACAAGCAGCTACACTAATAAGTGATGTTTGTGTCAAGCGACTTTAACTGCCATCTGAAAAGAATCGATATAACTACTTGAAAGATTGGATATAACTACTTGAAAATTGTACTATGGTTCTTCATTTGCGACGTTGCCACATAGTACAATTTGCGTCTCCAGACGAGGGCTAGAAAGGTATACATATGTAGAATAATGCTCTGTGGTCCGTGGGCGCCATTTTTAGAACAGCCGATATATATATATATATATATATATATATATATATATATATATATATATATATATATATGGGTCGTTTGCAAATAGATTGGCCTTTTGAAGTCTCTTTCAATGGTAAGTTAAAAAATTGTTTTTAAAAATGAGTTATTTTCGAGATACATATTATTTATAAGTATATCAATCTGGTATTCGGTATTTTTTACATAGTTCGTAATGATTTAATATATTTTGAGGGGAAAGATGAATAGAAATGTCATTCTCCTGGGTGTCCCTATGTACAATTATTACTAATAACTCTTGTATATTTTCTTTTGATGTCAATTCTATTTCATAAATTTCACATACAATATTTGAAATATATGGCACTTTTTCAATTCAAAAAGAGAAAGCAAAAAATATTTTTATAATAGTTTCTATAACACCAAACTCTGTCCTTAATATTTCTGTCATTCTCCTGGGTGATTTCTCGTCTCTTTCAAGATCACATTTGATTACATGTACAAAATCGTGAGAGTTCATTTTTATACAGATAGTACCTTCTATATCTGTGATATTGGCAACACTGTTCAACCTGCGTGTTGTGTCAGCCAGTTTCTGAGTGAGTGTACTGCGAAGTAGGTGTGTGATTCTTTGCAGCATTTCCAGTCATTCTTCTGGTAAGTCATTTTAGTTTGTTTTTTACAATATATAAATTAATTAGCTTTCTTGAGAGAGACAAAACAGATATGTTTAAAATGAGTACATCATTTCATGTAACAGATAAATACAGTGTAAGATTTTAACGAAATGTTAACGAAATGTCATTCTCCTGTCATAATTACGCAGTCGAGTTTGACTACGGGCCTATAATATAAAGTACTCTGCAACTACCTCCATAAAAATTGTTGCGTGGGTACCTTAACCCTGCAATAGGCGCGCGGGCTACTATTGTAGCCCAGCGTTTTTGTTTTCCTTACCGCAAAGTTGTTTCAGGTGCTAACACAAAGGGTGTCTGTGTACCTTTCTATCAAGTATCATTCTGCGTTTTTAATGTGTGGTCGAACGGAAAATTGAAACAAGCACATGGTTATTCTGCTTGAAAGTTTCATGGGCTACATATGTAGCCCGCGCAACTATTGGTGTCATAAATGTTCCAAAACATCGAAAGTTTTTTCATAATACCTTGAGTGTTGCAAAATTCCAGTTCTGATTAGCAACGTTTTCCAGATTGCGATAGTGATGGTAAAGAATATTTTGAAACGGAAGAACTGCACTTTTCGGACACAGAAACAGTGGAAATTCAGATGTTACTGAGAATTCTGGGTGGCAGGAATCACTGATACCTGTTCATGATAGTGGTAGTAAAGACAGTTGTAAAGTAAATTATTAAGTAGCAAAAGACAATTTCAGATTAAAAATAAAAACTCCTACTCGTAATATTTGTACTCGTGCTCATAATATTTGCTTCGTTTTCCTGGACCTAAAGGTCAAGCCAGGTCTGCGTTGTCGTAACTTGAATGTCTAGAATTGTTTTTAGATGCAAACATTTTCAGACTTACAGTTGATTGTAGCAATATTTACATTGACAATGTCAGAAAGAGATTTGTACATGACCATGATGCAAAGCTTACAGGCGAGACTGAAATACGTGCTCTTCTTGGCTTTTTGATGCTTTTGATGAGTGGTCAATGCTTGAAGGAAAGTGTGCATCGACCACTCAATCACTTGTGTGCAGAACATGCTTCGAGGAACTTGAATTGGAAAACAGAAAAAGAAAAACATATGGAAGTAAATAACATATGTATAATTATGCAAAATCGTAATCAAACTTTTGAGAGCAAGAAATCTTTAAAAATATTTCGCTGAAAAGATATAGGTTTTGTCGATAATACGTTTATATGTAAGCTGTTTGTAAATTTTTTGTAAAATAATGCCTATTTTTAAAACAATTTCGACATATATGTTTACGATGAAGAAAACTTCGAAATGCGCCAGATTGGTTCATTTATTGGTAAATACAAATAACTTTCACAGTCCTATTCGTGTTCTACTTTTCAAAAGTGAATGGCGTTGATCTTCTTTGTATATACATAGCTTTCAAAATAAATATATTTCTCAATTTGGGTATAAGATTCTTAAAACAGTTTATAAATACATTTTTCTGCAAAAAAGATAAAATATTAACAAACTAGCCAATATAATAAAATAAAAACAAATGGGCTACAGTGGTAGCCCGCGCGACTATCCATGCCACAAAAATCCGCGCGCCTGTTGCAGGGTTAAGATTCTAAAACATGTATTTTTGGATAGAACACATACTAGTTCCGAAGTGAAGTCTTGACCCGACTACAGTAGGTCCCATAGTTTTGGAGCTATGGACCTTTAGAATTCATTTTTTCACGTTTTCGGCAGCTTATAACATGAGAACATGATATTATTTAAAAATTTCCCGATAAATCCCTATTTATCGTAGGACCACGAATCATATCTCGTTCTCTTCGGAATGAAGCATCCTTTCCAATGGTATCACTCTCATGTCGGTATCATGTACCCATGGGATTTACTTCGCAAATAGGTACATATAGATTCATTCTATTTCGAGTCTTCGATAAACCAGTTTCGTTTGTCAAATTTTGAATATAGCGCCTCTAGTGGCGATTGTTGTTACTTCACCCAGCACTTGAGTTATTCTCATCAGATGTGTGCTGGAAATGTACTCGGTAAAATCTTGAAATAGTAAGCTCTATTTATCGAAAATTAGTAAATTATTCTATTAGAGTTGTGTGTATATTACAAGTGAATTCACTTTGACATTCTAACGTATGGACTGTTGTTTACTTAATGTTCTGGTGAGTTGTATAATAATTTTCTTAAATTTAAATCTAATTCATATATGTTCTAATGGAAACTTAACTGTTTGATTAAATGGGATATAGACAGTTGTGTGTTAACCATACTTATAACTTCCTGTATTCGATATATGTATATATATTTGAAAACTCGGTATAATTATCCAAATCTTTTTAGGTTGTCGTAGAACACGATTAAGTTGAGATTTATTGGGACTCATATTAATTTTACTTGCATTTGATTTAATGTGTCCAATCAGTACCAGCGAGTTTAATGACTTGTAAAGAAATTTGTAATGTCGATTGATTTTGTTATAAAGAAGAGCTTCCTAAATCATTGACTTATTACTTAACGAAACTAATGTTGGTTTTAATGAAGCTTTGAAACGAATACCATTTGGCGATGAAAATGATCATTTAAGTTTGTTTAAATTTTTGTGTGCGGTGTTTGATATCATAGATCAGGGTGTGTACCCGATCCATGCTGTAATCGTGGGGGTTTTGGGTAAGTCTTCCACTCGATTGCATGCTAAAATATTGGAATTGTACGAGTTAAGTTCAGACTGGGTATTCATTAGTAATAATATTATAGAAGAATTAATGTCAGATTTAGGAAAAATGGATGTAATAGATTACAACAGCCACATGAAAATACTTGGTAATACATACATAGTGTAAGGAAAGCATATTTATTGTTGTTTGGAAGGTTTGATTATGAAAGGAAGGTGCTGCGGGTTGTGCTTCGAGGGATGAGGCCTCAGGTTCGTTACGAACTTTTTCGTGGGAACTTACCTAATGATTTAGATGAGTTGTTGTCTGTTGTGGAACGATATGAACTACATTGCCGGGACTTATTAGTGTACGCTGGACTTACGTCAGTAAATGTTGTAGAAAAGAAACCCAAACAGTGCCTATGGTTGTTTTGGAAATCATCTTTATAAACAGTGTCCCTTAAAATATGAAGTAAAAGGAGCTTCGACAGCTAATGAACCTATTCTGAGCCGAGCTTGGAATAAACCTAATTCCGAGATTCGACGCTCTCAGCCAGTAGTGCAGTCGACGCGACCAGTGATATCGTCAGAGATTAATGTAAATAAACAGACTGATAGTGAGTTACCTGATACGGCATTGAGCGATAAAAATGTTGTTGCTGTTTTTGTGTGCGGATTTATTATGGGAAAAAGGCAATTTGGGGCTGTAGGTTCTTGTGCCTCTAGTTCAATGTTACATAAACAGCGTTTTGTTCAGTGGAATGAAACTCTACCGCGTCCATTGCAGATTAGGAAGGAACATTTCAGTGGTATTGGTGTTGATAATAAAACCATCGAATTTAGTGAGACTGTAATAGTTCCAATTAAATTTCGTTTTAAGGTTTACCATTTAAAGTTCTTTTTGGTCGAAAACTTAAAATCAGTGTTTATAATAGGAATACGTGAGCTTCGTCAGATGAAAGCCAATTTGGATCTAGTTGCTCATAAATTATTTTTGACTTTAGAAGGAAGACAATTTGTCCCACTAACTTATACTCCTCCCCTTTCCCCTCAAAATGAAGAAAGTGATCCTGCTTCCAGTTTTGTTTTTCATAGTGGTCGAAGGGAGGGAAATGAGGCGGAAGAGCGGAGTAGCGTTCTTCAACGTACCAGTCTGCAACGTAAACATGCCAGACAACGACAACATAAGGGCGGCTCTGAGGCACGTCAGCCAGCACAAAAATCAACTGACGGGAGTTTGGAGAGTACAGGGAAGGAGGCAAATACTTTTGTTAACCCGCTTATGGTGGATCCCAAGTTTTTGGAGCAAGATGCTTCCTTACAAAGGTCTGGTATTGTAGCTCGTCCGTATATGTATGTTTAAATATTGTGATCGGTTGGACTTCACTTCTCTATGTAAACTTGCTGTATGGAAGAATAGATCTTCCGGACGGAGTCTATTCCCGCATAGGTATCACAAAAAGAATTCTCAAACTGTAAGTGTTACTACTGTTATATATTATTTATTTTAGAAAAAAAAATCCCATTTGTAAAGAATAGCTAAATTTAAATTAATCTTGTATCCATACTTTCAATATAAGAGATTGTAAACTTATAAATTATTTTGGATATGGACTGCCGACTTTAGACCTACTAATTATGGTGTTAGATCGGGTCTATGAGTAGGATGAGTGATAGTGAATGTTTTATTTGGGGGATTTTTTTTTAATTTTTAGTTTAGTTTTGTTGAGTTGGTATGAATCGTGAGCGGAAGGTTATTAGTAGAGAGATTTAGACTAACTTACAGCTGGACAAGTTTTCAAAATAATTTATAATTCAAAAATAAAAATAATTAGCATTATTTTTATTTTTCCTGGCTAGGACGAGTGTGTAACATGTCACTCTGTTAGTAGGCCTAACCAAAAAAAAAAAAAAAGGTTGTAAGATATTATATAGATTCATTCTATTTCGAGTTTTCGATAAACCAGTTTCGTTTGTCAAATTTTGAATATAGCGCCTCTAGTGGCGATTGTTGTTACTTCACCCAGCACTTGAGTTATTCTCATCAGATGTGTGCTGGAAATGTACTCAGTAAAATCTTGAAATAGTAAGCTCTATTTATCGAAAATTAGTAAATTATTCTATTAGAGTTGTGAGTATATTACAAGTGAATTCACTTTGACATTCTAAAGTATGGACTGTTATTTACTTAATGTTCTGGTGAGTTGTATAATAATTTTCCTAAATTTAAATCTAATTCATATATGTTCTAATGGAAACTTAACTGTTTGATTAAATGGGATATAGACAGTTGTGTGTTAACCATACTTATAACTTCCTGTATTCGATATATGTATATATATTCGAAAACTCGGTATAATTATCCAAATCTTTTTAGGTTGTCGTAGAACACGATTAAGTTGAGATTTATTGGAACTCATATTAATTTTACTTGCATTTGATTTAATGTGTCCAATCAGTACCAGCGAGTTTAATGACTTGTAAAGAAATTTGTAATGTCGATTGATTTTGTTATAAAGAAGAGCTTCCTAAATCATTGACTTATTACTTAACGAAACTAATATTAAAATCCTTGACTTATTTATGGTTTTGCGATTGGCCTAATTTTAGGAAGGTTATATGATATTTATAATTAAGCTGAACTTATAGTGGTCCTTAGGATTTCTGGCAACTATACTTAATTTAAAAATATATATATATATTGTTTCTCAAATGTGGCGGGTCTTCACCGGTGGGAGTCCCGTACCGAGTAACGAGCTCCTATCTGAATAGGAACGTTACACACTTTGGGCGAGGATTTCCCACTTCAGATACACAATAGGGAAAACTAAGTGGTACAGTTGAAAACAATGCTTCATTCTAAACAAAATGAGAGCCAAACAATTATCCTAGAGTAAATAGTCTTGATGCAATAGCTGATTGCTGATTGTGTGAAAGTCTACAAATTACCTCAGAAAAACCATGTCCTAAAAGGGTTAATGACAGTCAACACATGGGAAAGAAAACTCGTGTGGCGAACACGTTTCTGCACTTGGCATGAGAGGAAGCTACTATCTTATTTGTGATTTAAAAAATCTTTGAGACGTATTATTCTACACATATCAGAATTAACTTGAGCTTCTACAGCAAAAATTCAATTTTCGACATAGTTTCTCTTCCGAAGCAAGAAAGGACGAACGAGCTAAAGTTTACAAAGAACCAATACTTATATTTAAATTTATGAATAATCCACTTTTGAAAAATTATTTTAACACTAGAAATTAACTACTTTGGAGGGACACAATTGTTATTATACATTATAGCTTTTATTGTCTAGGTCATACAACCTGGAACATGAGTAAAGTGTGGTCTGAAAGTGGTGTACTTCTTCGAAGACAATGTTATGGGCATTCTTACCTGGAGATGCTTAATGAGTGGTTGGTGCCGGAAGAAAACTAGCAGGAATAAACTGGAAGAAAATGGTATTAAAGACACTGTTGTGATACATCAGGATGGAGCACCAGCGCACTTCACGATCCACGTGCGCAATTACCTGAATCAGACGTTTCCAAGCCACTGGATTGGAAGAGTTTGTGCATCTTCACCAGCTACCTTTGCCTGGCCTTCCGATCTGACGACACCAGACAATGCTCTCTGAGGTTTCATAAAGCAACAAGTAAGAAACACTCGATATCACACAACGCAGGAATTACAAGCAGCTATGGGACACGCCTTCACCCTCGTGACTCCGGAGAATCTCCACAAAACATGTATGAGAACTTGGCGCAGAATTCAGTTGTGTTACGACATGGATGGTGATCATACAGATATTTATGACTCATAAGACTCTTAAGACTTCAAGGTAACTGTGTACAGACATTCTACCATAACTAGCACTATACTCTTGAAACTAAAGGGGGTACGCCCACGTCAGGACCACCCTGTACAGTTTATTACACATATAGGGCCTGGATAGCACATGTTGCTGAGAACTACTACATACAAAATAGGATAGAATAATGAAGTTATACAAGTAAATTCCCTTTTTTCTTAACCAATACCAATATATATTTATTTTCTTCAAATTCCTTAACATCATAATAGGGTCCAGCAACTAACCAATCGTACACTTTGCTTTTAAATTGAGTAATAGGTAAATTTTGCATATGTATTGGTAGTATGTTCATAAATGTTATACCTTCTATTGTATAGGTATTTATCAATATATCAGTATATCAGCTAAATGCAATATATAATACAATACATCAGATTGTTTCGCAGATCTTGTACTATATGAATGAATATCTTGTAAACGTTTCATGTCTAGCATATTTTGTTTTATTTATAGTAAAATCTCATATATATATATATATATACAAATTAACAACAGTCATAATTTCAACTTACAGAACAAAAGTTTACAGTATTCTTTATATGATGCTCCACTGATTACTCTAATAACATTTTTGGTACTAACATAACATCAGTTATGTAGTTACTGGTATCCCAAAATAATATTCCATAATCTATGATACTTTGGGAAAAAGCAAAATATGCTGATCTTATGTAGTCTAGTTGGAAAATATCTCTCTTAAATTTCGTAGTAAAATTATTGTTCTCTAAAGTTTAAACATACATATTCTACATGTGCTTTCCATGATAATTGCCCATCCAGAATAATGCCAAGAAATTTTACATTTTTCGACACTTCTGCACATTCATTCAAAGAAAATATTTGTCTAATAGTTTTCTCTTCTTTAGAAAAAATCCGTTTGCCTTAAACCATTCCGTAGTTTCTATAAAGGTTTCCTCATTTAATTTCATTAATTCTGTGGAATTATCACTGGTGTTTAGCAAAGTCGCATCATCATCATCAGGAAAGGATTTACCTGAAATATTCAGTGGTAAATCATTTATCATCAATATAAACAATTACGGCCCCAGCACTGAATCTTGGGGAATCCCATGTTTCATTGGTACTCTATCCGATATCATTCCATTGACACTAACAATCTGAGTACGACCTCCTAGGTATGTATGTTTTAATCAAGTTCAGACTCTTACCCTGAAAAACCACAGTACCTCAATTTTCTCAATAAAATACTACGTCCTACACAGTCAAAAGCCTTGCTTAAATCAAGAAAACGTGGCCAATGCAAAACCCTTATTTTCAGAAACTTAATATATACTTTTCACAGATTAGCAATGGCAACTATCATTGAGCTACCTGCTCTAAAGTCGAACTGTGAATAATTAATCATTTTGTGTTCATTAAGATGGTGATATACCTGTTCTTTTAAGACTGTTTCTATAATCTTAGAAAAAATGTGAACTAATGCTATTGAACGATAATTGGCTGGATTCTATCTGTTTCCCTTTTTAAAGATTGGTACTAACTTGCTTATTTTTAAAACATCCTGGAAAATCCCTTCACTCAAACATTTATTAGTACAACGGGCGACACTTCTAAATGGTACACCTTAGCCGTAAATCTCCATATGGCTGTACCATTTAGAAGTGTCCGCCGCTGTACAAAATGTAAGCAGTTCGCCAATGAAGGTAATTACATTTTTCATAAACTTGTTCGATATATCATATGTATCTTTACTATTTTGATGGTTTAAATCTATTTACTATGTGTATGATATCATTTTGTGTTACTATTTAAAATCAAATGTGTACAGATACAGTTCCAGCACTAAATAGCATTAAAATATCGTACAGGTTACGATTAAGAGTTTTACTAGAAATAATTTATTGAAAATTAAACTTTTTTTCACTAATTACCTTTTTATCGTGTTAGAAAATTCTTGCAGTGGACGAGATGACATTACACCTGTTCGGTACTGTGGCAGCACAAATATATGTGCCTATGATTTATTTCGATATATGTGATTTAGATACTTTTAAGCAGTGGTGCTATTCAGCCGGTTCGCCAGAACCGGTTGTTAAAATATTTCGAGTTCGCGGAACAGTTTGTTATACCCAGACATAACAGTAAATTTTACCTAGTTATACCGAATAACAGTAAATTTTAGTTTAACTATCTTTGCTTTTAGAAATTCTTACAGCTACATATGATCTCTCAGAACAAGGTATAAGAGTTTATTCCTTATTCTCAAATGCTCAAATACCAAGAATGAGAACTGGGATCATATGAGTGTAATGGTGAGGGTTATTTATATTTGAAAAGCATAGATACCGTTCTCAAAAATTGTCCACCCATTGCTTTCTTACAATATACCGTTATCAACAATTGTACAGACTTTCCAATATTTTTCGACAACCATCTGTCCTGGATAATTCGTTTCTTGGATAATTGTTACCTAATTTCGTGCCACCTGTGGTATCCAGTAAAAAATTTACTTTTGTCTACTTTGTATGGTTTATTTCCTAAGAGGGTATTATATCTATTAATCTACTCTCTCTCTCTCTCTCTCTGTAGAGAACCGGTTGTTAGAAAATTAGAATAACACCACTGCTGTCAAGCAGTGTTGCTAACTTTAACAGATGTTAACATATCTTCAGAACGGGATGAGATATCAAACTACTGTAAACGGCATTTTGATCTTCACGTCTATTGAAAACCATCTATGGAATTGGATGAGGTACTTATCTTAGCAGTTTTTCGAAATAAAGACTTTTGAAAATAGTCAAATTTTCAACCTCTTATAACTTTGTTCGTATTCATTCAAAATTCATTATATCACGATCATAGTATTAAACACCAAAGTACTTTTAGACGTGCGTTACCTCATTTATCTCGTTTGTGTTATTACTGCTTTAAAGGCCTCCAAAATTAGGATGTTTGTGGTACTGTAGAGTCCTTAGTTTGCAACATTAAACAAAAATGTAACATTGTAAGTTTTCTTTTAGCATATAGATTTGAAATTTGCAATAACCTGATGTAGTGCATGTGAAAAATACAGCTTTATCTTAGATTGACAACGCTTTTAACCTTGTGGTATCACTGAGTATGTTAAGCGATGTCTCTGCTATGTTTGCATGATGCATAATTTCAGTTTTTTGTCCATTAATTTAAAAATTACGAAGACAAATGGTCCACCCTGTATATACTGTATATAGGCCTATTTATGTCATATGATCTTGGTAAAAATTGCTCTTACATTCTTCTTAATGCCTCCGTATCCTTGTTACTTTTGCAGTTGAAGCTAAAATATCTAGTTATCAGGGACATATTTTTTTCTCTGGTCTTCTACTAGCATTTACACTTCCGTTAACCAAAGTACAGGATGTTTCAAAACAACACCAACAACGCTTGGGAGGTGGTTCCTGACAACAAGATAAGACAAAAAGTATAGAGCAAACTGGATGTAGAAATCCGTCATTACGGAGTTATAGGTTGCAGAAAACGTGGAAAGCATGAACTTCAAAGGCCCACAGCTCCAATACTATGGGACCTACCGTAGTCGTGTCAAGACTTCACTTAAGAACTAATATGTGCGCTATCCAAAAATACATGTTTCATAATAGTAAAGTACTAATGTAACAATTTTATGGAGCAAGTTTGGCTGTGGGCACATAATTTGAAGTACTCACAACTACCTCTATAAAAATTGTTGCAGAAGTACCGCAGGATTCTTAAGTATGGATTATTGGATATTGTACTAGTTCCTAAGTGAAGTCTTGACCCGATTACGGTAGGTTTCATAATATCGAAGCTATGGACTTTTAAAGTTTATTTTTTCATGTTTTCGGCAGCCTATAACTCCGAAATTACGGATTTCTACATCCAGGTTGCTCTATACTTTTCGTCTTATTTTGGTGTCAAGAATCACCTCCCAAATGTTGTCGATGTTGTATTGAAATACCCTGTATAAAAAGCATCCCTGGGTTGAGAAACTAATTCTATAACCACTAATAATTACTTATTTATAGCACGAAATGTTCTTTTAAAGTACTTACTGCAAAACGGGGGATTTGCGTTTGTCTTCACGTAAAACACACCTCTAGCTGGAAATTTGTGTGTGTCAAGGCCTAATTTCGTGCACGTGTGCTTTGTGCATGCACCTAGCTTTTCTTCGTATCCGTAATTTTCTCTGAAATGCAAATTAACTATGCCTCTAAATATGTGGAAAACAAATACATAATTAAAATACATACAGTGTATCTATTTCTTTAATATTCTAAGACAGTAGTCGCCAAACTTGTGGAGCTCCTGAGCTACTACCGTATGCCGTTTTTAAATCTTACTGTGAGCTACCAACCAAAAGAACTACCAACTTTAAAAATAATAAAAAAAATCCTCCGTCATTAGCGTCAGCTCAGTGGAGGAATCAAGGTTAGCCAACTGGAGCGTTAACGTGATTTACCGAAAATATCCCCGCGGTGTACTAGTAGCTTGCAATTGACGGTTTGGCAATTACTGTTCTAAGAATGTCAAGCAATATACTTTGGAAATATACAAACGTGAGATACGATTACCTGATCTCTAACATAAGTTTCGAAATATTTGCTTCTATAGATTTTGAATTGTAATATTTCAGGTCGGGTGATTCCAGATTTGAATCCTTCAGGTAACCCTCCTGACGTATTTTTACATTTAATCTATTAGAGTCATATTAAGTGCCCTGCTGTAAGAATAGAAATGTGATTTTACAATCCTAGGTGAGTCTTCGTTGCATGTACGTATACTCATGTTAAAAATGATTGTCTGTCTTCTTGTAAGAATATAATTTGATAATGATTTTGCAGGGTACTTTTAGTACTGATTCTATGTGCATAATCGGGAAACGTATATTTGTGGTAAATTTCATAGGAAAAGAATTATAAATACGAAAATTAGAATGAGTAAAACAAAATCTTGCTAAATGGACAAGAAAGTTTTATTGTTCTTATTTACTGCTCTTTTGACATGAAATTTGCCACATACATGTCTTTGCCGATTATGCATATACAGTACAACCCCTCAAATCCGAACCCCGGAAATCCGAAAACCCGGCAAATCCGAACACGTTCTCAGGAGAAAAAAAATAACTACAGCTGGAAAATGAAAAAAAAATAGATTTAATATCACAAATTTAGTTTTTTAAAGGTTTTAACATTTTTAGACTTAATGCTTATTCAAAATCATTATGTAATTATATTCTTACAAGAAGACAGTTATAGATATCCGACAATCATTTTGGACATGAGTGTACACCCGCCAGTCAAGGTCACTGCCCTTTCGACCACTGGGCCACCCTGTCTAACCTCAGTTGTTGTTTTACCGCCAATTCAGTAACGAAATTAGTACGTAATATTATTTCCCGGGTAATCCGAACCCCCCGAAATCCGAACAGGCTTCAGCCCCAATTAGTTCGGATTTGAGGAGTTGTACTGTACTAACATTATAAGAAATACCGGGCGAATTCGTTATCAAGTTATATTGCTATAAAACGTATTTATAGACATGCGACTATAATTTTGGACATGAGTGTACACGTTTGATAATTCATTTTAAAAAGTAGCCAAAAATATTTCGAATTTAATTAATTTGACTGGTTTCACTCCGCGAGTTCTGGTCGTAATGTGATACAAAGGCTTAATATTTCACGCCTTCTCAGCTGTCATATGAGTTCAATAGATTAATATTCCCTCAGCCCCACTAGTTAAAATGCCGGGACAATACATTGAATATAAGTTATAGACTCTGGTCGATGTTTTCAGTTGTTTTCCTTATCATCCACTGTTTTAATCTTTACAACGTACAAATAACTTTCTAGCAGTTTTTTTAGAATACTATGTACGTAAATAATTTATTAGTTTTCTAAACTTACATTTGTAATTTTTATTTCAACTTTTCAAAGAAATTAAGAAAGTAGGTTTTTTCTACTGTTGACCTTTTTTTTTTTATTTCTACTATAATACATTGTTCTCTGGACTTTAAATTTATGTAACTTGGTTATCATTTTATAGGACTACGTATTATTTGTTAACCTAGTGTTTGTATCTTTTTTTGCCGTTCACACGTTCATAAAATTGGTTATATCAATATGTTGAAGTGTTCTTTGACAACGGTACTCAGAAACCGGTGATGATAAACCAGAACATATCCTGTAACTAGATTCGGATCATTAAGTCTAAAAGCAGTTTTAGGGTTAACAAAACATCATAACCGTATCCATTAATAGAGCTAGTGGTTGGGGAAAGGGCACTCAGTGCGCCTTCACACTAGATCTTGTATCCGCTCATGTGAACCTGTGGTGTGAAGGCATTGAAGGAATACTTCTGAGCAGGTCAAAAGATCGTGATACGAAAATGGCAGCCATATTAGAGTCAGAAGAAGCTGCAACTTAATTTTAGCGATACATTGCAAGAAAAAAAAGGAAAAGAAGATATAGAACGATGTGGATTCATCTTATAAATCGATCAAGACTGGAAGAATGCTCGTTTTACATTATAACGAACGTTTTATTTTGGCTGAGTTTGGTTTTATTTTGTAGTATAACTCATATATAAATATATGACTGCTACTTACTTCGATAATTATGCTTTGATCACGCACTATTTGCAATCATTTAAATCCACTATATTTTAGAATACTTATTATTTGTTTCACAGCGACTCGGTACACTTCTGCATAATAACATGGTGTCTTCTTGCATTAAGGCTTATTTATAACAAGTACAGATAAACAAGTCTGGAACTGTTATTATAATAACCGTACTATTGCCCTTAGCTGATATAACCTTAATCATGCTGTAGAGCGTGAGTGGAAATCGATCACTGTCATTGGTATTGGAAATTAATAGTTTTCTCGCCCCTAAATCATACTAAAGAGAGGAGGAAGCAAAACACCGAATCAACAAACATTGATATCTATCGACTGAAAATATAACACTAAAAATAAGATTATTTATGACATCATATCATTTTCTTATTCTTTTTCTATTGCATAGTAAATGCATACGTTAAAGCACTTTTGCTCTGCATATTAAATGAAATAAAAAAGCGTAAATACAGGTTATCATTGTAACAGTCTGTTCCCTAAATAGAGAAAGGATGTAAGAAAATTTTTCAATTACTTCAGGATGTCTATATCTTCGTTTAATGAACTATATAATGGTATAAAATGTGCATTTCATCGGAGTAACACTGAAATGAGAAAATTTTTAATATCGAATGTATGCACAATTTTCTTCATTGCAGCTGAGTCCACGCTCAAGTGTAAAGCGCTATCATAAGACTGTGCTATTTTCTTCCCAGCTAGCAGCCCTCTCGAGCCTCCTACTGGCGGGGTGATCATAGCAGCTCAGAGCCGCGGCTCACTTGCACCGAATCGCGTGTGTGAAGGCGTACGTTTAAGACAATGTAAAGCTAGTAGCTGCAGCTCACATGAGCGGCTTACAGGATCCTGGTGTGAAGGCATACTTAATCTTATTTCATACTATCTATAGCGAACAAAAATTCGAAATAATTTATGTCAAAACATGTTTTATGGTGTGTGTTATTCTTTCAGCCCAAAACTAATCTCCCACATTTGTTCCTTCACCCCCAAAAGGCTTTTAGTCAAATAGGGCATTTTACTTGAAGGTGATTGAAGAAGTAACTCAATTTCTTATTTTTAAAATAGCGTTGTCTTTCTAGGCCTGGAAAGAATTTTACATTTTAAACTACTCCATGATGTATTTTGTATGATTTTTTCCATCTAAACCTTTATAAAATTAATAATATAGCCAGCCAATAATATATATCTTTATTTTTTTTATTGTGCTTAGATTTCAAAATTAATATTTCTTATCAAGAAGATTGTTACACATCATTTCATGTTAGAAAAATCCATTGTAAAATGTTAAGAATTATTATTAATTTCATTTGTGAATTCGCTTTATGTACTGAAGACAGCTTAACTTACGTAATGAACTTCCTCATTATGTAAATCTTACATTGACAGATTTCATTGTCTGAAACCAAATTCCGATTTGTAAATGAAACTGGATTTCCGGGTCAGTCTTTCGAAGTGCATCGCTCTACATGATAATCACGGGTACTTTGGGAAACAACCTCAACGAAAGTAATAGTATAAAATCTTACGATACGTCCGGGATGTGTGTGATGTATAACCAGATTTTACGTCGTATGTCATCTCTATGTCGCTCTGAAACTGGAGTTATATCTTAAACGCCGAACATCTCCGTTAATATCTGTTAAAGTTCAGAAGAGTGACAGTTACTAATTTATTTAACAGCAGTCCCACTGTTGCCACACTTGGTACAATAGTAACAAATTCAGCCCTTTTTGTCATTCATCGGTCCGTTGGTACCACGCTGGCATTTTCAGCCCCTTTTGTGAAAAAGTTGGTACAATTCTACCCAATTCAGCACCATAGATAGCACTGTGACTTAAAATTATTAATAATGTGCTGTGATGTCATTTAGGGAAGGTTCTAGAACGCTGGACCGGTTTTACATTTCTTTTTACAAATGTCAGTTTACTTACCTTCTATTCTTCTTACAGTCTATCATCCTCCTTCGGTCGTGAAATAAGCGAGAATACAGTGTAATAATTATAACGTATTGTTTACACACGAACTCGGAGATGATTGATCTGTTGCGTTTTACTTATTTTTTCTTTAATGACCAAAATACTGTTTTGGTTTATTGGTCACTTTGAAATAGAGGCGCGTTTGGTTTTCCTACAATACATACCGAATATAATAACTGTTTTTCCTTTTAATTTGTGGGGGGCGCGTTGGCTCAGTGGTAGAGCGTTCACCTCCAGTGCTTGGGGTCCCTGGTTCGATCCCAGCTCACGCCGTGTGGACTTTGTGTTGGACAAACACCGTGCTCATGGGTTTTCTCGGGGTTCTCCCGTTTCCTCCCACTTTCTTCATTCTACCATTTCACTCATCTCTCATCATCACCGTCTCCTTTAGCCTAATCGGCATAACCGTGGGACGTAAAACTTAAAGATTTCATTTCGTTTTCGGCCTTTTAATTTGCGGCCTCTGTTATACTTACTACAAAAAAAAAAAAAAATAATCTACTTCCACGGTTGTTCGGGGTCGTCCTATTTGGATGTTTTTAAAAAAGAGCACTTTCTTGATATGGACTCTTGGAAGGGGGGGGGGGAATGTTCAAGAACTTTACCTCTTTTAGCTTCATGTTATTGAGTCATGTATAACATCGGTATAAATTAATTAATTCAGCCCTTTTTGTTTCAATTTGGTACTATTTTTCAGCCCACTCCAGACCTAGGACTGTGGCAACACTGAGCAGTCCTCTCTGTGAACTTCTAGTAGATCAAGTACTTGTGCTGAGATTGTGCTTTAAAGTGACCAAGTTGTAGGACAATTACTTCATTCAGAAATAAGTGAAATCAGTCAAATGTCATGCATGTCACATCACATAAACAATTCACAGACATCACATAGTAACAAACAATCAGAATCATTAAACTAACTACGCATTGAGGCTTGTATCTTTCATTCACGCCTAGAACTATCAGGTTTCATTCATGTTATAAAACTCTACTATCGGGAGTAGCTCTAGTAGAGAGCTTGGCTATGTTTATTGTATTAAACCCTCTTGCAACCCACCCTAACTAAGATAAGATTTCATGGATGAACCGACAACGCAACCACAATACTTACGTTAGCCCGAGCTTTTTGTGTCCCCAAAATATACAATTTCCAAACACAGCTTCAATGTAGTATAATGTAGCCCGGCTGTGGCTGCAACAATCAAAATTTGAAGAAACTGCGAGAAAAAAGAATATGTTTGTTATTATTGTTATAATTACAGTATTATTTTTATTATTATTACTTTTTGTACATGAGCCTTAGTCTTGTACACTATAGGTTAAAACTATGCTTATTTAAAAACTCTTATTGTCAACATCGTTTTTTTAAAAGTTTACCTACAAATCAACTTGACGGTTACACAAATATTAAGGCTGCAGACTACTAAATATTTTTGAAAAAGTAATATTTTTTCTTCTGCCCGTTTTTCGTAAGTGGAAAGATATAATAAAATGAAACTTACCACAGTAATAGATAATGTTATTCTACATCCGAAAATACGAATCGGAAGAATTTTCAGTGTTGCCATCCATAGAAATTACAGTGTGACCAGAATTTGAATTATTCAAAAATCTAGGTTAAAGCAGCGACTAGAAAAATGAACTCAACGGTAATTCATGACTTATCGTGCTGTCTATGTTCCTTGTTTACTACTTTTTAAATAATATTTCTATTTATTTTATAAACCTTACATAAATTATTACAAAATAAATAAGTCATTACAAAATAAATAGAAACATTATTTAAAAAGTAGTAAACAAGGAACATAGACAGCTTGATAAGTCATCAATTACCGTTGAGTTCATTTTTCTAGTCGCTGCCTTTACCTAGATTTTTGAGTAATTCAAATTCTGGTCACACTGTAATTTCTATGGATTACAACACTGAAAATTCTTCCGATTCGTATTTTCGGGTGCAGAATAACATTATCTATTATTGTGGTAAGTTACATTTTATTACATCTTTCCACTTACGAAAAACGGGCAAAAGAAAAATTATTAGTTTTTCAAAAATATTTAATAGTCTGCCCCCTTAATGCTGAAATCTAGAAGTAGTTATAGCCAGAGTTGTCAACCTCAAACAACAAAATTATCGAGTTTTATTCTTTAAAATTATCGTACATTACAAAAAGTTATCGTACATTCAGTTATGCACGTGATAATTGTAAAAAAAAAAAAAAAAAAACAAGTATAATAATACTAATAATAACAATAATATATAATAAACTTATCTAGTAATCTTTAGTTTCGAACCCTAAATCGGCATTACTGTCCTTATCATTTTTAATCCTTATTAACATTACTCTGAAGAACAACAGTGTTTCCACCTCCTCGTAAACGTTATTGAATTTTAAAAAAGGAATTGATGCATGGTTGCCATCATCAGCGCAAAACTGTCTTCAACATTAAGAGGGGGAGGGGGAGAATGTTCCCATAATCTTTTTAAAGCGATGTTCAAAATATTAATGAAGTTGAAAAACAAAGCTATGGAGAATCAGGAGAGCAGAGTTGTCTTCAACATTGGAAGGCAGGGAGATTTAAGGCTTATTCTGCGGGGGGGGGGGGGATGAGACTCATATTACGGTAGATAAGTCTGATTTCTGAGGTGAATCTGTTATATATTGTATATCAGACTATGTAGATGAAGTAGTGGAAATAAAACAAACCAAGGCACACCCATGTACAAAATTATTGTTGCATATCTATAACTGTCTTCTTGTAAGAATATAATTTGATAATAAAGTTGCTGGTCACTTTTAATAGTGATACTATGTGTATCATCGGAAAATGTATATTTGTGGTAAATTTCATAGGAAAAGAATTATAAATACGAAAATTAGAATGAGTAAAACAAAATATTTCTAAATGGAGAAGAAAGTTTTATTTTCGTTTTATTGTTCTTATTTACTGCTCTTTTGATATGAGATTTGTCACATACATGTCTTTGCCGATTATACACATACTAACATTATAAGAAATACTGGACCAATTCGTTATCAAATTATATTCCTAGAAAAACATATTTATAGACATGCGACAATAATTTTGGACATGAGTGTACATCAATTTCATTTTACTTTCCTTTGTAGCAGTCGGACATAAATTAGCACATTTCTTCCCGAAAACACATTTCAAATCAGATTATTGGGAGACAGTTTACCCCAGTTCGAAGGGGGATGTCCCCCTTATCCTCCGGGATTTGCGCGTGGTTGCCATTTGTCAATTCTCAAATCGTTCTTGATTTATTTTAGCAGGAATGACTGTTAAAAGTTTCAATGTGTATGTTTTCTAATTATTTAATGCATATCTACAATCTCTTTGCACATTCAAAAACTGCAAAAAGCGTGCGTTCTAAATTTATGGTATATTCACCTATTATGGCAAGGGCATTATCGTATATAGCATTACATAAATTTGCCGTATATCACGATAAATTATCGTATGGTTGGCAAGCCTGGTTATAACCCTGTTCTAATGATAAACAGGAAAGCACATTCACGTTCAATATCATCACTATCCAGTTTGAAAATATTTCAGTTTAACGTCCCACGATTATATCTGTCCTTTCGGCTGACGGAGATAATTGATTAAAGCAAGTGATTGATTATAATACATGGTACAATGAGATTGTGGAAGGAAATGGGGTACTCGGAAAAATCTCTCAGACACGATATTGTGCACCACAAACTTATTTGTCCGGGGATTGAACCAGGGACCCCATGCACTAGAGGCAAGTGTTGTGCCACTGAGCCACTCTGCAATTTTATTCGTGGATCTCATCCGCCCTGAGGGCCACTATTTGACCATTACTGTTCTAAATGAGTAAAAACAAAATACGATTGAAATTATTGGACAAGAATTTACATAACAAAAAGGATGGTAATGTTTCAAGATATACAAAGGAATAATTTAATAATGTTTTCATACCAGAATAGTGTACTATAATTGACTGCCATTGTATTATATAATAGGCAAGATATAAGGAGAATTAAGCCTCAGCCTGCCAGTGCATAGGAAGCCATTAATAACTATAGAATTGTCATTGACGAAACTACATCTCTTTGACTACTGCTGGTTTAAGTGTGATACCAGGTTTGCAAAATAACCAGATAACCAATAAAAGAAAGTTGCAAAATCAAAAGAGATAAAACTTATGTAATCAATAAACAAAGCTTGAAAATTAGAAGAGAACATGTTAACAATTATAGTCAAAGCTCAAGTAGCCAATAGAAGGAAGTTGTGAAATTAAAACAGAAAACATTAACAAACAAAACTCACATAGCCAATAAAAGAAAGTTGCAAAGTGAAAAGAGAAAGTGTTAACAGATAAAACTCACGTAATCAATAAAAGATAGCTGAGAATCAGAAAAGAGCATGTTAATAGTTATAGCTCAAGTAGTCAATAAAAGAAAGTTGGGAAGAAAAAACATTACCAAGCAAAACTCACGTAGCCAATAAAACAAAGTTGGAAAGTCAAAAAAGAAAATCTTATTAGATAAAACTCACGTAATCAATAAAAGATAGCTGAGAATTAGAAAAGAACATGTTAACAGTTATAGCTCAAGTAGCCAATAAAAGAAAGTTGGGAAGAAAAAACATTAACAAACAAAACTCACGTAGCCAATAAAAGAAAGTTGCAAAGTCAAAAGAGAAAATCTTATTAGATAAAACTCACATAATCAATAAAAGAAAGCTGCAAAATTAGAAGAGAACATATAGATAAAACTTAAAGAGTCCAAAGATAAAACTTTTAACTGTAAAACTCACGACTTATTGGATCTAGCATGTACTTTTTGATCATAGCTTCTCGCTCCTCGTCAGAGTATGTTATATTTGGTTCATGTTCATTGCAACCTGGTTGCACTCCACCGCCGTTCACATAGAAATCAACTTCACCTGCAACATTTCGAAGGAGTTAGTTTCAATAATACTTATGACTGACCTAGTTGTGATTGATTTTTCTACTTTATAAAAGACGTTTAAAATAAAATGAACATGATTTTTGAGCTTAGGCTAGTGTATAATGTTCATAGTCGCGAGATTGGGAACTCACATCCTCAAATCGTACTTTTATTTATTTATATTCATCCATATGCACATTTTAAATGCAAATCTGGTCCAAGTTGAATTTACTTTACTTTACTGTCCTTAATATCTTCCCAGAAATTTCAATTCTACGCTGTGCTATAGTGTCCCAATCCAAATTATTGTGTTAGACTAATTTAGCGCTCAACGCTACGATTGTAATTGGTAATAATCGACGGATCTAAAGCTATGATTGCTACAAAATACTTGCATCGAACCCGCCTTTTAAAATATGGATGTTTGGTTATTACTGCTAGTTTATATGCACTAATTTCTTCGTGACCCTGTGGCTTGCCTTCTATGAAAGGTACTTCCATGGATTTGTCCCGTTTTCGACCGTATAACAGTGTATCCTGAAACTCTAATAGTGAATCGAATTTCATTTTAAATACGTGACATCCTTCCTAAGAAGGAACGTTAAAAATTAATCAATCAATCAATTTACAATTTCTTGAACCGCTTTAGGTAGAGAACTTTTCAATTAAAACACTTCAATAATTATTTTCTTAATCTAATTTAATATAGGCTATAATATTGAAAGTGATTATGTTTGTCACTTCATAACTCTTGAAACACCCGACCGATCTCTATCAAATTTTCAACATGGATGAGGTTCGAGCCTGGGATAGTTTTTATCATTTCACTTTCACAGTTGAAGTCAGGAGAGTGGGAAGAGGGAGATACTTAAAAATGATCTGAAATGACCGGTATTAGATAGTGTCGAATCTATAGTTTTCGGGGTCGCTGAGATAAACAGTGACACTAACGATGCAGTTTAAATCCAAGTTCAGCCTTGCAAGTTGGGGTAGGGGGGGAAATGACAGATATTAGTGTGGAATCCATAGTTTTTGGGATCACTGAGACAAACAATGACACTTCCAATGCCATTTAAATCCAAATTCAGCCCTCATTACCCTTCATGTGCAAAATGAAACGTTTCTCCTGTATGAAGAACGAACAATCTGTTAATAACATACATAATTCTGGAAGGTGTTTTTCTTATTGAGATTTATTTTTAAAAATATAGTTATTGTGATGAGATCTACTCATATCTGTAGTTACAATTTCTATCGTGCTTTCCTACAAAACTGTGCTTGCCAAATTCTCGAAGTGATTATCAACTTGACAAATTTCTTACCAATTTCGTCAATGATTCCGTAACCAAGACGTGGCAGTAAAGGTATTGAATCTGTGTGAATCACTTCAACAAACATTGCATCGTCTTCATCCAGTCGAAGGTCACGATCAGCTCCTTCAAATGGCGGTTGTGCTGGATCTAAACCTGTTGTGGTAAAAGAATTTCCTAGTTAAAGTGCAAGTGCTAGCAAATAGTGGCCGGAAATATTCGTAAAGAAGCTAGATACGTTCCCAAATCATCATATACAATAATATTACGACTGCCATATTCGGAAATATATAAAATAACAAGAGGAATTTAAATAATTTGTTTCCACAAGCAAATATATTATAAATTATACGTTACTATATAGAATAATTAACGCGCCAATTATCATAATTATTACTAAGAAATTACAATGATTTTTCTTGTTATATCATTTGCTACACAGTATATCATCAATAAATTAATACGTATGTATTAATTTAATTCTAATTAACTTTATTAATATACAACTCTATATTGAACATATATTGGGTATTCACATAAAGGCTCCCACATACTACAGAACACTATTCTACAGGCCAAAGTAAAGCGAAAAAATATTGTATGATGATATATATATATATATATATATATATATATATATATATATATATATATATATATATATATATATATATATATATATATATAAGGAAAACAAGGTCGAAAGGTATATATAAGGGAATCCTCGCATTAGGCAAATTATCACTAAAGAAATGGAAACCTTGGATATTATGGGAATGACCCTAGATTTCTCCTTTGGAACAAAACTTTCGAAAACAACTGAAACATATGTTCCTTTATTTTTTATGAATGAGTTTATACACCGAATTTCAATATTCGACTTGATCAAATTTCTACATTCGCCATTTGGTAAAAGAAAATAATATATATAAAAAATAAAGATGGAGTTCAATATTAGTGAAATTGCTTTTTTTTCTCCCATTACAGGCAGAGTTTACAGCAACGCTTTTAAAAAAAACGTGTTTCTTAGTATTTAATTAAAAGCCTACATATCGATTGTCAGATCTTCAACTTAAATGAATCGTCACATTGGACACTTTTTGAATAGAAATTTGAGTATTTTTTTAAAAAAATGTTCCTGTTTCCTACTTAGGAGGGAGAACTTTTTCAAACTGCTTGAAGAACTAATTAATAAGAAATCAGTAAAAAAAAAAAAAAAAAAAAAACATAATTGAAACTCCAATTTATTTTAAAGAAAACAAAAAAGTATTACCCTCTATAAATCAATAGGTTTTAAAATAAAGGTACTCATCACTGTTGCTGAAATTGTCGAACTAATTTCTAAATTAAAACAATTTATTAAAAGAAAGTATTGTGGTTTGCGATTTTACTCGGAGGATCTTGTTTTGATTCCGTAATATGATTACGAAGCATGAATATGTTACAGTTTATATACAGTTGATATAAAATAGTCTATTTATTTTTCCGTTGTAAGTAATTTTAATTTATAGAGTTATATTATCATTATTACCAGTAATCTTGGCCACACCGCCTACACTATGGGAAATATAAGATGCCAGGTGGGCCCCAAGGCTATGGCCTATAAGGTATATTTTGTTGAGCGAAGCCCCCTTCATATATACCAAATACTTGATTAATCTGCAAAAGAAGAAAGAAAAAATATAGGGTGTCCCAAACAAATGCTCTTTTGAAGGAAGAAGGAGATACGCTTGAGTAAGAGCTCTTTACAAATATATCACTTGTAGTCACTTGTATATATAAACGGTATTCTCGAATACCACATATTTTATTTGTTAGTAATATCTACCATCTGTATCATCTACTGGTCTTCTCCCTTTACGTATTCTCATCCCCTGCAACAGAGCAATTTCGTAATAGCAGAACATCTACCATGATGATCATAACATACACACACCTTCGTGCCTTACCCCTTTTCCGCCATGAACTTCATTGCATGTGTAACAATGGAGAACAGAGATGATCATTTTATTTATTTATTTATTTATTTATTCAACACAACAGGCTCTAGGCCCAGTTAGAATGTTATTCCTTTTTAAATGCATTTACTCAAAGTTATATCCTTTATCAAGGTTACATTTATACATGTTCCTTATCACGTATATTTTAAAAGTTTATTCAGGTATACTGCCTCCGACTTGCAGAAACATCTATCCCAGACATCCTTTCAATTGGATTGTAGTAAATACTCATCGTCAATATAGCAGACTTAACGAGAATACTTGTTCTTGCCTTTTTGCAGCAAAATTATTGTTATTTCCTTTGCAGCTTTTTTTTTTTTTTAACGGGTTATGCAATTTAATCTTCGAAGTAAGATCAGGACAGTCAATTTTACCATGTAGTAATTTGTGTAAAAATAAATAAATAAATAAAAGATCCATACGTTCTTTCCATTGTTTCAAAGTATGCCATGTTTCAAGGTGTGGCATGTTTCAAAGTGTGGTATATTGAAGTTTTGTACTATTTCTGAATATGACTCGTATTTGGGATACATGCTAGTTTTTATATAAGTAAGTAACTTTAAGAATTTGGACTGTATCCTTTCAATCATTTCAATGTGTTTCAGTGTTTTTACTGACCAAGAAAAAGTCGCGTGTTCTAATTGCGATGTCTCTGTAAAATAGTTCCTCTGATAGCGTAGTCATGTTTAACATTGTTTTCTTTGTGGATGAAGGAAAGCGTTTTGCATTTATTTACGTTCAATTTAATCTTGTTATTTATCAGTTTTTAATACTGCAAAAGTCTATTTGCAGTGTTACACAGTTCTCAAGGGAATTAATTTTAGAGAATTCTTTAAGGACATCCAGGAATAGAGGAGTGTTAAAATAATGAATGTAAGACGATAGATCATTTATAACTAGTAGAAATAATAGTGGACCAAGATTTGAACCTTGAGGGACACCGGATAAGGCTGTGATTTTTTAAAACATATCCTTTGTACATGACGGTCTGCCGATTTTGCAAATAGGATGCTAGAAACTTTTTTGCTTGCATACAGAAATTAAAAGTCGTTAGTTTCTGTAGCAGTGCATCGTGGTTCATCAAATCAAAGGCTTTTGAAAAGTTAGTGTAGATCACATCCACTTTTCCCCCAGTATCCAACTCATTTGCAATAAAAATCTGTGATGATGGATAAGTTAGTTGGTGTTGATCTATTCTCTAAGTTGAAATGTTTGTATACTGATAGAAAGGGTTTTGCATTACATCTGGCTCACGTTGACTCGAGCGAAAACAAGCTAACTGTTCTCAATAAGGCTTGTATTCACTAATTTTAATGATGCTAACGCTATCTCAGGTCGCATTCACTTTAGATCTACCCACCTATCCTCAATAAGATTCGTGTTCTTTCAATCTAACTATCATTAGCTTTATTGCGCTCGCACTCGCTAAAGGTTCGGGCTTGCCATCCTAAGTGAGGCTCACACTCACGGCTAGTCCTGCTTTCCTTAACTAACTTGATTGGTCTCGCGCTCACTTGGATGCGGCCTCTAGTTCTGGCTCGCTATTCTTTTATAGGCTTCGAGCTCACACGGGTTCGCTATCCATTTACAAGATTCTAGTTCACATGAACTCGCTATCCATTTATAGAGTTTGCGCTCATACGGGCTAGCTATCCATTTACATGGTTCGCGCTCATACGGGCTTGCTATCTATTTATAGGATTCACGCTCACACGGGCTTGCTATCCATTTACTAAGTTTGCGCTAACATGGGCTTGCTATCCGTCTATAGGCTTCGAGCTCACACAGGTTCACTGTCCATTTATAGGGTTCAAGTTCACACGGGCTTGCCTAAATTATTGTGCTCGTGCCCAATTGAATCTGATAGCCGGACATGAAAGTTTGGAGATCTTTGGTGCAAAGGCTGCTCAAAGTACAGCAGAGATTTGTGTTAGGGAGAGAAAGGTAAGTTGAGAAGTCCGTGGCGGTATTTTTGTAAAGAAACTTTCTAACGCTCGTTAAAATAACACTGCAGAACATATCATACTTACTTTATTAACAACAATGTAATATGGTATAACTGGTCTCAATCAGATACGGATTTTTTGATCATTGAACGAAATAAAATGATTAGATTTACTTCTTTAACAATTATGTAATATCACATACTTAATTTGTTCCGGACATAAATGGCTCGGCAAAGTAAGAGTAGAATACATACTTCATTAATAAACTTATAGTATGATACAATTCGGATCGTACCTACCTCGGATTGTCTCGGATGTAGGTACGCTGTCCACTGCTGGATAAAGTAAGAGTACTGTTCAAGACGTATAGTAACTCTTTTAATATGGCAAAACCCTTTTGTTTTGGATGTAAATACGCTTCCCACCGCTGGGTAAAGTAACAGTACAAGAAATACGTCATTAGTAACCCTGTAATATGGCAAAACTCATTTGTTTCGTGTTTCCACCGCTAGGCAAGGTAAGAGTTCAAGACTTATACTTATTAACAAATCCGTAATATGGCATAATTCATTTGTCTCTGTTGTAGATAAAGTTTCCACCGATGGGCAAGGAAGAGTACAGGACGTCATTAGTAACTCTGTAATATGGCAAAACTCTTTTGTTTCGGATGTAAGAAGACATAATAAGACATGTTAACAAATTTAACCACAGCTGGCAACAGTAAGATTACAAGATTTATACTCAATTAATAACCATGTAATTACGATTAAGGTTTATACCACTGGATAGAGTAAGAGTACATAAATTAAACTTCAATAACATCTGTGTAACGTGGTGTTATAATTTGACACTTATTCGTTTTTGAAAATAATTCAGATGTGTGACTTCTATTTTATCTGGTAAAATAGAATGTGATAACCGATCATACTTTTACTACAAAACTAGTACGGAGACCTGCAGTTTTTACTTAACTTACCTGGCAGTTTCTTCTGCAACCAATCGTGCATTGGCTACTACTTGAGCATAACTTCCACTGATAGCACCCGCTTCATAATCCACAGCTATTACATTGGCGTCCACCTAAATATTAAGAACAGTACTAAAGCATAACAAGAACCATAGCATATATGTTTCTGTCAGATTTTAGTTTACATTAGTGGTGTCGGTAAGTCACAATGAGAAAGCTTGCAGAACAGTTTTGCCCGGATTCTGTTTTCTAGACATGTTTCAGTGCAGACACAGTAGGAGCAAGATATGGGAGCAACGATCCCAATATGTTTCCTTGGCCCTCTGCTTAAATACAATTAGTAGAGGTCTATCTAAATATTAAATCCCGATTGATTGGAGATCTACCGTAGTTTCACACTGAGAAAAGAAACACACTTGTGTTTGAATATGGCTATATGTTTCTATATTACAGTATTCTCTCAGCAGGTGAAGATTCTTAAGAGTCTTCATCCCAGCGAAATTAATATACCGCTAATTTTACAGTAATTATGTGATATCTTCAAATAGATAAAAGATAATCGAAATGTGGAACAAGAGCACCCTAGACAATATTACTTTACATAAGAAACCGTTATCACGACTCACTTATCTGCTTTCGATTTCGAGTCATTTTGAAATTCGGCATTTATATTCGCGTTTGTAAACAGCTGAAAACGGAAAGCCACTAGGTGACTTGTGATAACGGTACCTCACGCAAAATAATATTGTCTAGGGGCGCTCTTGTTCCATATTTCAATTATCTTTTTATCTTTTTGAAGATATCACATAATTACTGTAAAATTAGCGGTATTTTAATTTCGCCGCGATGAAGACTCTTAACGAAAGATTTCCTTTGACTGGAGAGGTAGAACTAAGCGTAGAGACAGAATAGTAAAAGTGTTTTCGAAGTAGAAAATTTCCTTGTTTCCCTTACTATAAACAAATCCCTGCTAATATCAGATCGGAAATAATATTTCTTCAATATTTATAAATTCATCACAGTAACTGAACTTAAAAGATTGCACAATAAAATATTCGGTAGGAGGGAAGATAAACGGGCCCTCGGATTTTCGGTTCAAAATCGATCACAAAGTCTTCCTTAGGTCCCAAATAGTGTTTCCTGAAAATTTCAGACAGCGGAAACTTCAGAAAGATGCGCAAACTTACTATAGAATTTACCAGATATGGGCAGGGAAGATAAATGGGCCCTCAGATTTTCGGTTCAAAATTGATCACAACGTCTTCCTTAGGTCCCAAATAGTGTTTCCTGAAAATTTCAGACCGCGGAAACTTCAGAAAGATGCGCAAACTTACTATAGAATTTACCAGATATGGGCAGGGAAGATAAACGGGCCCTCAGATTTTCGGTTCAAAATTGACGACAACGTCTTCCTTAGGTCCCAAATAGTGTTTCCTGAAATTTTCAGACCGCGGAAACTTCAGAAAGGTGCCCAAAATTACTATACAATTTACCAGATATGGGCAGGGAATATAAACGGGCCCTCAGATTTTCGGTTCAAAATTGACGACAACGTCTTCCTCAGGTCCCAAATAGTGTTTCCTGAAAATTTCAGACCGCGGGAACTTCAGAAAGATTCCCAAAATTACTACAGAATTTACCAGATATGGGCAGGGAAGATAAACGGGCCCTCGGATTTTCGGTTCAAAATCGATCACAAAGTCTTCCTTAGGTCCCAAATAGTGTTTCCTGAAAATTTCAGACCGCGGAAACTTCAGAAAGATGCGCAAACTTACTATAGAATTTACCAGATATGGGCAGGGAAGATAAACGGGCCCTCAGATTTTCGGTTCAAAATTGATCACAACGTTTTCCATAGGTCCCAAATAGTGTTTCCTGAAATTTTCAGACCGCGGAAACTTCAGAAAGGTGCCCAAAATTACTATACAATTTACCAGATATGGGCAGGGAAGATAAACGGGCCCTCAGATTTTCGGTTCAAAATTGACGACAACGTCTTCCTTAGGTCCCAAATAGTGTTTCCTGAAAATTTCAGACCGCGGAAACTTCAGAAAGATGCGCAAACTTACTATAGAATTTACCAGATATGGGCAGGGAAGATAAACGGGCCCTCAGATTTTCGGTTCAAAATTGATCACAACGTTTTCCATAGGTCCCAAATAGTGTTTCCTGAAATTTTCAGACCGCGGAAACTTCAGAAAGGTGCCCAAAATTACTATACAATTTACCAGATATGGGCAGGGAAGATAAACGGGCCCTCAGATTTTCGGTTCAAAATTGACGACAACGTCTTCCTTAGGTCCCAAATAGTGTTTCCTGAAATTTTCAGACCGCGGAAACTTCAGAAAGGTGCCCAAAATTACTATACAATTTACCAGATATGGGCAGGGAAGATAAACGGGCCCTCAGATTTTCGGTTCAAAATTGACGACAACGTCTTCCTTAGGTCCCAAATAGTGTTTCCTGAAATTTTCAGACCGCGGAAACTTCAGAAAGGTGCCCAAAATTACTATACAATTTACCAGATATGGGCAGGGAAGATAAACGGGCCCTCAGATTTTCGGTTCAAAATTGATCACAACGTTTTCCATAGGTCCCAAATAGTGTTTCCTGAAATTTTCAGACCGCGGAAACTTCAGAAAGGTGCCCAAAATTACTATACAATTTACCAGATATGGGCAGGGAAGATAAACGGGCCGTCGGATTTTCGGTTCAAAATCGATCACAAAGTCTTCCTTAGGTCCCAAATAGTGTTTCCTGAAAATTTCAGACCGCGGAAACTTCAGAAAGATGCGCAAACTTACTATAGAATTTACCAGATATGGGCAGGGAAGATAAACGGGCCCTCAGATTTTCGGTTCAAAATTGATCACAACGTTTTCCATAGATCCCAAATAGTGTTTCCTGAAATTTTCAGACCGCGGAAACTTCAGAAAGGTGCCCAAAATTACTATACAATTTACCAGATATGGGCAGTTAAGATAAACGGGCCCTCAGATTTTCGGTTCAAAATTGACGACAACGTCTTCCTTAGGTCCCAAATAGTGTTTCCTGAAATTTTCAGACCGCGGAAACTTCAGAAAGGTGCCCAAAATTACTATACAATTTACCAGATATGGGCAGGGAATATAAACGGGCCCTCAGATTTTCGGTTCAAAATTGACGACAACGTCTTCCTCAGGTCCCAAATAGTGTTTCCTGAAAATTTCAGAGCGCGGGAACTTCAGAAAGATTCCCAAAATTACTACAGAATTTACCAGATATGGGCAGGGAAGATAAACGGGCCCTCGGATTTTCGGCTCAAAATTGATCACATCTTCCTTAGGTCTCAAATAGTGTTTCCTTAAAATTTCAGACCGCGGGGGACCTAAGGGAGATTCCCAAAATCAATTTTGAACCGAAAATCCGAGGGCCCGTTTATCTTCCCTGCCCATACTGGTAAATTCTGTAGTAATTTTGGGCACCTTTCTGAAGTTTCCGCGGTCTGAAATTTTCAGGAAACACTATTTGGGACCTAAGAAAGACGTTGTGATCAATTTTGAACCGAAAATCCGAGGGCCCGTTTATCTTCCCTCCTACCAAATATTCTACTTAAAAAAAAATGTAATGATTCATTTTCCTGTAACGTATTGAATCAGCATGATAGTGTTAACATACTATCTGTCACAAAAGAAAATGTGTGTTTTTCACGGAATAGTATCTTTTGTCCCTTACTATGATCAGAAATTGGTATACGTACCTTTCTACCATCGCGCAATTTAATTAAGTGTTTAAAGGTTTTATAGGTCCGGTCTCTAACAAAATCGATAAATTTATCATCTTTATCTCTGCAATTCACACAGAACAATACAAAAATATAATAAATCTTATTAAAAGGAAGAAAGTAAAACTACGTTCTTTCATACTTCGAAACTTACGGTTATTAGCCGCATATTTGCAAAGTACAGGAGTTGTGATAAATGTTATTCCATGGTGCATTGGATCCGTACAGGACTCCTTCCTACGTGACTGGTGTTCGAATTTTCGCCGAGCTTTGCTCGCGTAGACACATTATTAACATATTTCGCTTAGAAGTAACTAAATGTATTGTTTCTTCGTTTTATCAACATCAACTGCGCAATTGAAATTAAATCTGAAAATGCAGGTAGTAACTGTATAGTATGAAGTGTAGGGCTATAGAAGTCAGAGATATTTATTATGTCTTTATATCATTTGTACTCTGTGTTTATGAGCATAGATTTTCTTATTGCACTTTCAGATAGCTGTCCGAGAATTTATAAAAAACATTAAAAATACTGCATGGTTACATGCTCGGAAAATATGATGCTCTTTTAATCGATTAGTAACGTTGTGTTTTTAAATAATTGATATCTTTTAATTGAGTTTTAATCAGAAATCTTGTTTATATCTTAACTTGATAGCATCACTAACACGTTAAAACAAATAGCAGGCCGAACAGCTGTATGCCAGAAAAGTAAAATATCTGACAACAGTTGCTGGATTCACACTGGTAATGGCGCCGATTGTGTACCTATTAATTATTTTATTACTCTAAGCCTATAATTGTCAGATTTTCTTGTCTAAAAAGTATTTCGCTCTAAATACCTGAAGCAAGCCCATGGCCATATTTCTAAATCATTATATTTTTCTGCAAAATTTGCACCGTTTGTTAATTTTTTGATTCATGGTCCCTTGAACATTCCGCCTTTAATTATTGCATTTTTTCCTTTGTATTAACCCTCGAAAGCACAAGGGGGCCTGAGAAGCCCCTGATTATATTTCATATTTAATTTTATTCTAAATATTCTTTATAGAGCTGAAATTTTGTGACATCTTAGAATGAGTTTTGAGTTGGACTATGAACACATTATTTTTCAAAACCTACTTTCTACTTCAAAATATATTTATAAATTTAACTTCCCCATATTTGCACTTTGGAAGTCTCGGAGGCCTCTATTGAAATTAATTGGTTTTGAAGCTATACATGCAGTTCAAAAAAGTTCTGTATTAGAATACTAGATGGAACTACCGTTTATTTATGAACATTGAGGTAATGCTACACTTTTAGCAGTAGTATATCCATAAATTAGTATAATATTATTTCATATTTAAAGTTTACTTTGTCTCAATGTAAGATATTGGTTATCCTGTGAACAAAGAACGAATTACAAATGTCTTGTAGGTGATGCGGAATGCTGGTGATTTATTTGTAGTGCAATTTACAATTTATTTGTAGTACATCTAGTGTTCGTCTTATATTGTTGCTTGTATTGTGTGGAACTCACAGGAGAAATGCCACCATCAGAAACATAGAAGATTTGAAAAATATTGGAGGAAGAAGATTTCAGTGTCGATTTCTGTAGTGACAATTGCAGTGATAGTCATTCCCCTAGTATATATATAATGCTTTAGAAGATGTGAACAATGACTTGGATGCAAGTGTGTGTGTCCCAAAGATGGTCATGTTTGGTCACATACTTCACTCAAAGTGTGTCAAAGTAGGTGTCAGAACTACAGGAGGGAATGTTCTGTGGTTCACTTCGGTCAGCCGTTGATTTATTTCTAACACCAGACATTTGGAAGAAATTATGATGTGTTCAAATTTACAAGGCCAACAAGCAGGATCCGAAATTCGAAAGAAGAGTAGAGAAGTGAACCAAGAAGAGATGCCGGCTTTATTTGGACTTCTGCTTTTAGCAGATGTGGAGAAGAATTGGGACATATCTGTTGCGGAACTTTTTCAAACTTCGGACTCAACTCCTCATCACAATGCAACAATGTCAGTGAATAGATTCAAGAGTATTCTAAGCTGTTTGATAAGCTTCGATGATAAAAGAACATGCCACTTCCCGAAGAAAACTGAGAAAGATTCACATATGTTTTCAATATGGACCTGTTTCCTTCGGAATGGCAAATCTGTTATTGTGTTAGATACATTACTTACAATCGATGAACAATGATTCCATTCAATTGGTCAATTAATATCAAGATCGCAATATAACTACAGATATTTTACAAGTGTTCCCTTAGCATAGTATCTGCTCACGTAGAACTTATCATTAGTTGGAACGATGAGAAATAATAACAGGAGCGTACCTCCAACAATGGCCGTCCAAACAACGAGCCCTTTACTCATCATAATTTGCTTTTTCTGACAAGTTTACCATGGCTACGTGTCGAAAAAAATCAAGAGTGTTGTCCTTATAAGCACCATGCATAACGACGCAAAAAGTCGTGAAAATAATGCAAAGAAGAAACCGGAAATTACAAACTATTATAATGACAATAAAGGACGTATAGACTTGATGGACCAATTGGTTCGAGAATATTTCTGGAAGAAACAAACAAGAAGGTGTTCTCTGGCGTTTTTTTATGATTATGTTGGATGTTGCTGTACTAAATTCATTTGTTGTTTTCGTGAATCATAATCCATAATGGAACGCGAAAGTTTCACATCGCAGAAGGATGTTCATCAAGGAACCTCCATACGAATTGATACTACCATTAATGTTGAGGAGAGCATCATCCTGTAGTTTGCAGAAAACTGTAAGATATAATTTAGGAAGATGCGGAGCAGTTCTTCCAACTAACCGGCCAACAACCCCTGAATCACCGAAGAGGAAGCGTTGCCACGTATGTCCGCACTCAAGAGACAGAAAGTCAAAAGTAGTGTGTTACAAACGTCAAAATAATCTGTGCTCCGAGCACATGTTGTTTGTCAGAATTGTATGTAGATATTAAAAATAAAATATGAACACTTTATTGTTCACAAGTGCCTCTGCTTACATATATCTATATATATATATGGGGATGTGTAGGTATATGTAATGCTTAGTTTACTCATAATAAACACATGTGCTGGCAGTGATGTGGTGATGTTGACGATAACAGCTTTAATTTAAGCACATGCTGAGACCTTAAAAGAAGAGAAACAAGACAGTTTTGATTATTACATATGTACTTAAAAATGAGTTTTCAATAGTTTGAAATATGTCAACATATGATACTAGTATAAGTAGTATAAGTATTAAAAAGATAAAAATAAGAATGATAACAACAGGAGCAGTCGGTAGGATTCACCTACTTTCAAATTGACTTAAAGATTTGATTATTACGATGTTCAAGGACCCGTTATATGTTCTTTAATTTGTGATGAACAGAAAATAAAATTTCTACTAGATACAAGGGCAGCTGTTTCAGCTATGGGTCATACTTCAACTGTATTGAACGGAAGATTGATAGAACCGTTTCAAGGGCGTCTTAATAATGCTGACGATTCGCCTATTAAAACATTAGGTAAATGTGTTGTTAGGGTTAAACATTTCGATCACGTTGAAGACTTGTCAATAATGGTAGTGCAGAATTATGTATTTCAACCAATTTTAGGAAGGAGCTGGTTAGACGCGTTAATTTCGCAGTGGAGAGCTCAATTTACGGATATATTTCACGGTACTGGAGAAATAATGCAGGTGAAGGTTATTAAAACCCTGTCTAGCGATGTATTAGAGGAGCAGCTATTACTACAATATAAAGAAATTTTAATGTTTCCATTAATGTACCAATTAAAGATTTTAAAGGTTCCATACCACTAAGGCTAGGTGTTACGCCCATATTTAGGAAGGTTTATGGTACTCCATACTCTTTACGGGAACAAGTTAAAAACAGAATTGGATAAATTATGTAAAGCAGGGCTTATAAAAAAAGTTTCTCAAGCTGATTGGGCTACTCCCATGGTTATTGTTAGGAAAACTAAAGGTACGGTTAAACTGTGTTTGGATTTTAAGCGAACACTTAAATTGGTAACTGAGAAAATTAGTTACCCCTTTTCCAAAAATAGAAGATTTGCTCAATAAATTAACTCACGTAAAATGCTTTGTACTGTTAGATTTGAAGCAAGCATATCTACAGCTAGAAGTGCACGAAGAATCAAAAAAAAGTACTTAGTGTTTAACACACCCTTAATTTTTATACTTACAATATAGGCTACCCTTCGGCCTTAATTCTTCAGCACAAATTTTTCAGAAAATTTATGGATGCAGTGCTACAGGATATGGAAGGAGTAGCTTGTTATTTAGCTGATGTGCTTATTTGGGGAGTTACTGCTCAGGAGTGTTACCAGAGAACAGTAGGAGTGCTAAATAAATTCAGAACTTTTAACGTACAGGTGAATAAAGAAAAGAGCATTTTCTTCACAGATTCTATAACTTATCTAGGATGCGATATTTCTCAACAGGTTATACTTCCAGCAAAGAATAAACTACAGCCTATATTATACATGCCCTCTCCAAGAAATGTAGCCCAGTTGAAGTCATTTCTGGAAATGCTAAATTTTTATCATCGGCACTTACCTTACTTATCATCAAGCATTCCCGAGTTACATAGATTGTTGAAAAAGGGTGTAAAATTTGAATGGACAAGCAAACAAGAGGAGGAATTTCTGCTGCAAAAAACATGCTATAGAATACGAAACTTTTGAATCCCTTTGATGAAAAGGCTAAGGTAGTACTTATGACGGATGCATCTCCAGTTGGTGTAGGTGCTGTATTATACAATGAAATAAATGGGCAGTTAGAAGCAGTAGTTTGTACATCGGCTACTTTATCAGAACCGGAAAAGAATTATTCTCAATTTGAAAAAGAAGCTTTAGCTATGATCTTCGATGTTCGTAAATTTCATAAGTTCTTATTTGGTAGGGCTTTTAAACTACGGATTCCCCGTCTGTTAAATGGATTTTCGGATTGAAAGCTTCTCATAATGGCGCTTCTCCACATATGCAAAGATGGTTTCTTATTCTGGATAGTTATGACTATGATATCGTTTATAGCGTGTCAGTAAAGTAGCTGATTTTTTTGTCTAGATTTCCTTTCAGTGTACCTACGGAAGAAGAGCCAATAGCTCCTGACTACATAAGTGAGATTTCTACTAACATATTAAGTAAAGAGGAGATAGGGGAAGAGTTCCGAAAGGATCATACGTTAGTGCAGATTAAGAAATGGATGTTAAATGGATGGTCTAAACGATTACCTCCTTGTCTTGGCAGTAAAAAATACCAAGAATTTTTCGAAGAAAATTTCAATTAGAAATTCAAGATGATTGTTTATTTTGGAAGGGAAGGATAATACTTCATCGAGGATTGAAAGATATCTACAAGGAAAGGTTACACTGTGAGCATTTAGGAAGTCATGCTAGAGTAACATTGACTAATAGGGAAGTGTGGTGCCCTGATATGAATAAGGGATTATATAGGTATTTGCGAAACTGTGAAGTTTGTTCTGCAGTGGCTAATAACGCACCTAGAAATAATTTCTGTTCGTGGCCCAAGGCATTGTATTCTTAAGGATGTAATGCAAAATACTGTAGAAAGTAAACCATCCAAGAGGAGACAAAGGTAGTTACTGACGGATGCTATTAAATAAGTTAGGCCTAATTGAATCAGTAGTTTTGAAAAGGTCATGAGTCAAAAAAGTTACAATAAAATCGACAAGAAAACTGTTTAATTTGTGAAAATCATGATAGACATGAAATGATTGACCTCTGTTTTTAAAAATGGGAGTTTTCTTGTCATTGTACAACATGAACAATTGGTTTTGTTCCAAAATAAATCAATGAAAAATTGAACTAACTCATGACTCATGACCTTTTGAAAACTACTGATTCAATTTTTACATCAAAATGAAGTTATTAGCAAAGCACCATAAGCTTAAAAAAGCCTCAATTGAGACAAGTAATAGAATAATATTTTACACTAATTGTCATGTTAGTGTGTAATTATTTATGCTCTAGTACGTTTTAATAACAATTACTGATAGATTTCAGTTTAGAATAGTCCCGTTTGTGATATCTACCGGAAAGAATCCAATGTGATTAATACTTTCCTTTTTTGGTCACATAATTGTACATTTTTAAAAATTACTTTCTTTTTTGACTGTTTTCTTAAATATAAACTTACTTGTAGCAACAGAGCAATTTGCAAGTGTAGAATCCATGTAGAAAAACTATGGCTTTTGAACCCATGAATAATAAAATACGTTCTTTTCCTTCCATCGAAAGGTAAATAATTCATCAGAATTCTCGGTCGAACCGGAATCTCATAACGGTATCCCATAAGAAATCTGTAAAAATAATTAGGTTGCATATGTAGTAGATTGAAGTTATAATTTATCGCTCCTTAGTACCTGCATCATTTTTATTTGCTAACAGATAGATTTATATGGTCCATTCTTTTGTTTTCTTCCAAATCAGTTAGTATTTTAATTATGGGATTTTACTTGTTTCTGCTGGCCCCGCGTAGCGTAGAAGCTAACGCTCTCGCCCTCGGTGCGAGCGGTCTCGGGCTCGATTCGCGGTGGGGCCACTCGGTCGAAAAAGTGTAACAGCTTTATCAGGCCAGACACCCTGAATGAGGTTTTCCTGGGTTTTTCTCATTTACACCAGGCAAATGCCGGGGTGGTACGTAACTTATAGGTCCCAGGCCCCTTCCCTTTCCCCGGATAGTATGCTCGACGAGGGACGTCATCCCTCAAAACGTGACGGGTTAAATGGCCTTCGATACCGAAAACCCAGAAATCTCAAATCCTAATTCTTATTTATTTCTTCTTTAAGTTTGCTTTTTCAAAATCAATTTCCATTACAGAGCAAATACATTTAGTATTATTCCAACGGATTTTGATTATTAAATATTGGTATTATACACAGTGCGTTCAATAGGTTCCGGACTACCATGAAATAAAGTACTTATCGATGTTAGAAAGAATATGTTAGAACGTAAGGGTTTGTGCATACATTCTTTTGCTCCCAACGCACATGTAGGACCGGTCATAGAGGATACTGTAATGCCCTAAGAAAGTCGTCCACTAGAATGATTTTCATTACTGTCGTCACGGTGGCTTGATTGGGACCGATTGCAGAAGCTCTAGAATGCTTTAGGAAAGTCGTCCACTAGAATGATGTTCATCACTGTCGTCACGGTCACTTGAATGGGACCGATTGTTGAGGCTCTGGAATGCCCTAGGAAAGTCGTCCACTAGAATGATGTTCATCACTGTCGTCACGGTCGCTTGAATGGGACCGATTGTTGAGGCTCTGGAATGCCCTAGGAAAGTCGTCCACTATAGAAATGATATTCATCACTAGCGTTATATTCGCTTGAATCGATGCGACATCTTCAAAACGATAATCCTTGAGAGCAAATTTGAGCTTACTGAAAGAGCATGAAAACTACTTGGACCAAATCAGGAGAATATGAGATTCTTCAAGGACTGTGACTCTTCGCTTGAGAAAAACTGGCTCACAAGTAAACTGGTATGGGCTGACGCATTGTTACCCATGTGGACAACAATGCTTAATCACCTTCTTTATCACTTATCTATAAGGTTCACGAATTTTGCGGCAACGCTTGAACAAAACTTCTGTAGACGACTTTTCTAGGGCGTTCCAAAGTATCTACGACCGATCTCGCGTTTGTGTGGCGCGGATCTCTCTCTCTCTCTCTCTCTCTCTCTCTCTCTCTCTCTCTCTGTAGAAACTAACGTGCTAACACTTTTTCTGGTATCATTAAATATTTTATTTTGATGTAGTTCTGCAACTTGTTGCACACACTGTGTATATGACATAACAACATTTAACATTCACGATGTAATAGCATTTTCATTCATGTGAAGAAAAGAAAAAACACAGTAAAATCAAACCATTAACATTTCAATTTAATTCAAACAGAACAGAAAAAAGAATTTCCCATGTAAATCAGTGAGAAAAAGAAATTATAACGCAACTACTTAACACGTTAACTGTATAATAGCACTAAAGGTAATAGCTAAAGTGCATTTAAATATACGTCCAAAATGTTTTATTATTATTATTATTATTCATTTAGATATTATTTTTCTATAATATGCAGGTTCAGAACGGAAATAGCGGTAAAGCTAAAAGTGAGAAACCAAATACAACAAAATAAAATTGACAATATTTAATGGTATCAAGCTACTTTATATTGAAGGAATTTTTTTATCGTTTCTTTTACATTAAAGATTCATTTCACACATGGCCTTTGTGTATAGGAATAAATAAAGTGTCTTTCGAATACTTGAAAAGTATGATGCTCATATTTCATAATTACCTTGCGTCAGTTAGGGCAGTCTTTCTGAAATTATCTCACATTTCATTTTGTAAGTCTTGTTCACTTTCTTCTTTCTTCTAACTTTCTCCTAATTGAGATTAGAGCGAGATTGCATCGTCTATAGTTATTCACATAACCACTCGATCTAAGCTGGGAGGCATAGTGGATCAGAGGCAGAGCGCTTACCTCTGGTGCATGGGGTCCCTGGTTTAATTCTCAACCAAGTAAATTTAAGGTGGACAACATTGTACCCGCGGATTTTCCATATTCCAACACTTTCCATAATCCAAAACACACTGAATGCTTTCTGCTGCATAGTCGCCATTTGGGAAACTAGTTTGTGTTATTGTCTGTCCACACGAGCCAATATTCCTAATATTAAAAACTAAACTTTCAAATATGTTCTTTCGTTTGATTATTAGCACAAACGCATTGTATATTAATATTTTTTGAAATATTTCATTTAAAACCCGATGAATCATATCTAATAACCCTGTATTATTAGTAATTATCCTACAGTTTTAAAAGATAATACCATAAACTCACTGGATGACTTTATTATGTATTTTAGGTTACATAAATTATTATAGTGTCTTAATAACCTGTTTATTTATTCTTCATGAATCAACTCCAGCATGAAGTCCAGGTTTACTCTTTCCATGTCTTACAATAGAATAGTATTCTTTCTATTCTGCTACCTTTGCCACTTCTACTACAAACTGTGCAAGTATTTGTTCTTCTTTTTACATGTACATCGTGCTTCAAAAAGAATGGCCTGATTTTCGACGGTAATAAGTACGGAACATCGGACGTACCAGCAAGGAAATAAATGTTGTTTGAATGGGCGTGGACTAGAGTTTCAGAAAATTGCCGTTAGATGTAGTGAATGCGTCATCTCAGTTTACAGTAAGTTAAAAGTAAGATGGCGTCCGCTCAACGTAAGGCGTTTTGTCTTTGTGTGCTGCAGTTTGCAAAGACTGAGTCAGTCATTTCGGTCCAGCGTGCTTTTTCGTCGGCGTTTCGGATCCGCCTGCACCCAAAAAACATTCCCAATTTAAAGAGACAGGATGCTTCTGCAAAGGTAAGTCTAGTCGGCCTCGCACTTCCAATGAAATTGTGGAAACAATTCAGCAATACATAGCCTTCCTGCTGCTGGTGGACACAGATCATTTGTAATAACATAGCTAAAACTTGAAGATTTTTTTGAGTATTTTGAAATTTATCTCATTTTTGTAGTATGTTTTAATCAATATATATGGACTTTTAAAATCAGGTCATTCTTTTTGAAACACCCTGTATTATAAAATCCAATACCATAATTACATATTCGCCTCTTCAATGTCTCTTTCTTACAAGCCGCGAAATGTGAATACAAGGTACGGTCACCTATTCACATCAAAACATATGACCTATGCTATTTGTTAACTGTAGTTCATGGTACATCATGAAACGCATCGGACTTGATAGGCTTATCGGAGCAGGCGAACAAACGCATCAAAGAGAAATGTGTCGGACGCCTTCCGATCTTGAATCAGAACTGGAAAATCATGGTCCGACATGGAATTAGAAAGAGTTGATATTGGCTGTTTTGATACTATTAGATCAAAGAACATCGGTAACTGTCGGCACTTTTATGGAATTGAATGTTTTTTCCTAGCAAATGTTCAAAATACAAATGCAATTTACCTTTTTGGATCAAACGATCCAAAATATTTCAATCACAAATTTTCTTGTATGATTTGTATCTGGAGAACCACATTAGTGAAACCAAACCCAAACTATCACTTAACCTAGAATACTGTGCTTATTCCGCAAAAAATACGAAAACTCGAATTAGGGGCTGTTCAAAAATTTTGTGGCCCCTAATTCGAAAAGATCCATTGTGTTTCAATAGAAAATTTTCTTGTAAGCGTTATATCTCGAGAACTACATATAGTGTAGCCAAACTCAAACTATCACCTAACTCATCATAATGTGCTTATTCCGTAGAAAATACGAAAACTCGATTTAGGAAACGTTCAAAAATTTTGTATCCCCTGATAAAAAACAAAACAAAAAAAAAAACATTTCAGTCAAAAATTTTCTTGTAGCCTTATATCTGGAAACCACATGTAGTGTAGCCAAACCCAAACTATCACTTAACTGAGTATAATGTGCTTATTCCGTAGACAATACGAAACCTTGATTTAAGGGGCGTTCAAAAATTTTGTGGTCCCTGACCCAAAAACTAATTATTGGCCAAGATTGCAATCTTTTGATCCACTTTTTGATCATTCCTAAAATTCTTGTTAGCAGTTTCTTTAATACTTAAATATTATATGAATTTCAAATAACAGGTTTCGTACCAACGGGTTTCATTACATTCTCTGAATTTCGGGGTTTGATCGGTGGAAATTCCTCTGTACTTTTGACAATACTATATAAGATCTTAATACCATATACTTCACATTTTTCAGTTCTGTAACGTCCATTTATCCGAACATAAGAGTAAAATTCAAACCATTTCATAGTACAATGTGGCCCAACACCCCTGCATTGACCAAGTATAAATTCTAGCTTATGGTTTTATTTGCTTCGGCTGTTTCGGGCTTAAGGTATAAGTAAAAAGCTATTAAGAACAAATAATGAAAAGAAAACTAGTCTACCTGATGGTTAACAATAAGAAATGATATAAAATACAGTGAGCTGATCAGTATGGGACTGTATATACCTACTTTTGGTCCACACTGTTAACGCACATTATTTTTTTGTGATGCATTCTGTTAGTATGATATTATTATTATTATTATTATTATTATTATTATTATTATTATTATTATTATTATTATTATTATTATTAGTGCGATAGGTTGACTTTACCTGGTGCTTAAAAAGAACCTTGTATTTATTTTGTACGGATCTTCAGGTAAAAATGGAATGCATGCTGATAATGTATTCCAGACACCATCGAAACTAAAACATCCTACTTTCTGGTAACACACTTCTCCTGTTAAATTCCCTGCACAGTCTTTAAGACTTGATCGAAGTGATTCCTCTATCGAAAAAGAATAAATAAATAAACGTAAATAAGATATACATAAATCATTGGCGATTGTTAAATTTTGTGACGCAATTTTACGGAATAACTAATAAATTATTAAAGGAAAACACAAGTTCCCTTTAATATTTTCCACAATACTATTTTTACCATGCGAGAAACGGGCATTTTAGCTGGTCTGATATAAATTCCAAATTAAGGTTAATAGTCCAAGTTAATGTTTTTCTGCTTATAAATTCTGCCGATTTAACTATATTGTAAACTGTGGTTAATAGTCATAACATTAAAATTAATGCTTTACATAAATAAATAAATTACATCTTTATCACATATTATACCTAATAATTTACTGCTACATGTTGAGTTTTAACTAAGTTTAACATCGCTGTAGTTCCTAATTCTACCGTAATAAGATGTAAAACATATGCTAGTTCAGCTACCGTGAAATTACGACGTGATTTTCTTATCAAATATTATACATTTTATATATAATATAAATACATTATATTATATATAATATATATAAATACATATATATATTATATATATATATACAAATATATATACATTTTATATATAATATATATAAAATGTAATATGAATTCCTTGTTTTCTTCTTTTGTGCGGTCAGTCAATACGTCATCCATTGTTTGGAAAAAAAATATATAAAAGTGTTCATGTATATTTTTGTTTTACATTAATTCCCCACGGTTATGCAGGGAGATTAAAGGAGACGGTAATGGTGATTATGAACGAAATGAGAGCATGAAAAAAAACTGGGAGAGAACGGGAGAACCTCAAGAAAACTGACACACATACGGTATTTCACCACCACTTAGCGCGAGACCGGATCGAACTAGAGACCCCAAGAACCAGAAATGAGTGTCACTTCGGATTACTTTTTGTTGTAAAAGTAATATAATACACCAACAATTAAGGAAGATCGAAAAGTGTCAAGACTTAAGCTGACAGGGCTAGAACAAAGAGTCACAAAGCAGATAGTGAATCATCTTTATTTCTCGTCTTTCTCATCAAATTCATAGCTACGCAGAGAAAAAAAAACTTATGTGGCGTATGTAAAAGTATACGTTATATGCGTAAATCTTGAGTTTTTGCACTTAACATACGACTGTACGTAAAATTATGCAGCAACCGTATAACTCAAAACTTATGTTTTATACTTTCCATGTAAGTGTTCCATGAAAGAACTGTATATAGGTGGTAAGGGTGTCACATATGGACGTGGAAAACTATTAGATATCAGAAATCCTGCAGGTGCAAGATGTAACATCTAAGCGGGAAAAAGGCAAAGGCAGTACGTAGGTAGCATATGGATAATATATGCTCCGCACGGATTTTCGTAGTAAACATAGGGTTCCGTATATTTGTACAATACGTTTAGTACGGATAGGCTCTTCAACTCGTTTGAGTGTTATCGAATTTTGCATTTTTAATATTTACAAATAAATTACTGCAAACCAAAATTTAACAGTTTCAAAAGTCATTTAACGAATAATGAAATCGGACAAGATCTTCTTTCGAAGTAATATTACGTATTAATCAGTGGCGCCGGAACCTAAGAGCTCAGGCCCTGTTAGACACCCAAAATTTTCATTAGGGGCTGGGTTCTTCCCCCTGAATAATCCATTCATACTTTAATTGATTTGCAGGTAGGACTATTGTTAATAGTTTCAAAACTCAGCGCAAGGATTTGTGTTTAATTAAAAGAATAACCCAATACATATACCGCATAATCTATCCGTATATTATTTGATACGCATATATGTATAGTCATTTGAAGTAAGTTAACTTGCTTATATAATCCCTCACTTGAGTTAATTGTAAGAGTATTAAAGTCCCCTGACTGTTATCTTCTTATCGGCGCCTCTGGTGTCCGTATATTATTTTCTGGTATTGTGCTGTTTACTGTGAGTACAAACATCCAAAGACTCCTTTATGTCATTTCGTCAGCCAGCGTTCCGCTCCACTTCTGCACAAAAATACTCTTTACGATTTGTGCTTTTAGCAGGTGGGGGCAACTTCACACTGCTGTGCTAGCTATTACCAGGTGTAATTAATCTTGGAGCAGGCGTTAGTTGGGTTGCCTATCTCGCGGACTTTGTACATCAAGAATTTCTGTGGCCCACTGTACAATACACCACTGCCCGGATAACGGATTTTTTTAAGTGTACAATTAAAATTGATGCTGATATTTTAGGCAGTAATATGAGAATATATCTTGAATAATAGAACAGGATACAATTACTTTGTTTGAGGCGTTCGCCATAATTATTCAACCGATTTGAATAAATTGCTCCATTAAAAAATACGTTTCTTCTTGATAGTTATGAATTATAGTTAGGGCATTTTGTTGAGGGTATATAATTGTAAAGTCATTTATTAGGGTTTCCAGGTGGTCGAATAGTTTCAATAATGCTGTACATACAAATATCATTTCCGGCTAAATCGACTATGTAAATACAACTGGAAACTGGATCGTTGCGCCGACCTACGCAACAAAATCGACTTTTAACCAAAATATTCTTAAGTTTTCTGCTGTTGATTCAATCTGACTGACTGGTGCAGTCACGTAGAGAAATTACGTCGGTATCGTGAACATCTTACTAATTTACAAAATACAAGGTCCATTCAATAAATAATTGGAAAAGTTGTATAAAAAATACAAAACGTTTACAAAGTTTATGCTTCTTTGGTGTTCTTTGGTGGTGTCCTAGAACTATTATCAGATGGACCTGGCACGCCTGCCTCGTAGACGGCATATTTTCGAAATACACTCAGCTCTAGCCAGAACGCATTACGTTTGGCAACATCGCAAGGAAACAAATGAATGCTGAGTTGCATTTTAACCCTCCCTACTACTACTACTACTACTACTACTACTACTACTACTACTACTACTACTACTACTACTACTACTACTACTACTACTACTACTTTTGCTATGGATCTGTATAAGTACAAGGTCAAACTTATTTTAATGAAAATTTTAGAAAACAATCGTTAAATCACTTTTTGAATATTATTTTTAATCTTATTTTAACAAAAGAAGTGTTATAAAAAATTTTAAATATAATTTTAAAAAATCTTTCCTTACGCAGGGTTCGAACCCACGCCAACAACGATTTTCCTTATTAACATGTTGCGGTGGTTCACTCGGCTACGAGGGCCGATAGCATCTGATCTTTACTTTGAGCTATATGTAGGTCATGACTCGTGATGTCACCAACAGGATATAAACGACATTCATTTTTTCTACATTGTTACCAAGCGTAGCTCCGTTCACAATGCTTCATGGCTAGAGTTCAATGTATTTCGAAAATACGCTCGCAAACGGGATGTTGGGAATCAGTGAAAGAAGATGGCGGTGATTATGATGAAAGTCGTTCGAGTCGAACGCAAGTATTACGAGTTGGCAGATAAGTTCAAACGGGGTGTAACAAGTGTTGAAGATTCGTCAACGCCCAGAACGCTCTGTGTGTGCAGTCACGAATACCATCATTGCCAAAGTTGATGAGTTGATACGGGACCTCGCACAAAGTTTCTTGAACATCAGTTCGTCATGAGCAATATGGTGGGCTGATCCGACAAAAATGTTATCTTTGCTGCAATTCACTCACCGTAATACGCCTGTTTTCGGCGTATCATCAACTTTCGTAATTTTGTGACTGCACAGACAAAGCGTCCTGAGCGTGACTAATTTTCAACACTTGTTCCACCCTGTTTCAACTTATCTGCTTATTCGTAAACTTGTGTTCGAGAAGCTTGCTCTTAATGTTTTTAAATACCTGCACCATCTTTGTTTTGTTTTTTACCTCATTGATTTTTCAAACTTATTATCCTGTTTACTTTGAAATTAATTTTAATTATGTGATTTTACTGTTTTTTTCTTCCAGTCTCGTTAAGTGCCACTTCCTCTCCCGAAATGAATTTCCATCACATATAAACTAATTATTATTTCAATAAAATGTCGTTATTAAATAGTAGAATTACGTACACGGAACAAAATTTCACTTTAAGTATATAAGGGGTACTTAATAATACGTAGAGTTGAAGAAGAAATCAGCAAAAGCATGCTATTAAAATTTCGGTTCATTTGAAAGCAAACAGAAAAAATAATCCCACATACAAATTAAGAGGCTAAAACAGAAAAAAGTGGCGTAGGTATTCAATTGTTTTAATCTGTTTTGTGCATTTCTTTTTTAAAAAAATATACGAAGGAGAGTCAGAAACTAAGGTTACAAGACCGATATTTCTGGAGTTTCATCTGTTATAGACAAATGTGGAGTGTGTGGTAATTTTAATACATGAAGTTGGCAGCTGTGCAGAGTTTCAGCCATCCACCACCTACGGTGCTAGTTGTAGGTAAACGCAAATGGCGACACGTTTGAAAAATTGGCCTCGCAAAGAAGTCCGCACAGTTATTCGACTTCTATGGGCGAAACATGTAACTACGGCTGAAATTCACTGGCAGCTGGTAGACGTTTACGGAGAGAAGGTAATGTATTGTCAGCATGTCGCAGAATGGTCTCAAAAGTTTGCGGCTGGTAGAGAAAACGTCACTGACGAGGAGTGTACGCTGTTGAAGCAGTTTCGCTGGGACATTATCGCCCACTCTCTGTAGCATGGACCTCTCTCCAAGCGATTTCCACCCATTCCCGCACTTGAAGGAGCACGTAGAAGGCCGTCACTTCGCTTCAGATGAGTAGGTGAAACACTTCGTGACAACGTGGCTGAACATGCAGGGACAGGACTTTTACCAGGAGGAAATCTTCAAACTCATCCCACGATGCTACAAATGCCTCAACCAATATGGAAACTGCCTTGAAAAATAACCTAATGTATGTACTATCTATTGACTGTATTCATTGTATGAAATAATGTATATACACGTTTCACTGCAGGTTTTGTAACCTTACTTTTTGAGCACTCCTCATATAAGAGTTGATAACCTCTTTAATTAACATAAGCCAAATATCTCACTTTTTTGTTGTTGATTTCTTTTTCAAATATCATTAGTATGATTTCAGTAAACATGCTAACTTACCATGATGTGAAGACATAACACACAACGTGTTTAGAAGGAAAATAAAGGAGTGCGAAAAACTAAATGTAATCATGTGTTCGGTAGATCAAATAAATACATTGTAAGTATTCTATACACAATGGAACGTTCATAAAGGTACACAAAGCACTTCTGTCTTATATGAATCTTTATATATATTTAAAAAGAATGTGGTGGGGAAAAAAATTCCTAAGAAGTTATAGCTGCCAAATGAATAAAGAGATTACGATATTTTATTATTAAATCAATTCAATATTTATTTTCCTTTAAGAGAAAGAAAATAGAATGAATAAAAGCTACACGCGAAAGTAATTCAAACAATGTTCATTATATACACTTTCTTTTTAGAAAAAAAAAGTGTGGTATTTTATGATCGAGTAATGTAAAATGTTTGATAGCTTTATAGTTACTAAGAAGATGCCTAGAAATCATTCACTAATCCCGTATTGAACATATGCATAATTCAAATATTTGTGGACAGTGTTCGTGACAACCTAACTACAATCCTTTTGGGGATCCGATGGTATATACATTTTGTATCATACGGGTGTTTCATGGTATATACATTGCGTTATAACTCTCCTATTTGAGCTTTTTCGTTCGTTTTTTTTTTTTTGTTTGTTTGTTTTGTTTTTCAAGTCCAGAGGCATTACAGAAGACGTTACGTATGGTTTCACACCTTCCTGCGTCGAGACATAGGAGGTGATGACGTCATAATTCTAAAATATATACTTTCTGTTATTAAGCCTATGTTCATTATTTTTGGCGGGCTTATATTTACCTAGAAGACTGAAATTTTGCACAAACATTCAGTCCACCGAGTAGTATTTAACGGATTTTTTTCAGATTTCTGCGTTAAAACCGGGGGAGGTGGTTCAGAGTTGAAAAAAGGGATGTTTAGAAAAATCCCTTTTTTCGGGATTTTCCCGCCTTAGGTACATGATGGAGACATGTGGATGGTACCGCCTGAAAGGCAGTTCTATTCTGAAGAGAATGATTGCTGGATTATAGTCCTAGGCTAAATAGGAATTTTTTTAACCTGAGATCATGATGTTTTGCGGTAATTTGGGGCATTGTGGAGATTCTTGATAAAAATTTCTCCCGCCCTTAGTATCCAAGATAGAAACTTGAAATTTGGAACACACATTCAATCTACCAAGTACTATTTATCAGATTTTTTTAGATCTCTACGTTCACACAGGGCCGTTCCAGAGAGGCCCAAAGTGTGAAAAAAAAATCCCCCGAAATTTTCCCTTTTACATAACTTTTCCCTCTTCTGGTATATGGTATGAGCATGCAAGTGGTACCATTTGAAAGCCAGCTCCATTTTGAATAGAATGAGATATGAACCATGATTCTAGGATAAATAGTGACGACGCAGTAGCTGCTTGACTGAAAGTCTAGAAAATACCCCCAAAACCCCGGATCCCTTAAGGGCTATTGGAGAGGACAAACTGAAGCAATCTCATTCCCTAAAATTTACTATACAATATTTATAAATAAAACTACTGTAGCTGACTATTAATAAACTTTATCGGTTTCACATAACAATTAACTGGTTCATGCTAGCTTTGCTATTTTAAGTAACTTAAACAAGAAATAGAAATCGCTGAGCAAAGCAACGCATATTTAAAAATAATAATAATAATAATAAATATGTAACAGTTTTGCTAACAAACTGAACGTATTAGCTTCATCAGACACTGTAACAAACAAGAGGGAGTTACGTATAGATATAAAAAGCATCCTAGAAACTAGATCTAAACGCTGATTGGCTGGTCAAAACGGACCCAGCCAATCATAATAGAACTTACGAAAAGTGAAACTAAACACATTAAATACCTTTTCTTCCCTGGTCCAGCACAAAGTTTAAGCTACAAATTAAGTTTTTCCAATAATTTGTACCAATGTTTCTCAATTTTAAATCCTGTATTCCAATTCATAACATAACTTTGTTCTTTCTCTATTGGTGAAACGGGGTAGAAAACTGAAAGAAAGGTTAAAAATGACCCAAAGATGATGTAAGATTGGAAAGCGAACACGTGGTGGACGCGGAACACCATATTAATTGGTGCGAGGTTGAAGTGTGGGGACTGGAACAAAGGACGTTAATAAGAACTAAAAGGAAGCCAGATTTATTTTAAAAAAAGAAGAAAAAAGCTGTGTTATAAATTAATTTTTAACTTATTTTTTTCTGCTGAACCAGAAAGGGAAAGGGATTTCGTGTGCTTAGTTTTACTTTTGGCAACTTCTATTATGATTGGTTGAGTCCGTTCTGACCAGCCAATCAGCGTTCAGATCTAGTCTCTAGGATTCTTTTATATTTATACGCAACTCCCTCTTGTTTGTTACAGTGTCTGATGAAGCCAATGATGTTCAGTTAGTTGGCGAAACTGTTACTTATTTATTATTTTTTAAAATAAACATCGCTTTGCTCAGCAATTTTTATTTCTAGTTTAAGTTGCACATAATTAAATCTAAACAGAGTTCGTTTGCATTTTTCTTCCTAAAAGCAACATGGAACTCAGCCTAAGAATAAAAATTTACAACACATGTTTATAAAATAATTTTTTACAACGATTACGAGAATGACAATATTTACTAAACATTATGAATGTAATATGTACCATTTATAATATTTTTTGTATCATTTTCGATGGAACTTAAAAGGATATTCAAGTTCCATTTAGACACTTATACAAGGTACTAATTTTCATTGCTTCAGAAATGTAAATAATATTATTTTACTGTTTTACATACACAGAATGTCGTAAAAACAATGGAACTTTTTAAATCAAACAAAACAAATTATATATTTTACCAACTGTAGTTTTTTATATTCAAAATACATCCCTTCCACATCAATATACCGCTGGACACGTTCAACGAATGGTAGCATAGAGTTTTTAATGTCCTTTTCCAGAATCGCCTCAATGACCCTCGTCACGGCAGACTAGACGTGTGTAATATTGTAATAAAATGTTCCTTTTATGGCCAATTTTAATTTTAGAGATAGAAAATAGTCACACGACGATAAATCAGGTGAATACGGAGGATGTGGAAGCACACAGATTTTTTTTAAAGCCGAAAAGTCACGTACCGCGGCGGTTCTGTGACATGGTACATTGTCGTACAATAAAGACCAACTGCCTGGTGTTCGATACTCGGGCCTTACGCGAACGATTCGCTTCCACAAAACCCCATTAACATTTTGATCCTGTGGAACGAATTAACGAAGTATAATACTTTTGGAATCGTAAAAACCCATCACGATTTTTGTTTTACGTTCTGTCTAGCTTTGGGTCGTCTTCCAAGGACTAGCGACCGTCCCGTAATCGCGTATACCACTCCAACACATGTGTACGAGATAAGCACTCATCCCCATACACTTGTTTCATCATTTCCAATGTTTGTGTAAATGTTTTACCTAGCTTGAAACAAAATTTAATGTATTGGCTCTTTGCTCCAATGTGTTTTTGTCACTAGGTGACACCAGATATACTCACTTTTCTTGCTATAACTTGACACTCCGTTAGTCGGTTCTCATGATTGTAGTCTTGTTTTGTTGAGCAAATATTCAGCTTTCCGGTGATATGTTGCTTCAATAGATAGAGCTAGTGATTGTCTGTAAAGAAAACAAGTTCCGTTACGTTTCCGACATACTGTGTATAGACAATTTTACCCTCTGAACTAAACTCTCTAGCTCATTGTTCATAAAGGGTTGTTACAGTAAGATGGATTTTAGTTGGTTTGTTGTGTGCACTATATGTCCGCGCTCATCGCTGTTACTTCTGGATGTCTCTATATCAGGTATATAATGTACCACTTTACTAAATAGTGTGGCATTATTCATATTGTAATCGTACAACTTTAAGTGTGCTATACAATTCTATTCAGTATAATCAAAAATGCGAGAGTAAGGTTTCCCACAAGATCTGAATTGAGACTGTCTCGTCTCGAAAAAAAAATTATAAAAATCCCTGTCTCGTTTCAAAAAGTGTATACATTTCTAATCGAGAAAGTTTTGATTTGAGTCATATCTCGTCACGAAATTCCTATTGCGTCATGTTTTGGTGTAACTGAAATTGAGTGATGGAGTGGAAAATTGTCGATTTCATACATACAGTGACATTACTTTCAGATTGCATACAATGGTATTACGATTTACGAGTTAAATTTATTCAATAAAGATACTCTCCGTTTTGGAAACGTTCTATCCCCAATTGAATTTTTTCACATACGGTAATGGAGACCAATTCGCTTATTTGCATCTTGAAAATATTACTCCTAACCTAATTTTTTCACATAAAGTAATGGAGATTAATTCATTCTAGAAAGTTACTTATAACTTGAAAATCTGGTACAACAAATAAAGTTTTCCCATGTACAATAATGGATGGTACATGTAATTCGTCCCAGAAAATTATTCGCACCATGAAAATACTGTATCTCGAATCAAATTTTCTCCGTGTAAAAAATGGAGATTAACTCATTCTAAAAGTTTTACTCACATCTTGAAAATCTCGCATATTGATTCCAATTTTACCGTATACAATATTGGAGGTAAATTCCTTATAAAAATAATCTTGAAAATGTAGCCTCTCGAATTGAATTTTTTTTTTCATATACGTACAAAAATTGAGATTAATCCGTTCTAGAAATTTACTTGTGTGTTAAAAGTCCTGTGTCCCGAAACAAATGAATGTAATGAAAGAGTCAGCAGAGAAGCTATTTGTTCCTATTACGACAAGTCCAATATGGCCGACGCATACTATATATTTAAAATTCAAAACAGAACTTTTTTTTAAAAAAAAAGTGCAGTTCAAAGAAAAGTACTAGGAAATAAAGCAAACTGAAGAAAACTATAAAAATTGAAACCGGGCTTGTAGATAGATTAAACGAACAAGATAAAAATATATAACAAGAAAAAAAACTGAAATGATTAGAATATTAACTGTACATAACACAAAAAATGTTAATAAGGAAAACCTTATTACCAACGATGTTACAGTACTATTGCTGTAGCTGATGGCATCTCAGCAAGACATTTTGCACAAAGGCTTAACTTGCTAACGATATTCGGTTTAGTGCAGATATTACACGACGAAGTGAAAGCTGAAGGTTGTGGTCAAGGGCAACTTAACTGCTGTTAATTCAGCTATAAATACAAACAAAACTGAAAATGCGGTCTCTAAACATGACCACATTATCTTTGAAAACCTGACTAAGATTTTCAGACATTTCTTACGTTCTCTTAAGGCCTGAGTCCTCTGAGCGTTCTAGAAGAGGTTCCGAAAACGATACGGTCTCCAAAATACGGACGGATAGCACCACGCACTAAATAAGAATATTTTAGACGAGAATGGCCGATACGCAAGCGAGTCATGATAACTTCATTTCGGCAGCCTGTACGCGGCAACGCATTCCAAATGCGCAAAAGAGGTTTTACCGTCGAGACTTATTTTCATTTGCCTCAACAGTGCGCATCCATTGGAGAAAAAGCTTCGCAGATTCACGTTCGGGAGAAAGTGTTCCTGTGGAACGTTCTTGACTGTTGTGTGGGCACGCTAGTTTCCCCGAATGCCGGCATATCCGATACGCAGTAGACAAAGACGTTACAGTTCTATTTCCGTAGATGATGACAGCAAGATATTTTGCGCGATGGCTATTTCCTAAAGACAATCTGCATGCATTTAGTAATATTTTGTGGACAACGAACTGAAAGTTGAAGCGTATGGTCAGCGACAGCTTTATGCTGTTAATTCAGCAGTAAATACTGAATTAAGGCAATGCAGACGATTCTGACCTGTCCTTGTCTGTCACAAATTATCTTCTTTGGAACCACCTGTACACATCACATTAAAATCTGCGTACTGTTCTATTAACACTCCAAGTTCTTGCGGAGACTCCTAGGTACTTGGTGCTGTTTGGTGTGTGACGTCACCTGCAAGTTGAGTTCTGTCGAAGTCAACAATTATGGTGGAAGAACACAAATATGTAACTAACAAATAGATGGCTCAGATTCTTGAAGTACGAATATACCATGGGCAGGGACGGCGATTAGATTGGAAAGAGGGGACAGTTCCCCACACTTGTTTGAAGCGAGCCCTTAATGTATTTAGTTTCATTTGGAAATGTGAAGTTTTTGTATGTGTTACTGGTTCATAGAAAAAAATGGTCCCAAATAATATTTGCCGTTGCCTGAGTACGTATTGGTTATTTGTCTTCCTGTGGAGTTAAAGAAGCTACAGGAATTGCGTTTTAATTGCAATTGAAAGCAATTAGTATTGCAATTGCGTATTTCTTTAAATGTCGTAGCATATGCTTGTAGTATTTACTGTCTATTTTCTAAGAGTAATAACACATGTGGAATTAAAAATATAAATTATTCGTTAATCCCCAGTTTCAATATAACTTCTACAAAACAAGCCTCATTATTCGATTCTATGATTAATATGATATTTCCTACTAGCAGCGTTCACCCCGCTTCGCTGCGGTCACCCCGGAACGCAATAAACTTTGTTACTTAGATAATTTTTACTTTTTCGCTTTCAAATTGCAGTAAATGTTAACATTATAGCGCCTGTCATTTATGTTAACCCGCCGAGTGACCCGCTTCGCTGCGGTCACCCCGGAACGCAATAAACTTTGTTACTTAGATAATTTTTACTTTTTCGCTTTCAAATTGCAGTAAATGTTAACATTAAAACGCCTGTCATTTATGTTAACCCGCCGAGTGACACGGTCATGCGGGTTGCATATAAATACGTTTATTTTTATACCTATGATGAACTAATAACAAAGGATTTGTACGTATGGACACTTGAATGGTCAATTATCTCAAGACACTGGTAATTAAAAATTAAAGTGATATGATAAAAACCATCTAGGGTCCAAATCCTAATAACCCCCCAAAAATAAAAGAAATTGGTTCAGCCGTATTAGCGTGATGAGGGAACAAAGGTTTTGTACGTTCTCTTTTATAATATAGATTTATTTGTTTTGCAAATTTGTTATTAAATAATCTGATCACACAATTTCCCAGACAGAATTTTAAGATGTTCATGAGCAAGGAATCAGGCCCGTATCCAAAGGGGTCTAGGGGACCGGCCCCCCAAAATTTTTATTGGCCCCCAAACATTTTCACGGTAGGCTTGCAAATGAACTATAATATGGTGATGGACTATAATATGGTTGGATCGGCCTCCCTACATTTTTGCGCTGGATACCGGCCTGCAAGGAATCACATCTCTTCTTACACTTTCGTTGTTTAAGAGTGCAAAAGGCTAGTACCTGCTTGCATTGCTCTTGTCAATTTACTTAATAAAATATGAAATACAATATACGGTATTTTAACTGAAAAATATAGTATTCTATTAGTTATGCAACCTCTCGTCAAACTAAGTGTTAGAAACAACCAGAAAAACTGACATTGATATACGAATATTCAGATCATGTCTTGTACACCCTACTTTTAACGTCCAATCGCCACCACTGACCATGGGTGTGCTGCATCCTTTCGTATCTCCGACCACCATATAAAAGAAAGCTCCAGGGGTGATCGGAAATATAACTCACATTGGCTGTATAGTTTAGAAGAAGTCTCGATAGGCTAACGATGGTTCGTCTGCTTCAACTTAAAGAATATTGACAGACTTGGTCCGAGAAGCATCAGTAGCTAGCTGAATTCCCAGCAGATGTACAGTGACAGTTACTTTGTAACCAACTAGAGTTCGAGTCGCTGTTCGGGCGGCCATTTATTTGTAATCAACTAGAGGTCTGGGTCCATGTTCGGGCTGTCATTTATTTGTAACCGTCCTCAAGTTCGTGGTCCATGTTCGGGCAGCTATTTATTTATAACCGCCTGGATAATCTGTTCGCTGTCCTCGGCTCGTGGTATTACCAATAAGTATACTCCTGATACTTTAACTTACCTGGACAGGACGACAAAGACCTCTCCAAGAAAGGTTACAAATTGTTTCCCAAAAAGCTCGTCGGTCTCAATAATGAGATGAGCATTAGGCGCCGAGAGGTTCGGGCGTCTCGTCTCGAAAACCTCACGGACGATCAGACGGTCATCCAGACCATAACGCACACAAACATCACTCATACAAACAACGAAAACACACTTGATTAATTGACACTATACTTATTTATTAGAACACTATTTTAAAAAAAAATAACGAAGAGAAATGAACACAACACTGGACACTAATAAATTTTGCCGCTGAAATTACGTTTTGCCCTTTTCGGGAAATAGAGCCCTTTCTATATATATGATTATAATTCAGGTATCACTATAAATACTTTGCTCACACCATTAACACACTTGGGGGATTCGCACTGGGGAAAAGTTGTCTGGATCGTCCCACGATGACTCCAGTTGTTACGCTGAACAGTCCTGCAGCGTAAAGGTGAATCTTCAGCAAACACACAAAAGAAGATCTCCACAATGGAATACAGATATCGGAGGGCGCGTACGTAACATTTTAAACGCACAAGGTCTGAGGACCTGGGATTTCACTGATTGGGGCTAGCCGTAGGAAATCGTCCTTCACCGGCTAAATAGCTTGTGCCCCTTAACACAACTTATGTTTGAAGTTCAACGCGAGATGCGTGGTTGCATCTTCCAGACCTGGAGTCAAACTCTTCGAGCATCCAAGCTCAAGCTACGGGTTGCAATGGTCAACGAAAAGTGTTGGCAGTTCATTCCAAAAATCACTCCGTTAACTCACCTGTATACACATACAAACAGAATATGGAAAACAATTTCTGTTAATTTTAGTCAACTGCCTATAATGCACTAGACACGGCGATAACACTGGCGTGAGAAAGTACAGATAACGAACTGCGAAAATTGTGAGGCTGGTACCACTTTGGCTACTGGGACATCTGGTCAGCCCGTATTTTTCTAATCTATTGTAATGTTTCCATAAGCGATTAACGAAAGCACTTAATTCAGTTCCAAATAACTGCAGAATATATACTGTGCATATAATGAGTCAGGGAGAAACACTGAAATGGTTAGTCACTAACTGAAATGTTCTCACTAAAAGCAACGTTTTAAATATATATATGAAAAAACGATGAAAGACTTCTTTGTCCAATTGTGTGGGAAAGAAGCAATTCCCACCAAAGAAAGAACTTATATGCGTTGCAGAATAAAGTACAAATCGAAAATAATAATCACTGTCTTCACGAAATATACAGGGCGTCCACAAAAAATACTTCTATAACCTGGTGGCGGTTATAACTTCAGCAGACAAGAACGAATTGATAAGTAAACAACACAACCATAGTCTAGCTTGGGAAGAATTAGATTACAATATAATTGCAACAGAGCAGAAAGATCAACATCCCGGGTGCAGTGGGAAAGTATTCGAACCAAGTTCAGAGCTCGGAGACAAGAGTATTTAGGATTGCAAATGCGTGATGCCGACATTACTTGACAATCAAAAAGTCAAACCCAAGAATTGCACAGTGGTAACTAGTAAGATACAAATCCTCCTGATAGTCAGTATAAACAAGACAAGTTCGTTAGCAGGACAAGTGGACAAAATGCGTTTTTTGACCTGAAAACCAAAAGCCTTTCTCGTTCGGCCACCGATTAAGACGATTTATGTTCTTGTTCTTGTTCTATAACCAAATTGGTGGTTTTATAATAGGAATGCCGCAGCCATAAGCCATGTCTACTATTACTCTATGATTGTTAAATAGTAAAAATTGGTGTAAATTAAAATTGTTATACACTTTGTCAGGATCACAACCGGAGTTGCAATAAAATGGCGCAGGCATAGAGCCCGAAGTCGCCCGTGTTAAACTGTTTGTCTGATACTTAACTTTTCATGATATTTAAAATTATTAACATTAGAAATGCTCACACTCTTTAAAATTGGAAACAAACATAAATTGAATTAGAAAGAACACTTGTAAAAAAATATATATAACATTGTATCAAACTGGAGTTCAAGACAGGGCTACTTATCACGACGCCATGTTGTCTCGAACCTTCGGGCGATTTAATGTAAGTTGAAATTGTCGAGTAATACCATGGAGACATCTGGAATGACAATAAATAAATAGTTCAACAACATACAGCAGACCACAGACTGGGGTCTGGACGTAATACACCTTTGACAAGGACAGCAAACACTGTGACGTAGAGGACGCAGGACAGCGCCTTGAGGTATACCTTTTTCTTGTAGAATACCAACACGCACCATAAAAATTGTCATGGATATTACTTAAGAATTTAGCCACAAAGACAACAATCACGAACCTGTTCTTAAATTTCATAACATTGTTTCATAAGCCTTTTTTGAAATCGAAAAATAAAGAAAAGTAAACACGATGGAAGAAGGCTTCTTGAATTTGCTTTCCTCATTAGCAAGATCGTTAGTACTGAATCGGAAAGAGCGGAAGTAAATCTGAAATTTACTAAAGAATGAGGTCTACTCCAAATACTTGTACCATATCAGTCGCTTGTTGAGCATGCACTGAGGTGCAACTGGTTAGAGCAATGGGGATAGGTGTTGGTATTGTTTGCGGTTTTCTCTGGTTTTAAGAAAAGTAAGTAGAGCTACCGTTATTAAGGAAGAACATCCCACTATCATCAAGGAACCCCGTTACCTGGCGGTCAGGATCGTCAGTTCAAATAGAGTTCTATAGGTGACGGTACGCTTTCACATAACCTACAGTCAATATTCAAGTTGACTGTGAAGGTGAATCAAATCGGCTGCCGAGAATGCTTCAGAACTGGAAATATGAGAAGCAGCCAAAAACTTCCCGAAATTTTGTTGTATCTTTTAATTACCAAAATATAAGCAGCAATATAATTACCTTCAAAGTAGACATCTTAGGAATACACACGTGTTCCACCACTTCTGCTATTACTGGAAACGCCGACGAAAGTCCTCTTTTGATATCTCCCGAACTTCAGCCGCCGTCGCGTTGGTTTTGATCGCATTTTCGGCCCACCTTTGAAGCTTATTTTCAGCTTTGGAAAGAGCCAAACATCCGATGGTGCTAAACTGTTTCTAAGGCTATCAAAGTCTCTGAAGCAGATTTTCTCCCCCAATATGCACATGAACTTGATGTTTTGGATGTTGCTCGAACTTCGACATTGCACCAACTGATCACCACACAGTCTTCCGTTCAATTACATTACTCATTCACTGCTTGTTGTGTCATGTTCACACTTGTGAAATTCATAATTAGGCAACCTGAAAAAGGACTGTACTGTATAAGCTTCATTGTGATTGCATCAGAAACAACAAAACTTCAACATTCGGGAACTATGACGGCCCCTTTTATACAGTGAACAGATGACGAGGGAAGAAAACTCGCATCGTCACTGCTTGCAGCCTAGAGTGCAGTCTAATGTCACGTGAATGAAAGTCACTGAGTACAGCAATGGCTACTCCGCTAGCAGCGCGAGCATTTGTGTGCTTATGATACCTGTATATCATGTGATAAATTAGAACAGATTATTGTGTAGGCTCAAGTTGAGTTTCTTGTAAAAAGACAACTACAGGTGAGTGCTCAGAGATCAGCTGCTTCAATTCTTCAAGTCGTTAACATTTCATTGAAGAAGCATTATTTTTGTTAAGTGACGCTTTAGAGGAACCTTGCCTCGTGAGCCAATAGCCGTCCACTCACTATCCATCAGTTTGTCCTCCACCATATCAGATTTCAGTGTAAAGGATGGTGGCTTGCAAACTGATAGGAATTTTGGCTTCCTCCGAGAGAGGACAGTTTGGTTAAGATGATGATGAATGTGCTGGCTTAATTTAATGCCAATAATGTAAGGCGAGTAACGATAACAAGCGTTAATTTTAGAGCATCTCCGGAAAAACACGCGAAAACTTTGGTCATGAGTTACTTGAGGCAGCGACGCGACTGAGGTTTATAGTTTTATCCTTACATTTAGTAAACATTGGTTGGAGGGAAGCGTCATATGTTTGGGTTGAAGCAGACCTCCGGAAACTTGCTACTACAGATACAAACGAAACGGTTAGCGGGGTTGAAACGTTTTTCTTGATGTGACGTTTAGCATCTGTAGCAGAAATCTTTTCAAGTACAATGAGATCTTTGATCTGTTTTTGAGTAGTTGGACAGTCCCTAGACCAAATGTGATCACCTTTACAATTAACAAAATAGAGCTTGGTCGCTACACAGGGCTCAACATCTTGCTATCCTGGCCATACTAACACAAATAGCAATAATCACATTACATGACGTGCCAGTGTGCCCAAAATGCTGACTGACATTTAAAGCAGGAAAGAGGACTGGGAATGTAAGTATATTACTTCAAGTGTTTTCTGTGCATATGATTCGATTTTTCTAATGGTGCCCCCCATTTACTATAATCAAAACTTCGGGTAAAATTCGTTACTGTTGTCATACTTCCCCAAAATATAAACTACACAGTGAAGTTACCTCTATGAAACTTCATGCACTAAATGGTTAAAACTACCATGCTCACAAGCACTATTTCTCATAATTACATATTTCAAAAGAGTACTTTCTACTTATTATATATGTACTGTATATACTACAATATCAACATTTTATACAAGTGATCTATGTTTCAGTCATTTAGACAACAAGTGGAAATAACTTTATGTGTAGTAATATTATTACTTAACATTTTGTCTTTTTTAATATTAAGACGGAAATAAATAACAAAAATAATAATGCTATCTATTTAGATACTATAATTCATTAGTTGCTAATAATCTGCAATCATATGGATGTTAAGAAATGTTCTGTGAGGAACAAAGACGGTATATTGTTTGAAAACCTACTAGTTGTATACTGACTTTGAGAGATCCTCATTTCTTCTGGAAAATAGCTGTTAACTTTTACAATTTATTGAGGAAAATTTGGAAGTTAACCTATACATATATTTATCGTTAGATTAAGAGAATTGCTGTAAAAAAGCGAACTTTGATTTGCGACCGATTGTCTTATCGCTGCAATCTGCGAGCGAATCAATTCACAATGCACTGTTAAAAATAAATTATTTAATTTGAGAAACACTTTCTTATCTGTGCACCGAGACAATATTTTCTTAGAAATGAGATTTGGCAATTCTCATTCATAAGGAAAGTAATTTTCTTCATTTCTCATTAATGAGTTTCAAACTCTTGTTTCTAAGAAAATATATTTTCGGTGCAAAGATAAGAAACGGTTTCTCGGATTTAAGTATATTTTTAACAGTGTGACATAACACAGAAAAGTAAGCTTTCGTTTTCTCAAACTCCCTAGCACCTAGTGCGATTAGCGATAGCAGTATGTTGCTATGAAACATTAATGTGTTAGTGATATTTTTCTTCAGGCATATTTTCACTCTAACACAAACATTACAATGATTTAATGCATGTAGGGATTTCTTGGTATTCCTAAAAATTTCTTCAGCACTTTCTTCAATAATTCAGAAAAAAGGAAGTTGGATTTCAGTGGAGCAAAAGGGGACCTGTAATGGCCAGACTTCCTCGTTTGGAACTTCCCTCTGCATCTCAGTAATAGCCCATCTTTAGCTAAAGTCTCATAAAATGTGGTAAAAAAAATCAGCAAAAAATTTGTGTTATTAGACATTCAGATCTCTTCAATATGTAATTGCAACTACGCCTTAAAACCACCAAAGCATGTAACATCTGAGAAGTTTGGTAAATGCATTCTCAAACATCATACGTGTATGCTGGAAAAATAATATACAATAATATGAGATAAGATGAGATGGCCTTTCTACGAAGGATGGTGACTAGAAGTATCCTCATCTTTCCTGTCCATTTTAAAAATATCTTTGTTTGTTACTCTTTCTGTCCATTTTATCTTCTCCATCTTTCTGCAACACCACATTTCGAAGCTCTCTAAATATTTCTTCTCTAACTTCTGTAATGTCCAAGTCTCTGAACCATACAATAACAATGCTCCATGTATAACACTTGACCAATTTCTTTCGTAGCCCAATATTAAACCTGTTAGTTGAAAATGATCTTTTCTTGTTAAATATTTCTTTGGCTATAGCAAGTCTTGACTTGATCTCTTTGGTGCAGTAAGCGTCTCTGGTCAAAATACGGAAACCCTAAAATGGTGTCCTAGAAGCAAACAATTCATTAGAAACCCTAAGGAAATTCTAAATAAAATAAAAGAACTCAGCTGATTGCAAATTAAATTAATCACTTTTACAGAGTGTATATATTGGTCTAACTTCTAGTCGTTACTTAGTTTAATAACCACTGGGGGATGTTGTCAATATCCAGTGTTCACTTATTGCCGTAATCACAGTTCGGAAGCTACTTGAAAAAAGATTGTGGACTCCTTCTAACAAAACCAGCAAACAAAAGAGGTGGGACTAGGGTGGGAAGAGGGTTTACCATAGATATATAAATTTGACATTTCGAAGCAGTTACTCTAGATATTGTACACGTATTGGAGAAAAATTTGGACCTGCTACTTGTTAATAAGAAACTGAATGGAATATGTGAATATTTGCTAATTAATATCATGAAAAGTCATTACGAGTAACGTTAACGTTTCTGAAATTTAAACCGTTCATAAGCGTGAGACATTAAACTAAAAAAATATTTGAAGTCTGTAAGCTCTGTTTTTTCTGCGATGTTGAACATATATGTATTTATGGGCTTGCTTTTCCAACTAGACTGTTTGAATGAGAAGTAGATTACCTTAATTGTAACATTTATTGATATACAAGTAAAATATAATTTAAAAATAATATTCCCGTGAAAAGAATTGAATACTTTCTTTCCTTAAATTCGCAAATACAGAAAATAATCGTTGACAATAAAAATATTTTTTACACATCATTTGAACATTAAAATCTAGTGAAAGTTTGAATAATTATCTCAGGAATTCACCGCACTATGAAAATATGTTTTTAAATGCAAAGAAATTTGCTATTCGGATTGGGAATTTTCTTAGAATGAGCAAAAAACCAAGGAAGTGGCATTTCACACTATACTCAAAACATTAAATGAAATAAAACATAAATAAAAATAAAAAGTGGAATAAAATAAAGAACTAAACCTCTAGGCTTCGGGATTGCAAGTCAGTTTTACGACTACGAACAAGGAGAGTTATACATACAATATGCTGAGGTTTACACCATGTTTGAAACATTTAGTTATAAAATCCTCAGAAAAGAGAAGAGGTTTGCTAGTAGTAGTTGTTGTTGTTGTTGCTGTTGTTGTTGTAATTGTAGTAGTAGTAGTAGTAGTAGTATCGATCTTCAAAGTACAATCCGAATCTACAGAAAAAAAACATTAATACTATTATTTGTTTGGTTAGTAAAAAGAAATTTTGTAGATTTTCTGGACATTGATATGAAGTTACATTGCATTTTTAAATACAAACTAATAGTATCTTGATATATTCTTGATTCTAGCCCATCTCCAAGTTGTGACGCTCTCCCTCCTACAATCGGTGAGAACTATCTTCGCAGTGACGTCATCGCTCTCACAAGGTGCATTCGCGAAGTGTCCCTTCGAGATTCGTGTAAAATTGTTTCAAATGCAAAGTTCTCCGCAGCCCAGTGTATATTGTACTAATTTTAGCGACCCATACCGGTAATTTGCATATTTATATGACTTTAGATATTCGGAATTCAATCATACACTACTATAACGCTCGAACACAAAATTGCTTTTAGCTTCTTTTTTTTTTATATAGATGTAACTGGACATTATTGTAGACATATGCAAAACAAATTGGATCAAGTATTGCTTCCCTAACACATGTTACCCCCCCCCCGGCCGTCATCTTGGATCGACCATATTGGATTCAACTTTCGGGAATATGTACAAGTGATACATCAAATTCATGTACAATTTTCACGGAAATTCATTGGTGTAGTGAGTTTTACCGTAGCTTGTACCCTTTGCAAGGTACTGCATGTTAAATGTCAGACACTTCACAAATATTGAACCAATTAGAAAGTTGTGCAGGACCCCGTGAGTATATGTAATTTTTTATGTTATTTATCGTTGACGAAATATTGTCTGAACGTACATACATACAGGCACACAGACGTCAATACAGAAATGGTAGGTCTTCATCCAAATCTGGTCATATCTGGATTTACGTTAGGCATTTGCCCGTAATACAACACTTCCTTGTTATAGTATAACATGAAAGTAAGAATAATTACTCACAGAAATGTAATGCGTTTTACGTTAGTCGATAGAGTATTATGTGTTCTACAAAATAGCAGTAGCGGTTCGTGGTCTGTAGAAGTACCGGTTGCAATGTTGCAATATCAAAGGTATGTAGTTACGCGCAAGTGTTCCCCTCCCCCCGGCATTCTTGAGTCTTATCAAAAAAATATTCAGGAAATATGAAGAGGAAAGTCCTTATAAGCTCCATTTGTATATTTATTGATTAGTATTCTCTAATATTGATTTAATATATAAGTTATTTCCTTTTTTTCAAACAACCACTATCAATGTACGTTTATACACTATTTATATACAAAAACTTCTACGTTCATGTTATTGAACAAAAGATAAATCGAATATATAGCATGTGCTGTAAGCCATGAATGATATCGTTAACCCAAAAAGAAGAAAAAAAGCAAGAAAATTGCATATATTCATGCACATAGTTAAACAAAATTATTTAATTAAGTAAACTATGCATTATTTTATAATGGAAGGTCTTTCTTTGTTCTTTTCGAGCTTCAAATTCTTCTATGACTTCATTGAAATCTGAAATGCTGCTCGCCAAGTTTTTTTGAATAGAAAGCATCGCTACTGCAAATATTTTCCGCTTTATTTTCTTTAAGGTACAGAAACACCTTTCTGCTCCGACAATATGCATTTTGTTAGCATTTCTTTGTATGAATATAAGGAACAAAGAGTTCATTTTCAGTAACTACGTATTTTTGTCTGCTGTTCTATTATAAAGAAGCATAAAATATAAGCTTTTTACCTTCGAAAATGAAAAAAAAATAATAGTTTAACATTCCAGCAATTTAGGCTAAAGAAGACAGATGAGTATTGAAAGTGAATAATTTGAGATTAATTTTTTATGCTCTCCGCCGGAAATCGAACACGGGATCATGTGCACGAGCGACACACAGCTAGGAATTAGACCAGTGGTAAGACATTCTCTTCTTCGAGTCTCGATCGCCCCCCCCCCTCCCAGAATAGGATATTTTTTATTTTAAAAATAAAATCTATCCCAAGAATTTTTACCTTTGTATTATAAATGTAAAATAAAATCTATTGACTTCGAACGACTGACCTCCCCCAAATATTCAGCTTGGATCCGTCCCTGCTACCACCAGACGCGTATTTGCTCTTTGCGAGTTTCTGTTTGGTGACTAATATCTTTCTTCGAAACGTCTATAACTCACTCAATCTATCAATTGAGTCAAGCGCTGACAAATGGAGGAATTCGTAACTCCTACAGAAGCTGACTATATACCAGTTGCAACGAAGTAGCAACTGGAAAAGCTTAATACGGGAGGATAGCAGCGATGCAAGAATAAATCCACTTCCTCATGTTAAGAGATAGGAGCTCGCTGCCATATGCTCAATGTTACTGCTTCCAGTGGCAACGCTTGCTGCCACTGGATTTGTATATCACTCTCTTTCTTTGTTTTTTAATTTTTTTTTTTTTTTTTTTTTTTTAAGAAATGCATCAATACTGTTTTGCGCTCAAGAGCAAAGGTTTCTTTTTTACTGATACACTACTTTAATACTTAAAAATATCTTTAGTATTAAAGAAATATCCGGTTGCACAACCATGCAACATATAGTACCAGCCGCCACTGCAAAATAGTGTATTTAGTTTTTTTTATGCATATATATTTTTTGTTATGCATATATATTTTTTGTTCTTTTCAGGTCGTTAAAACGGAATGCCAAGTTGACAAAAAAGGGCATTTTGAACAGCTTTTGCCTTTTGCGTTTAAATAAAGTACCGAAGCCACAGAAGCTGTTTGAAAGATTTGTGAAAAAGCAGTGCCTCTTAGGACGCTCAAACTTGGTTTAAGCGACTCAAAGACGGCAATTTCTACCTCAAACATATGCATCGCACCAGAAGTTCAGTTCGATGAGGAGCGACTGAATCAAATTATTCAAGATCCACCTTAAACGACGAGGGAATTTACAGATAGTGGATTCTTCTCACAGTCCAGACATGGCGTGGGTTAATGAAAACTTGACCCACCACCCATCGTGATCCCACGACCTACAGTGACTCACTCTGTCCTAAACGATACCGGAATAGAGGAACTCTCTGGAAACTCATAGCTCGACAACAAAGCATATATCGTCGTATATATATATATATATATATATATTATATATATATATATTGTAAATTCTGCTGGATAAATCTGGATTTGATAGTTTCTTAACTCTCTCCTGTTTTTCGAATCAATTTATCCTGCTTTTCACTCATAACAATTGATAACCAGAGCTGTAGTCGAGAGTATACAGTGCTATATGGCGTACACCTTACGCTTAAAACAATTGTAACAGTATATCTTCTGCTTAATCTAGTCATAAGAGTATATCTTCTGCTTAATCTAGTCATAAGAGTATATCTTCTGCTTAATCTAGTCATAAGAGTACTATCTTCTGCTTAATTTAGTCATTAGGGTATAAATTCTGCTTCAAGGTGTATAGTACTTTCGTTTCGTTGATACCGGTATTTCTTTACTTATTATTTATTTTATAATATTATTTATTTATTTATTTATTTATTCGACCGAATACGACTCTAGTGATAATGAGACTATATCACTTTCTTCTTTTATCCTAATCTTAGTCGTTGTTCACTCACATCGATCATGTGAAAAATACATTTTTCCTGATTATTCTGCAATCATAAAAAAATAAAACAAAAATGAAATATTTCAGCTTAACGTCCCATGATAAACAATATATGCCCTTCAGCCAAAGGGAGGCGGATGATTGAAGAACCTGAATAATGCCGGTACTGAAAGAAATTGGCGGAATGAGAATTTGGGAGGAAATGGAAGTACCCAGAGAAAGCCCACGAACAGAATATTATTCATCACAAACTTGCTTGGCAAAGAATAGAAGAAGAGACCCCACGCACCAGAGGCGAGAGCCCTACCTCTGACACACCTTATCCCCAATCACAAAAGACAGACAGAGGAATAGAGAGAGAGAGAGAGAGAGAGAGAGAGAGAGAGAGATAAATGAAAGATTACGCCAGTTCTGTCCAAATTTGTGTCGTTTTGATCAGTGAATATCAGTACACAAGCCTTGTTTAACTAATATTCGTATTTCCACCCTACTCTTTACTACAGTTTTTCTTATAGCCTTCTCGTATATCGAGTGCGATATTCTCTGTTCCTTCTTGTAGTGACTTGATTTCTTCTATGTGTCTACACACTCATTATTGTGTTAATGGAATAGTTTATCAAAGGAGTGTCAAGAAAATAGCATAGAATGCACTTAGAGTACAAATCAGCATCGCAACCTTTATTTTTTAATAGAATTATTATCTGTTTCATATTGTTCACTAAAAACGCCTTTTCTATTGTCCTACGAAGTGCAAGACCTCCTTTATTTTTTCTCACTAACTAATCACACGAAAACTATGAAACTTGTGTCACTTCTCGACGTAATCTTCCTACAGCCGTACACATTTTTCATAACATCGACGTCATGGTTCCATGGCAGCAACGAATCATGACGAATTTAGGAGTCTGTTTTGAACACTGGGAAATCGCTAATGTAATAGAAGCGAGCAAACTAGTGCTTCGTTTCAGAATTGAACAATGATATTCATGTCTCACCCATTTTCACAATCGAAGAAAAAAGGATTCATACCGTCATCATGCGTCAACATTGCCTAACAACATGCCACTCGCGCAACCTTGTGGTTGTCTGTCAGCATTCGTGACACCCACCTAGAGGACACTTTTCGAATTTTTCAGGTCTTTATGCAGGACTGTGTGCACAGATCCCACGAAAATACCAAGTTTGCAGGTGATGTGTTCCACACTCATTCAGCGATTCTCGAAAACAACTCTCCCCACTCGTTCGATCATGTTGTCAGACCGGTTTGTGTGAGTCAGAGATTTTCTTGGTTTGTGATTGCCTTCTGCCTTCGTTCTTTGTCCTACCTTCTTTGAACTGTCGCACCTACAAACGCACATTAAACACATCCGTGACACCATCATCTCATATCTTACTCATCTGGCGATGAATTTTAACCGATGTCACATCACGACAATTTAGTAAACGAATGATTACACCTTGTTCTTGTAATGAAAACGTTGCCATTTTACAAGTATCGTAAATATCAAAAAACGATCATTGCTCTCACCGTTGCCGCTAGAGTTCTGTGTGCTGCTATCTTTGTCACTGTTACTCTTTTCAAAATCAGTTAAGGTAAACTCTTGCTTTAATCATTCTTACAATATCAATGTCTTTTATTAATATCTTATGAACTTCACCTTTACAACTTATAACATTTCTGTTCACTACTCCTCTTCAAAAACACCGTACTTTTCAGGATAGTCTTATTACACACTTGAATATTAACATCCACTTTCTCTGACTTTACTCTGTCTAAAACCGTACAACATTATTCTGACTTAAAATCTAAACTAACTACAATCAACTTGAATCCCTCCAAACCACATAAACAACTTGTCTTCTTGTCTTCTTTCACCAACTATCGGTGTTTTAAATAGAAGCATCAGCATTATTCGCCAAGTATGCTATAAATGTATGAAAATTGAAATGTTTATCTTGTAATTGTAACTATTTTTGCAAATGGCGTGTGCCGCCATTTGCATTTTTTCTGGTCGACTTCCAAGTCGTATTTCCTGTAACATATAGTATTTTGTATTATTTAATTATTAATTGTTCGTCAAGTATGTTGAGGTATGTGAAGAGATATTATGTCAAATCCAGGTAATAATTGAAATGTCTTAATTTGGTTTTAATGTAGTCCAAATCGGGAAGGAGTTCCAGTAGGAGGAAGAGGGCTAGTTACCCAGTTGATCGGGGTGAAAATATTGAATAAAGTGAAATATAGATGAAATGAATGTGTGTAAAGTAATTGTAACTGTGTAAAAAAGTTTTCGTGTTAAAATGTGATGAGTGTAAATGATGTATGATAAATATTTTTCACTTTATCCACTTCCTCTTCATCAGCTCACTATCTGCGATGTTAACACTTTCACTATCTCCCCAACCAACAAAAACCCATAAACAACTTACTTGATATATTCCAAATTATATAGCAACCATTTTCACTTCTTCTTCTACCTTTCTCTTTTTTCGGTACAGTACAAACATTAAAGTACTTTCCGCCCTAAAGTTTTACTCAAGCATATCCTCATTCCGTGCCCTAAGCCTCATTCTATCTTATACCCCTAACAGTCACACATTGACAACAAGTTCTCATGTATTTCAAAACAAACTGCACGTTTCTATCTGTTACCATTCCTGGTAAAAAAAAAAAAAAATGAGATGTTATAACTTTAATGCACCTCATAAATATCTTTTATAGAAACCATAAATGTTTACAAAACAGTATACCTTGTGAAAATTTTGGGATTACGGCACTCTTGGTAACCGTAGACTTCTCTCAAGAGCCATCGTTGTTGCTCGGTAGATTCTGTTCTGTCAAAAATTATACTTCTATTTATTTATACATATTTCTGGGCATTACGGGCATGTATGATCTTAAACCTGTCACGTATGATGAAAGATGTGCCTGGTTCCGGCATTTACCAGGTAGGAATGAGAATAATCCAGCGAAACCTCACTCAGGTTGGACGACCTGAAAAAGCTGTTACATCTTATCGACTGAGTGTCCCTACTCGGAATCGAACCTAGGACCGCTCGCACCAAAGGCGTGAGCGTTGCGGGGCCACAAATCATACTTCGAACTCACAAGATTGAAATGAAACGAGGTATCTTGATGTAAATTTCTTAAATTGTTACAAATTTTGTAGTAATTGCCACTTAATTATGAAATCAATCATGTATTATCACTTACTTTGGACATACTTTCTTCCTTTGATGATTAACCTTGCTCTTGTGGTAATTTTAACAAAAGAAATATTATACTTTTGATAATTTTACGTTAATTTGTTTGTAATTATCGGAACATTTTTAATCCTTCTTATTGTATTAAATAAAACTATAAATTAGAACTTCTAACAACTTTATTTTATTTTCAAAATACAATATTCAATTATCTTTAACCATCCATTATCATAGCGCTTTGCAACTGTTCCATCATAATGGCATCTGTTTCTGGTTCCTCTCCTGAAAAGGAAGATTACAGATAAAGTCATAAAAATGCCTCATCCATATATTCTCTATTTTATCAGCGTAGATTGATACCAAATACTGTGTTTTATAATTTTTAGAACTTTACTAATGCATATTATTTATCAGAGCCAAATTAATACCTTCTTGGACTTTCGGCAGGAAAGCTCAGGCACATATGTATCTTATTTCATAATGTTCAGTAATATAATATTAATAATATCTTGAAATTTCTTCTATTGATGAATGTAAAAATAATGTTGAAAACTAAAGTAACATATAAGTTCCTCATAGCAAAATTAACATTATAAAATGACTGTTCTATATTTTGATGCACTGTACAAATATTTTTTTAAGGGAGGATGAACTTCGCTCATATGTGCACCCAGCCATAAGTCTCTCTCTTGCATATAGAGAGTAAGTCAAACTGAATGTAGCAAACCAATTTCCCCTCAGGTATGTATTGGGGGAACAAAGATATAAGGACCAAAAATGAAGACCGCCGCAGACAGGCTGATAAAAATCTGTGCAAAGCAAGTGCAACTGCCCTCAGACCCTCCAAAGTGCTTTTGAGGCAAACTCGTGAATATTTCCAATGGCAAAATGGGTCGAATACATATTGGATACATATTGGAAACCGAAGCAACTTTAGTAGAAAACAAGTGTTGATATAAGGAACCGTTTCCAAAATGGCTGCCAAAAATGGGTCGTGTTTCACATAAACTTGCATTGTTCGTAGTAAGAAAACGACATCGTGCTCTACTATCGTAGTAAAAGGCACTTCGTTGTACATTCTCCTGTAACAAGTGACTTCTAATGAATTATCTGTGTCACTGTTGCCATAAGCTGTGATCAGAGTTTGAGAGCATTATGATGTGCCATGGTGCATGAAATACTAGGAAGTATAACAGTGAGAATTCGTGAAGTATCACGACCACAAAGTAACTATCAATACTAAATGCAGTGTAACTATCACTGGTTTGTTCTCGTTGAGTGTTAATGGCTGTCCCATTGCCTAACTGCTTTGTGGGGTTGGTAGGGACTTAAAGTAGAAGTCGCAATAAGGTGTATGGAATGTACTGGTGCATTCACATTGCAGAGGAATACATTACGTATATGTGGAAAAGCGAAACGCAGTAGCAAGCAACATGGATGTCTACGAGCACTATGGTGAAGAGTATCGCATGAAAGGAAAGAGACACACAATTGTATCGATTTTGCACTCCAATTTCGTGTGTACTATCAGTATTAGTGTGGCAACGTACGAATAGGACAATGACTGTGATTGATCACCATGTCAATATAATGTTAGTGTTAGGTGAATGTAGACAAAACTCTCCAGCACGGATGTTTGGAACACGCTACTCGTAACGCCAACAACCTTCTTATATGACATTTATACACTTGGAGAAATGTCTGTAGTAACATGGTAGTACTGTCTGAAGATGGGATTCGGGTCTTACTTATCTACAACTCATAGAGAACGTGCAACAGCACATTTGGCAGCAGTAAATATGAACCTCATGTAAGTGATAGAAACCTGAATCAGGACATTGGATTTAGTGAAAACTCTGTAGTGCGTATTTTACACCAGTACAAGTTGTACCCATATCGTCTCATATTTCATAAGGAATTATCAGTAGATGTTTTCTATGCTAGAGTACAATTTTATGTATGGTTGAAAAGTATGGAAAAAACAGAGCGAAACTTCTTGTCCACCATATTTAGTGTGAAATTACATTTACGAATATAGGACACGTAAACCGACATAATATCCATTATTGGACCAGGGACATCCACTACGGCAGCGACTAGTTCCACATCAGCATAAATGGCCTCTCAATGTATGATGTGGCATACTGGGTGACAATGTTATTGAGACACATCTCTTTGGTTGGGATACTTGTAATATGTATGCCGTTTTTATCAGTGATACGTTACCACCATTGTTAATAAACACTTCTCTCGACGAAAGTATGTGGCATCAACATCGCGGTGCTCCCGCACATACCGCGTGCTAGATTAGTACTCTATTGAACCACGTATGCCTGATTTTTAGGTTTGGCGTGAAGGCCTATTCACTGACCTCCACGATCTCGTGACTTAACTCCACTTGTTTTTTTAATTCCTTTAGGTTTTCGCCAAAGATCATGTCATGTTAACAATACCGATAACCATTGCTGATATGAAGGTGCGTATTTGACGTGATGTTCTTCGCATCAGTCTCCACAAAGATGCTATATGATGTGTGTGCATCCCTACGGCACAACTTACGGAGGTGTGTGGAGTAGAATCGAAGACACATTGAGCATCATTTGTGACATAGTGTGTTATTTAGTTATTTTGTTTTACATACCTTAGCATTTTATTTTCTTTCATCATATGCCGTTTGCCTACTTCAAGTTTTGTTCAATTGATTTATCTCCCACTTTATTTCTATTACGGATCATCCAAGATTATCTGGAACAGAATCCATTTTTGGCAGTCATTTTGGAAACAGTTCCCCATATCGACACTTGTTTCCTACCAAGTTGTTTCGTTTCCTAATATGCATTGAACATTCTATCACTCTACCCATGTTGCTATTTGAACATTTCAAAATATTCCCTAGGACACTTTGATAAAGGCAATGGAGGAACTGCTTTTCACAGACTTTTATCGGCCTCTTTGCACTTATTTTTGGTTCTTATCACTTTGTTTCCTCCATGCATACTTAATGGAAAATTGACTTGTAATACTCAATTTGCCTCATTCTATATATACTTTAATACGAGCAATTCTTGCTTGCTTGTAAAACGTCTAAATATTTTTATGAAACATTTCTGAAAATCATCTCCATATTTGATGACCTTTCGAGACTTTTGCTTCGTCCTAGGAATAAGAATGTCATTTCCTCACGAATAGCTAAATGTTTCAAGAAACAAAAAAATGTATGATTCTAATGATATAAATTATATAGAAGGAAGGCATTGTCATAACTTGTTTTTAACTCAAATAAATGTGCTTTCTTAGTTTGGCTAAAGGCAATAGAAGCTGTCCGCTGCTTCTCTCTTTATGGCTACTTGAAAACATTTAGAGGGGGAATTATCGCTGCCAAAGAAGTTCTTCTCCAAGGGAAATAAATATTTGTCAAGGAGGAATCCACTGCATTACCCGTTATTTCGCACATTGATTTGATGTGACAAAATTATTTTATTAGGTTATCAAAATTAATATAGCATTTTGTAATACCATGTTTAATGCTTGTGAAACGGAGGTGGTTCAATCATGATTGTGATATGCTGTTTCTTAGTTTATTTATTTTTAAATAATTTTATTTCAGAAAATGGACCTCATTGGAAACATTAGTAACCACCATTGAGAGATAAATCCAATGCAGAATATCATGTCTTCCATAAAAGTGAGTGACTTTTAACTTAATTAGTAGTAACTATATACCACTTTCAGTAGTAGTATTTGTTTAACCTGGCCTTTTTAGTAACAGGAGTTCCAAAACAACTATCGACAAAACTAAAATAAGGTTCTTATAGCTATTCTAAGATATTTCCCTACACTATTTTCATAAAATAATTCGCATCAATTAATGTTCGAGTTATTCATATTTAAACGTTTCCACATCGAAAGTTTAAAATTTCTTTAGTTCATCTACTAAATGAGTGAGTCTCGTTTCAATCTTACAGAATTTGAAATAACGAGAAAGTTACTGTGGTTAATTGAGATATGTTTAAATGAATCCCAAAGTAAAGTTCGAGTAGGAAAATTCTTGTCCACGAGCTTTTAAGTCAAGAATGGCCTGAAACAAGAAGGTACTTTATCACTATTATATTTAACTTCATTCTGGAATATGCTGTAAGGAAAATCAAAGACAGGAACCAGGGCCTAGAACTGAATGGTATTCACAAGGTTATGGCGTATTCTGATAATTTATAAACGCTTGCAGAGACATCAGTTTAGAAATAAATGCAGAGAAATCTAAATACATGGAAGTTCGCCGGGTTCGTAATACTGCAAATTATGGATGCGATGAAATATCAAAGAATACTTTTGATAAAGTGGATACTTTCAAATATCTAGGATCAATGTTAACAGACCAAAACGATATTCACGAAAAAAATAAATGTCGACTTAAAGCAGGAATGTTAGTACTAGGTTCAACATCTTTTTTCGTCGCTAATTATGTCGAGGAATTTGAAGCTTAAAATATATAAAACGATAATCTTATCTGTTGTCGTGTATGGTTGCTAAACATGATCACTTACTATGAGGAAAGAACATAGAGTGAAAATATTTGAGAACACGATCCTCAGACGAATATTCGAACCCAAGAGAAACGGAAATTAGGAATGGTGGAAACTTCATAACGAGAAATTGCATAGTTTATACCTTTTATTGAACACTGTTAAAAGCATCAAGTCCAGAAGGCTGAGGTGGGCAGGTCATGCATCCAGAATGGAAGAAAGTAAGAACGCTTTCCAAGTTTAAACTGGAAATCCAATCGAGAAACGACCATCAGGAAGACCTAGGTGCAGATGGGAGGACAATATTCAGATTGATCTCGCAGAAATAGGAATATAATATAGAAACTGCATCTAGTTGGTTAAGAACAAAAGTCAACGGAGAGCTTTTGCGAACGCGGCATTGAACCTCCGGCTTCTATAGGCCACAAAGTTAATTATTTGTCACTTTCGATTGTAATAGAGAAATTAAATCAGAGATGAAACACATCCTTGCGTTACTGAATCCATATTTAAAAAAATGATTGCCTTTAAATCTATTTCCGTTTTAATCACCATGCTTTTAGTGTAATAGCCGGAAATCTTAGATTGCCACTCCTCTCCCACTTTGAACAGAGAGAAAAGATGTGAAAACTCATTCTTGGGTCCCTGAATCTGTATTTAGAAAAACAAAAAAGTTTTTCGATATTTCTTACTGTTTTCGGGTAGGAACAGTACAGAGAAAATAAACGTATGTGGCGTACGTAAAACGTAGGTTACATGCGAAAATTCTGTAGCTTTTGTACTTACTGTACAATTATAGATAAGATCCTGCGGCAGACGTATAACAGAAAACGTATGTTTTATAATATTTTTCGTATAAGTGTTCCATCTATACGTACTTTCCATATGAAAGAAAAAACTATATATAGACAGTAATGATCTCACATACAGATGGATGCATATATCATGTAGCTGACGTATGTAACAAACATATGTAATATACGAAAGAATGTTAGATATCAGACATCATTCAGCGGCATAATGTAACATCTAATTAGAAAAAAAGCAGTACGTATGTAGCATATGGATAACGTATGCTTCCTACAAATTTTCGTAGTACAAACATATGGATTATGTATATTTGTACAGTATACCGCTGTCCGGATAACGAATTTTTCTTAGTGTATTGAAACACGAAGTTTCAGTGACTTTCAACAGCTACTGACTTCGGTAGAGTATTGCGGATGGCGATTGTATGTTCTCTTGAGACGCTGAATCGATTGGAAGAAAATATATAAATAAATAAATAAATAAAACGTTTATCGCGATCTACTATCATTTTTGTTCTACGGCGATCAACATCAAAACCGGAAACGGTCGATTTCTATCACTTCCGGTTTGAGTAGATGGTTTAACGGAGAAAATAGAGCTATTCTTCGGACACTGAATCGATTGCACAAAATAATTCTTGATACCTCTTACCGTTTCCGCCCTATGGAATTTATATTGAAACCGAAAGATCTCAGTAAATTTCAACCACTTCCAGTTTTGGTAGATTGTTGATAGTAATAATGGTATGTTGGCTTGGCACGTTCAATCGATTGCAATAAATAAATAAATAAATTATACACTTGTCACTATTTATTAGGATTTTCGTTCTATTTCGAACTTTATTAGAACTGGAAATGCTTGATTTCTAGTTTGAACAGAAGATTAATGGAGGATTTGGAATCGATTCTTGGGATGCTGAATCGATTGCAGAAAACCACTTCTCGATATCTCGAATCGTTTTTGCTCTGATATCTATCGACAAACGGACAGACTTAACTGTTCTATAGGACTTCCGACACTTAGCATACTTTGGAAGTCTAATAATATTACTTAACACCGGCTTGTATATCTTAATACATTGTATTAAGTAAAATGCAATATATACTTCATAATCTATGTAAATATAAATGAAAGTGACTATGTTTGTGATTTAATCATTTTTAAACACTTTACACCGAGAAAAAAAAATTGTAGGTGGCGTACTTAAAAAGATAGGTTACATGCGTAATTCCTGTAGTTTTTGGACTTAACGTACAGCAGACGTATAACTGAAAACGCGTGTTTTATAATACTTTCTGTATAAGTGTTCCATCTATACGTACTTTCTGTATGAAACAATGTAGGCGGTCAGGATCTCACATACAAATGGACGTATATAACATACAGCTGACGCAGGTAACATAAATATATGCATGTGATATACGGAAAACTGTTAGATGTCAGACATCCTGCATCGGCATGATGTAACATCTAACAAGTAAGGGACAATATGGTTGTCGCGCAAATCAGATGCAGACATACGCCATCTGATTGAGCATGAAAAGATATGGAGAACACAGAAATTTAAGGTGCTAAGGGCCATAGGGAGCGGAGCGAGGAAAGAGGAAACATTGAATGTCGGCAAAATTGAAGAAAGTCAGGAATGACGGGAAAAGTTAATTTCGTGCAAACAGGGAAAGAAAGTCAACCAAAAGAACGAAACTAAACATAACAAGGGCATCAAGGACGAAGAAAGATCATAATCAGGGTTGCCATCCGGACCGCAATGTTGCCAGCGCTGCATAACATTGATATGAAAGATATAGCACAGTATAGCAATTCATGCACAAGGAAAGATATTAGTAACACAAAAGACAATTGAAAAGACTGTACACGTGCGTAAAAAGGTTTAACGTAGTCGTGAGTGAATATTACACCCGCGTGAATACAAATGGAGGAAAATAGAGAACAGTGCGCAGCATTTGTAGTTTAATTGCAGTTGACGTGAAGATCACGAATGAATGCGTGGTCAACACACAAACATTTCTCGCAGTGAACACAGCGGATGAAAGAAAGCTGGTCACACGCGTCTTTATATTCAAGGGGTCCCGGGTTCGACTCCCGGTGGGGACACAAAAGGTTCGGATCCCACGTTAAACTGTAGCTCCCGTCCTTTATACGTCATTATTATCCCATGGAAGGCAATAGCAAACCATGGGTTCATCCAGCCCAGGGACCTTCAGGTCAAAACCTGCCTTCGGGCAGAACACCGATCATCATCATCATCATCATGGAACGATGCTCCCAAACACTTTCGTTTCTGTGTTATCATGTGTACCCCCTTCACTTTCATATCTATATTTGTTCTCCCTCATGTACATTATTCACTCACGACTATCGTTAAACCTTTTTACGCACGTGTACAGTCTTTTCAATTGTCTTTTGTGTTACTAATATTTTTCCTTGTGCATGAATTGCTATACTGTGCTATACCTTCCATATCAATGTTAGGCAGCACTGGCAACACTGCGGTCCGGATGGCAACCCTGATTATGATCTTTCTTCGTCCTTGATGCCTTTGTTATGTTTAGTTTCGTTCTTTAGGTTGACTTTCTTTCCCTGTTTGCAAGAAATTAACTTTTCCCGTCATTCCTGACTTTCTTCAATTTTGCCGACATTCAATGTTTCCTCTTTCCTTGCTCCGCTCCCTATGGCTCTTAGCACCTTAAATTTCTGTGTTCTCCATATCTTTTCATGCTCAATCAGATGGCGTATGTCTGCATCTGATTTGCGCGACAACCATATGGTCCCTTACTTGTAAGGACAGTGCCTATGTAGCATACGGATAACGTATGCTCCGTACTGATTTCTATAATAAGCAAGAGGATTCCGTATATTTGTATATACAATATACCGCTGTCCGGAGAACGGATTTTTCTCTGTGTACAAATCTTGATCAAAATTTCAACATTGATTATGTTTGGGCCTGAGATGTATTTTATCATTTCACTATATTACTATCGAATCCATAGTTTTCGGGATCACTGAGATGAGCAGTGACAATTCCAATGTCGTTTAAAAACAAATTCAGCCTCGCAACTTCGAGGAGGTATATAAATGATCTAAAATGACTGATATTAGTGCCGAATCCATAGTTTTTGTGCTCGTTGAGATGAAGTGTCATTTCCGATGCCATCTAAATCCACATTCAGCTCCACAACTTGGGGAAGCGGGGAGATATATAAAAATGATTGAAAATGACCGATATTACTGTCGAATCCATAGTTTTCTGGGTCGCTGAGAACAGTGACAGTTCTGATGCTGTTAAAATCCAATTTCAGCCCTTTATGCCCAAAATGAAAAGTATTCTCCCTGCGCAAAAACGGCATTCTGCTAGTAATGTAATATGTATAATTAACTCAGTGGTGATACAAACCATTGCTGAAACTTTTTTCTTTTCTACAGAGGAGTTTCCCAATATCTACAGAAATATGGGATGATTTATAGATTTTTGTAAAAAAAAAAAAAAAAAAATGTTTAGCTTTCTCATATTCTTAGCACCGGAGCGGCAACTTAGGAGAAACAAAGTCTGCCTGCATTATATCTCAATACAACACTGATCAGAATAAAATAAAAATTTATCGAATGGAATTGAGACAAAATGTAATTCAAAAATCAAATTATTCGAGTCCTGTCGAGAAATTTGAAGCTTAAAATATATAAAACAATAATAATTTCTGTTGTGCTGTATCGTTGAGAATCATGGTCGCTTCCTCTGAGGGAAGAACGTGTGGTCGTTCAACGTACAAGGCCGTTCAACGAGCACATTGCCTGGTAACGAGAGGAGCACCCGCGTCTTTTACCTGCAAAATATTTTTGATGAAACTAGTTGATGGAATCTAGGGATGCAATTAGAAACGAAACACTTCGTTCGACTTTCGAGAATATATTTGCGAATTATACATTTACAAAGTTAAGGAATGATATTCTGAAAAAAGGAAAAGAAAAAAAATAATAGTCAGCTACTTAACTTTCGGAAACTGCTGGGTTAATAGTCCACTTTCATTCTGTTGGTTGTAACATTTTCACACACAAGTTCAGCACTGTCGAGCTACTTAACTTTCGGAAACTGCTGGGTTAATAGTCCACTTTCATTCTGTTGGTTGTAACATTTTCACACACAAGTTCAGCACTGTCGAGCTACTTAACTTTCGGAAACTGCTGGGTTAATAGTCCACTTTCATTCTGTTGGTTATAACATTTTCACACACAAGTTCAGCACTGCCACTTTGCAATAACACATTCCAAACTAGGATCTTCTACGGGCCGCCTCCTCCGCTGCTGCCTGCCGGACTCGAACCAAAACGAAGAAAGAAGGGCGAGTCATCCTTGGACTGCACTATATAGGTAGTAGACAGCACGTGGCTAGGAGTGTTGCCAGATCCCACGCCGAGAACGTGTGGTACCAGCTCCTACCACAAACGTAGGCTGAAAGTATTCGAGAATAAAATCCTGAGACGAATATTTTGACCCAAGAGGAACGGAAATAGGAAATGGTGGAAACTTCATAACGAAGAATTGCATAATTTATACCGTTTACTAAACATTAGGGTCATTATTCTAGGAGGCTCAGGTGGACAGGTCATGTAGCCAGAATGGAAGAATGTGGGAACGCTTCCAACGGTTTAACTGGAAGTCCAATCGGAAAAAGATCATTAATAAGGTGGCGTGGGAGACCCGGGTTTGATTCCCGGCGGGTGCCGTCTCATATAGCCTCGCTGCTGAAAGGGACGTTAAACCCAAAATCAAATCAACTCAACCATTACTAAGACATAGGCACAGATGGGGATAATATTAAGACGGATCTCATAGGAATACGAATAGAAAGTAGACACTTTATCCAATTGGCTAAGAATAGAAATCAGTGGAGAGTTTTTGTGAACATTTTCATAGATTAAGTCAGTTAGATTACTCAGATAATCAAATAAATAATTTATCTTGTATAGGAATACAAAATATTTTGTTGGTACTGATATAAATACGATAACTACAAGAGTGAAAAACTTAGAACGCGCTTATTGTACTTTTCTTTTGAATCTCATGTGTGCAAATAACTTTACCATTCCTTTTCGATAACTGTGTTACACGTTGCTTGCTGTATAAACAGAACTTTCTTCTGAAATAAAGCAAAATACTTACTGCAGAATGGGCGAATGTCAAACGTATCGATGTAGAAAGTTCCTCGAGCAGGAAACTGTGAAGTGCTTAGTCCCATTGGAGTGCAATCCTCCAACTTGCACTTACCCCCACGAATAGAGCTATAAAATAATATAATAGAATCAGTATTAAGAATCAAAGAGTGTGCTGAAGCGAGTCACATCAAGCGAATCAAGTCTTCGCTAGGACTTATCAAAGAAAATAATAATTTCCGAATAAAAAAAAGTTGCCTTGACACTTACAAGGGGAAGTGTCACTCACCGATTTGAATGAAACTTTGCATACTTGTAGAACATCAAAAAATGATCGATACTTTTTCTTTTTCTTTTTCTTTTTTTTTTTTTTTGTTTCGGCAATGGCGCGGGTGTAAGGGTAGAAACCACCCTTTGAACGGTAGGGGTGGTCTCCAAGCATAGACAGAAAACAATCAGTTAATGTAGAAGAAAACATACTACCAGGGGAGTTTTAGAACAGCTGATGCAGAACTGACGTCAAAATTACAAAATTCAAAATGGCGGACCTAGTATAGTGATTACAATTACAAAATGTCTTCTGGTTTGAAATGCTCTGTAGTCAGGCAAGAACAATCATAGTTGGCAGGGGTTACTGCTAGAAGATTGCTGACCGATTTGAAACTCCTTCCTATTCTTATTTTAACGGGATACTTGATTAAACTGTGTCTCTCCACCTCTCACTATTCGGGGTGCTTATTTATAGTGAGCCCCTCGTCTCTCATTATTCGGGGTGCTTATTAAAAGTGAGCCCCTCGCTTCTCACTACGTCAGAATTTCCTTTATCCTGAATTGTGGTTTTTACTCTTAAACCCGCGCATTGCCGAAATAAAAAATACGTATTGATTATTTTTTCGATGTTTTACAAGTATGCAAAGTTTTATTCAAATCAGTGAGTGACAATTCTGTAAATCTCCTTGTTAGTCTATTATCTGCAAATACTTTATTGTTATTATTATTTGTAATACACACACATACACATATTATATATATATATATATATATATATATATATATATATATATATATATATATATATATATATATATATATATATATATATATATATATATATATATATTCAAGGTGTAACATAAATGCATTGCCAAAAGTGACGAGGTGATTCCGGACATCCAAATAAGTAAAAATGTTCCTATAAACATGGGTCCGATGCCGCTTCGTTTCCGAGATACAGTGTATTCAAATGTCGAGTTCATCCAATGGCTCACTATAGAAAAGTGAATGAAAATGTTCAATGTCAAAGGAATAATACAATCAAGTGGAATTATGCCTGTGCAAATACATTTACACTAACATAGAGAATGAAACTAATCAACATTTGAGGTTATTGGGTTGACAGTGTTGCCAACCTGCTACGTTTCTTGTAATACATTTCCTCACTATTTTTACGAGCACTGTCTTCCGAAGTTTATTTGTGGTATAAACGAACGCTGTGGCCCCCTATCGAATATCTTTGAAAAAATGCAATAGTTGTGATGTATGAACCGTTGTTTACTACAGTGAGCCGTTAATCGACTTCACACTTGGACGCCTTGTCTTTCGAAATCGCAGTGGAATCTACCAGTTGCTTAGGAATGTTCTGATGTCAGCAATAACATGCTAACGTGTGGACGTTTGGTGTTATTTGAAAACAACACTTTGTACCAGGTCGGCAACACTGACAAACCAGTTGATTAGTTTCATTCTCGATGTTAGTGTAAATGTACTTGCACAAGCATAATTCCACTTGATTGTATTATTCCTGTAATATTGAACATTTCCATTCACTTTTCCATACTAAGCCATTGGAGAGACTCGACATTTGGACAGCCTGTATCTCGGAAACGAAGCTATATCGACCCCATGTTCATAGGAACATTTTTACTTACTGGATGTCCGAAATCACCTCATCACTTTTGGCCATGCATTTATGTTACACCCTGTATATATATATATATATATATATTTACAAATTAGAAATGAATTAGGATACCAAGAAATTAAAACAATAATACAAAATGACCAAAAATTCGAAATACTTAATATACTATCCAGATATATTTTACGCGAATTATTGAAGGACAGACAAGATGAAAGAAGAAGTATATAATGAATTTTCAGACTCGAAAATGTTTTATGAATTTAAATCTTTAAAACAAAAACAAATCTTATAAAAAAAATATAAGCTTTGATGAGTGCAAATAATGTGAAACCTCACGCTGTACTGTACAGTGAATATTTTCTATTATATTTGCTTTAATATGATTTGTTTCCAGAAGAGAAAACGAGCAAATCTTGCAAAATGGAAAATACAAATAAAAATAAATTTTAAAATGTATATATATATATATATATATATATATATATATATATATATATATATATATATATATATATATGAAATTAGAAAATCCGGTGATTCGATTTTCTCATCGCAAAATACATAGGTAGAAGAAATCCGCAAACTTTTCTCGAGGTGGAAATCTCACAGAAGAAAAAAAAATACGTAAAACAAGAAAGTGAGAACGGAAATCAAACCAATTATGTTTATGATTTTTTTGTTACTCTTTCCTCCTTTTTGGGATCAAAATGTCCAATATATTTCAGTTAAAAAGTTTCTTGTAGGTCTTATATCTGTAGAACTACATACAATATAGCCAAACTCAAACTATCACTTAACTCACAAGGGACATGTTTCGGTTCGAACGCGAGGATCAATATAACACTTGGTAGATATATACAGGACTAAGTACTGACCACTGTATGGTATGTCATTCCTATGCAAAACACGTTTTTCGCCGATAGCGCCACCTATCCTTCGAAACACTAGCAGTCAGTTTCCACGGTGTAGGTGGTGAGTGAAGATCAGTCAGGTGCGTCAGTGCGTGGTAGTAAGCTCGAATTAGTGTTAGGTGTGGTACTCAGTGTGGAAAAAAATGGGGCGGGTTGCTGGCATTAACCACCTTCATGTAGTTGAACTGTTAAAAGGCGAACTAAAGCGCAGGTTTAAGAATCAAACGTCAGTTGGAGCGGACGATGAGTCATTTGCGACATTTTGGTGCAATTTAATTATCAATGAGTACGAAAATAAATTAGGAATGATCCACACATCGACACTCGACAGAGATAATAAAGAAAATGCCACGGCATAGAAAGATATCTATGATAGCAGTCTGAGCGGGATGAAGACAGCAGTCCAGAGCGGGAACCGAGAAATGAAACTCCAAACAGTGAAATGTGAAATAATCAGATTATTTAATAAAGGTCGTAATCGTTCGTGAAATAATGAGTAGAGAGGGAATGGGGATTCTGCAGACAAATTTATTATTAGCCCATTTTAACTATATGTCACCCTATCATCTCTAATAACTTCTAATCTACTCCCTAATAATTTTTAGCGCACTTCCTATCCCAAATAACTTCTATCACATCTCAAATAACTTCTATCTTACTCATAATAACTTCTAATGCATTCTATCACTAAATTTAGTTACAAAAAATCACTAAATCTGGTTACAAAAAATCACTAAATCAAGTTACAAAAACAAAAAACCACTAAATCTAGTTACAAAAATCTGGTTATAACCGGTTTTGACTTCAGAAATCATTAAATTTGGTTACAAAAAATCATTAAATCTAGTTACAAAAACAAAAAAATCACTGAATCTAGTTACAAAAAACCACTAAATTTAGTAAAAATAAAATTACAAAAACACTTTTATGATTTTACCATAAAAGTTAACTAAATTCTACATAATTACATAATAGTTACAAATTAGTATATTGATAGTTACAAGTTCGGATATTGATAATGGAATCTTCTGCTAACCTCGTTCTCTATAGGAAACAATGACTTCTTAAACTCTGTCCACTGATCATAATTCAAGCTGAATAGACAGCCATTAATATCAAAAACTACTTGAACTTCGGTTTGCACATTTTTTACAATTACATTGAAATTATTAGTAAGTATAAATTTCTTTTGAGGATCCATTCTATTCACTCCA